>NC_056732.1:843206228-843806228 GCF_019279795.1 Protopterus annectens
CAAAGAAAATAAAATGATGAAAAGACACTCGGGGAATGATAGACAAAATCAAGACAGTAAGAAAAAACAAGCGTGAAAACAAAGAGAAAGTACCGAAAAAGAAATACGCCCAGGAAAGAATCAAAGAAAGTAAGTGAAGACAAAGAAACGTAATATAAAACTTGCAAGAATGGAATGTTAGTGAAAAGACTAAAATAATTAATTCCTCACTGATGGGTGTTGGATCTGATCCTCGGATCTGGCTCAGCCACATTTTCTAGACCCTAACTCCTCCCCCTTCCCATAATGCACTAGACTGCCCCTAACTCCTCAGATCAAGTTTGCTGCTTACTGATTTTTAAAAACAGGACAAAAAAGGAAAATATCTTCTACACCATCCAAGACCCTTCTAGGAATGACAAGGCCGGAGGATGGCTGGGAGGGAAGATGAGGAAGAATGAAAATAGATAACAGAGATGGAACGTTATGGTGAGTAAATAACTTCTTTATCTGATGTTGTCCTTTTTATTCCTCCTCACGGATTGGTCAGAATCCCCAGCAAAGTAACTCTTGGGAGGCCCTCAAAGAAGGACATGCTGGAGCACTGTCGAACCAAAGAAGCACTGTTTTTGGAGACGATGCTCAACTTGAAATGTGTCACAAAGGCAGGAGTCTTTGACCAAGTGACTGCAGCACAGATAACTCTCTCACCCAGAAGCTCTGGGAGAAAAGTAGATACTGTAGCCATATATCTGGCAGAATGGGCTCCTGGATGATAAGGCAATTACAAACCAAAAAAAAAAAAAAAAATTGAGTGAAAAACTCATCAGCAATCTATTCGGCCAGTGTAATTTTGAAGACTGTTTAACCTCAGTTGTTAGAAGGAAAAAGGAAATAAACAGCTGGTCAGAAGTTCTGTACTGTTTGGTCTCATGGAATATGAACATAATTGCATACGGACCTCAAGAAGATGTAACAACTGCTAGCCATTATTAGAAAAAACTGGGAATGATAATTGGCAATTGTATGGATGGCTAATGTTCACCTCTGCGGCAACTTTGGTTAACAAGGAGAGATTGGTCTGGAGGGGCACCCTCTCTTTAAGAAAAAGAATGTAAGGAGGCTTGGCAAACAAGGCCTAAATCTCTGAAAATCATTGTTCAAAGTAATTTCTGTCAAGAGAAATGTTTTCCATGATGAAATTTCATATCCCGATTGCTCACCGGTTCAAGGGTTTCTTTATCATTTCCTGAAGTATAACCAGGAAATCCGAAGGAGAATAGGGGTCTCTCATGGGAGATCTAAGCAGCAAGATACCTAAAGGAAATCTTTACATAATCTGGAACATGTAAAGGAAAGGAATTCATTACCAGAATGAAAAATCTATATGTCTACATTATCTATAAGTCATATTATCACTGGAAATGCAGAAACCATGCATTTGGTTAAAGAGTATGGAAACTGAGATAACTGATCTCTGACAGAAGAGACATGATATCCAGATTGGGCTATAGAATTCCTGGAGGTTATTTCAGATGGTGACCAGAGAGATGGGAGCCAAAACTAACGAGGCCAGAAGGGGACATAGATGATAAAGGAGGTTTTCAGTCTGTTGGCTTTGTGCAGAACTTTGGGATCAATGGTAGATGGGGAAAGACATGTAGGAGATAGAGCAGGGAGGCATCTGAATTACAGCATCACTCGGGGACTCCCAACAAGGGGGAGGTCAGATTGAAGTGTATGTTCTGTAAGAATTTCTATGGGGGGGGTTCCTGCAAGCCTTACAATGTTAGAAGAACCGCTCTTATGTCTGGGGGGAGCAACAAGCCATTTAGTCTCTAAGGGGGGGGGGCCATGAGGTTAGACCATCCTTAACTTAATATGCACCTCCACCATAGTTGGGGAGCATCTGGAATTATTATGGGGAGGAGAAGATAATGGTTTGTCAGGCAATATATCTTCTGGTTGGAAACATCAACAAATACAGTATCTGCAAATTTGGGTGCATGTTGAGGGAAAAGATAGAGCCTGGTAAAGAACAGACCATTATACTGTCAAAGTCTACTGAAAGGATTTGCATGAAAATTTGTATCTAGAAGAACTAGAATAATAGGAACTGACACTGACTCAGTTGCTAACAATGCCAGTTTTGCTGAAAGAGATGTACGAAAAAACAGTAAGTCTTTTGCACCTGAAGTTGTAGTACCCAATTGAGTTCCTATGAAAAAACCATGATTCTGTGCAGGAATCGGTTTTAATTTGGCTATATTTTTGGTGATGCCCAGGGATTTGGGGAGATACAGAAAATGAGTAAACCCTGGCTTGTAGAAGTTGCTGTCTGATTGGGCCAAACAGAAACCAACCATTCATATATGACAACAGTAGGAATCCTTCCAGTCTCATGTGAGCTGTCCCAACCACCCAGCATTAGATAAACAACGTGGATGCTGCAGTGAGAGAAAAGGACAGTGATCTGAATGGGTAATGACTATCTCTTAGTCAAAAACACAGATGACTCCAGAACACCTATCTATTTTAAAGTGGTATTGTGCATTCAGAAGGTGTATTGAGCACATTCATTAGACCTTGCACAGAAGAATCAGGATGGACCGAACCGTAAAACATTTGGAACTTATACTCCTTAAATATTGATTTAGAATAGTTAGATTTAGAATTGGTCTTGGGACCTCCATCTCCCTCTCTCGCTCTCTTTTTTTTTTTTAATGCAGGAGGTGGAAGGATGCTGAAGCACCTTCTGCTATACGGGGGATCAGACTCTTCACAGTGTTTGAAATGAATGACAAGGTAGTCAAGTTGAGGAGAGAACCTCTTGACGTCTCCCGAAGAGTTAGAGTCAAAGAGCGAATTAGAAAATTAGTTAATGAACTTCCACCAAGATAGGATAAGGGAAATCTTGGGGATCCATGAGATCGCCCAGCCGCTTGCACCCAAGTCTGCTAATGGTAATACCTGCAACAGTTGTTTGGAAGGCATTTTGAGATCCTCCATAGACACAAGCTTGGGAAAGTATGGAAGTTCTACCTTACAAACTTTTAAGGCCTAGAGAAACGTGTGGGTAGTAAACAACTTCAGCATGGGAGTATCTAAGGTGAACTCGAGTAATCCAAAAAAATTGTTCATTGTTCAGAACGTATTGTGGAGGGAAGGTCAAAAGGGATTTCTCATCAACTCCTATATAGTGATATAGGTCACCACAGTAGCGTCTAGTGGGATTGCTGCACTCCAAAGGGGGACAAAGGAAGGGGACACTATTGGAAAAAAAATTTGGAGAATCCTTCTTTCCCATGTGAGAGGCCTAAGGGAGGAGTTGGAATGTGTTCTCCTACTCATTGTACTCTGAGGGGAAGAAAACCCTTGGAAATATTATTCTAGACAGAATGGTCACTTCAGTCTGAAGCTAGTCCTGGCCACTGAAAACAAAAAAAGAGAGTGAGAGAGAGACAGACAGACAGAGAGGAGGGTATGGTTTGATTCCAAACCCTAAGACTAGGGAGGGAAACAGACTCCACAGTGGTGGTTCCTGAGTGGACGGGGTGGATCCAGGAAGCCTGGGGACTAACCAATCCAAAGCCCTTGTGTCCCAGACTAACCTTAATGGAAGGAAAACAGAACAAACCTGTGCATGGGATCGCAATTCAGGATCAGAGGTAAGCCTCTGAGGTAAAACTGTATCCTGGTCCAGAAGAGGAAACCAGTCTCAGAGAGCAACTTCATGGAGCCACAACAGAGCAAGACCATCCAGACCTCCATGACAGTTTAAAAACATACAGACATGAAGAACACAGACTGTCTACCCAGGCAATGTTGGGAAGTCAGTGTCTAAGCCTTACCTATAGAGGTTAAAGGTACAGATTTTTTAAATGAGCCACCATGCCTCCCAAAAGGAAAAAAGGGAAGCCATACTTCAAAACCTCTTAGCTCAAGAAATATGAACAAAGCCTTATATGATGGCAGACAAAAGCCACAAAATATGGACAGATTCTAAATATTGCTCTTATAAGCTGAGAAAGTAGCTAGAATAACAGGATCTGTGTTAGCATGCCTTTGTGCTGAAAAGCATTCTCTAAATGAAGCTGAAAACCAGAAATAGTGGGACCATCGGGTCCGAGGGATGCCTCGGCTTCTAAGAAAACTGAATTTGCCCAATGATTCTGGATCAGAGAATAACTCAGCTCTCTCTGGGCAACCTGCTATCATTGGATCCTCGGCTTACGATCTGAGGAGAGAACTATTCAATAATGAAACACCAAAAATTAAGTTAAGGACGTGGTGGGTTTGAGGTTCAAGAAACATATAGTTCCAATTAAGGAATTAATGAAATGATTAATGGGTTAATGTGTTTGTATTTAAGGAGATGGGTTTGTTTGATGCATTGTCCCATTGAAGGCGAATTGCCGAGGTACCAGGATATGTGAATTAAAGTGCTCAATTTTCCATCTCTGTGGCTGGTGTTCGTTTCTGCTACTTGTTGTTTTTTTTGAGAGAACTATTCAAGCAGACTGGATCCAAAGGGGGAAAGCAGGATCCAAAAGCACACTCGACTGAATACAAGGTAACCAGAATGGACACTTTCCAGGGATCATAATACAGGATTGAAATACGCCTCTGAGGAGAAATGGTATTCTGTGCCAAAGAACAATACTGAGTGAGCACCACTTGAAGCCATGACAGGGTGGCACTGACCAGACCTCCATGCTGGAATTAAAACAACAAACAGTGAGACCATCAGATCAGAGGGATGCTTCACTTCTGAAGAAGCTATACTGGGTGAACAGCTCAGATCCAAAGGGGGTCAGATCTGAGAAATGCCTGGGGCATACCTGTCAGATCCTAGGCTTAGGATCCAATGAAGAAAAAATTATTTGGGCAGATCAGATCCAAAAAAGGGAAGTCAGGATCCAATGGAATTTCAGTTAGTCTTAGTAGCTTCTGCCACTACAACCTGAGCCTCACAAGCAAATCTGCAGTCAGTCGAGTCCGAAAACTTAGGATCCAATGGGAATAACCAAACAAAGAAAAAAAAAACTTTAATAACGTCCAACACTTATCTGTCAGATCCTTGGTTTAGGATCTGAAAAGGAGAAATTATTTGAAACCAATCAGATCAAAAGAGAGACATCAGGATTCAAAGTAGCTTTTAGTTCTTGTTATTTATTTATTTTTGTAGCTTCTAGCTAAAGGAGGCAGCTCTAAAACAGGCTTCACAGGCAAAAGTTCAATCAGTCAGATACAAAGGCTTAGGATCCAATGGAGATACCAAATAATAGAAAAACTTTATAAGGACAAACTTGTCAGATCCGTGGGAAAGTCGAGATCTGGAGAAGTCCTAGAAACTTCAGATCCGAGGAAATGGATTCAAAATCCTTGTTTGTTCTGCTCTTTTTTTGTTCTTTGTATTAGGGGGTGTGAGCCCCTAAGGAAAAAGGGCTTAACAAACTGTAGAAGATTTTGATGAGAGCTGCTTCAGACTATGACTGAAGAGGTATATCTAAGAAGAAATCTGGTTCAAGTCATCTGGCACCAGAAGAGTCTAAGCAGTGGCTCAGGATTATATGAAAACAGCTGTCCTGAAACTCTTAGAGATAAGCAAATGCACAATTTAGAAGTTAAAATAATAACACACATTGCGTCAGCATGAATACTCTGAGAATGTGAAGTCTGTAAGAACAAGTCCGCCATCATATTCTGACATCCAACCAAATTACCATTACAAAGAAAACACGGCTAATTCGCAAAAGAATGGACCCAAAGACAGATCACAAAAATCCGGTAACGGAGGAAGACATCTGGACAAAGGAAATCATGACACTTGCACCCAACAGTGGATTCCCAAACAAAAACTAAGCAGGGTATATACAGGAGCTAGCAACGCAGTTGTAGGAAAAGCATAGACAAGCACTTAAACACAACTACATAAAAAGCTAAAGAAAAATAAAGCTTTTAAGGCTGAGACAGATTCGAGGATCAGATCAGAGACCCATCAGTGAGGAAGAATGAAAAGGTCAACATCAGATCTCGGGTTTGTCAGGACAGTTTCAAGAAACAGTTAAGATCATTTAGTGGGCCTTCTATGTTTAGCATTTTTTTAATATCTTGAGCACATCAAACATTTTTTCAGTAGTTTGGGCTACATTCCTAAGTAAAAACTTAGAGCACTTTATGCACTACAATCAACCTCTCCCTTTAAAAAGGGAGACAGAAGTTGTGGCAAACAGACAAAAGAGACCCTTATGTGGAAGAATAGAAATTCCCTAAAACAGTTCTGAAAGGCTGTTGAAAGCAACAGGCAGAAGCATAGTTGGCTCAACCAGCACCCTGAGTTGGTTCTGTGACACGCTCCATCAGCTCTTCAAGTGAAGGACAAAAAAATAAATAAATAAATTTAAAAAAAAGCACTTCACTGTAATAAGCTGATAACTACATTGTTAGGTCTGTGCTAATAAGACACTAAACCACTTTGTATGTTTTTTGTGTCTGTGCCATAAGGGGCATAAAGTAGTTTGTTTTGAAGATGGTTTGAACAACTATCCTACGTGGTCTCCTTTACCTAGACACAGACTCCAGTACACTGAAAAACTGTCCCCAGCTATTTGGAAGTCTTTGGGCCTCCTCACAGATACCACAAAGTTATTAAAATTTGGATAAGGTTAAAGAAAAATTGTAAAACTCCTTTCAAAAATGGACTGCAATGCCATATTTTCATCACCTCCTAATAACCAAAATAAGAGGCAATGCAAGTTTTCAGAGACTTAAAAAAAAATAATAATAATTTACTGAGTGACTACAAGCCAAATGGTTAAATATCATACAGTTTTAAATCTGCTTTAGGTTATCCTGAGATGCAACAGACATTCCATGGCAAGGCTCATCGCACTGTGTGAAAATTCTTGTATGAAAACAGTGGTAAGCACCAAAGACCTATACAGGTGTATAGTGTATAAATATTAGGATGAGAGTCTTTACTTGATAGGACTTTATAAAATACAGACCTGGGTATTTCAAATGTACTGTGAAATGCCAGCCATTGAGCAAAATGTACAAAAACAGAACAGCACAATATACAGACTGCATAAACCACTGAAAAGAATATTGATCATTAATATGCAAAATATAATTTCAATATATGCTTTAATGCACAGACCTATAAACAAACAGAAACAAAGTAACTTATAAAACATCAAGAATCCAATTGAGAACAACACATACGTCAGATCAGCTTTCCTTCTTGAGACCACCAGAGGAGGTTTCCTATAAAATGGATCTTAGTGTTCAAATACCTACATTTAACAAGTCAGTATTGTCATTAATAGCCAGTTAAGAAATACAAAACTGAAAAACGTGAATAAAGGTCTAATAATGTAGTGGAAGTTCAAAATTTAGCTTTACCACATGTTACTATCCTCTGCTAATACCTAAATCTCTCTCTCTCTCTGTCTTTCTCTCACTGTCTTATAACTTCTCTTAGGTTACTTACAGCAAACTAGCAAACTGATTAGTTAGTTCTCAATCACTGAAGGACCATTCTTAAAATATTAATAATATAACTGCTTCCTACGCTGCATAAGGGATAGTGCAATCTCAAGCCACTTTTCCTGAAATAAAACAAGTAGACCATCCATATTCAAAGTCTGAATTTTAATTTGCTTTTACTGTGTATTATTGTAAGACAATCAGGAAAATCCCAATTCTTTTAATGCTGGCAATCTGGAAATCTTTCCTCTGTTTTCATCACTAATGTAATTGTATACTCTAATCGATGACATCTTTGACTGACAAAAGTAATCATACATCACATATATGGCTGCCACCATTACACAGTGAACAAAACCTTCCACTACGCCCAACATACTGAATTACATTGGCTAAACAATAAAAGTGATTTAACTGTTTTTTCCTTGGTGAACTGTCCTTACATATATACACAAATAAACACTAACCATTACTTGTTTTATTGCAACTGTTATACAGTGGATATAAAAAATGTACACACCCCTGTTAAAGTGCCAGGTTTTTGTGATATAAAAAAAGAGACCACTATAAATCATTTCAAAACTGTTCCCACCTTTAATGTGACCCATAACCTGTAGAATTCAATTGAAAAACAAACAAATCTGTTAGGGGAAAAATATAAAAAATGAAAAACGTACAATAAGCTGGTTGCATAAGTGTGCACACCCTTAAACTAATATTTTGATGAAGCACCTTTTGATTTAATTACAGCATTCAGTCTTCTTGGGTACAAACCTGCCATCAATTAAAGAGACTCTGATTAACTCCAAATAAAGTTCAGCTGTCCTACTAGGATTTTCCTGACATTTACTCAGTTGCCTGCTACAGCAAAAGCCATGGTTCACAGAGAGCTTACAAAGCATAAAGAGATCTCATTGTTGAAATGTATCAGTCAGGAGAAGGGTACAAACAAATTTCCAGAGCATTGGATATACCATGGAACACAGTGAAGATAGTCATCAAAAAGAGGAGAAAATATGAAAAGGCAAGACGAAAACTGGTCAGGGAGGCTGCCAAGAGACCTACAGCAAAACTGAAGGAGCTGCAGGAATTTCTGGCAGGTACTGGTTGTGTACTACATGTGACAACAATATCCTGTATTCTCCATATGTCTGGGCTATGGGGTAGGGTTGCAAGAAGGAAGTCTTTACTTACACAGAAAAACATCCAGGCCCAACTAAAATTTGCAAAATAATACATCAAATCTCCCAAAAGCATGTGGGAAAATGTGTTATGGTCTGATGATGAGACCAAGGTTGAACTTTTTGGCCACAATTCCACAAGGTACGTTTGGAGCAAAAACAACACTTCGCATCACCAAAAGAACACCATCCCCACGGCGAAGCATGGTAGTGGCAGTATCCTGCTTTGGGGTTGTTTTTCTTCAGCTCGAACTGGGGCTTTAGTCAAGGTGGAGGGGATTATGAACAGTTCCAAATACCAGTCACATTTGGCCCAAAACCTTCAGGCATCTGCTAGAAAGCTGAAGATGAAGAGGAATTTCACCTTCCAACATGACAATGACCCCAAGCATACATCCAGATTAACAAAAGAATGGCTTCACCAGAAGAAAATTAAAGTTTTGGAATGGCCCAGACCTAAATCCAATAGAAAATCTGTGGGGTGATCTGAAGAGGGCTGTGCACAAGAGATGCTCTCGCAATCTGACAGATTTGGAGCACTTTTGCAAGGAAGAGTGGACAAATATTGCCAAGTCAAGATGTGCCATGCTGACAGACTCCTACCCAATAAGACTGAATGCTGTAATTAAATCAAAAGGTGCTTCAACAAAGTATTAGTTTAAGGGTGTGTGCACTTATGCAACCAGCTTATTGCACGTTTTTTATTACTTATAATTTTCCCCTAGCAGATTGTTTGTTTTTCAATTGAATTGTACAGGTTATAGGTCACATTAAAGGTGGGAAAAGTTTTGAAATGATTTATTGTGGTCTCATTTTTTTATATCACAAAAACCTAACATTTTAACAGGGATGTGTAAACTTTTTATATCCACTGTACATGTGTTTGTTGGCCGGTTGCTAAAATTCTTTCACCTATATTGCGCACTTTATCTGACATCTTTTAATCCACTATGGCAGTTTGATAATATAATTTATGCATTTCATGTCATGGCAGTCATTCTACAACATGAAGCTAAATTAAACAGTTCAAAAAGAGAGAAACAGAGATAGTATTGTATAAAACATAAAATGCGAACCACTGTCATTTGGCAAATGACAATAATAAACTATTTGGAACCATTTATGTACTATATAAAATCAAGTACATGTTAGATTACATGGTCTCTTCTTCCCTTGGACCATCTAAGTGGAACCTATTTCCTCCTTACCTGACAAATGTAAAGGTGTGTGCAAGTTAACTTACTGTAACAGCAGATTGCTAAAAAGTCAGTATAACAGTGTATCTTAGCATCAAGGTTATGCCACCATGCAGATGTCAAGTTTTCAGAAATTGTAAAAGCAGATTATTCTTCCTTTTAAGGTACAACGAGAGCATTGCACTGCTGTGGCTCTCCTACGTATATATCACACGTTACTATTTGCATTTTCTTCTGATCCTTGGCCCACAATTCCCCACAGGAAGAATGGATGTGGTAGGAAACAACCCTTTTTATGTGTGACTAATTAAAATATATAATATTGCATCAAAAGTGTTAATTCTCATGAGCATGTGTACTAACACTTTCCAATAAAGAATGCAATGCATTATGTAAAAGAAAATAAATGTTTTACACTTAGTATAATTATAATTTAGAAGTATAGACAAGAAACTCATAATCTAAAATACAATAGCTGAAACTGTAGTTTTATTGGCCATTTTGGGTCAATTCCAAACTCCTTGATCTCCCTCTCTTAGAACCAGATTGCCTCGTGGTTTTGGCGTCTTTTCAGACTTGTTGGCTGTTGGGGAAGCACCCACCAAGAGGAGAAAACGCTGAGAAAAGAAAGGAGCCACTTTTGAGATTTTAAGTATTTTTCTTCAGATTATTTGCTAAGTTTTTCTGCATAGCTGCCTACTTTGAGCATTTTCTGGCTTGTTAAACTTGATTTCTGCATTGGTAACTGTATTTAGAACACAACCTAGAGCTGAATTTCCTGTTTGCACTTATTTTTAAAATCGTTTTTTTCTTAAAACATGCATTTTATCTGTCTCTGGCCTAGCACTCAAGTGTGGGGTCATTTACTGCACTGTTATAACTTGTTGATACTTGTGAACCTCTGCTATCTTTAAAAAAACTTGCTTTTTTCCCACTTTTCTGAGATTTAAAAAAGTTCAGTTACAGGCTTGCTGTTCTGAAATGTTTGTAAGTTTCTTGGAGGCCATTTTTTGCTTGGGCTAAAGGGAAGTCTCTCTGTTCATCAGTGGCAGTGATAAACACTGAACAGCCTGCCTGCCCCTGTGGGAGTGGTTGCTGCCTTGAAACTGTAGTTTTATTGGCCATTTTGGGTCAATTCCAAACTCCTTGATCTCCCTCTCTTAAAACCCTCTTTTGAGCAGTTTTGCACGTTTTTGTGCATAGCGCAACAACGGGCAACACCGCCTAATTGGGTTTAAACTATTCCTGGCTCCACGAAGTCTGCTCTTCACTTTTTCCCTTAGAACTGCTCTCTCTCTCAAATTAAACACCATATTCTCATTCTAAGGCCCTTCACTGGTCGAAATAAGTAATCTTACAAGTTAGCACTATTAAACCATAAGCACTACTTACTCTTATACTCTCTACGATTACCTTGACCCCTATTGGTCCGTCTTAATTCAGTTTCCCTATATTACTCTAGCATGTCCAAAGGTCAGTCAATGGTTTCCTCTCCAGTCCAGCTGGTGAATCTGGGAATTTTGAGGCAATGTTACAACTGTCTCATGTACACGGACAACCCTCTCCTCCTCCAAACAGGTTCAAATATATGTGAGAGATGCAACCATATAGCCAAACTGGAGGCTGAGCTCTCTCATCTCAAAACTGGTGAAACCAGTCAGGAGGAGAAGGTAACCTCACACAACACAATTCCAGTATCACATAGTCCCACCACATCATCGAACCAAACACATAAATACACAAAAACATACTCAGAGGTTCTAAATAAAAATCTACCTAAGCAACAGAGACCTCCAAAGCAGACATCCAAGCAAACGCTACCCCAAAACAAAACACGCACAACACATAGCCCACAAAGTCAGTGTGCCAAGCAGCCACAGCCCTTAAGGCTGAATAACACACCTGATACTCTTGTAATAGGTGACTCTATTGTCAGACACACTGACGTCCCACTCACCAGGCTGAACAAAGAGAAGGTCACAGTGAGCTGCCTGTCAGGCGCTAGGATCCACCACATAACGCAAGCACTCAGGTCACTCCAAAGCAAACACAAATATGACTCAGTCATTGTACATGCTGGTGTGAATGACCTGAGACGTACCTCCCTGGACTACATGAAAAGAGACATAGAGGAGCTCTCTGATCATGTAGCCCAGGCCGGTATGACTCTGACCTTGAGCAGCATCTTACCCTCACCTAGAATGATGCCACAGTACAAAGACAAAATGATCGATTTTAACAATTGGCTAAAATTTTGGTGTCATTCAAAGGGGATCCAGTGTCTGTCAGCCTGGGATGACATGCTCGACAAGCCACGTTGCTTCGCTAGGGACGGCTTGCACCTGTCACTACTGGGCTTTTGGATATTGGCAAAGGCTCTTGCCACCCCCATAGTGCCTTTTTTAGGCAAGGCTCAAAAGTCAAACCCACCTCCATAGACAGCACAAGGAACAAGAAACTAAGGGTAATGCTGCTAAACACCAGAAGTCTTAACCTCAAGATGCACGCACTCAAAGCTCTCCTCAGTATGGAGAACATCGATATCTGTGCAGTGACAGAAACCTGGTTCAAGGCTCCAGAGAGCACCCCAGCACTACCAGGTTATACCTCATATCATGCTTTTCGGCCCCAAAACCCGGACCGAACCACAAAAGGAGGGGGAGTTTCCATATTTATCAAGGATATCCGCACCTCCAGGTTAGTGGCATTGCATGAAGTATCGGAGATCATCCATGTGCGACTAACAGTGGGCAAGACTACTTTTCAGTTTATAGCATCCTACAGACCACCCTCTCAAAGTCAGGAATCCCACTCGGCCTTCCTGAAAACATTGGAGAACATGAAGATCTCTCCGAACACCATTATATTGGGCGACTTCAACTACCCAAACATAGACTGGGAGCACTACTCAAGCCCCAGCACCTTAGCCCAAAGGTTCCTGGAAATTATAAACTCAAATGCTATGGAACAACTAGTCACCACTCCCACAAGAGGAGATAACATACTAGACCTGATCATTACCAACATGGGTACTCTATGCTCCATACCAGAAGTATATCCCTTATTGGTAAGATCAGACCATAAATTAATTTCACTGGATATCCACATCCCGATCCCACCCCCAACCCAGAAAATCACAGTGAAAAACTTCTCAAAAGCGAACTTCTCACTTCTCAAAACCGAAGTGGAATCCTTCAAGGCCCCAGGGCCAGTGGAAACTATGGCCCAAACTGCAGAATTCTATACAAACGCATTCTACGGACATCTCCAGGAATGCATGGATCATGCTATCCCAAACAAAACCAAGACCCAATCATCCAAAGGCAGGCATCCAGTCTGGTGGACCCCAGCCATAAATAAACTGTACAACAGAAGGAGGAAGCTACTACATGATAGAGCAAAATCCCTAATAGGGAAGGCAGCTCTGATCAGTACTAGCAAAAAATTACGATCCCTCATAAAATCCTCCAAGGCCAGCTTAGAGAGAAAAATTGCACAGGACACTAAAGACAATCATAAGGCTTTTTTCAGTTATGTTAGGAACCTGGGATGCAACTCCCAGACTTGTTCTGAGTTGATTCTAAACGACAAAAAATACACTGAACCCACAGACATCGCCAATATCCTGGCAGACAGGTTCAGTGCAAACTTCTCCACCCCATTCCCCCCCAAAAGAGCAAGTATCTATCCCGGCAGAGGGCTGCCTCCCAAACATCTCTGATGCTCAGGTGAAGGCTGCCCTCTCCAAAGCAAAAAACACTGCTTCCATGGGACCAGATGGCGTCCCGGGTTGCGTCCTACATGAACTCCAAGAAGAACTAACCCCTCAAATAAAACAGCTGTACAATCTCAGCCTCACTACAGGATATGTGCCCACAGAATGGCGTACAGCAACAGTGGTCCCACTCCACAAAGGTGGAGCCTCTACAGACCCTGGAAACTATCGCCCCATAAGCCTGACTAGCCTAGTCTGCAAAGCTATGGAGAGGATCATCATAGAGCTCATAAACAAAGACATTGGGGACCTACAGACACTAGATCCTACCCAATTCGGCTTCGTCAAGGGCAGATCCTGCCTTTTGAACCTGGTCGACTTCTTTGAAACAGTCACCAAAGCCATAGATGAAGGGAAGGTAGTCCACACAGCCTATCTGGACCTAGCAAAGGCACTTGACACAATACCCCACTCGGGCATCATAGATAAGCTATCCAGCTTAAATATAAACCCCTATGTCACAAGATGGGTCGCAAACTGGCTCAAAGACAGAACCCACAGAGTGAGAGTTGCTGGAGCCATGTCAGACTCGAAACCGGTCACAAGTGGCATCCCACAAGGTTCTGTCCTGGGACCGCTCTTGTTCGGTATATACTTTTCCGAGGTACAGGCCAATGTGGGAGGACTATGGCTCACCAAGTTCGCAGATGACTGCAAACTGGGCGCCATAATCGACTCCCCAGCTGACACAAACATCCTTCAAAAAGGTCTCACAGAGATGGATAACTGGTGCCAGAGCCATGGTCTAAAGCTAAATGCCAAAAAGTGTATAGTCATACCCTTTGGCAAAAACAGTGTGCCCACAAATTACCACATAGGCGGTAACCCATTAAGTACAGAGAAAGTAATTAGGGATCTGGGAACCCAAGTTGATAGCAATCTCTCCTTTGACAACCACATTGCCAAAGTGGTTAGAAAGACCTTCTACATAGCCCACCTCATCATGAAAGGATTCACATCTAGATCAAGAGAGGTAATCGTGCCCCTTTATTCATCCCTCATCAGGCCTATCATAGAATATAATGCCCCTTTTGGGATGTACCTTACCCGACACCTGCAGCAATTAGAAAGACCCCAAAAGTACCTCACCAAGAGAATCAAGGAACTCAAGCAGATGCCATATGCTGTTCGGTTAAAAAAACTCCAGCTCTACTCAGTTGCATACCGCCTACTTCGAGGCGATCTATGCCTGACATATAAAGTTATGTCCAATCCAGAATTAATGGACATGCTCCACCTCAGTAAATCTAAATCCCTTAGAGCCACTCGCTCGAGGGACTTGAACCTCAGCACAGAAATAAATAGAACTTGCTGGAGGGACAGATTCATAACCCAGAGGCTCCCTTCGCTCTGGAATAGATTTCCAATTCATGTTAGGCAGAGCACCTCACTGAATCTCTTCAAAAAGAATCTTGATGAGTGGATGGGGGATCGTAGGTTTGTCCCGGGAATTACTTCCGTGTCACTATTAGACAGAGGCACAGTAAACTAAACCTTAAAAAGGGCACAGTATACTCAAATCAAGGGGTGGAGTAAGCCAAACAAAATCGGGCTAGGCTTGTAATTGCCCCAGGGCAGATAGCCTAGTATGAACCTATGAACCTATGAAAATGAAACTACTCTGTTACAGTAATCATGGTAAGTGAAATATCATGAACAGAAATGTTTAAAAAAAAAAAAAAAAAGCATACAAGAAACTACAGTTGCTAAGAACTTAACAGTAAATGCTCTACTGATCACTGTTGCAGTATTCCAATACTGATGGGTGACTAACCGAGGTAACCTGATGTCTAGCTGGTGCTAAGCCAAAAACCTTCTATACATTTGGACATCCGGTGAAAGTAGAACGGATGGACTGCAGACATGGAGTCTGCCAATCTCAGAAGTACTAATCTTGCAAAAGAAGTCCTTGATTTAAAAAAAAAAAAAAAAAAACATCAGTGTTTTGTGAAGGTGTGTACAAAATCTGGTGGCTGCTTCCAGAATGGCTCTAGGCAATGCCCTTGAAGGCACCAGAGGAGGACACTGCTCTGATGGAGTGGGCTTTCATAGGTTTAGACAGGGACTTCACATGGTAGGAACAAAAAGACGGACTTTGAAATCCAATTGGAAACTGCCTACAGACTGTTGCCCAACTTGCTCTCCTGGAAGAAACAAAAAGCTGGTTCATTTTCCTAATGTCTTTAGTCTTATCAAGGTAGAATCAGAGTTGTCTGTGTACATCCAGGGAGTGGAGAAGCCTCTCACCCCTATTCTGTGGGTTTGGGAAGAAGGTAGATAAATGTATAGCCCGACTGAGAGACAAGTAATTTACTACATTTGGCTTGAAAGAAGGGTGAGACCTACGACAGATTCTATCCTTATGGAAGATAAGGAAGGGAGGGGTGGCCATAAGGGCTTGAAGCTCAGAAGTATGGAACTCCAGCAAAACAGTTTTCCAACTACAAAACTTAGGAAGGTGGCGGTGGCTGGTTCAAAAGGGGGCAAAGTAAGTCTTCGCAAAATAAAGTTGAGTTCCCAGGGAGATGGGATAGCCCTCCTAAGTGGATTCAAGTGAAGGATGCCTTTTACAAACTGACTTCAATTCTTTTTTTTGCTTTTAGCGCCTTTAGAAATAAGACATAGAGAAACATACATTAAGAGAAGGCAAACCACATGAACACGTTTCTAATTACATACATTATACGTCACACATATGTTCTCTTTCATAACTATCATCAGTCCAGCAAGCAAATCCAAGGTACCAATAGACCAGAAGCCAGCAGGAAGCCTTTTAAAACCAATTTAATGTGTGCACAAAACACAAAGTAAACACATAAATGCAGACAATTAAAATACAGCGTTTTCGTTTCAAACACTTCATCAGATGTGGGTCTAAGGTAGGTTAACAGATTAAATATCTTACTAATGAACAGATTTACCAATACAAACATTCAATAAAATGACTCATAGTACTCATAAATTTTAATGAATAAATAAATAAAAATTAAAACCAATATAACAGACACTTTATAAACATGTAAAAGCCTGTGTAAAAACAATGATAAAAAAATTGTTGGTTCATGTTATTGAATGTTTTTATTGGTTAATATTTATGAGTACTAAGAGTCAATTTATTGAATGTTTTTATTGGTCAATCTGTTCATTACTAAGATATTTAATCTGTCAACCTACCTTAAACCCACATCTGATGAAGTGTTTGAAACGAAAACGCTGTATTTTAATTGTCTGCATTTATGTGTGTACTTTGTGTTTTGTGCACACATTAAATTGGTTTTAAAAGGCTTCCGTCTGGCTTCTGGTCTATTGGTACCTTGGATTTGCTTATCGGTTTCACTTTGGTACCTTTTACTCAGAAAAGTATGAAAAATAAGAACACTGACTTCCACGGATGCCAGAACACGCTCGCTCGCTATCCACACACACAACCCCAGTCTCCTGGGATAAAGCGTTCTTATTCTTCAGACTTTTCTGAGTTACAGTGTTGACGGAATGCTTATTTGGTTAAGGACTTTGGTACCTTTTGGCTGCTTTTTCTGATCATCAGTCCAGTATTACATAAATTGCTCAAGTCTTGTCTTCATTTAAAACTCACTCCTCTTCCTGAACATTATTCTACATGTATTGTTCCCACAAGTCCCATTTATTTCTATGTAATTTGCTCCTTCCCTTTTCTAAGGATCCCACTTTTAGTTCTTTTATCTCTGTTACACTATGCAATACTTCAAATAGGATTGGTTTAGACTTTGATTTCCATTTTCTAGTAATTGCCACTTTGGCAGCCACCAGAATTAAACGTAAAGCCTTAATATGCCCAGGCA
Source organism: Protopterus annectens (assembly GCF_019279795.1). Lineage (NCBI taxonomy): Eukaryota > Metazoa > Chordata > Ceratodontiformes > Protopteridae > Protopterus > Protopterus annectens. The sequence continues at coordinate 843,223,672 of NC_056732.1, forward strand.
ATTCTGATCCTGTGCCCAAGCTCAAAAGAAATAATTTCCTTAGTTACACTCATTTGATCACCCGATATTTCTGACACAGTATGCTATAAGGAATTTTTTAAATCTACAAACCCATTACAGTCCTAAAACATATGTTTTCAGTTACCTCTCTCTTCCCCATCATGCCTTCAGCATTTCCATCTATCTGAAGAAAAATTCTTTAAAGTCCACTTGGGGTATAAAAATACCTATGTAAACATTTCCAAGCAAAAATCTTACACCTTCTAGATTTTATTGCATATTTCGGAGCCATACATATGTCCACCCATTGTCCCCTTGTGAAGTGATTATCCAACCTCTTTTCCCAATCTTCTCAAACCTTCTCTAATTGATTCTTATAGTTATCACACAATATTTTATATGCCCTACTAATTATCTCTTTTTAACAGCAGCTTCTGTTCTACACTCAACTAAAAACTCTACCACAGCAGGTCCTTCACTTAGGATTTCCCTATCCCTTTCTCCTGGCCTATACTCTGATAGCAATCCCTGTTAGAGAAGGCAGTCTCTAAGCCAGCAGTTCAATTGTCTTCTTGATCTCATCCCATTATTTTACCATTCCCCTCTAGTTTCCTACTACCAATACCATGGTTCTTCTGCCAGTTTTCTCCAGTAAATTTCAACCCCCACTTGCCTATTCTCTGTATCCCTACTTGCAGTGATCCCTGTTGACAAAATCTCCTCTCTTCAATCTTGTGTTGGCTTATTTCTTAGAAAACTTTTTGCTGCTGTACAAATATAATACTCTGTATGGCTGCTGTTATTCTCTGTAAGTTCTCCGTCCAAAATCCCACTCTCTCCTTATTTCTTGAACCCCCACCCAGCTTCTTCATCATCATCATCATCATCATCCCTTTCCACTTTGAATTATAACTTTCTGCTTGTGTTATGTATATGAATTGCATAGCTCTAAAATATCCTTTCAAATCAGGTAATTTTAATCCACCTTGTTCTATTGGAAAGATCTACTGACCTGACTTCACCCTTTTCCTTTTCTCCTCAAAGATAAATTCCTTCAACTCTTTATTACTGTCAACAGCTTCTCATCTGGTTGATAAAAACACACCTAACATATACATTTTCATTGCTTGTATTTTACTATCCATAAACAGGAGGTTCCAACTTCCCAGTTTTTGCATTATCTTTTAAGTTTCTTCCCACATAACCTTGGGTGCCATAAAAGAAGACTTTTTAATTCATACTCCTACATATGTCATCTTATCGTGTCCTCATAAATATGGGAAGTACTGAACAAATTCATATGTGGCTACATAATTTATGGCTAGCCTTTGTTTTACCTTCTTAATTTTATATTGCAAAAAGTTCCACAACAATGAGATGTCCTTTTCTGGCTTTATCAGGTACAAAATATCATCAGCAAATGAAGCCGCCTTCTCTTGATTACTATACTGATTATATCTTTCAATTTCTGAGTCCTTTATTTTCTTTGTCGATAGCTCTAAATAGAAAGCAAATAACAAAGGGGAAAAAGAGGACACCTTTGTAAGGGGGATTAAGTGGCATGCAAGCAGAAACAGCTTACATTGGCCTTGATAGAAGAATAGGCTTGTCCAGTTTTGTGTAGCTCACACAAGACAAAATTGTAGCGACCCCCACCTGGAGGGGGTTCTCATTCTTCTTGAGACATCAAATACAAAATCTTTTCCATTTGGTGATGCAAGACTTTCTAGTGGTAGGTTTTCTCGCCTCCTGAAGCACATCCTCAGAAAACTGGTGCCTGTAAGAAATTGAATTTCTATCATCCACAGTATCAGGTTGAGAGTTTTTAAATTGGGATGAAGCAGAGAGCCCTTTTTCTGTGTAAAGTCCACTTTGCTGTGTAACTTGCAGTGATGGCCCCTGGCTAGATGAAGAAGAAGGGGGACCCAGTGTTGTTTGGGCAAGAAGGGAGTCACCAGCAAAACTTTTGGTTTGGGGATGAGCAGTGGGGTACTTCCCCTCCCAGAAGAAAGTCACCACTTCTGTCCTCCAGACCTGAGGACAAGAAGTCCTGGAGAAAAACAACTTCAGCTGTCTGTTCTAAGTGGAGATGACGCCCTGTGTTCCACAGGTGAGAAAACACTTGAAGGACTCAAAAAAGATCTTCATTTCTTTGACACTTATGTGCTCCCTTATCTGCTTGAAGGACCACTTGCACAAAACTGGTGAAGACCTCTTCCATGATTCCTAAATCAGATCTGATGCAACTGTGTGCAGTTCCTAGTTGGGAGTGGGTTGGCAGAAGGGAAGGCCCATATTTAGTTGGATTTGATAAATCCACCACTGTAACACTTTCATCAGAAAGGGCAAGAGGGGGGTTTGGAAATCCAGTGTGTGATGGTGCTGAGACCAAAGAGATTTCAGGTACCACTGGATCTTTCTTATGTGCAGCTTGGCAAATGGTACCATAACAATGGCTGCTGCCATGTATCCCAGGGTTCTTAGACTTCCCTTGCAGGAGTAGACTGAAGGGAGAGTAGGGAATGGAAAAACATATAGAGGGGCTGAACTTTATCCTGGGGGAGAAAGGCTGCCATCAGATGAGTATCTAGTCTGCAAACCAAGAACACCAGATGCTGGAGGGGTCAGATTACAGATAAAACTTAGAGAACATTATTGGATTATTAAATTGAATGCAAATGTTACACCAGGTCTTAATGACTGCATTTCATTTGTGCCTGTATTAAAGAAGAGAGCTATGGACCTGTAGATATTTCCTTCTCATTAGTTAACATTAGTTTTCACCTAGTTTTTAAACAAAAGGGACATTTTATGTAATATAAAGGATTTCTTTACACAATAGTCCTACAATGTTTTTAAGTTGTTTGATTTAGACTTTTTTATATCTTTGCTTAAATGGTTTTAATTGAATCATTGAATGAAAGTGTCTAATTGGTGGGTCTATAAAAATAAGCTGGTATTTATTCATTTTGTTCTGAAGAAGTCACCAGTATATTTGGGGAGACGAAAGCCCTTAACTTATCTGTATTTTATAATAAACGTTCAAATGTTTTTCAATTTTGTTTCTAGTGTGGAGCTTATAGCATAGGTTACCCTTGAGGACTGATTTACTCTTATTTTCAGATCCTGGAAGGGTGCCAGAGAAGACTAATGGAAACTGAGGTTGAACCCCAGTCTTTCCAGAAGTAAGACTGTGAACCTGAGATGCAGCCACAGGTTATGCTGGAAGGAAGGCTGGATAAGGAGATTGTTCAAGAATGGGAAAAACTGTATTCCCTTGTGTGAAAACCCTGGAAGGGGTAGATAAACCAGAGCGTAAAGCAGATATCTGAAAGTGTGATGAAAAGGCAGAGAACCTGAAGAATTTCCTCCTGGTTGGGTGAATGGACATATGAGTCTAAGGGAAACTAGAAATCCTTGAGGATGGATAAAAAGAAGTAAAATTTGCAGAGAGAGCATCTTAAAACGTGGTACCTCCAAAAAGGTGTTGAGGTGGGATAAGTGAAGAATGGACATTCAAGTGCACTCTTTTATAGAGCCAGAAAAAGTCTTGAATAAAAGTCTTTTCCTAGGTGCTGGTGGAGTACCGTCTCTATGGTGCCCTGGTTGAGGAGGCAATGGAAGAGAGGTGGATGGAGGTGAACCTTACTGGAATGGAGAGTGGGAATTCTCCTCAATTATGGAAATTCTGTCCGAGAAATCTTGAATGGCAGACAATACCCACTTGTCTGTAGTGATTAATTCCCAGGCTGGAAGGGATAAAGTTAGTCTTTTTGACAAGGGAACTCCTGAAATAGACTTCCAGGCTGCACAATGATCCAGAGCTTAATTTCAACTCTCCCTGCATGAAAAAAGAAAATGAGAAATAAGAGCTAGTAGTTCTGCCAGCCTAAGTAAAATTCTACTACTGGCTAGTAAGTACACTGCTTGGATGGCAGCAAAGAAGAACTTTAGAGAGCTTGAAACAGAAAAGGAACAAGAAAAAGTGAAGAAAATAGACAGACTGGGAATAATTCTGCAGCTGTTCAACAAAAAGCAGTTCAAGCTCCAGCTATGGTACAAGAGTTGGCTTCCAATAATTTACAGAAAAAAAAATCAAATGTATCCAGAGCTGATAAAAATAAATGAAACAATGAAGAAGTATATCTACTCAAATAACAAAAGTCTGAAAAAAAGCTTTAAGTAGCTATTCAGATGAACAAATAAAACTGCAAAACTGAGAGGCTGAAATGAAGAAAAGGCTAGCTGAGTATGACACTTCTCAAAAACAGCTATTTCTAGAAAATTGTAGCGTTAGAGCATAGAGCATGCAGAAAGAAACTGGAAAGAACAGACTGTGTTAATTTTATGAAAGTACAAATAAGTAACTGGATTGGTCCCACAGCAAGGGATGTTAATTGAAAGGGAACATTGAGTGCATGCTCCAAACCTGGCCATGGGAAAGCAACCAAGGTATTAATAAAGATTCAATCATACCAGAAGAAAGTGTTGATCCTAACAAAATTGTGGCAGAAAGGCAAAGTATTAAAAATTAGAAACAGTACAGTGTTTGTGGAACATGATTATTCACTGAACACCAGACAGAAAAGAAGCTAATTTATCCCAGCAATCAGGGAATAATGATAAGTAGGTATGAGATTCAAGTTGCTATATCCAGCTGTCTTCAGAATATTTTTCCTGGAGGAACAAATACATTTTTGATGCAGAAAAAGCTAAGGATGAAATTCAAAAGTTTGACAACAAAGCTCATAGAGAGACTTTGCCAGTGAAACTTTTTCCAGTGTTCTAATGCTTGCAAGACAGACAAAAACCTCAGAAGTTGACTAGAAGAATTGAGAGCACCTTGGAATTGAACCACAGTCTGGTGTTGGGAGATGGAAATGAACAGGAAGACCAGCAACACTGAACTTAGTGAATAAACATGAGATTGTAAAGCATCAATCACATTTGTGAAATATGGTGTTACAACAAATAGTGGTTGAAAAAGATTGGCATATATCTCTCTGTACGTCATTAATATTTAAAATGACAATAAAAACTAAGATAAAAATGCAGATTAATGAAGTAAAAATGAGACACTGGCACTTTCCCAAAATTCCGAATAGGTAGTGGAAATTAATTGAGAGTTATTAGGGAAAACAGAAATTTCTTCATTGGTTATAGCTACTGAGTGGGATAAAATGAAAATGGAGTTTAAAAATAAAAGAAAAAATATATGGTTAAGAAATAACGATTACTTAGAGATTCTGACAAAGGTTAAAGTATTGCAAAATAAGGGGAATCTCACATAAGAAAAGATACAAATGCAAAATGCTAAAGAAGAAATAAGAGTACCTAGATAATATGACTGCTATTAAGCAACTGTTTTTTTTTTTTTTTGATAATAATCCCAGAGCACAAAAACTTTTAGAACTTAAGCAACAGGAAGTATAAAGGGTTGTCACCAGTCTTAGGGAACAAGAGATCCCGTAGAGGCATTAGAGATATTTCAGACATTTTATGAAAATCTGTATAAAGCAGAGAACTATGGAAACCAAGAAAGAGCACAAATGGAAATATAATACTTAAGTATGTCAAGGGTAGAGGTAGATGAGGCTCAACAATTTACAATTAAGAGATGAGATAAAAATGGTAATGTACAATCAATCTGCAGGAAAGTACAGCTGCATAAGAACTTATCATAACTGCAGATGTCCTGCTGATCATTGTTGCAGTATTCCTGACATATGGGTTGTTACCAATGACATCCGGCCAGGGTACCAGAGCTTTACCTTCCCCTAGGTCGTACATCCAACACATGACCTCAGCTCGTACGTCTTGAGGTATCAGTATGGATCCTACTACTGTCTCCAAGCCAGCAGCCTGATGACTACTGAGAGAGGAGACTGGTCAGCTAGAAGGGGTGTAGCTCGAATTGCTAAGAAAACTCTCCTGTAACCATGAAACAGAGCAAAGGGGAGAGGCAAATAAAAACTGAAGTGAGACAGAGAAGAGGGAATTGGGGGGGTTGAATACTGCAACAGTGACTGTGCCATTTGGCAGGGACAAAGCCTGAGGTGAGGCTGTGACTGAACAGAGCACACAGGTGAGGTGCCAATTCATTCTTAGGTTCATGCAGAACACAACCAGGGATATTGTTAGGTCCCATGGAAGCTGTATTCTTGGCCTTGGACAGTGCTGTTTTAACTTGTGCAGCAGTAATACTGAGTGCCTGGCAATCTACTGGTATTGTGATTGGTCCTTTGGGGGGGGGGGGTAAAGTTGGCACTGAATCTGTCAGCCAGTATACTGGCAATATCTGTTGGCTTGGTATAGGAGGTACCATTGTGCAGTAGCTCAGAGCAAATCTGGGTATTGCCGTGGAAACTTTTTACATAACTATAGAAGGCCTTGTGGTTGTCTTTACTATCTGCTGCAATTCTGTTTTCATACCTAGCTTTAGAGGATTTGATGAGGGATCTCAACTTTTTGTTGAGGCAGATAAGGGAGTTTTTCCAGTCTTGGGAATTCACCTTATTCCGCATCAGTTTCCTCCTTCTGTTGTAGAGTTTGCTTATGGCAGGGGACCACCAGACTGGCTTCCTTTTTTTGGAGGACAGTGTCTTGGTTCTACTGGGTATGGCGAGATACATGCATTTGTGTACGTGTTCGTACAGTGCATTGGTGAATGATTCTGCAGTCATGCAACTATTCTCCATTTGCATGGGTGCCGTGAAGTTAGCCACCTCTGTTTTTAGGATGCCAAAGTTAGCTTTGGAGAAGTTTTTCAAGGTGGTTACCTTTGCTGGGGGGGGGGTGCAGATTTCCAAGGTGATTAGTTTGTGGTCGGATCTAACCAGGGAGGAGCTGACTACTGGTGTAGAGCAATGGTCGCCCATGTTAGTAATGACCAGGTCAAGGATGTTGCTACCTCTAGTGGGGGTAAGAATGAGCTGATCTAGGACACTGGAATTAATGAACTCCAGGAAAACGTTGGGCAAGAGTACTGGTACATGAGTAGTTTACCCAGTTAATGGAGGGGTAGTTGAAATCACCTAGTAAGAGAGTGTTAGGTTGAACCCTAATATTCTCCAGGATGCTTAGGAACGTGAAGTGTGAGTCTTGGGACATGGTTGGGGACTTATAGCAGGCTACGACTTGCAAATTATAGGTTCAATGGAAGGCACAAGGCTAGGTCCCTTTGCTGGCCATTTTAAGCCTAGAAAATCTCCATTTAAGAGGTGAAAATCAAGCCCTATACTTTTTGTCTTTGAGATAAACAACTTAACCATTATGCCAACTCACAACCTTCACAGATCTATTATGAAAGTTGTACAAAGTTTTCTGCAACAGTGACCAATAGGATCTCTGCTATTATGGTAAGTTCTTACATAACTGTATTATGTCCTTTTTCAACAGCACAACTTAAGATCTCAGTGCAATTGCCAGAAAACGTCTGACTACAAGCAGCCAGGAAGGGTGCCCAATACCCCCCCCACACACACACACACACACATTTTGCACTATATCTTGAATCAACAGTATTCTTTCCAGTCTAAAAACCATGACTATAGAAAGGGGACAGTATCTGAAAATTTCCTTGTTTTCAGACAATGTTTTGTTTTCTTTGACAGATTTGAAATATGGCTTGGGATGGCCATTCAGTATTCTCAATAAGTTTACTGAAATTTCAGCTTATATAATTGATAGTTCAAAATCTGAATCAGTTCCAGTCAAGTATGTCATCCTTTGGAACTTGTAGAGTATTGTTTTCTAGACAAAAAAAGATAAATGGAAATATCTGGGTATTTAGTTGACAGATTCCTTTTTCCCAGGGTAGTTTAAATAACAGTAGAATTTAAAAGAAAGATTTTTGAAACTTTTTCATTAATAGAAATTATTACACTTGGAGTTACATAATGTGGTCCAGGCCAGGCAAATGTACACCCTTCCTCAGATTTTATAGACATTGTGAGCATTTTTATATACCTGCCTTAAAGTCATTTTACACTGGCCCTAATGAAATGGTCCATTTATTTTTATATGGGCTGGGAAGCACTTGCACGTGGGCTGGCAAAGAACGTTGAAGGAAAAGGAAGACTGGAAATTCCAGCTATGGTGTATTAGCAGCAAACCACATTACTGAAAATGTATTTCCTTTGTGTGGCAGAATCCTTTAAGGTGAATCTGAAGACGTTGGAGGCAAGCAAGAAATTTAGAAGATTAGATATGTTTCTATGGTGGGATGGTAAAGAGACATATAGGATGGAAAATTCTGTGACAAGTGCTTCAATGGACTAATCTGAACACAGAAGGTGGATAAGGAAATTAATACTAATAGAAGTTGAGGAATAAGATAAACAGAAACTTGTTTTGGCAGTGGAGGAAATAACATTTAGATCTGAAGTACTTGCATCAGCTAAGGGGGTGGATAAACTGCTGTATGGATGGAAGTCAGGTTTAAGTTTAAATAAAAAGAAAAGGACAGTTTAACAGTACAAGGGCTGCTACTAGAAGGAAGTGTAGAACTCTGGGGAGTGAATGCATACACATTAGCATTAGTAGAGTGGACAGAAAAGACAAGAGGTTCAAGAGTATTAAAGAAAGAAATATTAGGTAGTCTCATAAATCTGTACAAGATTTTAAAGTGATTGAAAGATGCTGTTTGGCAGAGAGTTGGGATAAGTTATTAGATTTCAGATACATGAATGAGGAGGTGTGGGTGACTCTAAGATGGTGCACATTGAGTAACATCTTAACTCTAGTTCTCCCAGTGTGAAAACAAAAACTCAACAGAGAAGGCCAGGAGACTTTTGTGTTCATGGGTAAATTTCAGTAACTGGCTAGTAAATGTACCCCCTGGATGCTAAGAAAAAATGCACCCAGAAAAAATCAGCTACAAAAAAGTGAGGAAGAAACACTGACTAAAGAAAGTTCTGCAGCTATTGTGACAATGTGAGGTATTGCCAGCTATACCAGAAGTAAGGCAGTGTGTATTTGTAATATATGCCAGCAAAGCTAGCTGGAATTTTGTAAAGAATTATATGTCATTCGTATATCAAACTGATTTGTATAGATGCTTGTGTTGAAAATGCATTTGTAAAGTTGCTTGTGGCAAAAATGTATAAACAGTATGTCCTCCTGGACAGAGGAAGAAATTGACATGCATTATTTTAACTGTTGAAATGTACATATTGTAACAAAGGATACTGGAAGAGAAGAGGTTAATTTCAATCCACCAAACTTTGGAAAACAGTAAGGAATATAATTACTTAATATAGATCATAAAAATTGTATCTTACAGCTCTCAATGCAGCCAAAGTCTGTACTAGGAAGCTTCCTGCATCTCTGAAAGAGTGGAGGTTTGAAATTGTTTTATGACTTCCATGAGCTGCAGCAGATCTTCACAAGGCTCTTTGTGTGTGTATTATTGACACATATGTGATATATCCTAACAGCTTCTAGCCAAAGGGGGTTGCATGGGAAACAGAAATCCGACAGCCAGATATATGTGATGTCATTCTGTAATCCATCACTAAAAATAATGTTTAGTACTAGGTGAGACTGAAGCCCAAGAAAGTACAGTTGTGTACACTTACCATAAATGTAGATGTTTGAGTGTATTCACTGTTGCAGGCATCACACTTGGGTTATCCTGCCAGGGGTAGCCCTAAGTCAGCTCAAATACCAGAGGCTTAGTGCGTCGGTTGGTGTCACTTCAAGACTGACATCAGGATGTCAGAGGTATAAAAACAGGCAGCCGACACCATTACATCAGTTTTTTTTGCCCCAAATGTCAGCAGCCCCCAAATACGGAGCTAAGTTATGGTGGAGAAACAAGACCACTAAAAAGTAAATACCAATAGCCCAGTAAGGAGTGAGGAAAAGAGAGAGAAAGAGAGAGACAATGGGGCTGGGGGGTGGGAAACCAGGACTGCAACAGTGAATACACTCGGACATCTACATTTATGGTAAGTGTACACAACTGTACTATGGTCTTCGTGTTTCACTGTTGCAGTCATCACACTTGGGTTGACTCCCAAAGCTGAAGAATGGGTGGAGGCAGTCGAGAAGAGTTGGGGCTGGCTAGTATGCCCGGCAGGAATGCTGTTGCAAAGCCCGCCCTGGATTTGGAAAAGATAGGCAGGTGGCAATGCTTAGTGAAGGTATGAACAGAACTCCAAGCAGCAGCTTCCAGAATGCCCCTGGTAGGGACTCCTCTGAGAAAGGCTGTAGAGGTTGAAGTTGCCCTACTGGAATGAATTCTGACCCCCTAAGGGGGTGGTTTCCCATGGTGTTTGTAACAGAAATGGATACAGTGTGCTTTCCATTTGGAGATGGTTTGTTTTGTTATGGCCTTGCCCTCTGCCCCTGGTGCAAAGCTGACTAGTAACTGGTCAGATTTCCTAAAGGGCTTAGTCCTATCAAGGTAGAATCTAAGCTGTCTGTGCACATCTAAGGAGTGCAGGATTCTTTCCCCCTTACTTTGAGGATTAGGGAAAAAAGGTGGGCAAATGGATAGATTGGTTGAGAGTCACACTGAACACCACTTTAGGCATGAAAGCTAGGTTGGTCCTGAGGGAGACCGTGTCAGCATGAAAAATAATGAAGGGTTCCACAGCCAGAAGTGCTTGTAGCTCAGCCACTCTTCTAGCTGAAATAATGGCCAGAAGCAAGGCTGTTTTCCAAGAGAAAAATTTTAACTCTGCTGATGCTGCAGGCTCAAAGAGGGGGAGGGGTAGCGTGAGCTTTTCCAACACAAAGTTAAGGTCCCAAGCAGGGGTGGGGGCTCTTCTTGTGGCCTTAAGTTGTAAGCCCCTCTCAGGAATGGTTTGATGAGAGGGTGAGAGAAGAGAGGTGGCTCCGTGTTGAAGTGAGCAGAGATGGCAGAAGCATGCATCTTAATGGAAGAGAAAGACAGGCCTCTATGGAGTAGGTCTGATAGGTACTCCAGGATAAAAGGTAAGGAGGGCTGTGCTGTATCTGCTCCTTTAGTGTGAATCCAGGAACAATACCTTTTCCACTTGTCAGCACAGAATTTCCTTGTACTGGGTCATCTGGCTTCACATATGACATCCAGAGCTTGCTTGCTTAGGCTGGCTACTGGAGGAGAATTCATAGAATAAGCCAGGCTGCAAGGATCAGGGTTTGCAATTGTGGATGCAAGAACTGCCCATCCGGCTGAGACAGGAGAGTTGGGATCTGGGGTAGGTGCCATGGGGGCACTGGTGACAGACTGCGCAGTAGTGGGTAGCAGTGTTGGCATGGCCAGTCTGGGGCTATCAGGATTGCTCTTGGTCTTTCCTCCCTTATCTTGAGTAATACTCTTGTAAGAAGAGGCAGAGGAGGAAATGCATAGATTGAGAGGTTTGCCCGCTGGAAGGATAGGGCATCCACTTTCCAGGCCTCACTGTGAGGTACCCTGGTGCAGAATTTGCTAAGCTGGTGGTTGTAGGGGGAGGCAAATAGGTCCACCTCCGGGGTACTCCATTTCTGGGTCACAAGACTGAAGGTGTTGTGGTTTAATTGCCATTTGTGTGGGTCTAGGAGATTTCTGCTCAAGTTGTCTGCCAGAGAGTTTTGTTTGCCTGGCAGGAATTGAGCTTGCAGGTGAATATGCATGGCTGAGGCCGTGTTCCACAGGGTCATGGCTAGCCTGCATAGTGGGTAAGAGTGGGTTCCCCCCTGCTTGTTGATGGACCACATCATTGTGGTGTCATCAGTTTTGATTTGTAGGGGTCCCGGTGAGAGTAGGGATCTGAAAGCTGTCAGAGCATGCTGAACAGCTAGCATCTCTTTTTGGTTTATGTGCAGATGAATATGATTTGGGCTCTGATGCGTCTGTGGTTAGAGTCTGGGTGGCATGGGGTTGTGTAAAGAGAAGCCCTTTGTTGTGGTTGCATGCGGCTGCCCACTGAAGGAACTCTTTCCTTAGACAAGGTATTATAGGAATGATAGTTTCCAGATCCTGAGAACGTTGGCATCAAAGACTTCACAGTCTGGTATATGGAATTAGTAGAAGGCAGGAGGCCATGAACCCTAGAGCCTGCAGGATTTTCCTTGCGGATATCTGGGTTCTGGTGGCCATTTGAGCAAAGTAGCCTGTCAGATAGTCTTGATTTTTCTGGAGTAAGAAATGCCATCTGGGTTGCTGTGTCCAAGCTTGCTCCCAGGAATACAATTTTTTTGACTGGGGACTAGTTTGGATTTCTTTTCGTTGATAGTGTACTCCAGGGAGGTTAGAAGGTCCTTTATACATGTCAGGTGCTGAATCAGGCAATCGTCCAAGTAAGGGTAAATTTGAATTTTTCTCTGTCTGCACTCGGCAATGGCTGGAGCCAGGCATTTTATGAAAACTCTGGGAGCAGTGGATAAGTCAAAGGGAAGTGCAGAGAACTGATAATGCATAGATCTTGCCCTGAAACGTAGATATTTCCTGCAGGAGTCCCTGATTGGAATGTGCAGATAGGCCTCCTTTAGGTCTAGGGTGGCTAACCGGGCATCTTTGGAATCTTTGGACAACATAGGGAGAAGCTGTTGTAGGGTGAGCAATTTGAATTTTGGTACCACCAGGAAGGTGTTTAGAATGGATTGATCTAAGATTGGGTGCCATGTACCCTCTTTTCTGGGTACCAGGAAAAGTCTGGAATAAAACCCTTGGACTATCTGTTCTGCAAGAACAGGATGAATTGCCCTTATGGAGAGGAGGGACTGAACTAAGTTTTGTGCCTCTGCCCACTGGTTTGGAGGAAAGTCTGGAAACCATTTTGGGGTTGACAGCGTGTGGAAATAAAATTTGTACCCCTGGGATACTATGTTGAGGACCCATCGATCGTTGGTGATGAAGGCCCAATTTTTTACATGGTGGGCAAGTTTTCCAACAACGGGCACAAGCAACTGGGCAGAGGTGAGTAGTAGAGTTGAGAAGTCATTGTGAATTCTTTCCATAAGGGGGTGGTTTAGCACACCCTGCTTTAGAAGTGGAGGTACTTCATTGCTTAGATCTCTGCATACCCTGAGACTGTAATCTGGGGGGTCAGTTCCCTTGGGTCTAGTGTGAGTTGGCCTTGAGGAGGCTGGAAAGGACCAACATTTTGAGGGGCAATGCCTACTGAATCTTGGAGGCTACACTTGCAAAAAATCTGTGACTGTCTGCATAGACTTAGCTATTTCTTCTATCTTTTTTAAAACCTCTTCTGCTTTGGTGCCAAACAGATTGTCCTTGTGCAAAGGAGTGTCCAATAATTTTGATTTGACATGGTCTGGCAAGGTCTACTCCTTAAGCCAGGCATGCCTTCTAAGTACAGAACCTGTGACTGCTGCCCTGCAAGATGCTTCTAGGGCATCAAACCCACATTGCAGGGTATGCTTGCTGACTTGGCTTGCAGAATGCATAAGCTCCTGTAATTCTTTATTTTCTGCACAGTCAGGAAAGGTAGATAATTTTTGCTTAATAAGTTCCATAATATGTTGCTGGCATTTCAGCATGTGGAACTGACAATTCAATGCTCTAATGGCAAGAGTTGCAGAGGTGTATACTTTTTTACCCCATCTGTCTAAAGCTCGGGAATCCCTGTCCAAGGAGGTGTAATTCTTAGCTGTAGTTGCTTTTATTCCTTTAGGTCCTTGGGAGATAACCTCTGGGTCAGCAATAGGATTTTTGAAGAGAAATTTGTGAGAGTCAGGGACTCTGCAGTACCTATCCGGTTTTGTTGGAGCAGGGGGTAAAGTATCAGGAGTTAGGCTGGATTCCATAAAGACATCATCCGCAACATCCAGAACAGGAGGGATAGCTAAGGGTCTGTGCTGTGGTAAATCTAAAAATTCTCTGAGTCTCTTTTTGGACTAAGGATAATCCTGGCATTCCCAGTGGAAATGCTCTCTCAAAGTATGTAAGGTTTCACCAAAAGAAAAGTCCTCTGGAGGGGTGGCAGAAGGGATGGATTCCTCTGCATCTGAATCCTCATAGGCAGATAAAGGCATGTCTTCATATTCAGAAACCTCAGAGTCATCAGACTCCTGGTCAGATAAAGCTGCTGGGGACAAGTCTCTTTTTCTTTTAGCAGGGGAAGGCTGGCTTCCTCTAATCAGCATGATCAGGTCGTCTGCCATTTTAAGCATCTGAGATTGTGGCAAGCAAGCAGTGGGTCATCGGTTTTTAGGTGTAGCTCATATTCTTGGTCCTAGAAACTCGGTAGTTCTAAAAAGAACTGAAGACGTGAAATAAGTCGCCGGTTTAAGTCAAATATCGGTAGTGCAAAGAACTTCCTCAGAAGCCGGTTCCTGCACAGCGGCTCCGGACCCATCCAAGGTAGAGACATCCGCAGGTTCCGTAGTCAAAGAAGAGTCTTACGGCATACCGGACTCTGAACGGGTCTCGGTTAAGGCCTGCGAAACCACTGAAGCAGGCATCAGGGGCTACAAAAGCTTAACGGAAGTGTCGTCGGCAGTTTTGGATCTGTGCTGTCTGTCTCTGTCTTTATCCTTATGTTTTTTCAGAAGATCGGTAGTCGGATGGCTTACCGAGGCCATTTCAGAATACGGAGATAGAGAACGAAATTATTTAGCTACAATAAGGGCCCGACGATGAATAGTTTGTGCAATGAACAAGGCACAAAATCGACAGCGAGGTACGTCGTGGTCTGGGCCTAAACAGGTGATGCAGTAAGAATGGAAATTTCGGTGTGGTAATTGCTTTCCACAGGAGAAACAATTGTTAACTTTTTCTAACATCGGTTAGAGCAAGAAACAAAAATCCCCAATGGGGTACTTAGCTTTTGAAGACTTCAGGATGATTCAATATCAGAACAAAAACTCAGGTAGTGGCCGACCGGCACTCGTGCGAACTGCTTCTGCTTCGGGCTCCTTGGCAAGAAAGACTGGTGTAATGGCGTCGGCTGCCTATTTTTATACCTTTGACGTCCTGATGTCAGTCTTGAAGTGACAGCAACCGATGCAGAAATACTAAGCCTCTGGTATTCGGGCCAACTAAGGGCTACCCCTGGCAGGATAACCCAAGTGTGATGACTGCAACAGTGAAACATGAAGATCACACTGTTTTTGCAACCTGACAAAAAAAGGAAATCTTACCTACTTTATCTTGCCTTGCTCTAGTAAGTAACCAGGGAATAATAATTCTTTAGATCAGTTGGGAAAAATCTAGTGAGATTAGTTAAGTATTGTCTTTCTGTAACTGTGTGATCCTGTCCACCTGTGTTATTTTTAAAATTTCCTGCGATTGAAACGCTGGTGTTTCGTGTAAATAGATGTTTAGTATTTTCATTTTTTTTTTTTTTTACTATTTATTATTAAATATATTTAAACTTTTCATTGTGGCTGGTCCTTTAGCGAATATGTAACCTTTGAGAGTACTTACATCTATTGGTGACACTGTGGCCAGTCCTGAAAGCCTGGCTGTTTGATCACCATTACCATTTGTATTAATATTAATCTCACTCAGTATAACTGGGTACCCTTGTAACAGCCTTAAAGTAGCTGGGTTTGGGGTGTCTGGTGGCAGCATAACTACCTTATAGTCTGGGCAGAAGGGGGCATAGCTATTAAATCTGTACCAGCCTTTCTCAGGTGTGTGTGTGTGTGTGTGTGTGTGTGTGTGTGTGTGTGTGTGTGTGTGTGTGTGTGTGTGTGTGTGTCAGCTACTTGCAGCAGGGACACGAAGCACTGGTTTCACAGAGAGAGTGCTAGAGGACTTGGCTTGGAAACTCAGCTGACAACTCAACCCTACAGTTGTGCCAGTGTGGAGGCTTATTGGGAAGGGAGACAGATAGAGAAACCCAAACTCTGGACTGACTGTGTCCCCTGTGTGCTCTTAAGGGAAACTGTGCTTGATGCAGAAAGCTGCATCTGGAAATACTGGGTGTATCCATTTTTGTTCCAACTGAACCTCCTTGTCCAGTGCCAGAGGTGAGGATTCAGGCTCCTTGATTACTGGCTCATATTTGGGGACGTCATAGCTGTTCAGCAAAAAGCAATGCAACCTCCAGACATGACTTCCAGTAATGTACAGGAAGATACAAGACAAATGCACACAGAACTGGTTAAAATAAACGAAACACCGATGGAGTACATCAACACAAACAACAAAAGGCTGGAAAATGGAAGGAGCTTTATACAGATATTCAGATGAGGTGATAAAGCTGCAAAAGTCAGAGGCTGAAATGAAGAAAAGGCTGGCTGAATATAAGGCTTTTCATTAAGAGACGCTAAAAAATAGTCGAATTAGAGGACAGAGCATGTAGGGAAAACCTGAGATTTTCAGCTATACTAGAGAAGTTGCAAGGAACAGACTGCATTCATTTTATGAAAGCAAAAATAAGCAAGTGGACTGGTATTACATAGCAGTTGTTGTTAGTTGAAAGGGGACATCATGTGTATGCTTCAAACCTGGCTGTAGAAAGCAACCTATTCCTTTAATAGTAAAGATGCAATCGTATCTGCAGCAGGAGTTGATTCTGACAAAACTGTGGCATAAGGACAAAATACTAAAAGTGGGAGACAGCAGAGTGCTTGTGGAGAATGATTACTCACTGTACACCAGGCAGAATAAGAGTAAATTCATTCTACTATTCATGGAAAGTTGAGATGCAGATGTGAGATTTAAACTGCTGTACCCAGCTGTCTTCAAAGTATCCTTCCCTGGAGAGACAAAATCACTTTTTGATGAATACATGCTAAGGAGGAAATGCAAAAGTTTGTCCAACAAGTGAGCTGTGAAACAAAAGGAGATTCTGCTTCTTGTTCTTCTGGTAATAAGAACCAGAGAAGACTGTACCTGTGAAATCTTTTCCACTGTTTCAATGGAAAATATTGGCGAGAAGGAAGGAAGCACAGGAGATGACTAGAAGAATCGAGAGTACATTGGAAATGAAGCAGAGACAGGATTTGGAAATGAACAGTAAAAAAAAACAGTAACAATGTGGGATTAAAATGCAATAATTATATTTGTGAAATATGACAGAACAAGAAAATCTGGAAATACTGGACTTTTTCAGAAACTGTTGTACTTTTGGGGAACTCTAGAGTATATGCTCTACTTCATGTTATTAATGTTCAGAAAAATTCTTTGGATGGGGAAGAGAGGGGAGAAAGTTAGCTGTAAGTAAAAAAACATTTTTTCCTTAATACTATTTATGTGGTATATGATTTTCTTTGCATGCTATAAAGTAAAGTTTTCTCAGTTATTTTTAAGTATAATGGGGGACTGTAAATAGGTGCTGCTGTTCTTTTTCCCCCTTTTCTTTCTCCTTTCTCTTTTTCTTCTTGTTCAGTTTTAAGAAATGTGGGCCATACAATACAAAAAAACCTTGTTAAAAGAGCATGACAAAAGAAAAATGTATGTGCTTTTTATCATTCTTGCATGGGGTAATGACTGGTTTAAGAACCTTAGATTGATTTAGTAATATGTTTTAAGAGAAAGCAAGTAAATGAAAAAGAATATTGAATATTATGAGGCTTTTTTTCCAGCAAATGAATGTTTGCTTAGTAGAAATTCTGTATCTGGCCCTCATGTCTCCATGGAAACAATCTGATAATGAGAAATTGGCTGTCAGGTTCTCCTCCATGGAGACAAGCTGATAAAGAGAAATTGGATACAGTCTGCTGGAGAGTGATTGGTTGGGGGAAAAAAAGAAAAGATAGACTGGCTAGGAGAAGATGTTCTCTGAAAGCATTCAGGGGTTTTCCCAGCTGGGAGAGCTATAAAGATAAGACAAAACCAGTTAGCACTTAGCAGACACTGCACCATGCGTCTTAGCATGGATAACTTTGCTTTTATGTTAAATCAAGTCTACGAGTTTGGCTGTCAGTTTGGGACACTTGTTCCTATTACGAGGGTAAAACTTCAATATTTGAATATTTGTGTGGTGGTATTAAATGAATACATTTTGGGGGGGTATTTGGGGTTTGTTTGTTTGAAGGCTTTCAATTAAAAAAAAAAAGATTTGCAAGATGTGACATAGGCTCAAATGGATATTACAAAAAACAACTATATAAAAGTTCAACCTGCCAAACAGTGTATGCATGTAACACAAAAGATGGAACCAGACATTTAACAAAAAAGGTATTATACATAAAAGGTGGGAATAATACAATGATGCTTTCTGTAATGTCTTTAAATATCAATGGTCTCACAGATAAATACAAAAGAGAAAGAATAATGAACTATATTAACAATGCAGAGCGCAAACAGCTATGTTACAGAAGAAACACTTGGAAAGAACTAAACATGAGTTTGATGAAGAAAGGTTTTCAGGACAGTTATTCAGTGGAATAGCTGGGACAAAGAAAAAGAGGAGTACTTATATTAATTGCAACAGGTTCTCCAATAGTGATAGAACAGGATAAAAAGATAATGGCAGTTTTGTAGTGCAAATGGGCTACTAGCAAGGGAGGAGGATTACAGTGGAATGGATTTATATTCCACTTTAACAGAATTCTGTGAAAAATAATCAGTTTTAAGCAAGGAATATTACTTATTCATGGGGACTGGAATTTGATTTGCAGCAGTGAAAATGTTTCTGTGGGGCCCAGAAGGGAAAATATAACAAAGGAGGGTAGATGTTTGAAGAATTTTATGATAATATTTGGCATGGAAGATGTGAATTCAGTAATAGAAATTTGGGGTAAACTTGCATATTATTCCCCAAGACAGTGGTTCCCAAACCTTTTCTATTCTCGGCTCCCTTGTTGAATCCAGCTTTTCCCAAGCCCCCCCTTGTCAAATTCTAAGAAGTATACTTTGCGAAATAATAATTTTTTTTAATTAAAAAGGTTAGTTAGGGATAGGTAAAAATAACACACATATTTAAGATCACAAAAAATGTAATTATAATTGAACAAATGAATAACACAGGTATTTAAGATCACAAAAACATGTAATTGAACAAATTCAACTAATTTTAATTAGTGGGATGGATGAGCCTGTTGATCACTGCACATTTTCTCAAATCTTGGAATCATACTGGACACAGCCACTCTCATTTCCTTCTCCACATTGATTTTTGTTCGATACTTAGTTTTTATCACAGTGACCACCGAAAACCCAGCTTCGCACAAATAAGAAGTTGCAAATGGAATTAAAATTCTCTGAGCTTTACCACTCAGAATGGGATATTCATCTTTTACAGATATCCAAAATTCAGTTAATTCCATGCTGCTAAATTTTGTTTCAACATATTGTCACAAGACAACTCAATAAGATTTTCTTCTTCTGCAGCAGTAAATTCAGATGAGCACTGGCATTAAATGGATCTTGAATCCATGCAAATTTATCAATATTTTCATTTTGAAAATATTTCTCAAACCAGGTGATAAGCTGTGATAAGTGTTCTTCAAAAATGGATTTCATACCTCGAGAAAAATCAAGTCCATTGGAGGTCAAAAACTGTTGCAACATAGGGAAACATTATTTGCCTCCGTCTTTATTCATTTTTCTTTTTCATAGTTTTATTTTTTTTTTTATAAAAGCTGAAATTTTCTCAATTGACTTTAAAAGGTGCATGTTGCTTCCCTGCAGGGAGACATTCAGAGCATTCAGCTTTTAAAAAATATCACTTAAGTATGCTAGTTTTACCAAACAAATCTTCACAAAATTATCGGTATACTTGTGGTCTTCCTCTTTAAGAAAAATATAAATTTCCTGCCGCAGTTCAAACGTACGAGACAAAACGTTACCACGAGAGAGGCATTGAGAAGTGCTGTAGTACAACAAAGATGTGTGCTCAGATCCCATATCCTCACATAGTTTTTTTGAAAAACATTGCCTTCAACGGCCGGGTTTTTATAAAGTTTACTACACTCACTACATATTCTAAGACCTGGTTCAATGTAGGACTCAGATATTTTGATGCGAGTGCTTCCCTGTGAATAACGCAATGGGTCCAAAGTGCATCAGGGGCTTTGCTTCGAATAAGTGCCTGCAATCCTCCATAACAGTCGGACATAGAATGAGCACCATCAGTACAGACACCAATGCACTTAGTCCACTCCAAATTATTTTCGGAGATAAAAGTATCAAGGATCTCGCACAAGTCTTGAGCCTTAGTACCAGCAGTGATACTTTTACAAAAGAGAAGGTCTTCCACAATGTTATCAGCATCTATAAACCATAGATAGCAAATCAAATGTGTCACTGTTATCTGTGGCCTCATCTAGCTGCAACCCAAATTCCTTCCCTTCTATTTTTGTGATTAACTGATCAGTGAGTTCCTCTACTACGTGCTGTATTCTGCGACTGATGGTGTTATTGGACAAAAGCACTTTTGAAAGCAGCTTCCCAGCAGACTCA
The DNA here is from genome assembly GCF_019279795.1 of Protopterus annectens. Classification (NCBI taxonomy): domain Eukaryota; kingdom Metazoa; phylum Chordata; order Ceratodontiformes; family Protopteridae; genus Protopterus; species Protopterus annectens. The sequence goes on from NC_056732.1 coordinate 843,243,956, forward strand.
CCGATCATAATGTTCACAATATCTACAGCAGCCAGTCGAATGAGTTCTTCTGTGATGGTATGAAGCTTCTTACATTTTGCGATTCTATGCACCACCTTGTAAGATGCTAGCAAAGCATTGCTTGGTATTGATGCCTGCTTATAAAAACTACCCTTTTGTTGATTCAACTCTTTTTAACTTCCTGGTAAAGTCATCACGAGATTTATTAACCATGCTGGGATAAATGGTTTCTAAATGGCGTTTCAACTTACTTGGTAGCATGCACTCTGGTGCCAAAACTTTCATACACAGTACACACTGCGGCCTCTCTTCACCACTAACTTCTGTCAACGTAAAACCAAAGTCCAAATAACTGTCATCATATTTTCTATATTTGCATTTCTTCACACTGTTGCCACTGGTTGATGGTGTGCCCTCTTTATTTTCACTCTCACAACACTTATTACTGTTTAAAAAAATGATCCATTTTTAAACATACGGAAGTAGGAGAAGAAATACTTCAAAAACTTCACTTGACTTAAGTCACTCACACTTTCTCCAGCCCTAAACAGCAAGTTTTCTTCCTGTGTTACTAGCACATGCCTTACTGCAGACCCACCCCCCAAAAACCTTCAGGTGCTAATCATTCATAGGTAGCATATCTAGACATGACTGTAAACCTTTTATGAAACCCATTGCTCCTGCTACTTATTTGGAACTTTATTAGCTGACTTACCTCTCCTGTGTGTCCTGTGTGTATCTGTCAAAAGAGCATATATAAACTATTTAGGATCACTAACAGGCAAAGTTTCACCCATCTCAGCAAAAACTGGTAAGAATCCAAAACACAAACCTCATCCATGTTTACAACCACATGGCATGCACTATAATATGGAGGTGCTTCCAATCCATTTTGCAAAAAGTCTGGGGAGAATTTTAGCAAACAAAATATTATGGTTAAGTTTCCAGATGAGAAATACACCGTGAATTTTATTAATACTATATATGGACAGCTAAACTATCCTAGAGTACAGAAAAGAAAATGAATACTAGAAACAGAATAAGAAACTAAAATACTACAAGAATAAGCTTTTATTTAGGAAAAAAAGTGAAGTTCTGTCCTTTGTACTGGCTGTGGGTATGTTTTGCCCTGCAAAATCTGACGTTTGTACCAAAATGTCCCACTTTGGGCATTTGAAAAAGTGGCAACCCTAATGGTAGGTAACTTTTATTTGTTGACGTTACCTCTGGCTTTTGCTGGTTCATGAAACCCTTGCTAATTCTGTTGGTAATATGAATCCAGTGTTTTGTACAGGCAGTAATCTGGAGTAAACAGTTTGACTACATTGTAACCAGAGTGTACGTGTAAGTGGATCAACTTGTTGTTAAAGCTAATTGATTAAAAAGCGCACATTAATTACTAAATGTCACATACCTTCCAACTAAATTGCTTAACAATCGGATGCAAAGACAACCAACGGTTTAAATTGCGATTATTAGTCCAGTCATACTTCTCTACTGTCCAGATTTTCGCAGAATGTCAAGATTTTTGCCTCATTTTTGGTCTGTTTCTCAAATAATTATGCTTTTCCGGCAAATCACTAAGGACCGAAGTCACTAGTGTTATTAACTTGAGACATCTGACAAAATAAGATAACATGAATTAATTTTTTGAAATAAAAGAATTCTATAACTTTGATAGTTATTATTTATGAAGTGTAATTTGGCATCTTTTCTGAAGTCACCAGTTTTAGGAGGAATTAGGAGGGACAATGCTAAAATCTGAGTCAAAAATGGGAGATTGAGAGAAATGCACGGTGTTGCTATAAAAGTACTTCTGCTACTAGATGTAAAATGAAAATGTGCATGTCCCCTTTAAGACCATACTAACCCGCCCCTTTTACGTGTAGGGAGGTTATAATTTGCATATTAACTTTAATGCTTTTTGACGGGGTTATCTGTGTATGTTTTGGGTCATTGACGAGTGTCTTTGCTGATTTGGAGTAAGCTCTGTGTTTTAGACTGAGCAGGTGCCCTTACAACAGTTCAGTGGACGAGAGGTTGAGTTAAGTAAGCAGAGGTCGGCTGCCTGGAGGCTATTAGTTTTATGCTTTATGTTCTCTGTAACAAACTTATAATATCTCTGTCGCTGAAAACAGTTGTGCGTAGTGGCGTGGATATTTTATTGTAACCACCTTTCTCCTTTTTGGATTCAGAAAGAGCTGGCAGATATCTGTTGTGGTTTAAATGCAAATGTATGCCAAATATAGTCTTGCGCTTGAAACTGTGTTAAAGATGCTCATGTTTGGGGGACATTTTTTGCCATTTTATAGATATCTATAGCCAATGCAGATTTTTTTACTACTGCACGGAGTTAAAAGTGCAGCTTTTTTTACACTTATGTCTGAAAAATGTACACTTGTAAGATGGGTTTAAATAAAATGGCATTAAATATGGTAATGATAATCTGTATCTTTTGTTACAAAAGAGTTTGTATTGGCGGTATTTATTGCTATGTGGAGCAGCTTCACAGCTTCAGTTAATTACACTGTCAAACTAATACTTCAGATGTGTGCAACAGTTTGTGTTGCTGAAAAGGATGCACTGGCTTAATAAGAGGTGACATGCTTGCAGTCAGTGTTTTGGTAGGATGTGTGTTTGTTCCTTTCATCAAGCAATGTTGTAAATGAAATAATTATGCAAAGCATAAATACGTCGCTGTCATTTATCAAATTCGGTGCATCGAATCTGATGTGTACTTACATGGAAACTTTGGAATGAGGTCCCTTCCAAAACCTCTGGAAAACTGTGTCAAGTCTTTATGGCTGACTAAATATGTATGTGCAAAAAAGCTTTTTGCAGATTCTCGTTTAACTTTTGACTATTATGGGTAATGACAGCCTTCATACTCCATCTATTTTTAGTGGCGTATTAGTTCCTCTGGAAATTGGGTTCAGCTTAATTCTTTTTTCTATAATTTTCCCCGTGTACATATACTATTCCCCATGTACGCATACTACCACAATCAAGTCCATTCCACGTAACATGTCCGTGCTATGCTAGAAGTTATTTTTTTTAACAAACATCTTGTATACTGAACAGTGTTTCAGCTATTGTCAGACTGATGCGTTAAGTATGTACTGTAGCTGGCTCAGTTGTTTTCATGTGACAGTTAGGTGATCTATGGTTGGCTTTAGAGTTCTGAGCTTTAACACTAAAATTCACAAACACAGCCCTATACCTTTAGTGCGGCCGCAAAATAAACCGCAAACTAATAAGCTTAGTAACTAAGCTTATTAGTTTGTAGTTTATTTTGTGGCTAAGGAGCTTATTAGTTTGTGGCACCCCTGTGAGGAAGCCACGGCTCCCCAGGGTGCCGCGGCACACACTTTGGGAACCCCTGCCCCAAGATAAAAAAAACTGGGCTAGGCGAGACAGAATTTACATTCCACAGGAACATGTACATTTAGTTGAAGTTCTTGATATGTACCCAATAACTATTTCAGATCATTCACCAATAATAACTAAAATAAAAACACAGGGTAATGAAATAAAACTGAGACACTGGCATTTTCCCACCGATCTGTTGAAAAGAGTGTAATTTAAAGAATGGGTAGTGGAGAGTATTCAGGAGCTGTTCAAGCAGATAGAAATTATTTCTGAAAATATAGCTAGGGAGAGGGATAAAATTAAGGTGGAGTTTAAAAATAGGGTGGAAATAAAAGAAAGGGAGCTATGGTTAAGAAGTAACAAGAATTACTTAGAGGGACTGACAAGGGGGAATCTCACAGAACAGGAAGAGGATCAAATTCAGAATGCTAAGCAGAAAATAAGGGATTACCTCAATAATATACACGTTTAGAAAGATTGCTGTTAAGCAACTGTTTTTGATAATAACACTACAGCACAAAAACTTTTAGCACAATGACTCAGGCAACAGAAAGTAGAAAGGGCTGCTGCCAAGCTTAGGGAGCCTATAACAAGGAATGTAACAAGATATCCTGTAGGGATATTAGAAATATTTCAGAAATTCTATGAAAGTCTGTATGAAGCACATAAATATAGAAATCAAGAAAAGATACAGCTGGAAATGTTTATGGAATAATTAAATATGCCAAGGTTAGAGGTAGATGAGTTCAATTACTAATGATTAGGATAGGAGGAGATGAAATTGGATGTATAATCAATCAATCTATAGGAAAGTTCATATATTGAGATTGGGGATCGGATACAGTAAGATGGCACAAAATGTTCTTGTTAATGATGCCTTCTTCAAGGGCAAGGTTCAGGAATCTATCTATTTTTTGTTTAAATTTTGGTGTTGGGTCTAAGGGCATATGCATATCAAATTGGACATTAGACAATTGTCTTTCGGACTCTGCCATGTACATTGGCCAATCCATGACCACGACTGCCCCACCTTTGACTGCCACTAAAATAACCAAATCATGGTTATCCCTGAGCTTGGTTAACACCAGTTGTTCCTGGTATGTAAGGTTAGGCCTCATATTAGTAAAAAGAAATTTATTGAAGTGCAAATCCTTAAGCACATAGTCCTTAAAAATGGCAACATGTTTATCCATGGGTGGCATAAAAGAGGACTTACAGAAATGAAAATCAGTAGACCTTTCAGCCTGGGTACCATCCCCAAAAAACAATCTTAAATTCAACAAGCGGCAAAAGTTTGAGACATCATTGGCAACTGTATCTTCATTAACAAAAAAAAAACAGGGACAAAATTGAGACTCTTATTCAATAAGTTTACTTCAATGTCAGAAAGTGGATATGAAGAGATATTATGCACATTATTTGTGTCCCCTAATGTGGTAGAATCAATTCTAAAAGATGTTGAATGTTGTTTACAGGGCCAGTGTTTTCTACCTCCTCCGTGCCTACCCCCATAAAGGGTCAGTACTCAAGCGTTTCTTAGCTACAGGTGAGTCAGAAATGGGGGTGATTTCAATATCAGTGGCGGAGGATGAATCATCCCCTGAAGTGCCACTGTGGACACTAGGGCCTTGAGTATGGACCGAGGTCCCTTCCTCTTAAGGGCTGGTTTAATCTTGTCCTGCTCAACAAATCTAACATTTTTTTGTAACCCAAAAGATTTGCCTCTCTCATAGTCCGTGAGGTCCTGGTTAAATTTGTGGGTCTTTTATTCTCAATAGAGGATGTGACATTGACAATATCAGTGAGGCCAGTCATTTTGCCTCTCAGCAACCCAGATCTTCCTTGTTGCAATATCAGCATACTTCCAGGGATGATAACCGAGTTGAGCCGGTCTGTTTTGCCACCACTTTTGGGCAGAAGATTAACACCTTAAGGCAAATCATTGATCACCATTGGGACATTCTTTTGGCTAATGATAAGCTTTCTGAGCTTCTTGCTTTGAAATGTCTCTTTTCTTATTGACGGGGTCCCACTTTGGGCTCCTGTTTTAATCATTACAAACATAAGATGCCCTCCAATACCCAGCAGGTTACATTAATTGGGGACAAATTGGTGGGGTGGATACCCTGCGGTCATTGTTCAGCATGCACTCACGTACTTAAGAGCAAACAATTTATAAGTAGCAATACATCTAACATATATGATATTTTGTGTTGTGGGAACTGTAGCACTGACTGGGTCATATACTTAGCCACTTGCTCCCGTTCTGCCTTCTACATGGGGCAAACCTCTAGGTCAATAAGGGTTCATATTTCAGAGCATCTCAGTGACATAAAACATAAAAGAATGTCTAGTTTATTATTTAAACATACTATGACCCACATCACTGCCCAGTTCAAATTTATTATTATTGATAAGATCACAGGGAACAGAATGTTCAAGACAGGCTGGCATACCATGTTAAATAAAAAAGAATCCAGTTGGATTATTAGGTTGGGGGTTTGTTCAAACCTGGCCTAAATGAGTTAAGTTGATCATCCAATGAGACACTTGTATTTTGATTAGGATGACTATTTAAATTCATTGTGTGTTTTCCATTGTTATTGCACTGAGGAAGGCTAATTTTTTTGCCGAAACCAGTCTGCTTACATGGTTTAAACTTTATACCATTTGCTGGAGCTGCCACATTAAACTGGATAATTTTTTCACCCTTTGGTGCTGGACGTGTTGTTTTGTGCTTCATTAACTTGGTTTGGTCCGCGCACCTGCCGTACTTGCAGATTTCCTTGTGTAGAACTGCCTAATATAAAGAAGCCATATTTCATTACCAGATGGCTGTTGGGTGATCTCTACACTTCTCATCAGTGGAACTGCAGTGCCTGACATCCAGATTATCATCGACGGAGTGGTGACAGGTTTCGGCCGCCATTTTATACTTTCACAGGATTGTGCTATAGCTTCGACTGGAACTGTATGCCTAGGCTTTTTCCTCTTCTGAACTGATACTGTTTAGCTTTATCTCAAAATAGTACTGGCTGTCGTTCTCTGGATCTCATGTTACACACCCCTCAGTGTGGATTTCCCCTTAAATGCTTTGTGGATTACAAATACCCAGGTTTTCATATGAGCTCCAACTTTGGGCCCCATCATGTCAGCATTAAGACTGTAAGTAGTCACTGGCCAGTGAACAGGGTATAACAGAGTGTTTTCACAATTTGGTCTGATTAGAACTGATCAAGATTATAGCTGCTGTTAGTATTGCTACATTATAGAATCTTTATTGCTCAATGATATTGCATCTTTGCTCATATTTGAATGACAAGACCTCTCTTATTGAGTTTGGGGTGTGTGTGTGATTTCACTGCATGTATGCCTCATACTGCCTGCCTTATTGCTAAACTTTGCGTTGCTGAAATAACTTGTTTGCTACTGTGCTGTTGCCTGTTAAGACTAGAGTTTCCATCTAGAATAAAATCTGTTATTAATTGCAACCTTTGTGTGTTGGGTGTAAATAGGGGTGTCATCAGGTAGGAAGGAACCCGTACACTATTCATCTACACCTGCGGGTACGCTACATTTGGGGGCTCGTCTAGGATTGCCTGTACTGCCTAGTACTCCGCCCTATTCCCCTGAACATGTGTAAAGCAACACCAACAGCAAGATGAACCCAGAAGTAGCCACTAAGTGGTGCAAACAGTACAATGCTCAGTCAGAGCACTGCTTAGTTCTGACATTGCCAGGGGTCACATGGACTGACATGCAAATACATCAAATCACAGAATGCTTACCAGTTGTAGGCCATGGATTCATATTAGACAGCACCATGGACACTACAGAACAGAGCACATTGGCCCTATTAGAATGGAAAAATCCTCTATTATATGAGCATATACCTTCAAGTGTATCAGTTTCAGGTGAGAATGCAGTCCGTGTGGTAATCCCTGAGAAGTGCACTACCCCAGCAACCGAGCAAATACCTGTGGAAGCTATCCAAGTAGGTCAGAACCTTACACCAGAAACCGAAGCTTCACTGCCCATAAATACTATAGGTCCTGAAATTTTGAATAGTCTGGGAAGTCTTGTAGAAAAATGCTTAAAACTTACACAGCTATTCACTGGGTTTCGGTACCGCAAATTACATTTCTTCTCTGTCAAACAACCCACACCTCAGGGAGAGGAAGATTTTGAATCTTGGATGGATCAGGCTTCACAAGCCCTAGAGGAGTGGGATATCCCAGAAACTCAGAAGAAGCAGCGGATAACTGAGAGTTTAAAGGGACTAGCTGGGGATACCATATGCAACCTAAGGATGAGTAAGCAAGACTGCACAGCTAAGGACTATTTAGGAGTACTGCAGGATGTGTTTGGAAGAACAGAGAGGGCTGCTGACCTATTGTATCAGTTTGAACATACATACCAAGAAGTTGGTGAGAAACTATCTGACTACATTAAGCGATTAGATACAATGCTCCACCAGATCATCCTAAAGAAGGGGGTGGATCCGAAAGTAGCTGACGAAGTATGAATTGGTCAAATTTTACAAGGCGCTCAAGCTATGGATCCCATTATGTGAAAACTGAGGTGAGAGATAGGAAAGAGACTCTAAACTATTCTCAATTGGTTACAGAAGTAAGGGAAGAGGAAGCCCTGTTGGAAGCCAAATCTCAGTGTTCAACATCAACTAAAGCAGTGAGTGAACACAAGCAGGAGCCTACAGCAGTGCTTACTACTCAAATGGGAGTCATGTTCCAGAGTATCCACAATGTAGATGTCTCACAGTTGTAGGCGCAGGTGTCTTCCCTAATCAACGCCATAGCTTAAGTTACCAAGACTGTTGCAGAATTACAGAAAGCAGTGGTAACTTTAGTTGAAGGGAGGAATACATTTGCTAGAACCTCCACGAAGGGACTCAGGGAAGAAACAAACAAGCCGATGTTCAGAGTTCCTACTGGATTTTGTTTTCGCTGTGGAGACGCGGGGCATATAAAGCGACAGTGTCCAAATGCAGAAAACTTGAAAAAAGTGAACGAGCTATTGATGGCAAGTGCAATGCAGGAAAACTTCAAAGGGCCTCAGTGAAGGATCCAGCTGAGTGCCCAGTTACAAAGAGCTCTATGAGATCTAACACCAAGAGAAGTCTCCCTGGATCTCACTTCCCAACCACTCCTTGCAATAGGGGAGAGAAACTATCTAGTGTGCACACTTCTAGCTCATCTGAGGTGAGCAACCAAATTGGAAAGCCATCTCAGCAAGTCTCATCATCCGAAACCGCAAAGGATTACTAAGAAATAGTTCCATCCTTTAAAATGGCGAAGCCAACCGACTGTACCTCAACAACATGCTGACTGCTGTACAGCTGAACAACACTGGAAACAGAAAGTACCCGATGGCCTAGTGGGACCGTCCCCTATCATGGCAGTGAAGATAGAAGGGGTGTACAGTAAAGCACTGTTGGATACCGGTGCACAAATCACCATTCTGTTCATAGGTTGGTACTAGGCTATCGGCCCTAAGGCCTATGCAAGCCTAGCCATAACAATTCCCTGGAAATTTCTTCCCACAATATTTACTTCTCTGGGCCCCTGTCTAGCAGGGCGACTGGCATGATCCACGGCATAAATTTCCTATCTCCCATCCAATCATCAAGGTTCCTTTTGAAAAGAGCCAATGAGGCGCTCTGCTTGACATGTATGGGCAGTCTATTCCAGAGTATGGGGAGTCTCTGGGTCAGGAACCTATCCCTCCAGCATGTTTTGTTCATTGTGATGATAAGGTTTAGATCCCTGGAGCGTGTGGCTCTGAGGGATTGGGATTTCTTTAAGTGGAGCATGTCCAACAGCTCAGGGTTTGACATGGCCTTGTATGTTATGCAGAGATCGCCTCTGAGTAGACGATATGCCACAGGGTATATCTGGAGTTTTTTTTAGATGGTCAGCATATGGCATCTGCTTTAGGCCTGTGATTCTTTTAGTGAGGTATTTCTGTGGCCTTTCCAGCTGTTACAGATGTCTTGTGAGGTACATACCAAATGGGGCATTATACTCTATAATGGGTCTAATGAGGGATGAGTACAGTGGGACAATGACCTCCTTTTTTCTGCATGAAAAGCCCTTAGTGATGAGGTGTGCCACATAGAAGGATTTCCTGACTGTTGTGGCGATGTGGTTATCAAAAGTGAGACCACTGTCCACTTGTGTCCCTAAATCTCTCATCACACTTTCGATGTTTAGTGCCCTGCCACCTATGTGGTAGTTCATGGGTACATGTTTTTTTCCAAAGGGGATAATTATACACTTCTTGGCATTAAGCTTGAGCCCATGGCTCTGGCACCAGGCATCTGTTTCTGTAAGGCCCTTTTGTAGAATATCCACATCATTTGGGGATTCAATAATGGCTCCCAGTTTGCAGTCATCTGCAAACTTTGTTAGCCAGAGTCCCTTAGTGTTGGCCTGTACTTCAGAGAAGTAGATGCCAAACAGGAGTGGTCCCAGGACTGAACCCTGAGGTACTCCACTTGTCACTTGTCTGGAGCTGGATTTGGAGTCGGCTACTTTTACAGTCTGGGTTCTGTCAGTAAGCCAGTTGGCAACCCATCGAGTGATGTAGGGATTTATGCCCAGCTTAGTAAATTTATCTATGATTGCAGAGTGGGGGATGGTGTCGAAGGCCTTGGCGAGGTCCAGATAGGCTGTGTGGACCGCCTTACCCTCGTCCACAGCTCTGGAGACCGATTCGAAGAAGTCAATCAGATTCAGGAGACAAGATCGGCCCTTCACAAGCCCAAACTGGGTGGGGTCCAGTGTTTGAAGGTTGCCAATGTCTTTGTTTATAAGTTCCATGATAATGTGTTCCATGCCCTTGCAGATCAGGCTTGTCAGACTGATGGGACGGTAGTTCCTGGGATCCGAAACTTCAGAAACTTCTAAAAGAAATACTTAAAGCATTTGCCACTTTGGAAGTTAGAAGACTTGGAGATCTGGGGGCTAAGTGACACGAAGTTCCCTTATGATGGTTATGTCTCACTCAATTTAGAATTTTCCACCTCAGTTGTTGGGTCACCAGAAGTTTTTGAAACTCTCGCTGTGGTGTGCCCCAGGCCAAAAGGAAAGGATTCAGCATCTATTTTAGTGGGGACAAATACTGACCTTGTCAGAAGAATGCTGACGCCTCAGTTGACCCAGGAACACCCAACACTACATCCTCTCATGAGACCAGCCTTTTGTGCCCTTCAGAAGGAGAAGGATAATAAGAAAGATGAAATTGTCATGTATGGACCCTTTCTGGGAAAGAACATATAATTCCATCCTGGTCACGTCACCTGCTTGAGGGCCAAAGTAAGGATGTATGGACAAACAGCTTCCTCTCATCTCATGATAGAAATGGATCCAGAAATAGACTTGTCACCGGGGCTGGAATTAGTCCCAGAAGTCTGGCCTTCCAACAAGCTGAAGCATCCTTATGATACTTTGCCTGTGCGGCTGAAGAATATAGAAGTCCCCCCATTGTCCTGCATTCACAAGTGCATTTATGCTGCCACTCCCTTACCTGCTTCTGTTTTGATAACAAATGAGAGCAGTGGTAACGAGTTGAAGCTGGAAGATATTGCTCTAGGAGGTGGTCTTTTGTCCCCTAAGTGGGTAACCAGAGCTAAAGAGCTGTTGATGAAGAAGAAAAATTGTTTTTCGACAAGTGAGCTGGATGTGGGTTGTGTGAAAAGTGCAAAACACCGAATAAGATTAAAAGAAGACTGGCCTTTCAGGAAACATTCCAGAAGGACAGCTCCAGGAGATCTGGAGGACATGAGAAAACATCTGGAAGAACTTAAAGCCGCAGGGATAATTTGAGAGTCAAGAAGTCTATATGCCTCTTCCATCGTCATTGTCAGGAAGAAGAATGGGTCAGTTTGCGTGTGTGTTGACTATCGTACTCTGAATCAGCAAACCATTCCAGACCAGTACACAACACCCCAGACTGAAGATGCTCTAAATTGCCTGGTGGGCAGTAAGTGGTTCAGTGTGCTAGACTTAAGGAGTGGATACTATCAAATCCCTATGCACCCAGAAGATAAAGAGAAGACTGCCTTCATCACTCCTTTGGAATTTTTCAAGTTTGATCGCCTACCTCAAGGTTTATCGAATGCACCAGCAACTTTCCAGAGAATCATGGAAAGAACAGTTGGAAACATGCATCTCCTGAAAGTCTTAGTCTACCTTGATGACATCATTATCTTTGGGAAGACCCTATAGGAGCACGAAGAAAGACTGCCGAAAGTATTGGACAGAACTGAGAAGGAAGGACTGAAGTTGTCACTGGACAAAGGCAAATTTTTCCAGCTTTCAGTGACCTATGTGGAACATGTAGTGTCTGCAAATGGAATATTATGGAACTCACTCCCACCCACAATTACCTCCATACCATCATGCATCCACTTCAAAACTTTACTATGCCCTTGCAACTCCCACTCTAATATCATCCACCCCATCCAACCACTACCTTTCTTTCCACTCCACTAACTACCTTGATTATAGAAAGCTCAGATGCTCATAAGCCAGTACTTATTATACAGCACAAATTTCTTCTTGTAACATTTGTTAATGTCTGGTATGCACTTCACAGATAAAGATTCTAGTTGTCTACTGATGTACTATGTTCTTCATCTGTAAATATGTTGTAAGTAATTGCTATGTAAATTGTTATTCACTATGTAATCCAATGTATATACTGTCTGTTTATTTTAACTGTGGAGCTTTTCTCCCTGGGCCACCGCTGAAAATGGACCTACGTCCAGTCGGACACTCCCGGTCAACAAATTTAAATAAATAAATAAATAATAAATAATAATATCCACAAATCCCAGCAAAGTTGAAGCTGTGACATCTTGGCCCAGACCCAGAACCATCACAGAGCTGCGACCTTTCCTTGGGTTCTGCAGTTACTATAGAAGGTTTGTGAAAGGATTTTCAAAGATAGCAAGACCACTCAACCAATTGCTCTGAAATGATGAGGAAGCAGATGAAACAGATGAAGACATCCTTCTGAAGAAGCCTAAGGGACAGAGAGGCTCTAAAGAATTCATCGAGAGTTGTTGGACTCCTGAGTGCAAACGTGCAAAGGGGCATTTGAACAGCTTAAGTATTGCCTCACACATGCCCCAGTACTGGCATATGCTGACTCAACAAAAACATACACATTACATGTGGATGCTAGCAGAGATGGTTTAGGAGGAGTCCTTTACCAGGAGCATGACAAGAAACTGAGACTTGTGGCTTTTATCAGTCGAAGTTTATCTCCAACAGAAAGGAACTATCCTGCACACAAGTTGGAATTCCTTGCTTTAAAGTGGGATGTAGTACACAAACTGCATGACTACCTCTATCGGGCTGAATTCGAAGTTCAGACTGACAACAATCCTCTGACATACATCCAGACCACTGCAAAGCTAGATGCTACTGGCCACAGATAGATGGCAGCTTTATCCAACTACAACTTCAGTTTAAAATATCGCACAGGACACGAAAATGGAGATGTTGATGGTCTGTCCAGAAGACCTCATGGAGATTTACACTCCGATGATAACTGGATGGAAATTCCAGCACCAGGAGTGAGAGTTATGTGACAGATTGCAACCTGCTATGCAACCTGCTACCAACAAACTGAATGTTGGGTCCAGAAGTTGGGTCTGTCTGCAGAAGCATACCCAAGCTTACTGTAATCTGGTCACTTTACAGGCTTCATCACTACCAGCTTTGTGTAACAATGACCTCAGGAAAGATCAAAGAGAAGACCCCTTAGGAACGCTGGTGGTAGCTGCTTTAGAGAAGAAAAAAGTTGATATGCTTCACACAGATATTCATCCACTGGCAAGACTTTTGGCTAAAGAATGGGACAGACTCCAGATACGAAATGGACTAGTGTATAGGAGATATCCCAATGCAGTTGGCAGTGAAGAATGGCAATTGTTGCTTCCTCAGAAGTATCGAGTAGTAGTAATTCGGTCATTGCACGATGAACATGGTCATCTTGGTTATGACAGAACTCTGGGACTTGTACAAGACAGATTCTACTGGCCATGCATGAAACAAGATATTGAAGATTATTGTTGTACATATCTTTGCTGCATTCAGAGAAAGACTTTACCCACCAGAGCTGCCTCATTGGGTCAAATGGAGAGTAGTGGACCCATGGAACTGGTCTGTATAGACTTCCTTTGCATTGAACCGGACAAAGGCGGGATCAGTAATGTGCTGGTGGTGACAGACCACTATACCAAATACGCTCAAGCATTTCCAACTCACGATCAGAAAGCTACTACAGTGGCAAAACTACTAGATGAGACTTTTTTTATACACTACGGCCTGCCAAAAAGGATACACTCTGATCAAGGGTGTGACTTTGACAGAAAGCTTGTACATGAACTACTCAATGTTGGGAATTCAGAAAAGTCACTCCACTCCCTATCATCCTCAAGGGGATACCCAGCCTGAGCGTTTCAACAGAACCTTACTAGACATGTTGGGAACACTATCTGCTGAGAAGAAGAGTCAATGGAGTAGACATGTAGCCACAGTAGTGCATGCACACAACAGTACTAAAAATGATGCTACAGGATGCTCGCCTTACTTCCTAATGTTTGGAAGAGAAGCTCGTCTTCCTGTTGATTTAACCTTTGGAGTCACAGCTGATGATACGCCAGAGTGATCTCATGGCAGTTATGTGGAGAGCCTCAAGAAGAACCTCAGACAGGCTTATGAGCTAGCTGAACAATCAACAGGATGACGACATCAGCAAAACAAGGCTTACTATAACAAGAAAGTGAAGATACATGACTTGCAACCAGGGGATAGAGTTCTTTTGAGAAACCTGGGCCTGCAAGGAAAGCATAAACTAGCTGACCAATGGGGATCTGAGATCTACATAATTTGTTCTCAGCTACCTAACATCCCTACCATGTCTGCCCTGAGGGGAAAGAAGGACCCATCAAAACCTGGCATCACAACAACTTAATGCCTTTGGCAGAATCAGTGAGACTCATGATTCGGGAACCTAGAATAACTCAGCAAAACTTAACTCAAGGCGATTCAGAAGACTAAGGCGGAGAAGAAATATTCTCCCAAATGTTCAAGAGCCTATGATTCCTCCTGCTGAAGGAGAGGAGGACAGTGATGATGAGTGGGGTTTCAGTGGACTTTTTCATGATTATGTTCGAGACCCCATGGACTGCAATCTCAATGTAAATGCACCAGAATTCGTCCCTTGTCGCTTTGAAAACTCCAGCCCCCACAATAGACTGAGTGATGTTTCTGTGCCTCTTGCAGAACCTGATGCTGATGGAGGTCCTGCTAAGCAAACTTCGGATAATGGTGCTGAGGACAGTTGTACAGTTATGGAGAAAGAAAGTGAAATTATACAAGAAGAAATCTTAGAAGTAGACAATATGCCTACTGAGTAACTGGACATTGAGTGTGATGTGAGTGACCAACTCTCAGAGCAGAATTCCCCAGTTGTCTCTTTCAAACCAAAGCCTCAGAGACTGATTTGGCCCCCACAGAGGCTTACATATGACAGTTTGGCACACAGTACACAGGAGCCTGTGACCACTGCTCATTGGAGAGTCTACACCCATGATCCCTATGCCTTATGCTCAATTGGTGACACCCCATCTCAAGTTAAGCATAATGTTGAGCACCCTTGGTGGGATGTACCTTTTGAATGCAGAAATACTGTTCAGTTGATGGTGCATTAGTGTTTGTATATATGTTGCTGCTAATCTACCCAAGTTTTCAAAGTGGGGGAGAGTGTAGCTCCCACTGTATTTCACTGTACGGTTATCAGACTGCAGTTTTCAGATACATCACAAGGTGGAGCTCCTTTTCACTTGATATAAAAGAGAGAAATGAAAGTGAAAGGGGGGAGACAAACACAGGGTGAAGGAATAAGGGGCCTCGCATTAAAACTGGATTTTTCTAGTGCCTAGGACAGGGAAGTGAAGTTGCAGATCATGTCTGTCCTCCTCTGAAAGCTTGGTCGATGGTGATCTGTGGAATCAGGAGAGAAGTCTGGTACCAGTAGTCCCACACCTGTATCTGATCAGCAAGGACAGTAATACTGTTGAGCCTATTATAAAGAAGCCATATTTGATTACCGGACAGGTGTTGGGTGATCTCTACACTTCTCATCAGTGGAACTGCAGCGCCTGACATCCAGAATATTATCTATGGAGTGGTGAGAAGTTTCTGCCGCCATTTTATACTTTCATAGGATTGTGCTATAGCTTCGACTGGGACTGTATGCCTATGCTTTTTCCCTTTTTCCTTTTCTGAACTGAAACTGTTAAGCTTTATCTCAAAATAGTACTGGCTGTCGTTCTCTGGATCTCATGTTACTCACCCTTCAGTGTGGATGTCCCCTTTAAATGCTTTGTGGATTACAAATACCCAGGTTTTCATATGAGCTCCAACTTTGGGCCCCATCATGCCGGCATTAAGACTGTAAGTAGTCACTGGCCAGTGAACAGGGAATAACAGAGCGTTTTCACAGTTTGGTCTGATTAGAACTGATCAAGGTTATAGCTGCTGTTAGTATTGCTGCATTATAGAATCTTTACTTCTCAATGACATTGTATCTTTGCTCATATTTGAAAGACAAGACCTCTCTTATTGCGTTCGAGTGGGAGTGTGATTTCACTGTATGTATATCTCATATTGCCTTATTGCTAAACTTTGTGTTGCCGAAATAATTTGTTTGCTACTGTGCTGTGGCCTGTTAAGACTAGAGTTTCCATCTAGAATAAAATCTGTTATTAATTGCAACCTTGGTGTGTTGGGTATAAATAGGGGTGTCACCAGAGTCAGGTAGGAAGGAACCCGTACACTATTCAGTTACACCTGCAGGTGCACTACAATTATATATGTTAAGAAGTGAAAATTATCCTAAGAACTAAGCCAACATAGGAAAAGAGATTCTACCAATAGGGATGACTGCAATTAGTGATATAGAAAACAGGCAAGAGGGGGCTGGAATTTATTGGAGAAAACTGACAAATGAACCATGGTATTGGGGAGCAAATAACTAGAAAGGAAAAGATGATAGAATGGGAAGATGTCAAGAATTTATTTGGACTGCAGGTTAAAGACTACCTTCCCTATCAAGGATTGATATCAGGGTATAGGCAAAGAGAAAGAAATGGGGGGGGGGGGTCCCCCGAATGAAAGACCAGCACTGGTAGAGTTTTTAGTAGAATCTAGAACAGAAGCTGCTGTTAAAAAGGGAATAATTAGTAGAGCATATAAAACATTGCACGATAACTATAAGAATCAATCACAGGAAGCAGGAAAGGATTGGGAAGCGAGATTGGGTAAGCAATTCACAAAGAGACAATGGGAGGATATATGTATGACTCCCACATATGTAACAAAATATAGAAGATTTAGGATTTTTGCTTGGAAATGTTTACAAAGATATCTTTATACTCCAAGTAGACTCCAGACATTTTTTCCTCAGGTGGATAGCAAATGTTGGAGGTGTGATGGCAAGAAAGAGGTAATTGGGAACATTATTTTCTGGGAGTGCAGTGAGTTGGCAGATTTTAAGGATTCCCTGCGGGATGCACTGTCAGAGATACTGGGTGGGCAGACTGGTGTGATAAGGGAGATGATTTTTCTGAGTTATGATACAGAATCGGAATTCCCTAGACATAGTAAGGCATAGCTATCTCTAATTATGTCGGCTGCCAAAAAAGCAATTCCTAGAAAAATGGAACTCAAAATCTAAACCAACTATATTAGAAGTAGTGAATATACTAACAGAGATAAAACAACTGGAACTGAGATTTTTAGAAAAAGGTAGGAGCAAACTACATAGGAAAAACTGGGAATTGTGGTTATAATATGTACAGGGGAGGAATGAGGTTTAAAAGAAGGCAAGACTTAAATGCGCTATGTAATGTTTGACTGAAAATGACTGGGCAGATTATAAGTGATGTATAATGTTTGCAACTGGGAGGGTGTCAGTATGGTTTGTGATGTAAAATGCTTGCAACTAGGATTGTGTCGGTGTGGTTTGTTTTCATTTATATAAATGTATGATTGCTTATGTCATAAGTGATGGTTTAATAAAGATGTGTCTTGTTTAAAAAGGGGAGACAGGAAATGAATAATTTATGTAATGTTGCTTAGGTTATATGATATACAACAATATATGTGAAGAATAATGTCTGTTAATTTTAATTTGTTAATAAACTTTGAGTTTGATCATTTTTACTTAATACACTTTGGTTACATTTATATAAATGCAAATGTGCCTATGTCAGAAGTGATAATTCAGTAAAGGTGTTTAAAAAAATGTGAGTTAGTTCCTCACCTTGGCTGTCTAATTGACAACTTCAGGGCCCTCTCCATGAGTAAGAATGAACAACACTGAAGAGAATTAAATTCTTCTCTAATAAAAGCAATCCTCTTGCTGTGATTCTGCTGTGATCAGAAGCAACTTTCAATGGTTTTGGGAGACTCCCATAACATGCAAGCACAAGAGATCCAAAGCCAGGGACTTTTATAGGGTAGCTGTCAATTAGGTCACAAAGAACCAATCATCCTGACAGATGAATACATGAAGTTCCTTCCCCTCCAAGGCTCCTGCCATCATGTCTAGCACCCTGGTAAACAAGTGGGGAGCAGAGGGCAAACTAAACCTTCTACTGAATGTGATGCCCAAGCAGGATAAACCAAAGAATATCCTACTCAGACCAAATATAGTAATATGCCAGGGGGCATCCATCATATCCAGTGGCACCTTTCAGGTACCCAGAGGAAACAAAAGCACTGTCTTCTTAAGAGTTAACATCAAAAGTCTGACACATTAGATGCAGTAAATAAAGTTGCTAAAGTCCAAGATAGGAAAAATGTCTCCTATCCACTTAAGAACAAGGGCAACATGGACAAAAAACCCTTTTCTACTCACTAAAAGGGGTAGATGTTCTACTGCCCCTTATGGAATAGGGTCTCAGTTTGCTCAAAGAACTATGCAAAGACCACCTTGTCCATAAGCACAGCTCTTTATGGGTGAGGGGCTAATAATTCTAAGATGTGGTCATCAATATCCAACTCAAAAATACAGTAGTCTGTGATGGAGGTTCCCCAGTACGAGATACATTCAGAGAAACAGCCAAGACAATCATGCCTGCAACTGCTGAGTTGGCAGATTCACCTTTCAAGGAAATTTAGACTGCACAACAAGTAAAGGCTGCCATATAGGAAGACTCATTCTATGAAGACATTCTTCCTCCTGGAGAAATTTGCTGCTTAGTGAAAGAAAACAGCCATGTTCCATAAACTTACTATGACAGATAAAAGATTCTAGAAGGCCTGACAAAGAGGATGTCGGCCTGGAAGGGGAATAAACAATGGTCTACATAACTTCATATTTAACAGTGCAGAGGCTAAGTCACTTATTCCTGGACGGGCATACTCATGACCATGATTCCTTAGCTATAGCATCAGTGCAGTCAAAAGTACAGTGAGCTCTGTGAAGGTACACTGTAGAATCTGTCGTAAGGGTAATTTTCAAAGTATTCTTAACCTTAGATTCAAAAAAGCTTGCCAGATTTTTCAGGCTCTGTTCCACTGGAATCTGGACAGATGGGACAAATAAATGGGTGACTAACTCAAAGGTTGCAGAAATAAAACTCTTTCAAAACTGTTTAAAGCCTCAATCATTCATACAGCAGTAAAGTGAGAAAGCTGTTGTGGGTGTTGGGACTTATGTTGGAGTGAAGATGTCAAAGAGGCATTTGCATTTGTGCTGGCATGTTTAGTAAACTAGATAATGCACTACATTTGGGGTGATGTACAGGACATCAGCATTCTTTAGAGTATAAGGGAGCTGAATGCTGAATAAGGATGTTTCCACACTGCAAAAATGACATCATCCAAAACACATGCAACATCCCATGGTTCTACATCTTTCTCAGTCATATGGGGACTGAGACATTTCTGGAGAGGAGACAGAAGTGTACTAACAGTTAATTTCACAATCCTGAACATCTCCTTAAAGAAAGGAAGCTTCCACTACCCTTGTCCATCTCAGACACAAGGACTTCTGAACATACAGTCATCACAAAACAGGTACCAGTAAAATTCCATCAAAGTCCAGGCAGGTGTAAATTACCTAATATATACCTCCTTGGACTATATAAAGAGAGATATTATGGAGCTTTCAGACTCTGTGTGTCTCAGGCTGGTATAACCCTAGCATTACACAGCATATTACCATCACCGAGGAAGATGCCACAATATGAGCAAAAAAAAAAAACTATTGATTTCCACAACTGGCTGTCTTTTTGGTGTCACTCTAAGCAGATCCAGTATTTGTCATCTTGGGAAGACATGGTTAACAGACCACGGATTGGCAAGGATGGTCTGCACCTTTCCCCAGTAGGCTTTCAAATACTGATTAAAGCCTTATCCCCTCCCATAGTGCCTTTTTTTAGGCAATGCCAAATTGACAATACTACTGACATAGCAAAATCAACTCAACTGAACTTCAAACTTTTACTGTTCAGTGTCAGGAGCTTGAATAAAAAACTACACTCCTTCCAAGCCCTCATCACACTTGAGAATGAAGACATCTGTGCAGTTACTAAGACATGGTTTAAAGCAGCAGAGGGTACCCTGGCAGTGCAAGGTTTCAGTGCCTTCTACACATTTACACCAGTAGCTGCACAGACAAGGGCTAAAGATGGAGGTCTTTCAGTATAAAGCAATAACAAGCATACTTTTAGGATAGTCAAACAGGATGAATTGCTGGAGTTCCTCCATGTGTAGATAACCAAAGAAAAAATCCTGTACTATATATCCTAGCCAACAGTATGCCACCCCCCATGGCCCAAAAAAGATCACAATACCTATCTGGACCTACTGGAGACACTGTCCATCCCACCTAACATCCTACTCTTGGAAGATTTTAATTATTCCTCTACAGACTGGGAATCCTACTCTGCCTCAAATTTACAGGCACAGAGATTCCCGAACTTCGTAAATACAAACACCCTTGACCAAAAAGTGAACATGCTGACTAGAGGCTACAATATACTGGACCTTGTGCTCACAAAAACAGGAGAAAGCTACACCAACCCCCAACAATGTCTCATTCACCCTAGTAAGGTCCAACCATAAAGCTGTCTCCTTTGAAGTCAAATTCAATTTCATAATACCATTAAAACCAGTAGCAAACTATTCCAAGTCAAATTACCTTTTATTAAGTGATGGTTTGTCAAAATTCAATGCTATTCCAAAACCCGAGAACACAGAAGTCTATGCTGAATTGCTCTCAGAAACTCTGTACAGCCATGTGAATGGCTGCATAAAGGCTGCTGTGCCACCCAGAAGTAAGCCCAGTATTAGCCCTGGTGGTATCCTAAGTTAAAGAGGATATACAAAAAAATGAAAAAAAAAATATGGCAAAAATCAGGAAGGGCAATTCCCATAAAGATGAAAACTTTCCATCAAACCAAACAGGAAACTAAGAGGGCTAATTAGGTCAAACAAAACCAGTTTTCAGGTTAAGATAGCCTCCCTGTTGAAAGATAACCAGTTGGTCTTCTACAGCTATGTCACAAACATCAAGAGCAACACACAGCAATGTGCTGAACTAGTAGTTAACAGTGCCACACTCACCAACCCTGGCAATATAGAGAACTTGTTAGCAAAAAATGCAGTTCTAGCTTTACCCCTCTCCACCCTCAACCATCCCCGAAAAATACCCTAAAACATAACCCCTTCAACTCTAACTAGAGAGCATGTACTAGCTGCAAACAGTAAAGAAGAGAACACAGTCTCATTGGGCCCTGATAACATCCTAGGATGCCTCTTGAACAGTCTAAAATACAACTGATCAGGACCCCTGGACTGATTATGTAACTAAAAACAGGCTTTGTGCCATGTGAATGAAGGCCAGTGATAGTCATTGCCCTTCATAAGGGAGGACCTTCAATAGATCCTGGAAATTACAGATCCATTTGTCTGACTAGTCTTTTTTTTAAACAAGAAACATCTTTATTAAATTAGCACTTATTGCATAGGCAATCATACATTTATATAAATGAAAACAAACCATACTGACATATTTTCAGTTGCAAACACTATACATCACTTATAATCTATCAAGTTATTCTCAAACAAATATTACAAAACTAATTCAATTCCTGTCTTCCTCTAAACCACATTCCTCCTCCAAAACATTACTCTGCATGTATTGTTCCAACAATTCACCCTTTTCTATGTAATTTGCTCATATCATTTTCTAAAGATCCCACTTCCAGTTGTTTTATCTCTACAAGTACTCCCATTTTTCTTTGTCCCAGATATTCCTCTCAATAACCATCCTGAAATTGCTTCTTTATCAAATTCACATGCTCAGTTCTTTCCAAATGTGTCTCCTCTCTTTCTTTGTTGTACATGTCTGTGAGACCATTCATATATAAAGACAGTATGGAAAGTATCATTATGATAAGAAGTTATTATTCCACTTGTTATATATAACAATTTTTTTAAATGTATAGTCTCGTCTTTTGTGTTGCATGCAATAACTGTTTGGCAGGATGATCTTTTATGCAGTTGTTTCTTGACATATCCATTTGAACCTATGCCACATCTTACAAAACTTCTTGTTTTAAAGAATACCCTCAAACAAAAAAAAATAAATACACCTCCAGAACATCCCCAAAGCCTATTAACTTAATACTAACACACAAAACTATGTACATCTTCAAATAATGAAGTTTAACCCTCCTAACTGGGACAAATGTCCAATACTGTCAGCCACATTCACAGGCTTGAATTAACCTCTAATGACTGTAATCAATGCTAGGACACATGATACAGCCTGTGCTTCTACTTCGACCAAGTGCTGCCTGTTTTTTGTCTCATCTTTTTTCCTCTCCCAAATGAAGAAAACGACTCGATTACTTTCAGAAAACATTATCTTCTGGCCACTGAAATAAAGAAGCATTCTGTTTTTGTTGCCCCTTACCTGATTATCTCACAGAAACAGGAGAACCAAATACACAGTTGTGTTCCACTACACATACTGCAATGTAAACATTTCTGTGCTAGAGGGAAACACTATTTAGTATTCATTAAATTCAGTGTTCTTTTATTTATTTGCTTCCCCGTAAAACTTGTCACTAAATCAAGACAAGGACCTTAATCTAGTCATTCCCCCTATGCAAAAATAAAACAAAGCTCATCAATTTTTGTTAATATCATGCTTTTTTGTCCAGGAGTTCTCCTTTTAAACTGCAGCGCCTACATATTTTAAAAGTCAACAAGTAGACAGAAAGAAGGAAAACAGATGCAGCTGTTTACTTTAGTATCCCTATTACACACAAAATCAACTGAGAAAGCTTTACTTTATAGCATGCAGTTCATGCCATGTAACAAACAGTTAACTCTTTCCCTCCTCTCTTAAATCTTCTTCCAAACATTAATGACATGATGTAGGGCATATGGCTTTGGAGTCCACTACAAGTTTAACAAAGTCAAAAAAGTCCAATAATTACAGATTTACTTGTTCCATCATGCTTCACAAATGTAATGAATGCTTTTTAATCCCACATTTATTCATCAATTTATGAGTTGCTGGTTTTCTTCCTGTTGATCTCCATCTCCCAGATCCAGTCAATGGTTCATTTACAACATACTCCTAGTTCTTCTAGTCAACTCTCCTGTGCTTTTTTCTCTCTCTCAAGCATTTTCCTTTGGAACATTGGAAAAGGTTTCATTGGCATAGTCTCTGTATGGGCTTTATTATCAAGAGTAAGAAGCAGAATCCCCTTCTAATTGATAACTAACTTTTTGTTGGACAAACCTTGGTACTTCCTCTTTAGCATGTTCTGCATCAAAGAATGATTTTGACCTTCCAGGAAAAAAATATCCTAAAAATAGCTGAATACAACAGCTTGAATCTCATACCTGCTTCAAAACATTCCCTTACTGGTGGAATAAATTTACTACTCTTCTGCCTGGTGTATAGTGAATAATGATTTTCCACAAGTACTCTCCTGTCTTACACTTCGTACTTTGTCCTTCTGACACAGTTTAGTCAGAATCAACTCTTTCTGCTGGTAGGATTGCATCTTTACTATTAATGGTCTAGGTTGCTTTCTCATGGCCAAGTTTGGATCACACAGACTATGCGCCCTTTCAATTAGCAACTCCTGCTGTGGAATACTAGTCTAGTTGCTTATTTATGCCTTCATAACATTAATACAGCTTGTTCCTTCCAGTTTCTCTGGTACAGCAGAAAATCTCAGGATTTCCTTATGTGCTGTCCTCTAATTCTACCATTTTTTGAAACATCTCTTCTTGAGTAGTGTCATACTTAGCCAGCCTATTCTTCATGTCGCCCTCTGATTTTTGCAGTTTTATCAGCTCATCTGAATATCGATTTAAAGCTTCTTCCATTTTTCCAGCCTTTCGTTATTTGAGCTGATATACTCCTTCAGTGTTTGTTTATTGTAATCAGCTCTGTGCACACTTGGCTTATTTTTTCCTCTAGATTACTGGAAGTCATGTCTTGCACCAAAGCTGGAGCTTGAACTGCTTTTTTTTTGTGAAAAGCTGCAGGATTCCTCCCAGCCAGTATTTTCTCCTCACCTTTTGTGACTGATTTTCTTTCAGGTTGTCTGAATTTCTTTTTTTTTTTGCTGGCATCCAAACTGTAAAACGACTAGCTAGTTACTGTAATTTACCCCAGAATACAAATTCACTGTCTCTCTGTTCTGAATTTCTGTTTTCACACTGGGAAAACTGAAATTAAGCTATTACTCAGTGTGCAGCTATCTTGGAAGGCACCCTAGTCTGACTAGACTTATTTGCAAGGTCATGGAAAGAACTATCCCAGAAAGTATCAGCAAGGACACAGGAGACCTCCAGACATTGAATCCACCCCAGTTTGGCTTTGTCAAAGAAAGGACATTCTTAATGAATCTGGTGGACGTCTTTGAAAAGGTCATCAAGGTAACGAATGAGGAGAAAATGGTGCATACTGCCTAGCCAGATCTGGCTAAAGTATTTGATAAAATATCACCACTCAGGCACTCTCAACAAAGTTATGGAATGAGGTATAAACCCCTCTATTACACAGTGGATAGCTAGCTGGTTCACTGATAGGACTCAGGAGGTTAGAATCAATGAGGCTACCTCTACATAGAGACTTGTCACGAATGGAGTCCCCCAGGGCTCTGTGAGAGGCCCACTCTTCTTTGGCTTCTACTTCTCAGATGTCAAAGCTAATGACAAAGGCCACTGGCTAACCAAGTTCACAATCGATTGCAAACTGGGAGTAGACTTTGAATCCCCCCAAGATGAGAACACCCTTCAGGAAGGTCTAACACAGACAAATGCTTGGAGAAAAAGCTACAGCTTGAAACACAAATCCCAGAAATGCATTATAGTACCTTTTAGGAAGTGTGCCACCAAGGGTAATAACATAATCAATAAAACACCTCTAAAAGTTGATTCACTGGTCAGGGATCCGGGAACTTTGCACATCTGAAAAACAAACAGCATCAGAATTACTAGATTAAAAGACTTAAATTTTGCTTGCAACATAAATAAGACATGTTGGAGAGAGAGAGATGTTTCTCAGAGAATTCCCATTCTCTGGAACAGGCTTCCCCATCAGTGAGAAGCAGAGTTCCTCCATATCCCTATTTATGAGCAACTTGGACCTATGGATGGGTAATCGGAAATTCATCCCTGGTCTTGCACCTAGGTCTCTGATGGACAGAAGCAGTCAGTAAATCACCCCCTATATAAATCAAATTTGAGGGTCACATTTGGGTTGCATGGATAGGCTTATAAGGACCCTAGTGGCTGTTATCCTAGGATACAACTAAGAACCTACAGTACCCTTTAAAGGACACAGAGATTTCCATCTTCTTGTCTGTCTATAACTCCAGAAAGGGTTGGTCTACATTCAAGTAGCTTGCAAGTTGACAAATATGTCACTAGTAAGTGATAGGTACTAGGCAAAAAGGCAGTGCTGCTATGGAAAGCAGAGTCTGGGGGTTGTTCTGCATCATAACGGCCTGCACAGGTCCAGGTGCTGCCATTAGCTTACATCCCTTAACGGTACCCTCCAGAAGCATGAGGAAAAGACCTATCAAATGTCAAAATTAAATTGCATATTAAGTGCCTAAGCCATCCCTGTTGGTCTAA
This sequence comes from Protopterus annectens, assembly GCF_019279795.1. Classification (NCBI taxonomy): domain Eukaryota; kingdom Metazoa; phylum Chordata; order Ceratodontiformes; family Protopteridae; genus Protopterus; species Protopterus annectens. The sequence continues at coordinate 843,269,539 of NC_056732.1, forward strand.
ACACAGCAGAAGGACTAGGGGGAGTCTCACTGACCCCAACTGGTGAGTTTTGTTAAACTCAGTGGCAGGCTAGGGAAGTAGCATCCACGAATCTGAATGCAACCACTTTACCTTCACAAGATCTCATAACACAACCTCAGATAACTCCACTGATAAACAGATTTAAAACGTTTTCTATGATCTAGACAGCCCTCATTTAATTATCACCTCAAGTGTCTGTTGAAGCATGCCAGTTCTGGGAAAAGAGGAGTAGGACTAGGGCCATTCAATGCCATAATCCTGTGAAGCAGAAGTAGAGATGGAAAGACAGGCCCTGGGGTGGGCAATCATCCATCAAGCCAAGCAGGAGGTAGCTTTCAATGTGAGTACATAGGAGCATTCACCCATACAGGGGAAGTTGCAGTGGCCCCCCACAGTGATGCAGGTGAAATGTCTACCATCCAGGGGAAGGTTATGACATATACAATACACCTCCTTATTGATGCAAAGCTGGCAAGGTCATAAATTACTACCATTACTGCCTGGATAGTGGTTCTTCTGGAAGGTATTCACCTCCATGCTGGCAATACCCAATTGGGGGGCACAAATGAGCTGAAGTCCAGTTGGATAGGCTTGAAGTCTGGCAGGTTCATGGGCAAAAAAGCAAATATCTGCATATATCTATCTAAACATACACACACACACACACACACACACACACACACACATAACATACTGTGATCAAGCTATGGCTACTCAAGTATGGGGAAGTAAATACAGTCACTTCTCAAAGCATATATCAAAGCTGCTGCTCTCAAGGGTGTTTCCTCTCGTGCTCACTGCATCTTAAGGTTCTGAGTGGTGTGAATCAAGACTGCTCCCTAGTGAAAGGGCACCTTGTGACTTATGAGGAATGGGAGGTCACTTCTTGGGTGAGCAGTGCAGTGAGTTTTGACTAAAGTCAATTGTCTAATTCCATTACCTTCCAACCTGACAAAGACTTAATACTGTGCAGACATAACTGCATAGTTGTTTCTGACTGGTGTCCCTCCACCACCAGGAAATCCCAACAAGCGCTCGCAAGTACGGCAGGTGCAAAAGGCCAAAACACCAACTAGATTCAGCAAAATAGCCAGCACCAAAGTGTCAAAAGCACACTTTTTATTAGCAAATAAATTGTCGCTCCAACTATTGCCTTCCTCAGTGAACAAACCATATTAACAAGAGCCACAAGCATATATATAACTAGGTCTATGAATTAAATGGAATAGTTGGAGCTACAATTTATTTGCTAATAAGGGTTCAGGTACCTAGGCAGTGAGACATTTCCCTGTGGTACATTTGGTTGGGGACACATTGCTGAAGTGACATGCAGCTGCAGAGAAATATGACTGTTTGCAAATTCCCTGTGGGCAGAGAGAAGAATGCAATGTCATGCCCACAACTTTAATAACCAAATGCACAGGGGAAAAATAATGTCCATGGCCCACAAGGCAACATGAGACAGCTGGCAGTATGGCAGGCATCAGCAGTAGGCTGGCCAGTGGGCATGTGTGCATGTCAGTAGCAGTAACAATGCAGTACACAATGGGCAGTGCCTTTATAACTGCTGTATGTGGACCATTACCCCTGTCCAAGTGTCTATGGAACATTACATAAAATGCATACTGGATCATAAATGTGACTACAGTAGCATGCAAGATTTCCTTCATGCAGTAGCACACTTCTACATGTTGTAGTTACACAAACACTTACTGTACACTGCACACAACACTCATTACTTCTTCTGCCTCCATGCACTTAGTTATTAAAGCTGTGGGCATGGCAGTGTGTGCTTCTCTTTGCTTACAGAGAATTCACAACAGCCATAGTTCTCTGCAGGTGAATGAAACTTCAGCCATTTGTCCCCAACTAAATATACTACAAGGAAATCTCTCACTGCCTAGGTGCCTGAACCCGCTAATAAAAAGTACGGTTTTAACACTCTGGTGCTAGCTATTTTGCCGAGTCCCTCCACCACCATCTTTCATGAGATTCACTCTTTTGCCTCCTGTGGCAGGCCAGACTGAAACACAAACACATGGCAGTGCTTCATGCCATGCTCCTTTCTGAAAGAGCAAATACAGCTCCAATGCGGTTCTCAGTCACTGATCTGGTAACTTCAAAACACTTGGAAGGCTTTGGGATTTTCAACGTAGAACAACGGAGTTTGCCTGCAAGGCAGTTTGGGTTTAATATCCAAAATGTATTAAGAGCACAAATTAAAGGAGTACTACAGGGGTTGTGCATGCCCTCCCAGTCATACTGCCAGATATAGGGGTATATTGTCAGTCATGCTCACTTGAAAACATACTTCTAGATGTAGCAATCATGTCAAAAGTTTGCATAATTTTAACATAATTAAATTCATCAAAGCACATACATACATTAAACATTTAATTGAATGATTAATTAATGCATTCAGTTACTTATTGTAGGCAGAAGAAAAAAATCACAGTATAATGGAGAAAACAGCTTTATGGTTTTCTTGGTTTAAGATCAATGCATTATAATCTCTCCATATCACAATTTTAGATTATTCTGAAAACTTAAAATTGTTTACCTTTCCTTTGGTGTCCCTACTCCATGTTTTCCAAGCAAATGCGTATTCAGATGTTTCTTCATTACAAATGCCAACCTAAAAGACAGATTATAAACATCAACAGACTGCTACCATAATATGCACTGAATACTGAGGATACTCGTACTTGAATATTTTAAAAAGCAAATAGATTTCCTAACTACCAGGTAATAGCAGAAAAAAATTGGGGTTTTAGTTGCCAAGGGTGAATACCTTTATCAAAGTTATTGCAACCTGTTACTTAACTATTATGGTCAGATACACTCAGGAAAGTGTAACATTACGCAGCCACTACAGTACTTTATTCAAAAACAGAAAGAATTTAGAAAATGAAAGCCATTGTGTGAGGTTGGCATAATGGTTAAGGTATTTACCTTACAATTACAAAGTGCAGAGTTTGATTCTCACATGGGGTAATTTTGCTAGGTTTTAAAATGTCCCACGGCAGTTAACCTAGTACTAATCTATGAGTCTATTAGCCTATGTGGAAGCATGAAACAAGTTATTTTTTCTTCTGAATCTTTAACTCCCTCTACACAGGTGATCCAAGAAGACGCTGAACAAAAAAGTTGTTATATAAACTCAAGAAAGTACAACAAAAAGTGGGCCTTGTCCCAGCTGCCTTCTGCAACACTACCAAGAAGGTAAGATCCTATGATCCTGAAACCATTCCAAAAGGGAAGAGGGTTTGGCTGTGAATGGAATACAGGGGTCAGTCTTCCCAATCTGAATAATGTGATACTCCTGAGCACAGATCAAGGAGGACTTCCCCAAGGTGATGATTGCCTCAAGTGAATGCAGCCAAAACAAAGCTTAGCCAAGAGCCACTGTCAGCCAGAACATCTTAAGTGAGAGCTACTAGCAACAGTCAACCTTGAAGGGAACTGCAAGAAGGCTGTACTGCTGATGGACTTCCACTATCACTTCTGACACTATGAAGTACAAAATACAGATCTCCCTTTCCTGGTTCTAGCAGTCATTTTTGTTCAAACTCTCCTGAGTCAAATACAGGGATCGGTCTTCCCACTTTGGATAATGTAATACTCCATATTCTTCCTATGGCACATTAAGTCTTTTAAATCAGTCACCCTTACTTCCAGTCTATTCCTTAAACTTGTCTTAAATTAGTTTGTAGTCTCTTGCATTTCAGTTAGGTGGTAAGCAAAAAGTGCTGCTGCACCAACTTTTTGACTTCTGCTTCCAGCAAGGTCAATATTAGGAAGATTGCCAGTGGTTATTATAGCAATAACCCATGCCTGGGTGCGGGTAATGCTGGATTTACCCACGGTTGGTGTGGTTTGGTCACGAGGGCGAAGCCCGAGTGGCCAAACAAAGCCAACCGTGGGTAAATCCAGCATTACCCACACCCAGAAGTGGGTTATTGCTATTATACAATGACATTATTTAAGAAAAAAAATAATTACTTTTCTTAAATAATGGCATTGTATAATGCCTCCTTGCTGCCCTTCCACAGCTGTCTGGTATTCTGCGGCAGTTCTGATGTACTGCACATGCGTATGCCTCCGCAGTACATCAGAGCTGTGGGCAAAAGCAACGGAGAAAGCAAGATCTCCATTGCTTTTTATAAACTGTTTTGCTATGTTAAATGGGTTTAACATAGCGAGACAGCTTTAAAAAAAGCAGCGGAGAATCTCCGTTGCTTTTTTTAAAGCTGTCTCGCTATGTTAAACCCATTTAACAAAGCAAGACAGTTTTGAAAAAAAAGCAACGGAGAAAGCAAGATCTCCACTGCTTTTTACAAACTGTCTCGCTATGTTAAATTCGTTTAACATAGCGAGACAGCTTTAAAAAAAATCCACGGAGAATCTCCGTTGCTTTTTTTAAAGCTGTCTCGCTATGTTAAACGAGTTTAACATAGCGATACAGTGTGAAGCAATGGAGATTTTGCATTCTCCTTGGCTGTAAAAAAAAGAGTTATAGTAATGGAAAAAGTCCGGGTGACTGGACCTTTTCCCATTAGTATAACTCTGATTTACAACGTGCATGCTGACCAATCAGCGTGCACGTTTTTGAATATTAATGGCGGGTCGTTGTATAATTGCCTTTTACTCCCTCTTTCCAATAGCTTGTGTTCTAATGTGTTTTCCTTCAACTCATCCCTTATGCCTACTACCACCCTTATAGGTTCATAGGTTCATAGGTTCATACTAGGCTATCTGCCCTAGGGCATTTATAAGCCTAGCCAGAATGCGTTTGGCTTTCGCCACCCATTTTAAATTTATTTTGCTATGCCCTTTTTCGAAGTTAGTATACTGTGCCTCTATCTAACAGTGACACAGAAGTGATACCCGGGGTAAACCTACGATCTCCCATCCACTCATCAAGATTCCTCTTGAAGAGAGTCAATGAGGGACTCTGCCTAACCTGGACTGGGATTTTATTCCAGAGTGAAGGGAGCCTCTGGGTTATGAATCTGTCCCTCCAGCATGTCCTATTTATTTCAGTGCTGAGGTTCAAGTCTCTCGAGCGTAGCTCGATGGGATTTGGATTTTCTGAGGTGCAGCATGTCCATTAATTCCGGGTTGGACATGGCTTTATACGTCAGGCACAGATCGCCTCTGAACAGGCGGTATGCCACTGAGTAGAGCTAGAGTTTCTTTAACCGGGCAGCATATGGCATCTGTTTGAGCCCTTTGATCCTCTTGGTGAGGTACTTTTGGGGTCTTTCCAGTTGCTGCAGGTGTCTGGTAAGGTACATCCCAAAAGGGCATTGTACTCAATTATGGGCCTGATGAGGGATGAGTAAAGAGGCAAGATGACCTCCCTGATCTAGATGTGAATCCCTTCATGATTAGGTGGGCTATATAAAATGTTTTTCTAACCACTTTGGCCACGTGGTTGTCAAATGAGAGATTGCTATCAACTTGGGTCCCCAGGTCCCTAATTACTTCTTCTGTACTTAATGGATTTCCACCTATGTGGTAATTTGTGGGCACTTTGTTTTTGCCAAAGGGGATGACTATACACTTTTTGGCATTTAGCTTAAGGCCATGGCTCTGGCACCAGTTGTCTGTTTCTATGAGGCCCTTTTGGAGGATGCTTGTGTCGGCTGGAGAGATGATTATGGCGCCCAGTTTGCAGTCATCTGCGAACTTGGTCAGCCACAGTCCTTCCGTGTTGGCCTGTACCTCCGAGAAATATATACCGAACAAGAGAGGTCCCAGGACTGAGCCTTGTGGGACACCACTTGTAACTGGTTTGGAGTCTGACATGGCTCCAGCAATTCTAACCATGTGGGTTCTGTCCTTGAGCCAGTTTGCAATCCATCTAGTGACATAGGGGTTTATATTTAAGCTGGTGAGCTTATCTATAATGCCCGAGTGAGGTATTGTATCTAAGGCTTTTGCGAGGTCCAGGTAGGCTGTGTGGACCACCTTCCCCTGGTCAATGGCCTTGGTGACTGTTTCAAAGAAATCAACCAGGTTTAAGAGGCAGGATCTGCCCTTAACAAAGCCGAACTGGGTAGGATCCAGTGTTTGTAGGTCCCCAATATCTTTATTTATGAGGTCCATGATGATCCTTTCCATAGCTTTGCAGACCAAGCTAGTCAGGCTTATGGGGCGATAGTTTCCAGGATCCGTTGAGGCACCACCTTTATGGAGAGGGACCACTGTTGCTGTACGCCACTCTTTGGGCACATATCCTGTAGTAAGGCTGAGATTGAACAGTAGTTTTATGTTTGGGTTTAGCTCTTCTTTGAGTTCATGTAGGACGAGCCGGGACACCATCTGGTCCCATTGATGCTGTGTTTTTGCTTTGGAGAGGCGGCTCTTACCTGAGCAACTGAGATGTCAGGGGCAGCACTCTGCTGGGATAGATATTTGCCCTTGTGGTGGGAGGGGAGTTTGCTGAACCTGTCAGCTAGGATGTTGGCAATGTCTGTGGGTTCGGTGTATTTTTGTCATTTTGGACTAATTCTGAGCATATCTGGGAATTACCACCCAGGTTCCTAACATAACTAAAGAAAGCCTTGTGATTATCCTTAGTGTCCTGTGCAATTTTTCTCTCGAAGCTGGCCTTAGACAATTTTATGTGTGCCCGTAGTTTTTTGCTAATACTGATCAGTGATGCCTTCCCTTTTTGGGATTTTGCTTTATCATTTAGTAGCTTCCTCCTTCTACTGTATAGTTTGTTTATGGCTGGGGTCCACCAGACAGGACGTCTGCCTTTGGAGGATTGGGTCTTGGTTTTATTTGGGATCGCATGATCCATGCATTCCTGAAGGTGTTCATAGAATGCGTTTATAAAGGATTCTGCGGTCTGGGCCGTATTTTCCACAGGCCCAGGGGCTTTGAAGGATTCCACCTCAGTTTTGAGGAGTGTAAAATTTGCTTTAGAGAAGTTTTTCACTGTGGTTTTCTGGGCAGGGGGTGGGGTCGGGATGTGAATATCCAGTGAGATTAGTTTATGGTCTGATCTTACCAGTGAGGGATACACTTCTGGTCTGGAGCATAGAGTCCCCATGTTGGTGATGATCAGGTCCAGTATGTTTTCCCCTCTTGTGGGAGTGGTAACAAGTTGTTCCATAGCATTTGAGTTTATAAATTCTAGGAACCTTTGGGCTAGGGTGTTGGAGCTAGAGTAATGCTCCCAGTCTATGTTTGGGTAGTTGAAGTCGCCCAATATAATGGTGTTTGGAGAGACCTTCATATTTTCCAGTGTTCTCAGGAAGGCTGAGTGGGGTTCCTGGGTTTGGGAGGGTGGTCTGTAGCAGGCTATAAACTGGAAGGCAGTTTTACCCACTGTTAGTTGCACATGGATAGTCTCTGATGCTTCGTGCTTTGCCACCAACCTGGAGGTGTGGGTATCTTTGATGAATATCGATACTCCCTCAGCTTTTGTGGTTCGGCCCAAGTTTTGGGGCGAAAAGCATGGTATGAGGTATAACCTGGTAGTGCTGGGGTGCTCTCGGGAGCCCTGAACCAGGTTTCTGTTACTGCACAGATATCGATGTTCTCCATGCTAAGGAGAGTTTCGAGTGCGTGCATCTTGAGGTTTAGACTTCTGGCGTTGAGTAGCATTACTCTTAGTTTCTTATCCCTTGTGATACCTATGGAGGTGGGTTTGTCTTTTGAGCCTTGCCTAAAAAGGCACTATGGGGTAGCAAGAGCCTTTGCCAATATCCGAAAGCCCAGGGGTGACAGGTGCAAGCCGTCCCTAGCGAAGCATCGTGGCTTGTCGAGCATATCATCCCAAGCTGACAGGCATTGGATCCCCTTTAATGACACCAGTACTTAAGCCAGTTGTTGAAATTGATCATCTTGTCTTCATATTGTGGCATCATTCTTGGTGAGGGTAAGATGCTACTCAAGGTCAGGGTCATACCGGCCTGGGCTACATGCTCAGAGAGCTCCTTTATGTCTCTTTTCATGTAGTCCAGGGAGGTACGTCTCAGGTCATTCACACCAGCATGGACAATGACCGAGTCATATTTGTACTTGCCTTGGAGTGACCTGAGTGCTTGTGTTATGTGGCGGATCCTAGCACCCGACAGGCTGCTCACCGTGACCCTCTCCTTGTTCAGCCTGGTGAGTGGGACGTCAGTGTGCCTGACGATAGAGTCACCTATTACAAGTGTATCAGGTGTGTTGTTTAGTCTTAAGGGCTGTGACTGTTTGGCACACTGGCTTTGTGAGATATGTGTTGCACATGTTTTGTTTTGGGGTAGCGGCTGCATGGGTGTCTGCTTTGGAGGTCTCTGCTGCTTCGGCAGATCTTTATTTAGAGCCTCCGAGTATGTTTTTGTGTGATTATGTGTTTGGTTTGCTGTCGTGGTAGGTCTATGTGAGACTGGAATTGTAGTGAGTGTGGTTTCCTTCTCCTCCTGACTGGTTATGCCAGTACTGAGTTGAGAGAGCTTAGCCTCCAGTTTGGCTATATGGTTGCATCTCTCACATGTGTTGGAATTTGTTGAGAGGAGGAGAGGGTTGTCTGTGTACATGAGGCAGTTGTAACATGGCCTCAAGATTCTCAGATTCACCAGCTGGACCGGAGAGGAGATTGACAACTGACCTTTGGACATGCTAGAATAATATTGGGAATTCCTTAATAATTGAAAACCAGGGCCAGTGGGGATTGAGGGTGTAGTGCTTTTAATTTTTAGTGCCGACTTATATAATTGCTTTAGTGAGCAAGTGCCAGGTAACTTAAGTGCAATGTGTTACAGGTAACTTAAATGCAAAAACGACAAACAGTAACTTTCTTTCAAGTGAAACAAGGAAATAAGTACAGTAAGCAATGCAGATATCACTAGTGATCCACAGAAGCTGAGAAGCCGCGTATTAGGTGGAATTAGCGTTCCAGGAAATAACAAGCAAACAAACAACAAGCATATAAACAAAGCTAGATTCAGCAGGCCTGGATCTAGTCTATGCTACAGCAAACAAGGTGCACCAATTTCAGTAAGATACAGTTCAAATATTCAGGCACTATAAACCTTTAACCAGAAATTCCCAGCTCAGAAGGGCAGAGTCCAGCCTCTTCTCCCACAAGAGTGCAGACCACAAACCTTCTTAATGTAAAATAACTGGCCTGAAGCCCAAGTGCTTAAACCAGAACTAATACACTTTAAGAATAACAGACACTGGGCTCTCAATCAGCAGTTCCCAACTTAGAAGGATGAAAGCTACCTGTCCTGCCACCACAGTGCATGCCACAAACCTTCCTAATGTAAAACAACTCGTCTGAAGCCCAAGTTCTACTCTGTCTTTTCCTGGACAACTTGTAGCTAGTAGTAGGATGTCACTGGCTCATGTTTCTATTATCCCACCCTACTAGCTTCATTCACCAGTATTAGTGCTTCTACCATATAAGCATCACTCTAGTTTTATTCCCTCTCTCACTTTCTTTCCTGGTCTTCCATCCTCCTGTCTCCTTCAAGCCTGGCTTTCCAGGAAGTTTTGCATTCCTGCTGCACTCTGACCTTTTCTCTAGGAACTGTACCTTTTCCTTCCTCTTAAGTAATACTAATTTATTTTCCTACTGTATTACTGTTACCATATCCCCCAACTTGCCAAGCAACGCCAATGCTCATTATTCTTGTTTTTTCTAATATATTCCTGAATCTTTCTCTTTTTCCTTTTCTCTGTAAATATGTCAACTTCATTTTTCCTCCTTTCCCTTGGGCATCCATTTCCTTTTGCTATTTTGCTCTGCTTTATCTGAACAACCCCTGCATTTCCTTGCCCTCTCCACTCACTTTAAAGGCTCAGTCATCTGAAGCCCCATTTTAAGCAATGCAGTTACAAATCGAGATAAAGCCTATTTACTACAGACTAGCTCCTTATCCTACTTCTCCTCGGCTTCCTTACCATCATACTCAGCTGTTCCCTACCCACTATCTAGGCCAGAAATAGAATGCCTAATCCTCTCCGTAGTCATAGTGCAGGCCATTGGCACTGGCAGTACTTCAAGGTGGGTTTTCTACCAAACTCTCTAAATTCTAAAAAAGTGCACAATCTCTTCCTCTGCTTCCTCTGTGATACTTTCTTGAACAGTACTTCCATCAAATCATTACTTCCAACATGGGCGAATCTATGTGAGTATCTCTCCACTTTCACAATCAAACTGGTTATACCTTGGTGAAGGTTGACCCAAGAAATTTCTCAGCTCTTCTTCCCCCCACTTTATATATATATATATATATATATATATATATATATATCTCAGTGCCTGATACCTCGTGATCAAGATCTACTATTAGCATCTATTCTGCACCTCTAAGTCTATGTCTGCTGCCCCACTTCCCCTGTTGTAGCATCTACCTGTCCCATGATACCATATACTACCTGTTCTCTATAAGACACACTTCTACTCTTTGGGCTTAGTGCTTAGCTATTTCTGTTCTGCCTTCACCCTTTCTGGTGTCCACCAGTACTGCCTCCTACCTGGCAACCACTGTCTGCATTCCCTCTACCTCTCAATTTATTTATTTATTTATATTTGTTGACCGGGAGTGTCCGACTGGACGTAGGTCCATTTTCAGCGGCAGCCCGGGGAGAAAAGCTCCACAGTTAAAATAAACAGACAGTAGTTACATTGGATTACATAGCGATTAACAATTTACATAGCAATTACTTACAACATATTTACAGATGAAGAACATAGTACATCAGTAGACAACTAGAATCTTTATCTGTGAAGTACATAACAGACATTAACAAATGTTACAAGAAGAAGTTCCTGCTGTATAATAAGTACTGGCTTATGAGCATCTGAGCTTGCTATAATCAAGGTAGTTAGTGGAGTTGAAAGAAAGGTAGTGGTTGGATGGGGAGGGTAATATTAGAGTGGGAGTTGCAAGGGCATAGCCAGCATGTTTTTAGGTGCGCTTTTAGTAAAGTTTTGAAGTGGGTGCATGATGGTATGGAGGTAACTGTGGGTGGGAGGGAGTTCCATAATTTGGCTATGGTGCAAGAGAATAGTGCTTCACCAGCAGAGTTATTGGCTTTAGTGATCTGCAAGTGATTTTTGTTGCTGGATCTTAGTGCTCTGGTGGTGTGATAGAGTTGGAGTAGATTCTGGAGGGATGGGACATTTAGTGGATGATTTACTAGTTTGTGGGCAAGTGAGAGTTGATACCATTGAAGGAGGTGAGGGAGTTCAAGCCAGCCCAGTTCAGCAAGTGAGAGACAGTGGTGACTATGGTAGGATGTCCCTGTGGCGAATTTGGCGATTTTGTTGTAGCAGGTCTCTAGCTTGTTTAAATCGCATTGCCTTAGGTTGGTATATATTGGACAGGCATGAAGTAGGGTGGAGATAAGGTGGGAATTTGCTATTGAAATCTTTGCTGCTTTGGTGAGAAGTTGCTTATTTCTGTATAGCGCTCCTAGTTTATTGTGGACTTTTTTTATGGTCAAGGATATGTGAATGTCAAATTTTAGTTTATTGTCTATTTCCACTCCTAGCAATTTGGTGTGTTCAGTTGGGTATATAGTGGTGTTGTCTTTTGCTGTGATGTTAAAGTGAGAGTTGTTTTGAGTATGTTTGGTGGGTTGGAAGATGAGTAGTTTAGTTTTGTTTGGCTTGAGTATTAATTGGGCATCGGATAACCAAGTTTCAACAGAGGAAAAAGGCTTCCTGTGTGACTTTTTGCAGTTTGGGTAGGGACTGGGCTGAGCAGACGATGGTTGAGTCATCTGCGTACTGTATGAGTGTGCCATGTTTGGTGGCAGAGGCTAGATTATTGGTGAAAACAGAGAAGAGTAGGGGGTCCAAGGATGGATCCTTGGGGAACCCCTATGGAGACAGGTAGTTGGGGAGATATGTCATTCTGCCATACAACGGATTGTTGGTGGTCAGACAGGTAACTCTGAAACCAGTTGGTGACCGATTGTGAGAAGGATAGGTTATTGAGGACAGAGATAAGTTGTTTGTGTTGGACCATGTCAAGTGCTTTAGATAGGTCTAGGAAAGTAGTAGAGGAGAGATAGCCATTGTTTTTATGCTGAAGGATAGTGTTAGTAAAGGAGAGTAAGGCAGTGGTGGTGCTATGGTTTGGTCGGAAACCATGCTGATTATTGGAAAGGAGGTTGTTAGTAAGGAGGTAGTCTGAGACCTGAGAGTGTATGCATCTCTCTAGTATTTTAGAGAGTGGAGAGAGAATAGCTATGGGGCGGTAACTGATTAGTTCTGTGGAGGGTCCGCCTTTGTGGAGGGGAATTATATGTGATACTTTCCACAGTGTGGGAACGTAACTTTCTGACAGAGATCGGTTAATCAAAATGGATACTGGGTAGGCCAGAGCATCAGCTGCGATTTGTAGGTATTCACTTGGGAGGTTGTCTGTACATCTGCCTGACTCAGTCCCTTCTCCTAGGTTACTGCTGCCTTCCTCTGTGCCAGTATGTAAATGTCAAATTCCAAATATTTATTCATACACCACACTCTCCATCCTCCCATTCTCTGCATGGCCACAAATTATACATGCATGACCCTGCCAGTGCCCTATACAGTAAAACAATGAATCAGCATTTCTCACATTCATGACACCAGCAGTGATTCACAGCATTCTAAATTATACAGCAGTTTGTATTTCAGAAGGAAGACCGGCCTCACTGTGACTTGTGCGGACTTTACTGAATATGTATTTTCAGAACAGTTTTTCTTAATGAAGGGAAATATTTTCAATATTTGTGCAATAGGATAAAGATATTTTTGGTATGCTGAAGGACAGCAGACCTTTCTACGTTTTTAATGACACAAAGACATACCTTACAAGAACTCCTCACCATGAAATCACCTCATCTATTACCAGTCAGTGAAGTTCTTATTTATTATGCTGAGACTCCTACCCATAAAGACTGAATGCTGTAATTAAATCAAAAGGTGCTTCAACAAAGTATTAGTTTAAGGGTGTGCACACTTATGCAACCAGCTTATCGTACATTTATTTTTCTATTTTTTCCCCTAACAGATTTGTTTGTTTTTCAACTGAATAGGACAGGTTATAGGTAAAATTAAAGGTGGGAAAAGTTTTGAAATTACTTATTGTGGTCTCATTTTTTATATCACAAAAGCCTGGCATTTTAATAGGAGTGTGTACACTTTTTATATTCACTGTATACCTCATCTAAAATCACATTATAAACATTTGCATATTCCAATGTTAATTTTCCATGTGACGTTAATCATGTTTCTCCTGTGGCAATGTATCAACCCTTCTGTAGTCTGTGACTGAATTGCCTGTATGATTTTATGATGTTTGTTAAGTCCTTTCCCTCTGTAAAAAAAATAAATAAATAAATAAATAAATAATAATAATAATAATAATAATAATAATAAGATTTAACCACATGAATCTGGAGCTTTTCTTCTCGGGTCTCTTGCTGAAAATGGGTACATTATGACCCAGTCAGACTTTCCCGGTAAACAAATGTCACATAAATAAAATGAACTCATACCTCTCAACCACCTAACACAAGAAACCTGGACAAGCGCAAAATAATGGAGTTGGACAAAGGCCCAAAAATAGGGAAAGATTTTAAATATTGCTCCTATAAACTTAGAAAATTGCTACAATAGGATTTGTGTTAGCATGCATTTTCTGAAGGATATGAATTCTGAAACTCAGATGTTTCTCATTATATTTTAACTCTGATCCTCAGTGATTTTCCAGAAAACCACATTTTACGAGGAACTGACCTATAATACAAGGCATAAATATGGACATTCTGTGAAAATTTGGACAGTTGAGAGGTATGAATAAACTAAAAAGCAGCACATACCTTCTTCCTGAATTTGCCCAGTACCCTAGATTCCTTTAATTATTTTAGAATTTGTTAATAGGGACAGAGCACTGATCCACACTGACTGTTTTCAAGCTAGCCCCAAATGCAAAAGTAAAGACCACATAACTAATAAGAGAACCACTACAGTTAACAGCATACATTAGCTAAGTCAGCAAGTCAGTATATGACTAACATTCTTCCAGGGATAATATGTATACTCAAAGTACCCAGAGTGTTGCAATACTAATAAAATGCAAACTATCTACAATATTTGTGGTGAGGTGGACTAGGAAGAGGTGAGCATGACTAGAAAAGGAAAGTTAAGTAGGGAGTAGAATAAAGCAATAACCAACGATGTGGTGTGATATATTGAAGATTTACCCACGGTTGGTGTGGTTTAATCACGAGGGCGAAGCCCGAGTGATTAAACAAAGGCAACCGTGGGTAAATCTTCAATATACCACAGCCATGGAGTTGGTTATAGCTATTATACAATGACATTATTTAAGAAAAAAAAATACTTACTTTTCTTAAATAATGTCTTTGTATAACAGCGGATTACTGTTCTTCCGCCGGTTGTGATATACTGCTTCTTCGTTTTGATGTACTGCGCATGCGTATGGGGCTTAAGTTCCCACGCATACCCAGTACATCAGTGCCTTGAAATGGAAGCAACAGAGAAAAGAAAGACTCAGTTTTCTCTTTTTTTCTTTTTAATTGTAAAGCAAAAAAAGGTTCTGGGGCACTTTATAACAACGGAAAAAAGTCCGGGCAACTGGACCTTTTTCCATTGGTACATTGTGGGATTTACAACGGGCACGCTGGTTGGGCTGGGCCAATCAGCATGCACGTTTTCGAATAGTAATAGGGAGTCATTGTATAATAGAAGAGTTATGAGATGACAGAGCAAATAAATAAGAGCTTGAAAGTCAGAAGGTAAAATAATGTGACGGCAAATTTGAAGTTGATAGATTTAGAGTTTAATGTGATGGTAAGGTTATATCTGTGGTTTTGAACAGTTACATTTTGATGATTTAGAGAACTGTCTTTTTAGTTGTAAATGAAAGAGTGGGAAGGACTGAATGCATTTTACCAAGGGGGGCAGGCATTCCCAAACTTTGGATCACATAGCTGAGAAGGCAAGGAGAAAGTATGGCAACCTTATTAGAAGGAAGTATAGAAAGGCTGTATTTTTACTCTAAGAATTTGGGGGGGGGTGCAGATGATGACTACTGTCGCATCAACATAGAGCTGTGACTCTGGCACTCAGATTTAGCCTTGCTCTCAGAGCTGGAGCCAGCACTAGGCAAACAAGGCAGTCACCCAGGGCCCACTGGCCAGGGGCTGCCACAAACTTACATTTCTTTTTTAAGAACGTAGTCTGCGTGAATTACACTTTTCTTTAAGGACACAAGCAGAGTGTGTCCTTAGTAGTGTCTGTGCATGCATCTTTAGTATGATGCACACACATTTAAACTAGAATGGAACGGACTCTGAATTTTTAAAATGAGCAACACGGAGTATGAATTTTCCAGATGAATGTTATGCTGTAGGTTAGTAGAGACCTAAGAAGCAGAGTGAGTGTGTGTGTGTGTGTGTGTGTGTGTGTGTGTGTGTGTGTGTGTGTGTGTGTGTGTGTGTGTGTGTGTGTGTGTGTGCATGTGCGTGCGTAAAATGCCTTAGTTAGGGGTGACAGATTAGTTAATTTAGCCAGGCTCAAGCTCAAACCCTGTACTTTAATTAAAATAGATATGAGCCTTGAATTCTCTATACCAACTACCAGACTATTAGCATCATTGTATTTTCAAGAAATTGGGAGTTTCAGTACATTTACAAGGAATTGTGAGCTTCAGTACATTTTCAAGGGAATATATGCTTACTGCTGCTCATGCTAAGTCTGTTTTCAATGTGCAACTGTTTTGTTTAGCAAATAGTTGTCACTATTTGTGCTAGAAAAGTTGAAAGCAGTTTTAGTAGCAAAACAGGAAGCATATTTGCTTTTGATGCAGAAGTCCGTGATTTCTACTCCCACACCATGCAGATGGATTGCTGATACTGTGCTGTACTTTAAGGGTGGGGTGGGGTGAGGTGCAGTTGGGGTGCTATAGTCCTGAGTGTATCCTCCTTTGGATGACAAGCTTTGCAACTATGAACCTGTTGTCAGTTTGCCATCCATTCCAAAATGTAATATTAGCAGCTAACTAATGTTTTTTTTTTTTTTTTAATGTAAAATAGGAAATTTACTCTTCAAGGGCAGTAGGCACAGAATTTGTAGATGAAACACTGAAATATAAAAGTTGTTTGCTAGTAGCAACCTCTTCATTCGTCGCATATCTCTTTAATGTGGAATTATTCAGATGACTTTTACTTCTGCAGAGATTGTGTAAATTGACTGATATTGGTGGACTGTAACGACAGAACCTTGAGGGGACTTTTATGGTGGAAATATTCTGAAATGAGCAGTTTTGGTATTTTTGGTTTATACATTTTGTTTCATTGCTTACTGGAAAAATGTTCAAAACTACAACTTTAAAACACATTCTGACGTGATGCTGTATTATAAAATATATAATTTAATACAATCAGGTCTATATCACTTTGACGAATCCCACATCAGTGAAAACCTCTTCATCAAATACCTACTTATCAAAGCTCCTAATCAGCAAACTTTTCAGAGAAAGTTTTCCTAGGGCAAAACAAAGGTTGGTCTGGAATTTGCCCTTTTCCCCACTGCAGTGCGACCTTGGAGTTGGTATATTTAGTTAAGGGGGGGTTGGGTGGTGCAGCCCCCTAGCTGGGTAGGTGTTAAGTTTTATGATTTTGTTCTTGGTCACTATGATGGCCTACTGCTGGTTTGCCCTAGGAAAGATTTCGCTCAAGAGTCTGTTCACTGATTAGGAGCTTGGATTAACAGGTGTTCTACGAAGAGGTACTCGCTGATGTGGGATTTGACAAAGTGATACAGACTCAATACAATCAGGAAGACGAATCAAAGAACACATGCAGGCATATGTGGTCCTAAATGTGTGCAAGGGGCCTATGGTTTGAAAACAGTCCAAAGGTAAACTTAATCCTCCATTGGTCAGATGCATTTTCTTTGAATGTGGGTTTCAATGCCATTTCAATGAATGTGAGTTTCAAGGGCAGAGATGTTTACTGCAAATACGAAGTCTGTTTTTACTGTGAGACTGTATTGTTTTGCATAACAAATGTCCAAAGATGTTGAGCTATAAGATTTGAAATAAAAGTTTTAAAGTAAATCTAAACATCTGTAATCACTGTAAAAGTAAAGAAGAAAACAGTATGCACACTGACAGGTTTGAACAGCGTTTATGGTAACTGTGGAGAAAGAGCCAAGTAATGGGACAGTGGAATTACTGGGGGGGGGTCTGATCTATTACCCTACCTTCATCAAATAAAGTATCTCTGCAAACAGGACAATAAATCCTTAAAAGTCAACCAAATATTATGAGGTACAGAGTTTCAATGAAGAAATGCCCTCAGGCAGGCAACCAGATAAGAAATACTGCTGATATATAAGTCTCAGAACTTAAATGGACTCTGTCTGCCTCATATAACAAGCCACTTCTGAGAATGAAGAAGGTGATGGTTACCTCTTCTTTTTCTTGGCCAAAGATGACTATTTACAGCTGAGTAGGTCTGCTGTCTGAGTTCAACTAGCAAAGGAAGAGCAAGATGGGCAGCAGGGATAGAAGAGAGCAGCCAGATGTCAGTTCTCCATTAGCAGTGCAGTATGAAGAAAATGTTAGAAAGGGGTAAGAATGAAAGTGACAAGAAAAATAAATAAAGAAAAGGAATATCCACTAGCAAAGCTCAAGGACTACCCTGGGCAAGGGTCAGTGTGATAGTCATTCCAGAGGGTGAAAACGAATCTGTGAGTGCCAGTACTGACAATACAGAAGCCCATCAAAGCAAACAGCATTATGTGAGGTGTCCACTGATTGTCACTCCAGGCAAAATGTTAAGGGGATGTAGTGCAAACCACAAAAATCCAGAGAGACAGAGTGAGGAAGAGTTACAGACCAGCTGGGGTCTAAGACAAAACACACAAAAATTGATAATGTACAATTGAATTAAAATGTAGAGAAGGCTCAGAAAGGTGCTAAGAATAAATTTAATCAAGAGCTACATTCACCCAGCAAACAACAGACTGATGCAGTCGAAGGTACAGTTCAACCTGCTGAAGAACTTGAAACTGTTTTTCTGCTTCCAGTCCTTGTGCCAAGCCTTTATTCTTGGCTCAGCAGTGGTCACATTGGCAGATTTAAAGAGTAGTGTATTACAACTTTTACAATTTTGCTGGAGAGAAACTACATTAACATTCTCTATAAAAAGTACTGATTCCTCAGAGACGTCTGTATAAGGAATTCATATGCCTTCTCCCTACCAAATGTTAACTGTGAAACTGAAGACTTACTAACCTTGGAAAAAGGTTTTCATATCCCTGTTTTAAGAGATTTTTGGGGTATGTCTGCACTACAATCAGATGCAGAAAAGTTCTTCTTCTTCTTGTTGAACTAATTTTCCCTTTGTGGCTCTTCTTTAACACACATCTCTGGGTGTCCCTTCCATACTGTAGTATCCTCTTTCATCTGCTTCTTTATTTGCAAGTTTTATTTATATTTTTAATAATTGTTCTCAAGTCTTTTAAGCATCTTGCATTTTTGTTTTATTCAACAATTCATACTTTTTTTACAAGTAGCAGTATTGCACACGTGAGGGCTGTCTGTTTTCCTCAAGTAGACTTACTGAATTAAACAATGAATTTACACAAACTCCTCAACGACATCCCTTACACATAATCCCCCATTTTCCTGCAACAAAAGTACTTACTGACTAGGATGGGCAGGATGAACAACAAATTAAATATTTGCTAAATGGAAAATGCAAAATGCAACTGCATAGTTATGAAGATAATGTGGGTAAATGCTGGCCTTAACTGGACTGCATTTCACTCAATGTAGGCATTGGTGCAAGGCAAGTATTTGTGAATATGACAGCAGACCTAATGGCTGTATGGTTTGCTAGGAGAGTGCTTCCTGAAGTAAAATCAGCAGATTCTCAAGTCCCTACAGAATACTGTTAACAAATGAATACGCCTCCACACATTTTGTCATGGTTCAACAGATTTAGGTTTGCTATGTCAAAGAAACAACAGTGAAATTTGAAGACAAACCACCAGTTTGCTGCTCCAAAAATGAAAACAGCAGGACAGCCAAAGGTCATCTGGCATAACAGAAAAGTGGTAAGGGTGTTGACCCATACTGTTGGCAACCAAGATTTCCTGCGTCCAGTCAGCTATTAAGGAGGAGTGAACAAAGCATTTTTCCAGAATGGCGGACTATAGACTATAAAATCACTTCGCTATCCCCTGATTGGGACCAGTAATCTGAATCAAGCAAGGGCTCTACAGCAACAGGGATGTAAGGGGATTCCATGTGGGTATACATGCAGGCACCTACCTAATGCATTGTATGTCAGATGTGGGGTACGTGTAGTCTTCAAAAATGTTATCCTGTTACTGCCAGGCACTGAGCTCTCCTCCTAGCACGGCTTACAGGGGAAAGCTAATGGATCGAACATGGGACACTGGCGAGGGAATCAGATGTGTGAGGTCAGCCCGGGTTAGGAAACTCAAAACAAAAAAGGTAAGAAAAGAAAATGAGGAGGCTAAGCCAAGTGCAGACAAATGGTTTGGACAAAAACATTTAAAAGCCATGTGTATAAAAAGACTTGAGTAAGCAAGCCCACATTGATAATGATTACTTGTATAGCTGAAAGTCACTGTAAACAATGCAGCATATGACTCACAAGAAACAAACTCAAGCATATCATCTGCAATCAGGTTACTACATACTGTAACAGCAGCATATAGAACGAGAGCTCATACTGGTCCTGTAAGTAAAACACGTAAAATCAGAAGCTCCAAAATGAGCATAGCAAAATAAAAGAATCAGAAATATTCCTTTTATAGAAGAACACATTCAAACAAATGATAATGTTTAAGTTTCTAAGATCATCTTCAAGTCAAGAATAATGCACTGGCTTCTAAGCCTTACAGAAATCAGTAAAGCTTACCCTCTGACAAGCCCAGTTTCTAATGTGGAGATATTCTCAACACATTACAGAACAGGCACTCGCAATGAACTTCTTTCACAACTAGGTTTAACTTCAATTAAATACACAGCAGCTAATTACAACTTAAAAAGATTTAGAAGGTCCCCAGTATCACTGCATAGAGGGGTGAAGCCCTGACTACAAACCAGATGACCTGTGTTCAGTTAGTAACAACAGTACTGGAGGGACCAAGCAGGGAAGGATGAGCTTGAGTGGCCAAAGCCAGCTCACTCGTCTTGGAGAGGGACAGAGAAGGTTAGGGCCACAGCACAATGTGTTAGTAACATCTGGTTGTGAGTGAGTGTACTGTCTGGTTGAAGTAGCAGAGCTGGGTCCGCAGCATCAGTGATACTTACCTGTGAGTGACAGCACTGCCTGCTTGCAGTGGCTGGGTTGGTTCAAACTGTTACATGAGAAGCAATCCTATACTGAGGCCAAGGATAGAAGAAGCATGTACGGCATTCATGCATGCCCCTTCATTACAAGCAGGCAGCAATTGTGAATCCACCAGACTCTTAGCATGGGAAGGAGACAGACAGGCTGATCAGGTTTCTCAGATAGGAACATCTAAGAAAGAGATGCCTGGTTCTCAACTATGACATAACAAATGGGTTGAACAGGTGCAGGCAGAGGAACCACAAGGCAGATCCCAGGAAGGTAGGGGAAATCAGGGTCGAGGGAAGGGGATAATAAAGATAAAAACATTAGAAGTAACACAATTGCTGGGAAAATGCACAGATCAGTGTCACAACCCCACAGAAAACAAGCCCAGAGGCAACACTTAAAGATATACAAATAGATTTAGATTCCATAAAAGACTAGGTAGGTGCAAGAGACTAGGCAAGTGAAAAAATGTGTTGTAACAATTGGTTTCATTGCATTCTGTTAACCCAAGGACATTTGACCACAGGAGAAGAAAGGAAGTTCCTTTAGTAATTTCACAATACAGAAGGATAAAGCAGCAGAATAATATCTTTCCGTAACCAAATAACAAACGTGTTACTGGCAAAATTCAGTCTGAATCTGAAACAATTTAGACAGCAAGAATAAGGTTTGTATGTAAAACAGCACAGACCACACAATGCTGGTGACAAGCAAATGGTGACACAGTAGACCTAGTGCAATCTTCATCACTGTTCTTTTAAGTAAACCAGTGACAGTTGTCAAAAGGCCACAGCTTAGTGTTCACCAGGAAATTAATAGCCACACCAAAATGGCAAAGGAGGTCATAGCACAAAGGTAAGGTGCATCTTCCCACATAAAAGAGAACCCATAAAAAAGAAGCATTCACATTTCCAAAGTCAGCCAAATAGATTCTGTCAGTTAATTTAATAAAATTAAACTAAATCTGCACAATTTCTCCAGCTTTTTTGCAGGGCCCTGCATTTTCTCATGTATTAAAGAATACAGAGATTTGTAAATGTCCAAGTAAGGGAAGTAATTAAAAAGAATGGCATGGATCATTTCCATCTTGTCACTTTACTGCAGACTACCAACATTGCACACAGGCTGTCAACAGTATGAAGACAGCATGCTTATATTTAATCAGCTGCAAAAGTAGTATCACATCAAAGTATAATGACAAAAACTAATAGTCACCTGATCACAGATCAGAACTGCTGAAAAGTAAAGATGGTCTGCTTAATATGTATTACAGCTGTCATTCATAAATATAACTGCTAATTGCAGAACTTTAAGACTATATGTATATATATATATATATATATATATATATATATATATATATATATATATATAAAAGACATAATACATACAAAAATATTACAAAAAAAGTGTGTGCGTGTGTGTGTATATATATATATATATACACACACACACACACATATATATACACACATAAAAGACCTACAACATTCAAAAATATTACAAAAATATATGATATGTAACTTACAAATCAAACTGGTATCATAGGATTTTTAAATTAAGGTAGACATTTCTTTATCATAACATGAAACAGACAACACAAGAACCATGAACACATTTAGCCTTGTATAGCAACCATTACAACAATAAAAGATAAACACATTCTAAGTTCATAAGCATGTTATTCATCTAAGTAAGTATTACCATATTATTACAGTGAATTTTGCGTAGAGTTGCAATAATGCATTTTTTTCTTATACTCACTCATTCTTCCAGTCCTCAGTCTGATGACAAACAGGTCCATTTGTTCCTATACAGGGGCACAGGCTTAACAGTCCCTAGTGTTCCCTATAAGGTGACAGTCAGTCATGGATGTCATCCATGCAGATTCTGGAGGATCCCCTCCCAGGTCGAAAAGGTCCTACACCACTTCAACAGCTCTGAGGGAAGCATAAGCAGCCAGTCCTTTGAAGCAGGAGCAAGAAATCTTCCCAGCAAGACTCCCTCAGACCTATGCTGCTATGTAGGGACAGCTTGTCCTCCTGGCTTGGAGTCCATGGGCTGTACCATCCAGAGCTCCTACTGAGTGTCGCCCAAGTAGCGAGTCAAGCTACCTCTTTCCACCAAGAATGAATGAGCCAAAAGCAACTTCACTCCTATCCTCCCGGCCCTACTCCCTCCAGTTCCCGTGCCCGCTGATCAAACACAAGTTGTCTAGACAATTCGGTTTTCTTTTTCACATAATGGTGATATCATTTTTGTTGTACAAAGTAAGGTGTCACTGATGTTACCATTTATCTAGGTTAAAAAAGCCAGCTCTCAAGGCATTCTGAACTACATATCTATTATATCTTTTACTGGTTTTATCAAAATGACATACAAAAGTGTTAAACAAATTTAACATTATTGTGTTTAAGTTTACTTTTATAGGTTCAAAGGCGAATATTAGGCTAACTGCCCTTGAAAGGTCATTTTAAGCCCTGCCAATAACAGAAAATCAGAATCAAGCCCTATACCTTGTACCTCAGAGACAAACACCATAACAGTTATGTCAGACCACTTCCCCCTGATTTTAATCCTTTAAACTTTCTCTCTGCTTTTCCAGTACTGTTTAGCTAACCAAACTACTCTCTACTCATCAAATCATCAAAAGTTCTTTGTTGTTTCATTCTTCCAATTTCCTTTTGAGCTACTGTTAACTGGAAAAGGCTGAATGAGTCAATGGCCCATTTTCAGCAGAGGCTCAGGGAGAAAAGTACCACAACAAATTCATAAACATCTAAACAGTAGTTGATGAGTAATTCTATAAAAGGGGAGAAAAGACCCTTAAGAGATTAAACATTTTACAATGTGAATGGGAGAAAGGCTCTACAAAAACACACATAAAAACATTTTACAGCAGATGATACGTAATTATATACAAGCAGAGAAAATCCCTGCAACAGATAAAAACACAAGCAGAGTGAAATACATTTACAGAATATTTCTACAATAAATTGCGATCAAGAATACAATATATACAGCAAGTAGGAAGACACTTTGCCGAAGTGGATAGTCTTGTGTCTTTCGGCTTTTCCCGGTTAGGGGTCGCCACAGCGGAACTCCGGTCTGCTAATGATTGGCAGTTGATTTTTATGTAGCGGCTTGCCCGGCCTTACGCACAACCTTCAACGAAGGTACGCCCATTCACGCATGTCTCCACACAGAAGACGCTCTAGCTGAGAATCGAACCGGACAGCGTCTTACTGTGAGGCGAAAACACTACCACAGCACCACCACTATAGCACGCAAATTAATACATAGTTATTAAAAATTTCAACTATATTTCAAATAAGATATGGAGGTGAGAAATAGCGTATTCTGCTGCCAAAACAGAGGAATAAGATGAGATGAGGAGGAGTAATGAGCAGGAGGGAAAATTAAGGACACTGAGAGAGTTGATTATTACAATAAAGTTGAGAATGTTATGGAAAGACACTAGAGATGAAATAAACAGTACTAAATGTTGGATGAGGAGGTGGAAGAGGACACATTAAAGTGAGAGATTCTTTTAATGTTAGGCCATTACCACCTGGTAAGATATGAATATGTTAGTGAATTAAGAGTGAGAAAGGCATAGTTTCAGTGAGTTGAGAGTTGTTCATCTGTTTTGAGGGTTGTGCAGGTACAGGTGTCAAGAGATATTTTTTTAGACTGGTCTTGAAATTGGAAAGGTTGATCGTAAGTTTAGGGGATAAGGGGACTGAGTTCCAGGTGTGGCCTTCATAACTGGAATAGAATGGGGTTCCAGCTGACAAGTGTGGTTTGTAGGTTGTAAGGAGCATTTTGTTTTCAGATTGAAGTGACGTAGCAGGAGTGTATGAATGCAATTAGTCTAGTAGGGTTTTGCGCTGGTTTGTATGTTAATTTGTGAATTAGGAGTAGCTATGTGTGAGCGAGTTGCATGGGTAATTCAAGCCAAGCAAACTGTTTTAGGGCTAAGCAGCGATGAATTCTGACTGATGAGTTAGTGGCAAATTTTTGCTGTTTTATTGTAGTATTGGTTTAGTTTATTTTGGATAAAAGCTTGAAGGTTAAGCAGTGCTGGGGAGCCATATAGTAAAGTGAGGAGCAGAAGTGGAGGCCAGGAGTTTTCTGGATGAATCAGTTAAGTAGATTTTTTTTTGTTCGATATAGAGTACTCTAAATTTTTGATGATTTTTTTTGTATAACCTGTTGCACATGTAAGTCAAAGCTTAGGTTATCACCCATTATCACTCCTAGTAGCTTGTCATGGGGGATAACTTCAATAGTGGAATTATCAGATGAATTTATCAAAAAATGTTGTTGTGTTGGGAGGAACAGCAGCAGCTTTGCTTTTTTTTGGATTGAGAAGAAGCTGGTAGTTACTGAGCTAGGTCTGAATGATGAAAATGACTCTTACATACATACATGCAAATATTTCAAGCACAGGCATTAATGCCTTTCTAGCTTGCCAATATACCAAAACACATGTTCCCATAACAAGTGTCCAGGCTGTTCTTAAAAATATCTAAACTACTACTTGCTTTAATGTAATTTGGTAGTCTCTTCCATGCATTAGCTGCTCTCTCAGGGAACCAAATAGTACACTTCTCATTCCTATAGAATCTTTTTTCTTTTTAAATTCCTCTAAGTCTTTTGAGTTTCTAATACCAAGATGGGAATGGACCCCATTTCTAAGTCAAAGTACAATTAAAGTTTATAAAATTAGTATTGTTTCAGTCTTTGATATCAGTCAGAAGTGCTGTTCGTAGCACCTGCAATGTGCCCACTAATGACTCCTTCTGCAATTCGTACGGAGTTACATATATTGGTAACATATCTAAATATGACTGTATATTCTTTTTTATGAGGCCCACTGCTCCTATTATTGGAACTGTTTGGGTATCTTTCTTTCACACTGCTCTTGTTTCTTCCTTCAAATCCTGATACTTTATGACTTTCTGTCTCTCTGTACACAAGACACTGTAGTAACTGGGTGTAGCAATTTCAATGATCAATGCTACTTTTGTCTTCTTTTCATGGACCACTATATCTGGTTTTCTCACATCTTTCTTTTGAACTGTTGTAATGGGTGATCCCATGTGGTGTAGACCATCTTCTATGATGCTTTGTAGCTCAAGATTCCAGTGTTTTTCAGCCACTTCAGTACCATAATGTTTGCACAATCCCCATTGCAACAGTCTTGCCACATTATTATGCCTTTCAGTAAACAATCTTTCTGTCATTAGTATGTCACAACCAGCAACAAAGTGTGGAACTGTTTCCATTTCTTTTTTACAAAATCTACATTTGTCTGCTTCTCCCACATGTTCAATGGGCTTTGCAAGCCAACATGTACATAGCCCACTATCTTGGGTCACTAATATTAACCTTTCATCTTTTGGTTTGAATTTGTCCCTCCATAACTATTCCTGTATTCAGTCCTGATCAACATGAGGTTCTTACAGGGGTTTTCTATACTTGCAACTACATTTATGCATTTTCTACATTTCTTGCCTTCACCTTATATTCTTTCTTTTGGCACATTCAGTTGCTGCCTGATTTTTACCTACTTCATGTTTGATTTCCATTCTCACTTGACACTGATATGCTTCTGCTAGACTTAGCAGGGAAATCATCTTAGATTTATTCTCCTCATGTTTAAAAACTTTCACTACATTTGCGTCTTGTGTCAGACGTGTGCAGTCCCAAGATTTGTAGATTTATACATGTAATCATTTCAAGGAGGCCCATACCTCCTCCTGAACCTGGTATGCACTGATTTTTATAAATCATTTGATGAGCATGAAGCATCCTTCTTGTTTTCCTATATAATCTATCCAACACCATTTGCACCAGTCAGTCACTCCAAAACTGTAAGTTGGGACATGAAGAGCAAATTGGTTTATAGCTTGAATTTTATTTCTAGATGTCAATGTTGTTTTCAGAATTTAAGTCTTCCAAAATATTCCTAAATTCAATTTGCATTTGTTCATGTTTTATTGTTGATCCTTCATAAATTCCCAAATATTTATATATTCTCTCTTGCTCGAGTTCTTTTATATCACATTTTTGTCCCAAATTGATGCTTTCTTGGTGCTGCAGCTTTCCTGCTTTAAAGGTTGCTTTTGCACAATTATCAAAACCAAATGACATTCTTATATCATCTGAATACGTCTTGGCTACTTGCAGTTGTGCTTTCAGTTACTCATCTGATGAGCTATACAGTTTTAAATCATTGGCAAGCAGACAGCTTAATGGGTTAAGGGCAAGACAGAATATCAGTGGTGACAGGGAGTCACCCTGGAATATCCCCCTTTGAATTGTTATCACTGGAATAATAATTTATCCTTTATCATGGCTTAATAGCAAAGTGGTCTGACATGGTTTCATGATCACTGCAATGTAATCGATCAGTGTAGGGTTTATGCATACAGTTTTAGCACTCTTTTATCCATGAATGTGGGATACTGTCAAATGCTTTTTTGTAGTCAATCCATACCATACTTAAATTCTTCCCCTTTTTACAGTTCTCCTCTTTGACTTTAACAGCAAATGATCCTTTGTTCCTTATGACTTTCTTTTATTACCCTTTTGTTCTACAGCTATAACTGAATTTTCTTCTAAATGACTATAAACTCTGCTGGCATCAATTCCTGTGCATAGTTTATACATTGTTGGAAGGCAAGTTATTAGTCTATAATTTTTAGGATAACTTGTTGGTTTAATCTTAAGTAGGAGCAATTTTTCCTGTCGTTAGCCAGGCTGGTGTCTGTTCAGGGTACGTATATAAATAGTTTGTACTCATGGCTAAATCTTCTTGCAAAGATGTTAGTACTTTTAGCCAGAAGCTAGGTACTGCATCTAGGCCTGAGGTTTTTCAGTTAGATCAATCTCTCTGTCTGTTACTTCATCCCATTTCATATCCTGTATCTTTGAACTTCTTATTATTTCTTTACTTCTTCTATACATTTAGCATCTTTGTTATGTTCTACAGGGTCATCATAGATACTTCTCCAAAATGTATCTATTTCTTCTTTTTTGGGTGGTCTTTCAATTCCTTTTGCCTTGTTTTCCAAATCTCTATAAATCTTTTGGGATCATCAACAAATTGCTTATTTTGTACTTTTCCTTTATATTTATCTGCATATCTTCTAAGTGCTTCCGTCTGTGCTGAGATTTTTAGTTTGTTATTTGCAATAGTGCATGATAGCTCCTGATCTGTTCTAATACTGTGCATTACTTTTATCACATCGGTCTTTCTGAGTATTTTTGTTGATCTGTTCCCTCTTCTATACTCTTCTAACAGTGACAGTTCTTGTCTTAATTGCTTTATAGTTTTTTTTTTCTATTCAATACTTCCATGATGGTATTTGATTTCTCCCCTTCCTTTCCCTTACTACCCTGTGTTCTTGTAGTAGAACTTTATCAGTTATTAATCTGTTATTAATTTACTTGCACAGTAATATATCCTGTTTACTTTTGTTATATTTCATGGATCTCTATGGAAGGTCCTAATTACTGTATTCATTTGTTTTATAAAACTTCTGACTTTTTGGATTTTATTGACCTTCCGCAGTGTATTTCTTTCATTGATCTTAATATGTCTATCTCTATTAAATAAAGCAAGTCTTCTTTCAGCTCATTTTCTTCTAAACTGAGGGCACATTTTTTGTTCTCCATTTCCTGTGGGCATTCTAAAGAAAGTTCTATAGCATGGGACATTCTCTTCAATTTCATCCTGTGACATCCATTTCTCTGTCATATGGGAACTCACTGGCCACAGTTTCCTGTTCCTTTCCTTGCTATCCAGCTTCAAGTGAACATTTATACTGGTTTCCTGTGGAAGGCTCCAAAATATCTTCATATGGCAAATGACCATTTGCTTTCCATTCCACTGGTTTCTCCTTAATTTGGATGTCCATTTGCTCTATCCTGCTGTGGTGCTTTCTGAGTTAGACTTTCTACACTGAAATCCTTCACTTCGCAGGTACTCCATAACCTCAGTTTCTATTTCTTTAACTTCTCCTTTACTAATCTCCTTTTCTACTTTTCTTCTTTGTCGTCTTATTTTTTGTACTGTAAAGTTTTCCCTGTCCAGATTCCTTTGCCTGTATTTCTCTTCAAATATCTTTGGTGCTGCTCTTTTTGTACTGGTTAGTTTTGCTTTCTCCTTTGCATCTTCTACACAGGTTGTTTGATGATTCTCTAGTACTTTTTGATAACCCCAAACATTCCCAGAGATAGTTGTCTCTAAATGCCCTAGATACCTGAATAAGATCTCCTCTTAGATATTTATGAGAGACATTGTGCGTGTTCAGACATTTTAATCTTTCATAACTTAAATTTTCACATCCATGGATGCCCTTGGTATATTTCCACTGTACTCTTTCCAGTTTACTCATGCTTGATTTCTTGTAAGATTCCCATATTGTTAATCCATACTCAAGTTTGGGTCTAATGCAACTAACAAATTATGACTTCATAATTTCTGATTTCCTAGACTTTATAAATCTTTTTATACAAGCTATAGTTCTAAAACTACCATTAACTAATTGGTTGATATGATTAGAAAAACTCAGAGCTGGATCTACCCATATACAGTACATAGGTCCTTAAATGAATCTACAGTTTCAATCACTGTGTATTGTATTACAAATTTGCATTTCAGTTTATGTCTCCCAAATCTCATATGCTTAGTTTTTGATGTATTTATCAGCATATTATTCTCCTGTGCCCAAATGGTCAATTTAGTCATGTTCTTTTGCAGACATCCCTTATCTGGAACACCTGTAATCAATTTACCCAATTTCAGGTCATGCACAAAGTCTGTAGAACACCTCAGATGAAAAAGTTAGATCTGAAAGATACAACCCAAACAAGTATGGGCCTAAGGCAGTGCCCTGTGGTTAACCATGACTGTAACCAAGAATTTCACCTGTCCAACTGCTGTATGATACTTGCTCTGACCTATTTGTAAGACATGCAGCTACCCATCTTACCAAGAGTACATTGATACCTAGTTGCTCTAATTTATTGATCAGTGTTTTGTGTATGACCCTGTTACATGCTGAAGTTAAATCTATACAAATTACATCACAGGATCATTTTTCATTCATAACTGTTATTATACTGTTATAAAACATCATGCTACAGGTGGTAATAGATCTATTTTCAACATGTGCATGTAGATATATGGTTTCAAGTCCCAACATATCCAATTCTGACAATAACTTATCCAATATTACCTTCTCCATTATTTGTCCACAATATGAAAGCAGACTTAAGGGTCTATATGACTCTGGGTTTGTCCTACTCCCCTTTCCCTTAAAGACAGGTTTAATAATTGCATGCCTCCAATGTTGAAAAATCTCCCCATATTTATATGCCCTAGTAAATAATAGATATAATGATACTGCAAGTTCTGGCAAAAGTGTTCTCAGGTCATTATTACTAATTCTGTTTCCTCCCTGTGCTTTGCTTGGATCCAGTTTTCACAGTTCTTTTTAATATAATCTAATTTGATTCCAGTATCTGAGGTTACCTGGATTTCACTAGGACAACTTATTACCCCCTTTGTGGAGCCAAACTGTTTTGCATAAGACTTTGTAAATATATCTATAATTTTCTGTCTGAAAATAAATTTTAGAATTACACACCGTTTACCAATTTGTATGTCTTTACTCGTTCCCCATCTTGGGTAATGTGTTGTAGAGTAAGTTACTGGCAGAACAGACTAATGTGGAGTCATCAGCATACTGTATGAGGGATGCTTGACATTTAGCTGAGTACAGGGTGTTGGTAAATATGTTGAAAAGCAGTGGCCCCAGAATGGAACCTTAGGGAATACCTGTTTTGCTGGGTAGGAAGGATGAGTAGGAATTAATCTATTTTAACAGAACTGGAATTTATTGGAAAGGTAGTTGGAGAACCAGTTGGTGGAGGTTTTCGATAGGCCAAGTAAAGAGAGTTGTTTGAGAAGTAAGCTAGGAGAAATGGTATTGAAAGCCTTGGACAGATCCAGAAGCACAACAGAAATCTGTCGTCCTTTGTCTCTGGCTATGTTAACAGTGTTGGTGAAGTTTAGGAGAGTAGTGGTAGTTCTATGCCCTGGTCTAAAACCATGTTGCATGGGGGTAAGGAGGTTGTTGGTTTGTAAATCAGTCATTAACTGATTATGAACAGGTGCTGACTTTGAGGGAACATGGGCAAAATTTTGGCTAGGCTTATAAGGGCATCTGGCCCAACAGCCAAGTATCATCCTATGAATCTATGAATGCATTTTTTAAGTTTTTTGAAAGAGAGGAGAGAATGTGATCTAAGGTTGGATAACTCCTTTGTGAAGTAGAATGATGTGAGATTTATTTTCCATAAGGCTGGCATGTGTGATTTCTGAACAGATCTATTTATAAGAATGGATACTGGAATGGAAATTGAGCTGGCTGCTAATTTTAAGAAATCACCAGGAATTCCATCTGGAGCTAGTATACTCAGTTTAATTTGTTTGAGGTATTTCTTTATTGTTATAGTAAATACTGGTTGAAAGGAGAAAGAGTACTAATAGAACTGGGAGATGAGACTGAGTGGGATGTGGACAGATTATTAAAGGAGGTTGATGTGTTTTGAGATATTAAGCAATGCTGGAGATAAAGTGATCAATCAAAGCATTAGCTGTAGCTTCCTGTGAACAATAGGGGTTGGGTTTGGTTGTTCATTTGAGTCAGGGTGTAGTATTTTAGATACGATGACTCAAAATTGTGTAGAATTTTTGTAGCATCTGTTCTGCATATTGGAGTAATAAAGTTTCTTGTCAAGTTTGATGTAACTAAAGTATACAAGAAGTGATAGCAGTCCATACGCTGTTAAAAAAGAAGTTATGTCTTACCATAACGTTCCATCTGTGTTGTCGATCTTCACTAATCCTTGACTGTGGGCTCAATCCTGAGCCTTGTAACTGACTCAGCTGTTTATTTCAGCTCGCACCTTTCAAAACTCTCGAGCTAGGCACTACCCATGATGCTCCTCTGTAAATTATCTCAGATTGAGTTTGCCAAAAACAGTGACAGACAGAAAATGTAATAAAAGAGATACCAAATCTGATTCCATATAATGAAGCCAGTCTTTTGGGACATTCAGTCCACTAAGAGTCTTAGGTAGGGGGAAGGTGGGGGGAATGTCAAAGCTTAGTAAAGATAACTTCTTTATCTGATGTTGGCAATCTTCACATAATCCTTGACTGTGGGACAGAGTCCCTAACTACTTGAATCTTGGGAGGTCTCATGGAAGGATATTCTGGAGGACCAAAGAACCGAAGGATGCGCATCACCTAGAGACTTGGTCCAATTTGTAATGAGTGATAAAGGTATGAGCAGATGCCCATGCAGCTGCTGCACAAATGTCATCTAAAAAAGCTTGGGCATGAAAAACTAAGAAAGCAGCTATAGCTCTCGTTGAATAAGCTTTTACAGAACACGGTGGTTGAAGTCCCTTTGAAGTATAAACAAAAGTAATGCAATCTCTAAGCCATTTAACTAATGTAACCTTAGAAACTGGGTTACCTAGTGAAAGTAAGGAAAAGGCAACAAACAATTGGTTAGATTTCCTGATATCTTTTGTTCTGTGAAGGTAGAAATGTCTATGGACGTCTAATAAGTGCCAGCAAAAAAGACTGATAGGTTTAAGGTTTGATTGATATTGGATTCCGAAACAACCGTTGGTAAAAAGGAAGGACTACTTCTGAGAGAAACCTTGTCTTTGCAAAATATTATTATTGTTTGCAGTACAAGGCTTGAATTTCTGATACTCATTTGGCCGAAGTAATTGCCAACAAAAATACAGTTTTCCAGGTAAAAAATTTTAATTCACAGGTAGCCGATAGTTCAAAGGGAGGCAATATGAGGTATTGAAAGACCAAGGGTAAAATTCCATGGGGCACTGCGTTCTTTAAAGGGTGGCCTTAGCATGAGTGTTCCTTTTAAAAAGGCCTTACACAATTTATGGGACATGAGAGCAGACCCGTTAAACGTGAAAGTTGGATATCACAGCCAGGTGTCCTCTAATGGCGGAAGCTGAAGAGCCAAGACTGATAAAGAAAGGCCAAAAATTCTAGAACCTTATCCACAGGAGCTGCATAAGGGTCAAAATCTTTGTCAAGAGCTCATCTGGCAAATTTTTCCCATTTCCTTTGTACAATTTTCTAGTTGAAGGTTTGTAATGAGCTATAATGATTTGGTGGACTGGTAATGTAACAGAAAAAAGCTTGGCAATCAAGTAAACTGAGGAACCTGAGATGCCGGAGATTCGACTGAACCATTCCTTTTGGGTGAGATAGTAGATCTGGAGCTGGGTTCAGAATCCAAGGTTTCTGAAGTAGATGAAGCCAAAGGAAGGGATACCATGCCTGTCATGGCTAAAATAGGGCAATGAGGACTATAAAGTTCTTCAGCCTCTTGGCTTTCCTTAGGAATTGAGATACCAGAGGAGTTGGGGGAAAGGCACACAGAAGACCGGGGGCCAATCGTGGAGAAGAGTGCCTCAGGACAAAGAAACTGCTGCACTTGTTCAGGGGGAACTCAAATGGGTCACAGCAAGGTTGGCCCCAGTGCTGGAAAATATTTCCCACCACTGATGGATTGAGAGATCACTAGTGAGGCATCAGGATAGATCTACTCAGTTTGTTAGCTATCACATTGGAGCTCCCTGGAATGTGCATTGCTGTTAGAAAGCAGTTGGAAGAAATTGCCCATTGCCAAACTCTGAGAACTCCTCGACAAAGCGGATAAGATTTGGTTCTCCCTTGTTTGTTGATATACCAGACTACTGACATGTTGTCTGTCTGAATTGCCACTGTTCCCAAGGGGCCGGTATGTTGAAATGCTTGCAACGCTAAGAGCACCACCCTCATCTCTAGAACATTGATGTGCAAATTGGCCTCCATCTGGGACCAAGTACCTTGGACTGTCCTTCTCAGATAATGCCCCAGCCACCCTATCTGGGAAGCATCCATGGTCACTATGGCTTGGAGCTGTGGAAGGAGAAATAGGTGACCTGAAAGGATCTCGTTGGACTGAATCCACCACAACAGGTCTTGTTTGCAACAACTGGTGATCAGGATGTGATGGGACATAGGTTGATTCATTAATGACCAGTGGGATGCTAGAAGCCATTGAAGAATCCGCATGTGATACCTGGCTAAGGGAACTAAGATAACAGAGGCCGCCATGAAGTCTAGAGCTTGCAGAATGAGCTTTGCTGAAACACTTCTGTTATGGATACTGTGATTTACTTATGTTCTGATTTTCTGGAGTCTTTCTAAAGGGAGTGCAGGTACTCCTATCATGGTGTACAATTGGGTTCCAATAAATTCCAACTGTTGAGTGGGTTCTAGATGTGACTTTTCATAATTTACTGTGATGTCTAAGGTAGTACAAAAATGAAGGGTGTAATCTCTTGTCCTTGGGAGTTGATGCCTGGTGGTAGCAGTGAGGAGCCAGTCATCGAGATAAGGAAAAACTTGATACCCTAGCAGTCTGAGATGAGCTGCTACCACTGCCATGCATTTGGTAAACACCCTGGGTGCTGTGGTGAGATCAAAGGGCAGTGCCCTGAATTGATAATGATTGGTTTCCTGCTGGAAGCACAGGAATCTTCGAGAGGATTTGTCCATTTTTATGTGGTAATACGCATCCTGAAGGTCTACTGAGCACATCCAATCATCTTTTTCTAGGAACAGAAGAATTGACTGAAATGAGACCATCTGAAACTTGGTTTATTGAACCAACTTGTTGAACTGGCTGAGATCCAAGATGAGTCTCCAGTCCCCTGTCCTTTTGGGCATTAAAAGGAATCTTGAGTAAAATCTGGATCCTTTCTGGTCTGGGGGAGCATCCTTTTGTTGAACAGTTTTTGGATTTCTGAAACTGCTGCCACCCTGTGACTGGGTGGAACATCTGGAAGCCTTTTTTGTATTTTCAGATTGGTTATAAGAAGAATGACATAACCTCTGGAAATAATCTCTTGCATCCTTTTGTCTGAAGTCATTTACAGCCAGGCGGATTGGTGCAGGGCTAAACACCCCCCAACTGCCTCCACAGGAAGGCAATCGGGCCTCTGTTCAGGAGCGCTGGCAGGAGCCACCAGAGAAGGAATCCCTGGACTCCTGGTTCTGCGGGTTACTTCTGTCTCTGTAATGGCATCTTCTGTTGTTACCTCCCCCTCTGCCCCAAGAGAATTCTTTGCTTCGCGAGTCCTGGAAAGGCCCCTGGGATTTTTTGAACCATAGCCTCCCACTTCTCTGGTTCCTAGAGTAGGATAGTTGAGGTGTGGAGAGGCATATGCCCAACGGCAGAAATAGTCTTCCCATCTTTCTCACATCTGGCTAGTGTGTCCTTCACTTTAGGTTTGAACAGGGATGATACGTCAAATGCAGCACTGACAAATGAAGATTTAAATGGCTCTGCAAGGTCACACAAGCACATCCAGGTGTGTCTCCTCATGGCTATGCCTGAACCCGCTGCTCTTGTCGTCCCTTCAGCTGCATGAGCAATAAACCTCATGGACGAGTTGGCAATTGATTCAAGGGTGGTGAGCTGAGAGGCAACCTTATCTCGAACCCCTTCAAATACTGCTCCTGCAAGAGTATCTAAAGGTTCTTTGATTAGATCTCTCTGTAGTCTAGTGAAGTGCACCATATAATTCAAAGACCTGAGAGCGATGGTCAATGAAGTGTAAATGTGCTTCCGAAATCTATCCATCGTCCTAGACTCCTTGTTAGGAGGTAGGATAGTAGGACTCTCCTCCACAAGTTCCTTCTTTGTGGCTGCCGCTATCACTATGGCATCAACTGGGATACCCTCAGCCCAATGTTGTTCATCCTTAGGAGTAGATAAAATTCTGTCAGGTCTCTTGGGGATCGGTTCAATGGAATCCAGAATCTTCCAGGCCCACTGTGCAATAAGTTTAATAAGGTCGTCAGCAGGTGAAGAGATCTAAGAAGTAGAGGGCTGGGCATGAAAAGCCTCCAGGTAAACTGATTCCTCTGAGGAAGGCTGAAGGGAGGTCTAGCCACTCCTATGTTTTAGGATTTCAAGGATGTCCCATTAGGAAACATCATCAGGTGGTGACTTCAGGGAACCTTCCCTTCATCGAAATCTGTATTCTCTGTGAAAGACTCTTCAGGGGAGTCTAAGGGCTTCCTCTAGTACTTTTTCTTCGCAGGTACTTCCTCAGTGGGATGGTCCAGGGAAGTATCCGAAGATGAAACCACCAAGTGTGTCATTCCTGAAGCTTTGGTGCCCCTTGTCCCAGGGATGAGACTGGAAGGAGCTTCAGTCAAGGGGATAGAGATGATGCTTGGCCTTCTCCATGATCCAGAAGGCTGGCCCCATTGAGGGATGAGAGCACGGAACCAAAACAGACTCCTTCGGAACCATGGTCCCACCCCACACTGAGGAAGCCACCTCCGAAGCAGAAGCCTGGGTTGAACTTATGAATGCCAAGGCACCAAAAGGCATGGATGGCTCCAAAATAATCGACACCGAGTCCTGCCCCTCAGAACCAGCAACAAAGCCTCAAACTCAGGTTTCCAGTTCTGATAAACCAGAAGAACTCTAGGTGATCCTCAGTTCTGGAGAAGTTCTAGCTGGTGTAGGGTCAGTGCCAGAGTCTCCAAAGGTTCAACAGGAATTGGAGGAGGAAACTGTCAGTGTCGATAAAGAAGCTGTTCCGGTGCAAGTTGGCTTGGAGCTGAAGGAGGATGCAATCCCCTCACCATCAGGAGCTGACTGACCAGTCTCATAATGTCCAATTCTAAAAGACTCTTAGTGGATCAAACTGACAAAACAGACGGAGATTGCTTTGGTACTGATACCATTTCAAATGTCTGTACTGAGGTTTTAGATGTAGTCAAATCATCTGTGCCTGTTGGTGCCGGAGAAACTGTTGGTACCGAAGGCTGTATAGTCAATATTGTTGGCGGTTCCAAGGAGCTGCTTGGAGCCGACTGTTGTCTCTGATTTGGAAGAGAAAAGAGGACAAACTGACTTCAGTTCTGGAAGCAGAAATGGCTTTCTCAAAATCCCCTTTCAGAATACCTTTCAATATTAATTTGTTTTTCCTGGAGGTGGACTGCACCAAGACAGTATACGCAAAAAACATGAACATCTGAATTGAGCATTTTTCTATCACATTTTGAGCACCTCTTAAAACCTGAGGTGTCCTTCAAAAACTTTATCACCATGATAGGTAACAAAGGGTCTAGCACTCAAGCGGCACACACACACACACACACACGAGTAAGGAACTTTTTTTTAATTTTTTTTTTATTTTAGAGGAAGGGACAGAATGGTAAAATTACCAACTATGGTAGATAAGAAAACACCGATGAAATAAAGTGGGAAAGAAAAGTACTTGACATGTCTACCAAAGGGAAAGGGAACTCACACGTACACTAAACTCTAGAAAGAGGAGTGGGTAGCAAATAGAAGTAGAAATAGATAATAAAAATAGACTCTATTTAAGAAAGGAGATTAATAGAGAGAAAAAACTTACAAAATATAGCCCAAGCTCAAGAAATAGGAACAGACATGTCTGACACTACGAAGTGGCAAACAAGATCTGAGGTAATTTACAGTGGAGCATCATGGGTAGTGCCTAGCTCGAGAGTTTTGAAAGGCACAAGCTGAAATAAACAGCCAAGTCAGTTTGGAACCGAGCCCAGAGTCAAGGATTACATGAAGATTAACAAGAACAGATCAGCTATTTGACATACTGTGTTAATAAACCCGGATGAAGAGACATCTGAAAATAATTCCATGCAGTAACATTTGAAACAGGATTATTAAACCTCATATATATTCATATAATTATACATGCCATCAAATTTCAAGATGTTAAGCTGTTGTCCCTATTGTTATGAAAGGCATATTGTTATTTGGCTTGTCTAATTTAAAAGACACTATAAGCACAAACCCCCCCCCCCAAATTTTTGCTTTGTAATACCGGTACCACATTTACCATATTTTTATTGTGTGCATTCCACTGCAATGCCCTTGTCTAAAGTCCTTTGTCAATGCTGAAAAATGATCCTTGAACAGTCCACTTACACAGCTAATAAATAAAATGAACTAAAATGGAAATAAATGAATGGAGGAATTAAAGGGGAGGGAGACAAGAGACTTGGAGGTGTCTCTTGGATGGCTAAAGGAGCTCAAGGTAGGTTAAGAGTGGCCAATAACAAATGCAGCTGGAAGTTAAACAAAAATATGGGGGGGGCAGATCTGGTAGTTTACGTGCATTAGAAACAATAAGTAGCCACTGTAGCTACATTTTATATTTAGTTTGCTCTTTGCTTTCCTTTTAAGATTAATTAAACAGACCTGTTCCATCTCATAGCAGTAGTCATCCACTAGGGACATGGTTGAGGACATCGAATCTACCTGCAATCTGCTTATGTGCTACACTGATAATGGCGCACACACAAAAAAAAAAGTTAATCTTTTTGATAAAGGAAGACTCATACTTGAACCTGTGAGAATCAATGGTTTGGATAACTATAAATGAGTTCCCCAAGTAAGCTGACATACTTAAGGCAAGTCCAGAAGCCAGAAATAATGTGTCACACTGGCAGAAGGTAAAACAGCTTTTAAAAGATATAACAAACCACTTCACACATGGTAGTGATCCATCAGGACTGCAGGCTACTATTTTAAATCAAGTATATAAAATGTTAAAAACTGCGGTGGTCGTGCTGCGGTAGCGTTGTCACCTCACAGTAAGATGTTGTCCTGTTCGATTCTCAGCTAGAGCGTCTTCTGTCTGGAGACATACGTGAATGGGCCTACCTTCATTGAAGGTTGTGCATCAGGGCTGGCAACTCGGCACATAAAAAAAAAATCTACTGCCAATCATTAGTGGACCGGAGTTCCGCTGTGGCAACCCCTAACCATGAAAAGCCGAAAGACACAGCATATAAAATGTTAAAAATAAATTACATAACAAAGTGTCCATTTTAATTTTAAAGTTTGGCACACTTTTACCTGTGGGATTTAACAGGGAATGTAACTGAAAGAGTTTTTTATAATGGGGGCTGTAATAGGATTTATTTTAATATTTAACTGTTTAATTGATTGATTGTTTTATTACAATGAGATGTACAAAAGGTGTATGTTTTTATTGTATGCATTACTCTGTAAAGGCTTTGAGAAGCCGAGGCACTAGGAGATTTCTCGATTGTTTATGGTTGTATAATAAATAAGCACATTCAATATCACTGGTCTTTGTGTGTGAAGTAGTTCATTATTGGGTCTACAGGTGTGGCAGAATAAAGTTCTAACAGATTTTAAAGGCTGTTTTACTGGCACTATTCCTAGCTAAAGACCCAATTATAACAGCACTTAGGGGTGCATAGCAAACATTTGCTTAGCACCACAAATTTTTCCCAGTATTGGAGCATAATCATATCAGTAGCCCAGACAGGGTGGGGCAAAAGGGTTGGCTGCCCCAGGCACTAAGTGTTACGGGGACATGACTGGCAGATGCTGACCGGTCCCCAGTGCTCTGCATTTCCAGTGTTCAAATACTGGTCTTGCATTTGCAGTTAGAATTGAAACAACTGCTTTCTACAAATCTAGTAAGCAGTTAGTTACAATTTAAAAGTCAAGAGCAGCTTTTTTTTTTGCTCCTCTCCTCAGCTAACAGTTGGAGAGGGGGGCACCAGATTGAAGAATCTATATTACATGTTCGACAGCTTAGGTTGTTGAATGTCTAAATATCGACACCTAAGCATCGAAACCTTAAAATCACAAACGGCCATTATTTCCACAGGAAAGAATTCGCTAGGTTGTCGCAAAATAAAATAAACTTCTGAGCCCAAACATAGTGCCACACCCCTTGATGTGGGGGGCTGTGCCCCCCACATCTCCCTAACTAAACATACCAACTCCTAGGATCACTCTACATTGGGGAAAGGGCAAGAGAATTCTTTCCCATGGAAAGAATTTGCATATGTGGCCGTTCACGATTTTAAACTTAAGATGCTTAGGTGTCGATAATTAGGCATTTGACAACCTAAGCTGTCAAACATCTAATAGGAACCCAGATTCAGGGATGTGCCACAATAGTGCCTCATGCTTTACATGTTTATCAGTGTGTAACCTGCTCTTTAACACTTATGTTCATATTAATGAAAGTGCTAAACTGCGCTTTAACACTTGTTGTAATATGAAAATAAGTACTGGAGGGGACTTGTATGTGAAGGCCTCAGCTTTCCTAATTCTGTGAGTCAGATAACTTTTTAATTGAAGCTGACTAAAGTGGTTAGTAAAAGCAGACAATCTTGTTTCCTTTTGCTACTTTTACCCTTCATGGAAATGTGACAGAATTCACCCTATGTTAACATTCTGAGGCTGATAGAATCTTTTCTTTGGTTCCAAGAAGGCAGCCATCAAAGTCCTTGGAGTAATAAAAGTATCATAAACCTGAGGATGGTATTAACTTTAAAATATCCGGTTAACTCTGTGATACTTAAAATCCGAAGACAGGAATCTTGTTAGGTAGTTTATGGTACTGCAAGAACCAGACCACACACAGGAGTGACTAAAGGCCTAGCTACCTAAGAATACTGACCATGTCTAGATGATGCTTCTGAGTAATGTTTAGAATATGCTGATGTCACTACTATTAACTTAATTTTCCACTGATGTCATTGTGTGTGGGGTGCACAGGTCAGCTGACGCTTCAAAGTGGCAAACGAAAATTGGTACCTCCAGCACCGGAATAGTTAGTCCTCACCCAGTCCTAAAACAGTGTCAGGATACTGCAGCAACCAAGGGAACAAAACAAAGGTCTTGTCCCAATGCATTAAAGACAAACTCCACCTTAGAACTAAAAAAAATCCATTTCTTTCACTCTGTTTTCTGAGTTATTTTAACACTTCAAAATCACTCTAGTGGCTTCTTATAGAATTTTATGTTTTCCACAAATGGCTACCAATGGAGCTTGACATATTAACGTGATATTGTTTTTCTTCAAGCCTTTCTTTTTCCCATAATCTGTTTCAGATCTGCTTTACATGAGTCATGCTATAAGGAAGTAGTGGTGTATTCCCATGCCATTGACATATAATGGGATTAGTGTCAGTCACTGCCATCTTCTATACTTTCTGTAACAACCAAGTAAGCAGCTAAATTGCAGGCCTTTGTTCAAAGTATCTTTTTGTAGTCCAAGAGGAATTGACAGTCCCCTCCCCCTACTCTTTGGTAAATGTGTTGATACTTTACAAGAATTGCAAGAAAAAAATTCTGACTTTTCTCTAAATGTCACAGACATCTTTGATACTACATTTAAGTAATTTTAAAATGTAAATCAGTATAAACAACAAACATTTAAAGATTAAAGCTTAGCATTTCAATACTGTGTTGCTGCTCATGTAAATTTGTCAAAAGAGGTGACAACTGCATTTGAACCACTGACTGATCTAATTGCTCTCTTTTGCTAAGAAAGGCATGGCTACTTTTGAAGTAGCTGTGAGTCAGTATAAGTTCTCTTCTTTTTTGCAATAAAGACAATGGAAACAGTTTCGCACCTCTCTTCCTTTTTTTTTTACAACAGGTACTGTGCTCCTGACATCAGCGGGATTAATTACCCAAATAAGACCTGTACCTGACTACAATTTACACTGTCTGTGGTATGTCATGCAGGTGTAGACAAATTCCTCTGCAAATTATGTGAGAGATTAGCCTTATAAATGTGGCACTGCATGCATGATGTAATTCTTAGATACAGGACTACAAGTCATCAAAAAGTTCCAAACCTCTCATCTTTTAAGACTGTTCCTACTGACTGCAACAAGTATCTCTCTGGTGAAGGTCTGTCAGTTAAAAATACTATATTTTCAGAACCACAAAGTAGACTATGGAACCACAATATATAGTTACTCCAGATATACAAGAACCCAGAGTAATTTTCTGCTCGAGTTCATAAGTGTGTACTAGGCTAATGGCCCTAGAGCTTTACAAGCCTAGCCCATAGAAGTGCCCTGGCATCGTGACGCCCGACGTCAGCTCCCAGTGCCTCTATCAAGTTGAGCCACTGGAGTGATCCCCGGAGTGAACTTTCTATTTCCCATCTACTCATCAAGATTTCTCTTGAAGAGGGCCGGTGAGGTGCTCTGTGACATGTATGGGAAGTCTATTCCATAGCATGGGCAGTCTCTGGGTTATGAATCTGTCCCTCCAGCATGTTATGTTGATTGTGGTAATGAGGTTAAGGTCTCTGGACTGTATGGTGCTGAGGGATTGGGATTTCTTCAGATGTAGCATTTCTAACAGAGCTGGGTCAGACATGGCTTTGTAAGTCAAGCAGAGATCGCCTCTTAGTAGACGATATGAGACAGAGAATAGCTGGAGTTTGTTGAGTCTGTTCATGCAGGACATGTGCTTAAGGCCTAGGATCCTCTTTGTGAGGTATTTTTGTGGCCTTTCCAGCTGTTGCATGTGTCTAGTGAGGTACATGGCAGATGGGGCATTATACTCAATGACTAGCCTAATGAGGGAAGAGTAGAGAGAGATGATGACCTCTTTCTTCCTGGATGTAAAACCCTTGGTAATGAGATGTGCCACATAGAAAGACTTTCTGACCACAGTAGCAATGTGGTGGTCGAAAGAAAGTTTGCTGTCAACCTGTATCCCAAAATCTCTTATAAAGC
Organism: Protopterus annectens; assembly: GCF_019279795.1. Lineage (NCBI taxonomy): Eukaryota > Metazoa > Chordata > Ceratodontiformes > Protopteridae > Protopterus > Protopterus annectens. The sequence continues at coordinate 843,311,615 of NC_056732.1, forward strand.
CTTCAGTGTTCAGTGGGCTCCCATCGGTGTGGTAATTAGTGGGAACTGAGTTTTTCCCAAAGGGGATGATGGTTAATTTTTTGGCATTAAGCTTAAGGCCATACTTTCAACACCAGTCATTGGTCTCAGTGAGGCCTTTCTGTAGGATGTCGACATCACTTGGGGAGTTAATAATGGCTCCCAGCTTGCAGTCGTCTGCGAACTTGGTCAGCCAGAGTCCCTCCGTGTTGGCCTGGACTTCTGAGAAATAGATGTCAAACAGGAGAGGACCCACGACCGATCCCTGTGGGGCTCCACTCGTGAATGGTTGGCAGTCTGACTTGGAGTCCGCTACTTTCACACTGTGGGTTCTATCTGTAAGCCAATTTGCAACCCACCTAGTGATGCCTAATTTATTGAGTTTATCGATAATTCCTGAGTGAAGAATGGTATCAAAGGCCTTGGCCAGATCGAGGTAGGCTGTATGAACTGCCTTGCCCGCATCCACAACTCTGGTGACTGACTCAAAGAAATCAACCAGGTTGAGCAGGCATGATCTACCTTTCACAATATCAAATTGCGTGGCATCTGGAGTTTGGAGATTCACTATATCCTTGTTAATTAGGTCCACGATGATGCGCTCCACAGCCTTACATATCAGACTCATCAGTCTAATGGGACGATAATCCCAGGGTCTGTAGTCACTCCCCCTTTATGGAGAGGGATCACTGTAGCAGTGCACCATTTGGTTGGGACGAAGCCTGAGGTGAGGTTGTGATTGAACAGGGTACACAGATGTGGTGAGAGTTCACATTGTAGTTCATGTAGAACACATCCAGGGATACTGTCAGGTCCCATGGAAGCTGTATTCTTGGCCTTGGACAATGCAGCTGTAACCTGAGCTGCAGTAATGCTGGCTGCCTGGCATTCCTCCTGTATTGTGATTGGTCCTTTCGGGGGGGGGGGGTAAAGTTGGCACTGAATCTGTCGGCCAGTATGTTGGCAATATCTGTTGGCTCAGTATAGGAGGTACCATTGTGCAGTAACTCAGAGCAAACCTGGGTACTGCCGTGGAGATTCTTGATATAACTAAAGAAGGCTTTGTGGTTGTTTTTAGTGTCTGCTGCAACTCTGCCTTCATAGCTGGCTTTAGACGGTTTGATGACAGATCTCAACTTTTTGTTGAGGCTAATAAGGAAGTTTTTCCAGTCTTGGGACTTCACCTTTTTCTGTAACAGTTTCTTCCTTCTGTTGTAGAGTTTATTAATAGCAGGGGACCACCAGATTGGCTTCCTTTTTTTGGAGGAGAGAGTCTTGGTTCTGTTGGGTATGACTAGTTCCATGCATTTATTTATGTGTGCGTACAGTGCATTGGTGTATGATTCGGCAGTCATGCATCTATTATCCATTGACATAGGTGCCGCAAGTTAGCCACCTCTGTTTTTAGGACCCCAAAGTCAGCTTTGGATAAGTTTTTCATGGTGGTTACTTTTGCGGGGGGTGAGGGTGAGATGAAGATTTCCATGGTGGTTAGTTTGTGGTTGGATCGAACCAGGGAGGAATTGGCTATTGGTGTAGAGCAACGGTTGTCCATGTTTGTAATAACCAGGTCAATGATGTTGCTTCCTCTAGTAGGGGTAAGAGTGAGCTGGTCCAGGGCATTGGAATTGATGAATTCCAGGAAGCGTTGGGCCAGTGTATTGGTGGATAAGTAGTTTTCTCAGTTTATGGAGGGGTAGTTAAAGTCACCTAGTATGAGAGTGTTGGGTTGGACCCTACTAGTTTCCAGGATGCTTAGGAACATGGAGTGAGAGTCTTGGGACATGGTTGGGGACCTATAGCAGGCTATAACCTGGATCACAGTCTTACCCAATTGTTAGTTGTACCTGAAATATCTCAGATGCGTTATGCTGGGCTACAAGTCTGGAGGTGTGCATATCTTTTATGAATATGGAGACATCACCAACTTTGGAGCTTTGATCCACGTTCTGGAGCCAAAAGGTGTGGAATGAGTTATAGCCTGGTAGCTCAGGTGTGCTTTCTCCTCCTTTAAACCAGGTCTGCATTACAGCACAAATGTTGATGTTCTCCATTTTGAGGAGTGCTTCGAGCAAGTGCATCTTGAGATTTAGACTTCTAGCATTCAGCAGCATGACCCTCAGATTGCATGTATTTATAGCTGTTACAGCGGTAATTTGGTCTTTGGAACTGTTGTTGTTGATTTTCTTTCGGCTTTTCCCGGTTAGGGGTCACCACAGCGGAACTCCGGTCCGCTAATGATTGGCAGCCAATTTTTATGGTGCCGAGGTGCCAGCCCGACGCCCAACCTTCAACAAAGGCACGCCCATTCACACATGTCTTTCGAATGCCACTCGACCGCGGGGAGGACATGCAGACTCCACACAGAAGGTGCTCCAGCCGAGAATTGAACAGGAGAACATCGCCTAAAAAAAGAATTTTAAAAATTCAAGACATTTTTTTTCTTTGTATCAGTCTATTTAAGATAAATTATGACCGAGCCTACCAGCACTACATGACATCAATTATCAGCAGTACTGAAACAGTCATCAATACTGACACCGAGGAAGCCATCCAATGAAACCAGTAGAAACAGATATCAACAGCTACGTAATATGGCATAGACCATTTTTAACCATAGACTAAACAGAATTAACAGCTTTGTAACATCAAAATTACTGAAGTTACCTATGCTTACTGAGCCATTTGGGGTCTATAAAGTCCATATAAGGGCACAAAACCTTTATGGTTCAAAGAATAATTACAGAAGCCTGCAATCACAAAGGGATAATAAGGCTTGTTAAAATGCAACATTTATTGTCAGCCAATAGGATGCCTGTTTTCAGCTAAGTAGCACTTTTCCATATCACTGTGCACATCTGGGACTTTCTTACTTTGTATGCAGCTCTTAATATACTGGTACCATCAGCTTCTACCTTCCAGCATATGACCAACACATAAGCTACATGGAAGTACCAGATTCGTACAATTAAGTCAAGTAGGAATACATGGAATGCATTTAATAAAAAAAAAAAAAAAATATATATATATACATATATATATATATATATATATATATATATATATATAAGTGCTTCTGTAGAAATTTACTACTATTTTATGGTTACTATGTGAAAGTGGTTCAAGGCGTACATAAATCAGCTTCATTTCAAAGACAGTTCATTTTCCACTAATATACCATAATTCTAATGTTTATAAAAGAATGCAGAACAGTGGCATGCGTCTACCCAAGCAACAGATAGACCAATACTGCTAGTCTGTTTTTTGAGGTCCAAGTAATATCGCATAAATAAAAAATGGGATCTGCGATACATCAACTGCCTTCACCCAAAAAGGCCAAAGGTCATGGAAAAGCAGTTAGTTATCACGAACAAATACTGCGTCTAGTCACATCTTATAAGTTAGTTTTCAGTATATGAAACACTGTGATAATTATCCAATGGTTTGGCTAATAAGCAGCACTGCCAGTTTACATATGATGCAAAACATGGCTATCACTCGCTCATCTTAACAAGTACTAAATGGCCAGCAAGTGTAATTATCAGGGTCATTGCAGTGTGAAGTAATTTACAGGAAGGAGATTTAATTAAATGCTGATATTTGAACAAAGTTGGTGGTAAAGGAGGTGTGTCAGTGAACAGATACAGCAAGATGCAACTCTCTCTCAAGTTTCAGCCCACTCCCCATCCAAAAGTACATTCAATTTGCACAGTTCTGTTTACACATTGACTACAAACAGCACAGACCACTGCAGAAAATATTATGGAAAAATTCTTCATAATATGCAATGTACAATTTACATGACAAGCTGTCAGGAACAATAAGAAAGAAGCTCAGTAAGACATTATGCCAAACAAGGCTAGCTAAATGTCACACTGGTAAAAGAGATGGTCTTTGTGCCTAAAGCTACCGAATATACACTCACAGGACTTAACTCAAAACCAACAAAACTGGAAAAAACCTCAATACAAATTTATTTTTAGTAGGCCACAGGCATCATATGAGCCATCAGGCATGAAGACTTGCTGCAGTGGAAAACTGACCGTCAGACAGGCAGGTTGTCACACATCAGCTACCTGACAAGAGGTCATAAATGGATTAGGAGGCCATGGGTAACAACAGTTGGAACACAGCCCAAAATATAAAGACAATAATAAATGCACAGTAAACAATAAATGCTCTAAAATTCAAAAAAAGTAACTTTAGCAAATGTTGCAGACCAGTTCTAGGAGAAAATGAAGTAGAATGAATGTATGGTACACTAGAATGATCTCTCTCAAGTAAAAAGTTGTACTGCAAAATAATGTTTTACATACACCACTGTAGTGATGGGAAGGCCATTCTTGTGGCCTACTAAGCAATTGTGAACTGAGGGTTCCAAAATAATGAAACTCAAGGCCTTTGACATCCAAAGAAAATGTAATGCTTTACTTCGTACCCAGTGACAGAAAATACAGTAACTTGTATTTCAGGGATTAATTAAAAAGTGGAACTGGAAAGTGCAAAACTAAAGACTGTCATGCTTCATTTCCTTTTACTTACTATTTATTTCACTTTATCACTAAAATACCACTGGGGGTTACTACCATCTTAAAGGTAGTAAGTCATTTTGCAAACAAAGAAATAAAAAAACAAACAAAAAAAGCCTTGATAACATTATTAACCAGATTGCAAAGGTATGCCTTAATTAAAACAACTCTCTCAGAAATTTATAGGCTGCAAGAAGCACCTGAAACGTCCACATGTACACACTGTCAGCTATCCAACATCTGAAAGAAATTAAGGCGGAAAGCACTCCAGTCATTATACAGGCTAATGAAGCCAACTTCCTTTCAGTTATGAGGTAACAATTAAAACACAAAGATAGCCAGCTCCAGTGGTGTACATGAATAAAATCTTGACTACAGCCCTGGTGACCTGAGATCGATTAACAGTTTTCTTGGGTGAATGACGAAGGTGGCAGGACAGACTGGTAATCCCCACAATGATTGGTGGAACTGATCAAGCCCTGCATATGGCCCTTGGAGGAAGGGCTGAAATGCAAATCCACAGCCTAAGGGTAAGAGCTATGTTCACTAAACCAACCAAGGCATGGTAGATATCAAAGTGAGTGAACAGGAGCATATATTCATGTGGGGAAAGTATTACGCACTTCTGTGGTGATGCAGACTGCATGCCCCCTGCCCACCAGGGGTGAGGTTGGGCCAATACAAAATGCCCTAATCACAGCTGGGACACCAGTAAATCACAAAGTACCTTCATGACTATCTGCATGATTTCCCCCACCAGACAGCTTTCACCCTGATAATGGGTGAATCTCTGGGTAAGGGCATAAACAGACCGTGTCAGACTGGGGGAAGGTTCACTGGTCCGCAGACATGGAGGCAAAATTAATTAAGGGAAAAAAATAATACAAACATAGATAATTATAAGTGACACCCCAGATATTCAGATGATCCGTATATCTGCATGAACTGGTTAATGGTGGTGTGAAATGTAGCCACCAGAATGATGGCAGGAAGCCTTGTATCCAAGTGACAAGAATATACCCCTACACTGTGGTCTACTATGACACTTAGACAAATTGTATCTATTCACTTCAAGTATTATCTGTTAACCTAAATGGCCAATAGAAGTGTGGCTACAAAGGCTGAACTGTTACAGATGACAATGAAGAAGCTTACTTAACATAGACAGGAAACAGGAACAGTGAAGCCTCAATTACTGTCAGTGGCTAGTAATGTCACTCTTACATCTGCAAACTCCCAATAGTTGTTGGTCCAATGTAGTGGTTTGAAGGTTCAAATCTAAACAAAACTATTTGCTAGCTGTATTTTGCTGCAAAGAGCCACAAATAGGTAAATACAGGAATGGAGGGTTAGGGAATACGACAGAAAATATGAGTTTTAAAGTCAGTAAACAAAAGTAGCAGTTATTGTAGCAATCTGTTCTGTCCAATTTAAGAATGTGAGAGAGGTACCAGGCATTTCAAATGCATGCTGTTTTCAATATATTCAATTTCTGACACTCAGATACTCTGAAAGCACATGATCTAACATGGCTAACTATCATTTCAGATGTTATGATATCTTTAAATTTCACAGAAAGATTTCTGTTGCTGAAGAGGCATGTGTAACTAAATATTTTACTCCATGAATTTGGAGAAACATTGCTAGCAAACAAAGCTAGGAGAAGGGCCCATCAAATGTCACATGCTGATATTGTCATATAATAAGCTGGCAGGCAGTCATTCAAGTTCCTCACTCAGATCTCTCATTTCTCATTAGTAGCCTGTTCAAAATGACAAGACAACTTCTGCAACCTTAAAACAGAAGATGAAATCTTTGAAGATACAATATTACATTTGTTCCGATGCTATCATTACTTGTAGAGCAGAGGTTTAACAGTAGGTAAAATATGGAGAAGCCAAGTTCCAATGAATATCCAAAAAAATAGCAATATCTATTACCAGGCATAGCAATAATCGTTCCTCCCAGATTTCAATCTTCTGGATAGCAAGCAGTCCAACCAAGTCTAGGAACTGGCACAGACTGGATTGCAGCCAGTTAGGAAACAAACTGATTGAGAACAGTGTTATCAAAGGCCATTTCACTCAAACTCTTTTGCCAGTTTGTTGAAACGTCACAGTGTAGAAATGAAAGGTTATTGAAATGCTGTTGCAGAAGTATTTGCACAGGTTATAAACTGCATCTACGATGGGGTTACATTTAAGCTTGCATGTCTGTGTTTTATACACTTTCATGAACTGCTTCTTCCAAAAAATGCTTTTCATCTTTGGTGTTTTTTTTCCAACTGTCTACTCAATGGCATTTTTGATGATGTGACACAGACTCCAGCCAGGTACTGAAAAATGTTTCTATGGAGACATGCAAAAGCAGGCCAAAGTAGCAGTCATTTTACTAATGGAATGCAGCTTAACTTCAAGTAGACAGATTTGCTGTACCTTGTTAACGATACAGCAGGCCAGAATTTTAGATACTGCTTATCACAAATATCTGTTCATACTTTCCGATTTCTTTTGTAGTGAATATTGCTATATGTTTGATGCCCTTCTAGAGTATGGCTCCTCATTCCACAAAATAAACAGAAATATTTGAGCACTGAATTCAGAAGCAAACTAAGATAGACAAACTAGAATTGTTTACAACAATCTTTGTTGGGAGAAAAATATTATTCAAAGTCAAAGTAAACTTTATTGTCATTGAGATCAACAAATGCAATGTATCACTGGATGAAATTTTGTTGCTTCAGGCTCGTGTGCATTGAAAAACAGTTTTCACAAGAGGGTGAAGCATATAACAGCAGAAATTCTAGACAGTACAGACAAATACACACACAGATAACTAACCCACTGGACCAGTAATAAAGGAGCCTCAATCCTCACCACTGGCACCTGTGAGGAGCTGTACACACGCAGTATTTCCAGATGCAGCTCTCTGCATCAAGTGCAATTTCCCTTAAGAGCACCCAGAGACCACAGTCAGTCCAGGGCTGGTTTCTCTCTCTTTCTCTAGATCCCTAATAAGACTCCCCACTTGCAGAGCTATAGAGTTGAGATCTCAGCTAAGTGACTAAGCCAAGACTTCCAGCACCCTCTCTGTCCAACCAGTGCTTTGTGTCCTTGCCCAAATAGCTGACACACACTCTTTGAGGTTTACACACACACACACGGGAAAGGCTGGCACCGGTTTAGTAGCTATGCCTCCTTCTGCCCCGACTATAAGGTAGTTACCACTGCCACCAGTCACTCCTTATCAGCTACTTTAGAGCCCTTAACAAAGGGTGTCCAATTTTACTGTGCAATATTAACACTAATACAAATGGTAGTTTGACCAAGAGCAAGGATATTAAATGTGGCCCACACAGTGTCACCAAATAAATATGCAAGTACTCACAAAACTGAAATATCTCCCACACAGATCAGCCACAATGAAAGGTTTAAATATATTTAATAAAAAAATAATAAAAGAACAAGGCAATACTAAATATATATTCACAATGACATCAGAGTTCAAAACCACAGGAAACATTTAAAATAACAGTGCAGTACAGGCTCTCACAAATAAAGAAAAACAAAATATAAACTAAGCTTTGCTAAATTCCTGACTGTATCTAAGAGAGTTACTATACCCTAACAACTTACTTAGAGCAATGCAGATGTGGTGAATGGTTCTTCTTGTTGTCAAGTCCAAAACAGGATGCAAAATGCTCTGTCTCACTAAGAGACTTCTCAAAATAATATCTAAATATTACTGCTGAGATAACTTACAGAGTGACATAATTTCTGGTCATCTGACTTCTAGTTCTTATGCAAACCCCCATTGCTGACAGCTGGCAGTATTTGGCATCTACCTGTAAAAATACCCAGACAACAGCTTTTGTTCAGATCTCTGGCAGGTGCTGAAGGTCATAAAACAATTGCATTCCTTCATGCTTCCAAAGTAGCAATTAGTTCACCTCAAAGACAATACAGAAAGCTTGCTATTACAGACTGTGTGTCTCTGGCTGCATTGAAGCATCTTTATGGCCTAGCCTATAAAGTAATTAAATTTCAGATATTTTTCTAAAATGTGCTGGATTAAGGTTCACCTCCAGTTTCCTCTGTTAATAATATACATTTAAACAGTCACAACAGTACAGGTACATTTCTGTTGTCTTCCAGCAGGGTACAATTTGGGTGTATTTCAAACAAGCATTTTACAAATACCTTTTCAACACAAACATCTGTACAACGCAGTTTGACATACACATGACATGCAATTCTAATACATTTGTAAGACAAGCATCTTATACAAATTAGTTCGATATTCACAAATGACATATAATTATTTACAAAATTCCAGCTAGGTGTGCTGGCAGTACCTTCTTTTGTCACACCCACCACCATTTTTAAGACAGGATAGCAGCACAGCATAATTCACAGTTCCTGTACTTGTGCAAGTAATAATTTAGTTCAAATTGCATAACTTAGATAAATAGAATAATTTAATTATACGACAATGAAGACAGTCATATTGCACTTATGATGTTCTCACGAATTGAGGCAGTGTTGACATTGTTAAGGTTAGTTGTTCAACAGTTTGATTTCTTGTGGAAAGCAACTATTCCTGAATCTTGATGTTCTACACCTGATGCTTCTGTATTGTTTTCCCGAAGACAGGAGGTGGAACAGTCCATGTGCAGGATGATACTTGTCTCATCAGTTTTACAACCTTGCCATAGCATCTGCAAGAGTAAAGGTCCTGTAAGGACTGGGGTTTTGAGCCTGTGATTTTCCTGGTCTGCTTTACAGCCTCTTCTAATGCCTCGCAATCTGTATATAAGCAGTTTCCGTACCAGACTGTAATGTTGTTAGTATACTTTCAATTGTGGCTCTGTAGAAGGTCAGGAGGATGCAGCAGCAAAATAATTTCAGCATTTATTATAGCAGAACAAACAAGTAAAGGAAGTGGCACTCCACGACATAAAATACAACTTACAAGCTATTAGGAACCTAATCCACATACTCCTCCCTCCAATTGACATACAAAACAGAGAATTAAGTGGAAGGTTTTAACTGCAGCAAGCCACTTGTGTTGCATAGAACAACTCAAGTTAAAAGAGGGATTTTTTTATGTTAGCTCATGCATGGCACACATAACTGGCAAAGACATCTAGAAGTACCACAGGTTGAAATCACGGAGGACAAGGACATGCACAAATACATGTAATGTGAAATAAAATAAGGATGATGTGCAGCTAATGATTCACTTCAATTTCATTGCATCTGTAGCTTGAGTAGGTCATCTGCATGACTTTCTGCAAAATGTGCAAGTTTGCAGATGAAAGGGTAGGAAGAAAGTATGCAGAAAAATGGATTTGTGCAGTAACCCATAACGTATGAAGTTTCTAGCCATATGAAATACTGAAACTGACCAATTTCTATCAACAATGACCACCCTCCGAATGTTCATCTGAAAAGCACTTATCGATTTTGTTAGAAAACACACAACACATATACAAATCATTATAATACAATGCAGATCACTTAATTTAAAACAGATGACCATCATCTCAGTCTGGCAGTTGGTGCAGAGGGTTAAAGCTGTCAGCTGTAACTCAAGTGATACAAGGTTTGAGTCCAGCAGCCCTCATCTGCCTACTGTGTGACCTTGAGCAAGTAACTTAACCAGGCAGTGGTTATAGATAGGCAACTGGAAATTTGAGCTAGGCTCCTCAATGATCCCCTGGACTGCAAGCCTAGTAAATAGCTATGAACACACAAAAATCTTTTCTCTGGATAACACTTTACTAAGGCATACTCTTGATACAAATGGCATCCTATATTCAGCAGTGCAAGTGTACTTTTTATTTATTTATTTATTTATCTATCTGCCATTTGTTAACTGGGTTGGTCCAGCTGGGCTTGTGGCCCATTTTCAGTGGATTCCCGAGGAGAAAAGCTCCAAAAAAAAAAAAACACAAACAGTTACAGAGAATAAAACATTTGAGTCAAAAATATGGTCAAAATCAGTTATACAAGAACGTTAGAGTGACAAAGCAGATATGCAAACACATGATATATACATATCAATATTTTTACAAACTAAAAAATATATTTACATATTTACAAAAAGAGTCAAGTCCAACATTATTGATTGTAGAGTTTAATAAGTATTTACAATAGTAGAGAAAGTACAGTTGTGTACCTACCATAAATGTAGATGTTCGAGTGTATTCACTGTTGTAGTCATTACACTTGGGTTATCCTGCTGGCAGGCGACCCGTAGTTGGCCCGAGTTCCAAATTCTTGGTCCGATTGCTGTCGCCTCTTCCCTGACGTCAGTGCGCCAGGGGTATAAAAGTTGCAACCGACACCATTTTCTTCAGTTTTTCTTGCCCCGGATGTCAGGTGCCCCCAGATATGAAGGCTGTAAAGATAAAAATATGCCAAACAACCATGCATATATCATAAAAACATTTTCTTCTTCTAAAAGCAAATACACCACGTAGGTTGTATAGAGTTGAGAAGTACAGAATAGTCCCAACAAAGTGGGGGATGGTGGGTGGGTAACCAAGACTGCAAATGAATACACTCGAACATCTACATTTATGGTAGGTGCACAACTGTACTATGTTCATCGTGTTTCACTGTTGCAGTCATTACACTTGGGTAGAATCCCAAAGCTTAGGCAGGGTGGCTGGGTCTAGATTGGATTTGGCGAGGCTAACAAGCCCTGCAGAACTGCAGTGGCAAAGCCTGCTCTGGATTTGGAGTAGAGAGGTAGGTGGTAATGCTTGGTGAAAGTGTGCACTGAGCTCCAGGTTGCATCTTCTAATATGTCTTTGGTTGGTACTCCTCTGAGGAAAGCTGCTGAAGTGGCTGCTGCTCTGGTAGAATGAGGCCTAATGCCCTTAGGCACTGATTTGCCATGTTGTGCATAACAGAAGCGGATGCAGTGTCCTATCCATTTGGAAATTGACTGCTTTGTAATAGGTTTTCCTTGTGATCCTGCAGCATATGCTACAAACAGTTGCTCAGTTTTTTTGAAAGCTTTTGTTTTGTCCAAGTAAAATCGTAGCTGCCTCTGAATATCCAAAGAGTGCAGAAGTCTTTCCCCTTTATTCTGGGGATTTGGGTAGAAAGTAAACAAATGAACAGTTTGGTTTAAGGCCACATTGGAGACCACTTTTGGCATGAATGTTGGGCTTGTCCTTAGAGAAACCCTGTCCTGGTGAAAAATGAGGAAAAGGTACCACAGCCATCAATGCCTGTAACTCTGAAACTCTTCTTGCTGAAGTTATTGCTAGGAGCAGAGCAGTTTTCCATGACAAGAATTTTAGATCAGCTGTGCTGGCTGGTTCAAAAGGAGGCAGTGTTAGTTTTTCTAAAACAAAATTGAGGTCCCAAGTAGCTACTGGTGCTCTCCTAGGGGGTCTTATATTCTTTGCCCCTCTGAGGTACTGTCATAGTAGAGGATGTGAAAAAATAGGATGATCCGTATTGTAATGAGCTGAAACGGCAGAGGCATGGATTTTAATAGAAGAAAAAGATAGGCCTTTGTCCAACATCTCAGTCAGGTATTGTAAAATCTGAGGCATATTAGGGACCAGTGGGTCGAGGCCTTGTGCCTGGTTCCAAGCACAGAATCTCTTCCATTTTTCTGCATAAGATTTTCTAGTGCTGGGTCTCCTGGCTTCCAAAATTACATCGATAACAGCTTTAGAGAGAGGTGCAGTCTGAGTGGCTACATTATCTGCCATGCTGCCAGGTTTAAGGTTCTGAGTTGACTGTGCAGAATCTGATTGTTTTGCTGTGTCAGAAGATGAGGGATTTGAGGTAGAGGCCAAGGCGGGCCTTGGGACAAAATCTTTAGGATTGGGAACCAGTGCTGGCATGGCCAGTCTGGTGCAATCAGGATCATTTTTGGCCTCTCTTGTCTGACTTTAGAAGCACCTTGGTGAGAAGAGGCATCGGAGGAAGGCATAGACTGTCAGATTTTTCCAGTTGAAAGATAGGCGTCCACTTTCCATGCTTGAGAGTGATAAGTCCTTGTGCAAAATTTCTGTAATTGGCAATTGTGAGGGGAGGCAAATATATCTATGTCTGGGCATCCCCATTCCCTTGTTATCATATTGAACACTTGTGGATTTAGCTTCAATTCATGAGGATCCATGAGATTTGTGCTTAGTTCGTCTGCCAGTGTATTTTTGTTCCTGGCAGGAATTGTGCTTGCAGATGTACCTGGTAAGTCAGTGCTGTGTTCCACAAAGTCATAGCTTGGCTGCATAGGGGGTAGGAATGTGTGCCCCCTTGTTTGTTTATGTACCACATAACTGTGGTATTGTCAGTCTTTATTAATAATTGTCCTGGATGTATTAGGTCATTGAAGGCTGTCAGGGCATTCTGTACAGCTAGCATCTCTTTTTGATTGATATGAAGATGCAGATGTTCCTTGGGCCACGTGCCCTGAATACACTTTCCTGCCATATGTGCTCCCCAGGCGTAATCCGATGCATCCATTGTTATTGTCTGCCTGGCTGTAGGTAAGGTGAAAGGCTGCCCCTTGTTGTGGTGACAGGCCTGTGACCACCATCGAAACCCCTGCTGTAGGCAGGGAATCAAGGTTATGATTGTCTCTAGGCTGTGACAATGCTGAGTCCAAACACTTTTTAGATACCATTGTAGTTTCCTCATATGCAGTTTGGCATATGGAATTAGTAGAATGCAAGATGCCATGAAACCCAGGGCCTGCAGAATTTTTCTTGCAGGGAGCTGGGTCTTTATTGTCATCATTTGAAAGTAATGAGTCAGTTGCCTTTGTTTGTCTGGTGTGAAATAAGCCATCTGGGTAGTTGTATTCAAGCTTGCACCCAGGAATATTATCTCTTGAGAGGGCACTAGTTTTGATTTCTTTTCGTTTACTGTGTACCCTAGGCAAATTAGTAATCTTTTTACAAACTCCAGGTGCTTTAGAAGAATGTCCTTGCTCTCTGCTTGAATAAGGCAGTCGTCCAAGTAGGGATATATTTGAATTCCTCTTTGCCTGCAAAATGCAATTACTGGTGCCAGGCATTTTGTGAAGACCCGGGGTGCAGTAGATAAGCCAAAGGGCAGTGCAGAGAATTGATAATGCATTGAGCCTGCTATAAATCTGATGCATCTTCTGCACAATTGTCTGATTGGGATGTGCAGGTATGCCTCCTTGAGATCCAAAGTAACTAGCCAAGCCTCTTTGCCCAGCATGGGCAAGAGTTGTTGTAGTGTTAACATTTTGAATTTTGGAACATCCAGGAAAGTATTTAGGATTGACAGGTCCAGTATTGGTCTCCATGCTTTGTCCTTTCTGGGTACTAGGAAAAGTTGTGAGTAAAATCCTTGGCCCTGTTCTTCTTGGGGGACATTATGAATAGCTCCCATATCCATAAGAGCTGCAATCTGTTTTTGTGCCTCTGCCCATTGGTTATGAGGCAGGTTTGGCATACCTTTTGGTTTTGGAAGCGTGTGGAAGTGGAACCTGTACCCTTGAGAAACTATATTCAACACCCATTGGTCTTGAGTGATCATGTGCCAATTTTTTGAGAAAAGTGCTAGCTTTCCCCCCAGGGGTGCTGTCAACTGGGGGAAGTCATTGTGACTGTTTTCTATAAGGTTCTGATTTGTCTTCTTCTCCTTTGGGGGCTGAAGAACCCCATTGTTTAGGTCTGTAGGAGCCTTGGGGCTGAGATCTGCCTCTTGGGTGTCTGTATCTGCCTCTTTGTGGCCTTTCTGACACTGGAAAGGACCAACTTTTTGAAGGCCAGTTCCTGCTAAATCTAGGTGGCTGAACCTGTAAGAAATCTTTCACAGTTTGCATTGACTTTGCTTTATCCTCCATTTTCTTTAAAACCTCTTCTGCCTTAACACCAAACAAAGTATCATGCTGTAGTGGAGCATCCAATAATTTCATTTTAACATGGTCAGGTAAACTTTGTTATTTCAACCAAGCATGTCTTTGAATAACTGAGCCTGTAACTGCGGCTCTACAAGAAGCCTCTAATGAATCAAAACCACATTGCAGAGTATGCTTGCCCACCTGTTCAACTGCATGCAATAAATCCTGCATTTCTTTACAGTCAGGACCTTCTGTATTTGTAACCATTTTCTGCTTTAACAATGACATGAGATACTGCTGATATTTAAGCATGTGAAACTGACAGTTTACAGCTCTTACAGCTAAAGTAGCAGAAGTGTAAACTTTTTCCCCCCATCTGTCCAGAGCTCTGGAATCCCTATCTGAGGGGACAGGATTTTTGGCAGTGGAAGCTTTAACCCCTTTTGGACCCTGAGAAATAGTTTTTGGGTCCGCAGTGGGGTTTTTGTAAAGAAATTTATGAGAGTCAGGGACCCTGTAGTACCTGTCTGGCTTTACTGGTGCAGGGGTAAAGAATCTGGACACAGACTGGATTCAGAAAAAACATCATCAACAATATCAAGCACATGGGGGATAGCCAGGGGCCTATGCTGAGGCAATAGAAGGAAATCTCTGAGCCTTTTCTTGGAATCTGAATAATCCTGGCTCTCCCAATGGAAGTGTTCCCTCGTGGTGTGCAGGGTTTCCCCAAAAGAGTAATCCTCAGGCGGTGAGGCTGAAGGAATGGACTCTTCAGCATCAGAGTCCTCATAGGGAGGGAGAGAATAGCCCTGGTCAGAGGAAGAATCAGAAGAAGTGGAAACCTGATCAGAGGAATCATAATCAGTGTCTTGCCTAGGCCTTTTATCAGGAGGGGGATGGGAGCCCCTGATTAAAGTAATAAGGTCTTCGGCCATTTTAAGCATCTGTTTCTTAGGCATGGATGATTGTTCTGGAGAATGCTGTACTTGTTTCTTTGTCTTTAATGGTGTTTTTGACTTTGCCTTTGCTGCTGTAATAGCTTTAATTGTAAGCTGTGAAGGTCTGAAAACACCCTCAGAAGCCGGTGCCTGCTCAGCGGCTCCAAACCCATTTGAGGGTATATTTTCCGTAGGCCCAATACCTTGAGTTTCCACAGGCCTCAATGTCTCCATGTGGCTGTCAGTTGCGGCCTGTGGCTCTGAGGTAGCGGTTGTCAGGGGCTGCGAAAGCGCCTCACTGAGAACCGGCGACTGGCCTGGAAGAGGCTTCGTCATCGGTTTTGGGCCTCGGATGCCTGTCTTTTTCTTTGTCTTTGCATTTTTATACATTCTGGTGGTTGGTTGTTTCGACGGCATTACGTAATTAAATCTTCGTCCAACATGAAATTAAAAACAGAACAAGAAACAAAAAGCATCCACCAATGACAAAATTGCCCAATTCAGAACATTTCCATCATAACGTCTACTCAAGTCCACCAGTATCAGTAAAAAATATACACAATCTCTGTAGTAAAATCCACATTGAAGAAATTTGTAACTAATAGAGGTTGCTGCTAGCAAACACTTTGTCATTATCTACAAATAAAGTGCCCGTTACCCTTGAAGAATAAATTGCCTTTGTTGCATGCAGTAAAATGAAAAGCTAGTAATACCGCAATAGAGAATGGATAGCAAACTGTTAACAGGTTCATAGTTACTAGGTATCTTTGCCAAAAGGACTGCAGCATCCACCCCCTTTACAACACAATACAGCATCAGCAATGCATATACCTACTGCGGGAGTAGAACCCACAGCCTTCAGCATCTAAAGCAAGTACACTATCTGTTGTGCTATTAATGTAAGCAGACTAAATATAATCAGCACTAAACTTTGCTCCCCTGCAGCTCTCAGCTCCTTGTAAAATCTACTCGGCACTCAGCTGTATCTCTGAACTTTGCAGCACAAGAAATCTGGAAAAAGTTTAAATTTATTGGGGGCAAAAGGCCAAACAACAGGGACACATTTTAAACATTGCTTGTATAATGTTTGAAAGTTGCTAGAATAAAATGCTGCATTACCACCATACATTTCACTGCCACGTCTTGAACCCAGGGGACCCGTGCAAAGTCAAAGCAACATACCACTCACAGTCAAATCAGTTTTTGTGAAGGAGGAAGACTGAAACTTTACCATTTAGTGAATTCAGTTCTCACCATAGCACAGCTGTCAACCTCTTAGCACAAAAAGACCTGAACAAAGCCAATAATGGGTGACTACAACCACCAAATATTCAGTGAATTCAGTTCTCACCATAGCTCTCAACCTCTTAGCAAATAACACCCGGACAAAGCCAGTAATGAGAGAATATAGCCCCCAAACATTCAGTGAAATCAGTTCTTACCATAGCTCTCAACATTAGCAAAAAACCTGGATGAAGCCAATAAATACCTGGATAAAGCCAATAAATGCCTGAACAAAGTCAACACTGGGTGAATACAGCCCCCAAACATATTCAGTGAATTCAATTCTTACCATAACTCTCAACCCTAGCACAAAACCTAGATGAAGCCAATAATGGGGGGAATACAGTCCCAAACACAGGGATACATTTCAAATATCCATCTTGTACACTTAGAAAATTGCTAGAATAAAAGCTTGCTTTTGTTACCATACACTTTCTGAAGAAAAGAAGTCCAATATTTACATTTATTAACCAGGAAAGTCTGACTTTAATTTTTTTAGCAGAGGCCCAGGGAGAAACACTCCAGACAGCCAAGAATATCAGGCAACAGGGACACAAATGCAGAAACCACAGATTTTATGAGGAACAGAAAAGGTATGAGGGAAAATCCTACAATATTTTTACAAATGGTGGTGGGTAGGGAATTCAGGTTCTTGCCACTTGGGCCCAAGGTACAGGGTTCAAGCCTTATTCTCTACCCACCACCATGTACACACACACACACACACACAACCTGAACGGGTCCCATCTTCCGTTCCTGAATACTCCGTCAGACTCTCCATCTTCACACACACACACACGCTCGAATACCCTGTCTAAGTTCCCGCTTTCACATAGTGATGATGTCAGCCCATCTAAGTTCCCGCGATGATGTCAGCAAGCCTACCCGCGATCTTCTTAAAGACGAACGCACAAAGGAAAAACTTTGCTGTAGTCAGAAAAACTTTGTTTGAAATGCTGTATTCAGCCGATTCCAGGGGGGTGCAAGTGCACCCCCTTGCACCTGCCTGCGGGCACCCTTGGCTGCCGCTCTGGTAGAATGAGGCCTAATGCCCTTAGGCACTGATTTGCCATGTTGTGCATAACAGAAGCGGATGCAGTGTCCTATCCATTTGGAAATTGACTGCTTTGTAATAGGTTTTCCTTGTGATCCTGCAGCATATGCTACAAACAGTTGCTCAGTTTTTTTGAAAGCTTTTGTTTCGTCCAAGTAAAATCGTAGCTGCCTCAGAATATCCAAAGAGTGCAGAAGTCTTTCCCCTTTATTCTGGGGATTTGGGTAGAAAGTAAACAAATGAATAGTTTGGTTTAAGGCCACATTGGAGACCACTTTTGGCATGAATGTTGGGCTTGTCCTTAGAGAAACCCTGTCCTGGTGAAAAATGAGGAAAAGGTTCCACAGCCATCAATGCCTGTAACTCTGAAACTCTTCTTGCTGAAGTTATTGCTAGGAGCAGAGCAGTTTTCCATGACAAGAATTTTAGATCAGCTGTGCTGGCTGGTTCAAAAGGAGGCAGTGTTAGTTTTTCTAAAACAAAATTGAGGTCCCAAGTAGCTACTGGTGCTCTCCTAGGGAGTCTTATATTCTTTGCCCCTCTGAGGTACTGTCATAGTAGAGGATGTGAAAAAATAGGAGGATCCGTATTGTAATGAGCTGAAACGGCAGAGGCATGGATTTTAATAGAAGAAAAAGATAGGCCTTTGTCCAACATCTCAGTCAGGTATTGTAAAATCTGAGGCATATTAGGGACCAGTGGGTCGAGGCCTTGTGCCTGGTTCCAAGCACAGAATCTCTTCCATTTTTCTGCATAAGATTTTCTAGTGCTGGGTCTCCTGGCTTCCAAAATTACATCCATAACAGCTTTAGAGAGAGGTGCAGTCTGAGTGGCTACATTATCTGCCATGCTGCCAGGTTTAAGGTTCTGAGTTGACTGTGCAGAATCTGATTGTTTTGCTGTGTCAGAAGATGAGGGATTTGAGGTAGAGGCCAAGGCGGGCCTTGGGACAAAATCTTTAGGATTGGGAACCAGTGCTGGCATGGCCAGTCTGGTGCAATCAGGATCATTTTTGGCCTCTCTTGTCTGACTTTTAGAAGCACCTTGGTGAGAAGAGGCATCGGAGGGAAGGCATAGACTGTCAGATTTTTCCAGTTGAAAGATAGAGCGTCCACTTTCCATGCTTGAGAGTGATAAGTCCTTGTGCAAAATTTCTGTAATTGGCAATTGTGAGGGGAGGCAAATATATCTATGTCTGGGCATCCCCATTCCCTTGTTATCATATTGAACACTTGTGGATTTAGCTTCAATTCATGAGGATCCATGAGATTTCTGCTTAGTTCGTCTGCCAGTGTATTTTTTGTTCCTGGCAGGAATTGTGCTTGCAGATGTACCTGGTAAGTCAGTGCTGTGTTCCACAAAGTCATAGCTTGGCTGCATAGGGGGTAGGAATGTGTGCCCCCTTGTTTGTTTATGTACCACATAACTGTGGTATTGTCAGTCTTTATTAATAATTGTCCTGGATGTATTAGGTCATTGAAGGCTGTCAGGGCATTCTGTACAGCTAGCATCTCTTTTTGATTGATATGAAGATGCAGATGTTCCTTGGGCCACGTGCCCTGAATACACTTTCCTGCCATATGTGCTCCCCAGGCGTAATCCGATGCATCCATTGTTATTGTCTGCCTGGCTGTAGGTAAGGTGAAAGGCTGCCCCTTGTTGTGGTGACAGGCTGTGACCACCATCGAAACTCCTGCTGTAGGCAGGGAATCAAGGTTATGATTGTCTCTAGGCTGTGACAATGCTGAGTCCAAACACTTTTTAGATACCATTGTAGTTTCCTCATATGCAGTTTGGCATATGGAATTAGTAGAATGCAAGATGCCATGAAACCCAGGGCCTGCAGAATTTTTCTTGCAGGGAGCTGGGTCTTTATTGTCATCATTTGAAAGTAATGAGTCAGTTGCCTTTGTTTGTCTGGTGCGAAATAAGCCATCTGGGTAGTTGTATTCAAGCTTGCACCCAGGAATATTATCTCTTGAGAGGGCACTAGTTTTGATTTCTTTTCGTTTACTGTGTACCCTAGGCAAATTAGTAATCTTTTTACAAACTCCAGGTGCTTTAGAAGAATGTCCTTGCTCTCTGCTTGAATAAGGCAGTCGTCCAAGTAGGGATATATTTGAATTCCTCTTTGCCTGCAAAATGCAATTACTGGTGCCAGGCATTTTGTGAAGACCCGGGGCGCAGTAGATAAGCCAAAGGGCAGTGCAGAGAATTGATAATGCATTGAGCCTGCTATAAATCTGAGGTATCTTCTGCACGATTGTCTGATTGGGATGTGCAGGTATGCCTCCTTGAGATCCAAAGTAACTAGCCAAGCCTCTTTGCCCAGCATGGGCAAGAGTTGTTGTAGTGTTAACATTTTGAATTTTGGAACATCCAGGAAAGTATTTAGGATTGACAGGTCCAGTATTGGTCTCCATGCTTTGTCCTTTCTGGGTACTAGGAAAAGTTGTGAGTAAAATCCTTGGCCCTGTTCTTCTTGTGGGACATTATGAATAGCTCCCATATCCATAAGAGCTGCAATCTGTTTTTGTGCCTCTGCCCATTGGTTATGAGGCAGGTTTGGCATAACTTTTGGTTTTGGAAGCGTGTGGAAGTGGAACCTGTACCCTTGAGAAACTATATTCAACACCCATTGGTCTTGAGTGATCATGTGCCAATTTTTTGAGAAAAGTGCTAGCTTTCCCCCCAGGGGTGCTGTCAACTGGGGGAAGTCATTGTGACTGTTTTCTATAAGGTTCTGATTTGTCTTCTTCTCCTTTGGGGGTTGAAGAACCCCATTGTTTAGGTCTGTAGGAGCCTTGGGGCTGAGATCTGCCTCTTGGGCATCTGTATCTGCCTCTTTGTGGCCTGTCTGACACTGGAAAGGACCAACTTTTTGAAGGCCAGTTCCTGCTAAATCTAGGTGGCTGAACCTGTAAGAAATCTTTCACAGTTTGCATTGACTTTGCTTTATCCTCCATTTTCTTTAAAACCTCTTCTGCCTTAACACCAAACAAAGTATCATGCTGTAGTGGAGCATCCAATAATTTCATTTTAACATGGTCAGGTAAACTTTGTTATTTCAACCAAGCATGTCTTTGAATAACTGAGCCTGTAACTGCGGCTCTACAAGAAGCCTCTAATGAATCAAAACCACATTGCAGAGTATGCTTGCCCACCTGTTCAACTGCATGCAATAAATCCTGCATTTCTTTACAGTCAGGACCTTCTGTATTTGTAACCATTTTCTGCTTTAACAATGACATGAGATACTGCTGATATTTAAGCATGTGAAACTGACAGTTTACAGCTCTTACAGCTAAAGTAGCAGAAGTGTAAACTTTTCCCCATCTGTCCAGAGCTCTGGAATCCCTATCTGAGGGGACAGGATTTTTGGCAGTGGAAGCTTTAACCCCTTTTGGACCCTGAGAAATAGTTTTTGGGTCCGCAGTGGGGTTTTTGTAAAGAAATTTATGAGAGTCAGGGACCCTGTAGTACCTGTCTGGCTTTACTGGTGCAGGGGTAAAGAATCTGGACACAGACTGGATTCAGAAAAAACATCAGCAACAATATCAAGCACATGGGGGATAGCCAGGGGCCTATGCTGAGGCAATAGAAGGAAATCTCTGAGCCTTTTCTTGGATTCTGAATAATCCTGGCTCTCCCAATGGAAGTGTTCCCTCGTGATGTGCAGGGTTTCCCCAAAAGAGTAATCCTCAGGCGGTGAGGCTGAAGGAATGGACTCTTCAGCATCAGAGTCCTCATAGGGAGGGAGAGAATAGCCCTGGTCAGAGGAAGAATCAGAAGTGGAAACCTGATCAGAGGAATCATAATCAGTGTCTTGCCTAGGCCTTTTATCAGGAGGGGGATGGGAGCCCCTGATTAAAGTAATAAGGTCTTCGGCCATTTTAAGCATCTGTTTCTTAGGCATGGATGATTGTTCTGGAGAATGCTGTACTTGTTTCTTTGTCTTTAATGGTGTTTTTGACTTTGCCTTTGCTGCTGTAATAGCTTTAATTGTAAGCTGTGAAGGTCTGAAAACACCCTCAGAAGCCGGTGCCTGCTCAGCGGCTCCAAACCCATTTGAGGGTATATTTTCCGTAGGCCCAATACCTTGAGTTTCCACAGGCCTCAATGTCTCCATGTGGCTGTCAGTTGCGGCCTGTGGCTCTGAGGTAGCGGTTGTCAGGGGCTGTGAAAGCGCCTCACTGAGAACCGGCGACTGGCCTGGAAGAGGCTTCGTCATCGGTTTTGGGCCTCGGATGCCTGTCTTTTTCTTTGTCTTTGCATTTTTTATACATTCTGGTCGTTGGTTGTTTCGACAGCATTACGTAATTAAATCTTCGTCCAAAATAATGTAAAGTAAAATCAAACTGACGTTTAATAGTGCATTTATTAAATCTAGAACAAAACCGACAACTAGTGACGTCATGGTCAGGGCCTAGGCAAGGAACGCAGTAAGAGTGGAAGTCCTTATGAGGTATTTGCTTCCCACAAGAAATACAATTATTAACTTTTACTGACATCAGTCTGGAGCAAGAAAAAGTTTCCCCAATGGGGTACTTAGCTTTATTGAAGACTTCGGTTCTGAAATTCAATTTTGAAAATCTCAGGAATCGGCCGACCGGCACTTGCGAACTGCTTATGCTTCGGGCACCGTGCGGCAAGAAAGACTGGAGAAAATGGCGTTGGTTGCAACTTTTATACCCCTGGTGCACTGACGTTAGGGAAGAGGCGACAGCAACTGACGCCGGACCAAGACTTTGGAACTCGGGCCGACTACGGGTCGCCTGCCAGCAGGATAACCCAAGTGTAATGACTGCAACAGTGAAACACGAACATCTTAGCTGTATGTGGAGGGAAGGTATATAGTAGGGTTGTGAGGAGCTTAAGTAGGGGCTTGACAAGGACTTTTTAACAATTCCCTGTATTAGACTCATCCTGCCAAAGCAACTTTTTACAGACATACTGATCAAGGACTGGGAAATAAATTTCTAAACTCCCTGCTCCTTATTCTTTTCACCTTAAAGAAACTAAGACTTCTATACATAATTATATGAGTTTAATACATCTTACTCATGGTACAAAAGAATGTCACATAATCACCCCCATATGAATCTCCCATATCTTCTTGTCCCATTACTAGCAACTTCTAAATATAATCATATCCAACCCGGATTCTTTTCCTCTCTATACTAAATCTTTGTAGTAGACCCAGACCTAATCTTCATTCATTACTTTCATTACAGTGCTACTCTTCAAACTTTACTAAAAATCTTCTGTTAATATACAGGCAAACATGCGAAGCCTACTGCCCTAAGATGACATAATGCTGAAACTATAACCTTATTTCCTCCATTTTTCCTAAGATTTCGCCATCAGTCTAGCCTTCTATTCAAACTTTGTGACTCCTTAGATAATTATTTTTCTTAATCTCGTCTAAGACAACTTTAAATCAAATGCCCAACATAAAATCCTCCAAGCCTTCATTAATCACAGTTACAACTCCTTCCAAAAGAACTTTTCCAAGGTGCAACTTTCACATACCAGATCATCATTTAGTAGGGTTCTGACATATAATACTCCAAGGTATTATCAGCATCTGCGTGCCACTCTAACATATCCCTAATTCTATCCAAAACTTTGCCAAATCTACCCAGTGGAATATTCAACAAATTGCAATTCATACACAAAACTAGTTAACTGCTTTCTCCTACATCGGACACTCTCCTGCCCTCCGCGTGTGTGCTTGCTGCCATTCCACAACCGGAATGAGTGCCGGTCTACCCCCCATCCACCAGCCTGAATTTGTTGCATTTTTGGATGGCACCACACTGAAAACCTAGAGAACTATTAACATGATCCCTAACAGCACATAAAATGGGACGGAAACCTCCCAATTGAACAACATATGTGCAGCCTAAGTTTTAACAATCACTGTGGTCCTAGTCCTGATATAATTAGCCGGTACTGCTAAACCTAGCTAATTAAGCAATAACCTACAGTCTTTGTAAATAGTTTGTGTCCTGGGCTCTGCTTGGGCTTGCACACTCACAAAGGACTCGCGAGAGCATTTGTCTCCTCACCTGATCCCTTCCTTATCTCCTGACCTTCTTTCTTAGTTTTACTATTTCCACTCTCTGCCCACTAGATGGCACTGTAACACAAAGTAATACAACTCGCCTAACCAGTCCACCTCAGCTGCTTCCCCCGAGACTCCTTTAAACTGCCCCAACTACACTATTTTATTGTGTAATACCACACTTATCTACAAGTGCCTGCTCTGTTAACTGGACACAGGGCCTAGGTGCCTGAACTCTCTGGTTCCACTCTCTATCTTACTTTCAGTAACCCCCAAGCTTGAGACTAGCATACCTTCCTGCATAAAACTTTACTGATTGTTTTCTGAACCATCCACTTACCTCGTTCAGCTGGGCCAGCCCGCTCCATTCGCCCTTACTATTCTCGGGCTCAATCCGCTCCCATACCCTACCCCCATTCCCCCCAAATTAATTTCCTTTATTCTCTCCCTCAGTAAATCATTCCCCCACAGACCCCACTCTCCAACCCCTAACCTCCAATCATAGTCCTCCTCCATCTTCACCCTCCTCCCCTCCCTCCCATCACTGATAATACTGATTGTTAAGCCTCACCTTCACTAGCTGGCGCACTCTTAACTCCTTCTGCTCTTAATCCTTATCCATACATCAACCTTTATATCTACATCTCCACCACTTGTGCAACAATCCCTCATCCATCTACACTTCACCATGACTTCCTTCACCCTCCTCTTAGCACTACTAAATATTTCTACCCTAACTATCTTATACAACCTCTCCTCTTACAGCTTTCCCCTCGAACCCAACTACTGTTCACCTACCTCTACCAATCCACCAGTCTTCCCACAACTCTCTCATTCATTCATGACAATACCACCATCTACTCTGCCAACAACCTTCCTTCAAAAAACAAAGCTTGTTACTTGGAAGCCTAACTTCCCTAAAGGAAAACCAAAATACTATCTACTTGACACCCTTACTCCACATCCTATTCCTAATCACCTCTCCCTTCTACTCACAGGTGATATACACCCCAACCCTAGACCAGGCCTCCCCTCTCCATGTGATACTACCTCTACACAATCCACCCCTTCCCACTCTAATATCCTGCCAAAACACCACTCTCTATATTCCATTAACATGAGAAACATAATGAACAAAACTACTGAATTCCATTCCTGGATATCTCAACATTCCCCAGACATCATAGCCCTCTGTGAAACATGGTTAAAACCCCTGGTTATAACATCTTAAGACTAGATAGAACCCCCCCCCCCAAAACTGGAGGTGGCATTGCTATCATATTCTCTAACCACCTTACTCTAACCCCTCTAATTATCCCCTCCAGCCTCACCTGCAAAACATCTTGTTGCAAATTGTAAATTAAATACTCACACCTCACTTAATATAGCTGCAATCTACATTCCACCTTGTAACATCGCAGTACTGGACAATATCCTTTCCTCACTCTGCAATGACCTCTCCAATGAAACAATACTCCTGGGAAATGTCAACATTAAATGGCTAACTCTCTCCTCTGAATCCCCCTCCTCCTCCATTAATTTACATGGTTTCACCCAACTAATATCCACACCTACTTATACTTCTAAATCTTCTAATCATTCATTTGTCCTTGACTGGATTCTAGTATCACACCCCCCAGAAATATTACTTCCCCAAAACCCTATCCAATACCCTTAGTGACTACTGCCAATTAAAGTCCTCCGTTTTACTCCTCACATGTGTAAACCCATAAGATCAAAGCATGTCGCAAATTAACAAACTTTGACTCTAACAAACTAAACAGCCAGCTCTCAGCTATCAACTAGTCATTCCTCAGCCAGTTATCCCTAGATGAATCTGTAATGGAATTTAACAACATATTCCTTAATATAATCAACTCCCTAGCCCCCATACACAATGTTAGAATAAAAGCAGCCATATCTCCTTGGCTAACAAACTCCACCCACTCCCTAACGGCTCAGAGGGATAACACCTGAAAGCTCTGGACTAAAACCAAATTCCCCTCCCACCTCCAACAATACAGACATCTATGCAACCTTGCTAAAAAAGTCATCACCAGTGATAAGAGAAACTACTACACAAACCCTCCTGAGTAGCACTTAAACAACCCAAAGAAGTTCTGGCATACAATTAACCAAATCCTTCATCCAGGCAACTCCTCCTCTCCCCAACTTAGCCCTACAAACACTCTTCTTCAAACTGCTACTAACTTTAACTCCTATTGTATAGATTCCATTAGCAAATTAATCAACCATCCTAATTATAACACTGACACTACCCCACCCCAATCGTCTTAAACCCTCTAACACCTCCTCAGCCTTCTCCCTAAAACTGTATCCACCAACTACATTAAATCCCTGCTTCTTAAACTTAAATCTTGCCCCCCCCAACAGATGGTCTCCCTCAACTCTTTCTCCAGAAAGCAGCCAGCTCCATTGCCCTACCCATCTCTATTCTCATTAACCAATCCATTACTGAGGCCAAAGTCGCTAGAATTTGGAAAGCATTCTAAACCTTACTCATCCCTAAAGGAGGCTGCTCTACTGAACTATCCAGCTTTAGGCCCATTGCAATTCTATCACTGCTCTCTAAGATATTGGAAAAATGTGTACACAAACAAATCCTACAATACCTCATACAAGAGAACCTAATCACCTCCACCCAACATGGCTTTCGCCCTGGTCACAGTACCTCTACCACCCTCATTTCCTTCATCAACACTATCTCACAAGCCAGAGACCAGAACAAACTAGTCTCTTGCCTTTTTCTTGATCTCTCAAAAGCTTTCAACACTGTCTCTCACCCCCTCCTCTTAAATAAAATCTCTGAACTCACCCTATCCACCTCTATCTCCTGGTTCTCTAGTTACCTCAGCAATCATTTCCAATCCGTTAAATGGTTTTCTGCTATCTCCCCTGAACTTCCTATAAATATGGAAGTTCCCCAAGGTTCAATACTGGGCCCACTACTATTTACTATTTTCACCAATCGATTATCTACCTCCACATCACAGTCATCAGTGGTACAATATGTAGATGACTCCACAGTCATCACCATAGCAGATACCCTCTCCGATCTACATACTACAACTCAGAACTCCTTTTTGTCTATCGAAAACTAGCTCAACTAGAACCCCCTAATCTTAAACCCAAAGAAGACTAAACTCTTGCTCTTCGTCCTGAAAACAATGATTCATCTAAAACCTTCTTTCTCTATCACTTCCCACAATAACACACCCATCACAGTTGAAACTCACACTACACTACTTGGGGTCATTATTGATGAACAGCTGAAATTTGACCTACATGTACTCAGTAACATTAAGAAAAAACACCAAAAACTTGGACTCCTCTACAGGAACAAAAACTTTTTACCCAGTATAGCCAAGACAGCTCTATCCCATGTCTACCTACTACCGACCCTTCTCTACGGCTCTCAAATCCTCACCAACTTACAAACCACACCCCTCTCTCTAAACTAGAATCCACTTACAACAAGGTGGCTAAATTTGCTGCTGAGCACCCATACTATTCTCATTACTGCTTAGCACTCAGGAAACTAAAATGGTTAGAGCTTCCCCACAACCTTCTCCTCTCTCAGCTTCAGATAATTCACTCTATACTGCACCAGCCCTCTTTCTGTCCCAGCATTACCTCTATCATCTCTCCCTACTCCCCATATAGAACTCTTCAAGCTCATAACATCTCCTTTCTATATACAAGCCAAAGACCAGCACTGGCAAGAACCTTTACAGCTATTCCCCAGCTGAGAGCTGGAATAAATTTCCGGTGGACATTTGAAATATTAAGCCTAAACATCAGTTCAGAAATGCTGTAAAAAACCACCTAAGCAATACAAGATTATGTCAGTGTAATCATCCCCCTGATTGACCTTACTCCTCTCTGCCAACTTGTCTCCCCCCTTCTTCCATACCTGTGTCACCCTACTTCCTTCCTCTTTTACTATGTTCCTCCAAATTTCTCCTACTTCTTATAAGCTCTACCTTGTACCTGCATATTTACTATAGACTCAAACAGAATTTATTGTGCCTTAACTAGTTCTACCCACTGGGGCTATTCAGCTGAACTGATAATGAAGAATGTAAACGTTCTATTTGTTTCCTTTTACTGTACCAGGTGTACTTGCTGATTTTTAGAATCTATCTGTCACTCATTTTAAACTCAGCTTAATTCTTTTCTATTGGTAACTATTAGTTACAGATCTATGTATTATGTCAATGTAGTTATGTAATTAAGTGTCTATGTTTTTGTCGAGCTTTTCTCCCCGGGTCTCCACTGAAAGGACTAACCCAGTCAATAAATGTCAAATAAATAAATAAACAAACAAATATATAACATTTCCCTAGAATTTACTACCTGGAATACTGATGCTGTCAAATTACAAGTTCAGTCTCAATGTAGCCTTCCTTATTAATTCTGGTAAGTAAAGCAAAATATAATGATTGCCATAAACAACCAATAAAATTCATCATTACCATCTGCAATACACGTCAATATTATGATACTCCTATACATCATTCCTTTGTCACAAAGCAACGCATAACTTTTACTACCGCTTTTAAACCTGGAGAAAATATAATTTTCATTACTTGATATTTCGCAAACTGTAAGAGAGCAAAATGACCTCTATAACCATTAGTGTGGCAAGGGGGCAGCCACTCTTGGTACAAAGCGTTGGGGACAAGATCCAGAGTTCCTTACTGTACTTAAATGTTATTACAGAGAAGCAAACAAAGCAGATTTTTTTCTTTTTTGCTCTTCCAAAGAGCTGAAGTAAGTGCGGATCTTGGATCTGTAAGAAGCTAAATGGTACAATGGCTTTTTGCAGTAAAAGCCAAAGTCCCCCCCCCCCCCACCCTTACACTTTTCTGAAGAACTGACAGGGGCAGCAGATCTGCTGGAAGCTGAGTGGTACAAAATTGTCATTTGGCTTTCTATAGTAAAAGTTTTTTATTTTTTTGTTCTTCACTTGAAGAGTTAATGAGAGCTTGGACTGTAGTGGTAACCGGCAAGCCATGGGGGTTACCTGCGCACACACACACACACACACACACACACACACACACACATTAAGCATTCATGCACAGACCCACTCATATACTGCCCAAACACACACACAGGCAAACACCTGTTCAGACATTAGTACTACTTAGCTGGACTGGTAGTGTGCACAGGGTAAAACTGTCCCATTTCGTCTGTGAAGAATCACCCATTGAAATGCATAGGGTCTGTTGCTGCTGCCTAACAATATATACTTACAAATACCTTGCACTGCTATTTAGAGTATCCTGCCTAGTATGGACTGTATGTCTTCAATACAAAACAAAAACACTAAATGAGCAGTGTAGTTTTGTGCTTATGGATATCATTAGCATACTCCCTGCTCTCATCTACAGCATTTGCATGTCGCACCTAGCAGCTCACTACCCAGTAGGGCCAGGGTGTGTTACTTACTATGCAAGCACCCGACTAGAAATCAGAACAAGCATGCCTAGTAAGCACCAAAGACGACCTTACACACTATGCAGCTTGTCTATGAACGTAAGCCACAGCGTACACCCCAGGATATTGTCTTTCACTAGTAATCTCTATACATTTTATAAAGAAATTTACAACTCTTCTACTGCTCAAATACACATAGTCTAGCAACATATACTGCCCATCTTTCAAAAAAAAGCACCCTTATCTCATCCAATGTAGAATATAAATGATCCCATGGGTACTTCCTATATAGTTACCAATTTAGCAACAATGAAAACAATGAAAATTCATAAAAAAATCTGGTCATATCCCAATATCACATTTCTAACTTTTGTATTTGGATCAACAAATACTATGCTAAAATTGTTACATGACAATTTTTACAAAAAAATTTTTTGGCAAACTACAATAGATTTCTTATACTCACATTATACTCATTAATAAGTGGATGTCCAACAAGTAAATGTCCCACGCTATGCCCACTGCAACCCAACCACAGAAGCATTATGTGGACAGTCACAGGAGAATACAACGTCAAGCAAGACCCCTGACCCTCTCAAGGGGGCAAGTGAGCTGTAGGTCTCTCACCCTATGGGTGAACAGGGTGAAAGATGTAGTCTTAATGGACAGATCTGGGACTTGGAGAAAAAATAAGGAAACACCTGGTTACACAAACTCTTCAGTTCCTAAACTCTCCATCTAGATAGAAAACACCAACATTTCTTAATGCAATCTCCACCAAATTGCATTATTAAGGAAATACGTAGAGGCAGAAAGTACTATCAAATATGATTTCATTTGCCTACTACATACAGACTGTTTTGATAAGAAGAAAAATTATCCATACATGATGCTATCTCATAAAATGAATGCACTATTTGGGTTTCCATAAAAGTTAAAATAATTTGTAAACTTTAACACAGCAGAAATGTTAAGTGTTGATGTATGGTACAGCTTTCTTTGTCTTATAAATTGATATGTGACAAAAAAGTCTGAGTGGAAAGAGTTACAGAGAAGAGGCCCCACTGACCATACCTGTCTCCATTCAAAGTATTTGATAGGAAAAATGGAAATTCTCGACAGAAATTCTCTAGAGAGAATCTGTCAAGTGTGATATGCAGTGTGAGACATAGACAGATGTCTTCCTTGGATTTCTACTGCAGTCATTAACTTCCCAGCATGGATGCACATTGACAAGATGCACAAGTGCAGGTTAGCATTAGTAATTAGTGTACTTCTAAGTACTGACTGAGTGAGCAAAAAAGGGATTAAAGTGAAATGGGCTGCTGAACCTGCAGCAGATGCAAATACTTATTCCAAAAGGCAGAAGACCAACTACAGCTCACCAGAATTACAGGCATTAGAAAGTGGGTCACATCCTTCTAGAAATATATAACTCGCATTATAATACAAATATGAATTCCAAATGAAAATGTGTTTTCTATCAATTACAACACAAGATGAATACAAAAAGAAAATGTATTTTCTAAGAAATAACAAGATGCATAATGTTTAATTGTTCATGCATTTCCACCCCCAGCTGTAAGAAAAATAGGTAATAGGCAACTCACATGCAACAAGGATGAGACAAGGAATTCTTATGTTAATACTAGGAGGTCAGTATTCATCCAAAAATACCCTCTGACAGGCACAGAAGGAAAAAAGCTCTTACTGCACATCAGACAGCCACTGTTTGTCTAGTGGCATGGAAAATGGGGGTAACAGGCAGGGGAGGATGCAAATGAGCAACAGTCACTGGCTTGCCCATCCTGTGGGTGGGGTGGGGTGGGGAGGGAGGTTGCCTTGATTCATTGCAATAGCAACATTAAGAGCCTGGCAAACTCTATGCCATAAACAGTACACCAAGTCATAAAATTCAATAAACTAATTAGTAAACAAAAAAAACAAAAAAGTGGAACAGACTCCAAAATAAACTTCAACGCACTTCAACAAATTTTAATGGGGAAAACGATCAGAAAACTTAAGGACAGGATCCATGAACATATGGATGATATAAAGAAAAGGAAAACCACCAGTGCCTTATTCAGACATACATTGGATTGCCCTAAATGCAAAAAAAAATCTTGTTTTTTATTATAGACAGGATATTTTTGACAAATTTCAGTGGGGATTTAGGCACACAACTTGAGTTTAAGGAACTTACTTGGCAATTCAGGCTTAATGCAGCTGCTGCTCCAGGCATTAATGTAGCAGTTTGTCTTTCTAGCATTTTAAAAAATGGAAGCAGCTTTGCTATGATTTTTTACCATAATTTTAACACAGTTTTCAGTATTAAATAGTGTATGTGATTGATTCAGCTCTATTTCATTATCTAGTCTATGTAAAACAAGTTTCAAAACTGTTTCTTTAAGAAATTGCACTTGGCAGTTGCGTGACATCATCATTTATTCCTCTGTTTTAAATGTAATTGGATGAATTGTTTGCATTTAAATGTTTTTTTTTTTTCTTGGTAGACTATTACTCTGATGACGTCCTTACATTTGTAAGACAAAAGCGCTCATTCTGTGCTTCAGTCCATTAAAATTCATTGAAGTGTTGAAGTTTGTTTTGGAGTGTCTGTTCCACTTTTTTTTTTTTTTTTTTTAGTACACTAAGACATACTTTCTACACCATATACTCTTTTTGCGAGGAACCTCTGTGGACACTCCATTTGTTGCATGTGTATAGCCAGGTACACACTTAAGGGAATATTGTACCCAGTGTCTGGTCAGGCAAGGGCAGAGTACAATGGAATAATGACATCTCTGTATCTAGATGCCATACCCTTGCTTATAAGTCGCCCCATGTAGAGTGATTTCCTTTCTGCAATAGACAAATGATGGCCAAAAGCCAAGTCACTCTCTAAATGAATTTTGAAGCACCTGACCATGGGATCAATTCTTAGGGGAGTATTCTCAATGCAGTAATTTCCTGGGATGGCCATCTTTCCAAAAGATACTATTATGCATTTTTAGCACTGAATTTTAGACCATGATACAGGCATCAGTTTTTAGCCTGCGCCAGTCCTTCTTGGAGGATGTTTGTGTCCTTGGGGCAATTCTATGACAGCAGCTAGTTTGCAATCATCTGTGAACTTGGTCCTCCAGAGGCCACTGATGTTAGCCTTGACTTCCAAAAAGTACGTGCCAAAAAGGAGTAGTCCCAGTACAGAGCCCTATGGGACACCACTAGTAACTTTTCAGGAGGTAAAATCCCCTATCCTGACTTCTTGTGACCTGTGAGGCGACTGGCTATCCAGTGTGTGACAAAGGTGTTTGTACCTAATGTTGTGAGCTTATCTACAATGCTCAAACGGTATAGTGTGTCGAATGCTTTGGTCAGGTGTGTACTATTTTACTCTTGCACATTGCATTGCTGACCTTCTCAAAGAAGTCTACCAGACCAAGCAGCCATAACTTGTCGTTGATGAAGCCAAACTGGGCTGGATCCAATATCTGCAGGCTTAACTTAATACAGGGGAAAACTGCCTTGAAATTTCGAGCAGGTGGAAGAACTGAGCTGACCATTCAAATGACTTGCTGTCATCAAAGTACCACGTAACATCAATTGTGAAATCTTCATGTTTCCATATAAGGGCTATAACCCAGATTAAACACATTATTATTCAGGAGGACATTCCCAATCACATTCTTGATTCACCTTCCCCATCTTTAATGACTGCAATGCTCTTCAAATAGAGCCAGCATGTTCTGACCTTGACTTCTTCCCCTGCTATGCAGATCTCCACAGGTAACTGGGAATACATCATTCCTGTACTGCAGTTTATACGAATTTCCTTCTGTTTCAGGTTGGAGTACAAAGCATTAATACTAATTCACCAATTCACACTCTGGGTCCTGTCTACTTAAAAGTGCATCTGACACCCTAATGGTTGACCTGTCACCTATGTTTGTCTCATTAGGAGCTGCTGGCAGTTCCCAAGATGCATCAGAAACCCTCCAATCAGATTAAATTTTTGTTCCAAGAGCTTTTCTTGTGGAATTCACTACAGTGTGGCTTGTGTTAAGATAGCATCCAACACCTCTTTATTTAAGAAACCTTATAGTAGCTATCATCTTTATTTTATTCTTATACCTGCAGTTTTATACTTATCCGCGGTGGTTGTGCTGTGGTAGCGTTGTCGCCTCACAGTAAGACGCTGACCGGTTCGACTCTCAGCTAGAGCGTTTTCTGCGTGGAGACATGCGTGAATGGGCATACCTTCGTTAAAGTTGCGCGTTAGGGCTGGCAACTCAGCATGTAAAAATCAACTGCCACTTATTAGCGGACAGGAGTTCCGCTGTGGCGACCCCTAACTGTGAAAAGCCAAAAGACACAACAACAACAACCTGCAGTTTTATACTTGGTGATATGTCTTTTCAATTTACTTTACTGTAAACAGCTCTGACATTTTCCATGAACAAAACCTGATTTAATTTAAATGTTCAAGCTTGAGGCAGGCAATAA
This sequence comes from Protopterus annectens, assembly GCF_019279795.1. Classification (NCBI taxonomy): domain Eukaryota; kingdom Metazoa; phylum Chordata; order Ceratodontiformes; family Protopteridae; genus Protopterus; species Protopterus annectens. The sequence goes on from NC_056732.1 coordinate 843,345,320, forward strand.
ATAGATACATGCCTACATATTATAATATGTTGTTTATGGAGAATGTGCATGTGCCCTTAAATGTAAATTCCGAACGTATACTACAGAATGGAATGTGGGAATATTCCCATATGTAGATTCAGAATGTATACTGCAGTATGGAGTGTGGGAATATTCCCATAACAACTGGGTAGACAACAAGGGTTTAATTAACAATCAAGGTGGTTAAAGACGGGGTTGTCTGAAAGCAGCAGGAAGTTAGTTCTACACCTACAGTATCATCTAAAGGAAGACTCCAGGTGTGGAATGACAGCTCATTCAAAGGAAACCTCTGTAGTGTACCTGTGGAAGACTGTTTACAGAACTCAAAGTCACACTTGGGAGAGGATTGCACCATTCAACTTTCTTTTCACAAACAGCCTGTATCCTATAGGGACTCTGGTCTGTGAAATTTGTGTAGATATAATAATTTTGTTTGCCTCAGCAAAGCCAAGTAGACTATGATTTTGACTTGCTTTAAATAGTGAGAATAATTTTGCATTTTTAAAAAGTCCTACTTCCAGTATGTTTTTGGTCTTCTAATAAATGCATCAAAAATAATAATGGTGACAAAGCTCAGCTGTTATAACAGCATGAAACAGGAAGCTCTATTTCATTTTACTGACACCAGACCTCCTGATGCAAAGCTGAGCGACCATAAAGTCTTGCTGTCCCACATGGCTGCTGCAGAATTAAGACAAATGGAGCCTACTTTAAAGAGTTTCTGCAGATATGATGCCCCCTGTACTTTCCTATATGGAAGCTCTGCCCCTATATTTTTGATGTCTTACATATACCACTTCTGAGGCCACAGCAACCCACAGACAAGAAAATCCCCTTTTCTCTTGAGTTTGTGCAACTTTGGGAGTGGCGTACATAGAGACTGGGATGTATGTGGTGAAGGGCAAGGGGGTGCAGTCCCCTACAAAATATCTGCATTCAATCTGTGCTTCATCAATGATACCATGGCATTTCTGGGAGGATGGCAGTAAGATGATCTGGGAACACTTCACAATGCTGAAATCCTGAAAGATCAAATTTCATACGGCCGAGACCATATGATCGAACTTTCGGAATCCCAACATTGTGAACGGAGATCTGCATACAGCGCGGAATGAGAGGTTTCCCTTTTCCTCGCTGTAGTGCGATCTCAGAGTTGGAATACTTAAGTAGTGGCGGTGCAGGGGGGCTTGCCAACCTGCAGAAAGATTTAAAATGTTTTTTTTTTTTTCTTTTTTTGGGATTTGTTTTCTAATTTCGATATTCCGAAACATTGGTCATATGGTCGATAAAATTCGACGTTTCGGAATTTAGAGATTCTGAAGTGAATCCAATGATCTGCATCAGATTACCAATGTATACAGCATTTTACTAATTAAATGTAAATAAGAAGACAAAAAGAAAAAGCAAACGTGCAATGGAGGAAGACACACCCCACAGGCTGAGCAGCTGCATCAAGGATTTTTATGGTGCCACTAAGACCTCCTTGAAACTCATGAGTAGGTTTACAGGTGTACACTAAGTTAACGACCACTAGGGACTTAATACGCCTAGCCATGCAACTAAAATGTGTTCCACAGGTTATATGTTTTAGACATTTATATAGAGGTGATTATTAGTGATGATATGATTTACTGACTGCCTCTGTCCATCAGAGGTGTAGGTGCCAGATCAGGGGTGAATTTTTAATTTACTGTCCAATGGTCAAAGTTCTACTTAAATAGAGTTAGTGAGGGACTTTGTTTCACAAGGATGGGGACCCTGTTCCAGAGAAAGGGAATTCTCTGAGATACATACCTGTCTCTCCACCATGTCCTATTTATGCTGCATACAAATTTTGGTCTCTAGATCTAGTAGTTCTAAAGCTGTTTGTTTTGTGAATGTGCAAAAGGTTCATCAGATCAGAGTCCAGGGATGCCTTGTATGCCAGGCAGAGATCACTACTCAATAGTCTGTGGGAGACCAAATATAGAGGCAATCCACATAGGATATTGTGTTTATACCCTGTATTCCTTTTGTAAGGAACCTTTGCAGACATTCCAGTTGCTGCATGTGTCTGGTCAGGTACATACCAAATGGGGCATTATACTCAATGATGGGTCTGATGAGGGGCAAGTACAGTGTTACAGTGACTTCCCTGGATGCAGATGCCATGCACTTACCCATAAATTGAGCAACATAGAAGGATTTCCTTACTACCTTAGATACATGTTGGTCGAAGGTCAGGTTACTGGGTATATGTGCTCCCAGATACCTGACTAGTGAGTCAACTCTTAGGGGTGTTTTATTGATGACGTAGTTTCCTGGGGTGGCTGACTTCCCAAAAGGTACTATAATGCATTTCTTTGCATTTAGTTTTAAGCCATGGTTTTGGCAGCAGTCATTTGTCTGTGTTAGACCCGCTTGTAAGATTTTAGTGCCTTGGGGGGATTTTATGACTGCTCCCAGATTGCAATCATTCGCATACTTGCTCAGCCAGAGGCTTTTGACATTAGCCATGACTTCTGATGCATAGATGCCAAATTACAGCGGGCCCAGCACCGAGCATTGAGGGACTCCACTGGTGATTGGCCTCTTTGAGGAGGTGGTCTCATGAATCTTAAATTCCGGGTCCTATCTGTGAGCCAGCTGGCAATCCAGTGCATTATATAGGGGTTTATGCCTAATTCCCTATGTAAGTTTATTAATGTCAGTGTGGGGTACTATATCAAATGCCTTAGCCAGGTCAAGGTAGGCAGTTTTACCCTTAACCATTGCCTTGGTGACCTTCTCAAATAGTCCACAAGGTTCAGTAGGCATGACCTTCCTTTGACAAAGCTAAACTAGGATGGTTCCAGTGTCCCAAGGTCTCCTATGTCTTTATGGATCATTTCCATAGTAATTAATTCCATGGCTTTGTATATAAGACTAGTCAGACTAATTGGTGTATAGTTTCCAGGATTTGTTGATGGTCTGCCCTTATGAAGAGGGATGGCTGTTGCAGCTTTCCATTCTCGTGTCACAAAGCCTTTTTTAAGACTATAGTTAAATTGTAACTCTAGTGGCCTGACAGGTCATGTTTTAGACTATTCAGGAGGCAACCTGGGATATTAACAGGGCCCACTGAAGCTATGTTCTTGGCCTTAATAAGCACAGCCAGGACATGCTCTCTAGTTATAGTTGGAGGAGTTACGTTTAAAGGTATTTCTTAGGAGGTGGCTGTGGGGGTGAGTGGAGGGTAAAGTTGGAACTGAATTTGTCAGCCAGCAGATTCACTATATCGCCCAACTCAGTGAATGTGGCCCCATTAACTGCCAGTTCAGCACACTGCTGTGTGCTGCTTTTGAGGTTTCTGGCATAGCTGAAGAAGGCCTTATGGTTGTCTTTGCCTGGGAGGCAACCTTGACCTCAACAGTGGATTTATTAGACAACATTAGATGCTATGCATGACTATGAGCGACCTTCCTTGGGCCAAGTTTGACAGCACACTATTTTACAAATGCAGATAATCTACCAAACTAAAATAAATTCTTAAATGTGATGTCCTCAAATGAGACTGAACAGGTGAAGCACAAGGTTAAATAAAAGCTGTAAGGCTGAGAGAAATTCAGTGTTCCAGAAGAGCAAACAACAAGTTTCAGTAAGAAACAGTAATTTAGGACAAGCAAGATATCAGTAACACGACAAAATGCAAAAAAAAAATTCTTTCTATAAGGCAAGCAAAATTGATGAAAAAAAAATGAACTCTAGCACCAGTTATCAGTGATGAGGAGAAGGCTGTGTAAGCCAGTTAAGAAATGAACTCCCCCACTCCAACTGTAAGCAGTCAAACACTTCTGCTTTGCTGTTCTGTATAAGTAAACTGTTTATTGTGAAATTTATTAAAAAACTGTACACATCAATGAAGTTTTTATGAAACACTTATAAAACTGTACATATTTCCCAGAGGGGAGACCTCATTTTGTAAGTCATTTCCAGCATAACAAATAAATGATGTACAGTATTGTTTGCGTCTTTCGGCTTTACCAGTTAGGGGTCGCCACAGCGGAACTCCGGTCCGCTAATGATTAGTAGTGGATTTTTACGTACCGGGTTACCAGCCCTGATGCACAACCTTCAACGAAGGCACGCCCCATTCACGTATGCCTCCACACAGAAGACGCTCTAGCTGAGAATCGAACGGGACAACGTCTTGCTATGAGGCGACAACGCTACTGCAGCACCACCACTGCAGTATAAATGATGTTCAGTATTAATGATCATTATTGACAGAGTATACAATAAACAAGATATAATAAAAAGTGCAAGTCTGATGATCATATGGCAATATTTCTGGATCTGGCCAACATATTTATTTCTAAACTTACACATTTCCATTAATTTTAACTGTCAAACATCTGTATTCAGTAACCTCTAACAGATGTCTTAACAGTTAACAGATGCAGCAGCTAATGAAACAGAATCTGATTACTAACATTTTTTTCTTTACATAGTATACATTATACTTTCATTAAAATAAAAATACATCTTCACAGCCAACTTTTGGCATACATCCAAAGGAGATGTCTTGCATAAAAATTAAAATTTTAGCAACATCCAAGATTATAAGGAGGTTGCCACCGCTGTGCTACAGATAGTTAATTGACAAAACCATTAAACCTTTCCCTCCCAAGGATTTCAGTGATCTTTTTAATCACCTATTGGAAATCAATTTAATGATGTGTAGAAAGGATGAGTTTGACTACATTTACAAGTAGCACGAACTTTGGGAAATCCTTTCCATTATTTGAAATCAGTGTTTAAATTTGTTCTCATAAGCAAATTATGAAGCTAAAGAATATGATAGGTTCCTGCTGTGTTAATGCAGTATGTGTAACTGTTCTTTTGTGCAAAAAAGGCAATATCAAAATGAGAAAAAAATTCATAAAGAAATACGCACAGCTTATATATTTTTCTGACAGGGATTTTTTCCCCTTGTCTCTTTCTCATGCCGACCCTGCCTTTGGACAACACAAGTTTTGATAATTACTATATTTGCTTACTTTGTTAACTTGGTGGGAGGACTAGTCTGTGGAACTTTCAAACAACCCAGCAACAGTTGCATTAGTACAAAGATTTTACACATTTACATAGACAATTGCATACAAAATTCACATAGATGCTCAGTCAACTGAGAGCAATTATTACAGTCCCTGAAGATATAAAAAAGGCATTATATTGACACTCAAAACACATATTACTATAAAACTGATATAAGGTGAGTAAAAAATACAATCACTGCACTGAACAGAAAAAATATTACCAAATAACATATAAATTGTATAAACAGATTGTAACAGCCTTATGTTATCAAAAGGAAAAAAATATATACACAGATATGTGACTGGTCCAGTATAAATATATACAGATATGTGACTGGTCCAGTATAAATATATACAGATATGTGACTGGTCCAGTATAAATATATACAGATATGTGACTGGTCCAGTATAAATATATACAGACATGTGCAGAAGGTAAAAAGAATCAAGAAGAAATATTTTAACTTCATGCTACAAGTGACGGGAATGTAATAAGGGCTTTATCCTGTAATCATAAAACACTTTCAGGCATAGGTTGCCTTGAGATGCTTGACTAATTTCTTTCTGAATATCTTGTACTAGGTACTGGCTTTTTCACATCACACACGGGCCCTTCCAGTAGTCATTTATGCACTGAAAGACCCCCTTCTCCCAAATCTGGAGAAAATTAGACTAGTAGTCCCACGCCTAGGTTTCAGAAGGAAAACTGCTTCACCATATGCAAGAAACCTCAACTATGCAGTGGATTGGAAGGCTATCATCTTACCAGAAAGGAGGCCTACACCAATAAAGTCTGAAGCATGCAAATGTGCAGTGATGTATTAAGAGTCTGTACATGCTTCTCACAACTAAAGGCCGTCTTCTAATATCCATTCACTGCTGTGGCTCTGAAACTGCTAAATTACTCTTGATCTCATTAGGGAACAGTAAGGCAATGGATTAAATCTTCAGTTTTCTATCAAAGATCTGTCCTGACTTCTTCAAATAGCTGCAATCTGTTATTTATTCCTGAATATACTTCTCTGGGATCAGAGCTTTTACTACCTAAACTACAGACTGTGGTACCAATAAAAATGAAACTTCTTTCTTCTGTCACAGCTCTTACCTTGGTGAGGATTTGTTACTTATAATGAAACTACTGTTTAAGAGATTACCAAACAATATCCCTATAAACAATGATAAAAATATTCTAGTGTTTGATTCTCTGGTTCAGTTCCAGGTTAAGGTGTCTTAAGACTGAAGCTGGTGTGTGTCCATCCAGGCTAACAACGAATACTCCTATTCCCACTCACATTTCAAAGGCATGCCAACATGTGAAGTAATGTTTTTTTCTAAATTACGTATGCACAGTGGATATAAAAAGTGTACACAAACCTGTAAAATTGCCAGGTTTTTGTGATATAAAAAATGAGACCACAATAAATAATTTCAAAACTTTCCCCACCCTTTAATGTGACATTTAACCTGTACAATTCAGTTGAAAAACAAATCTGTTAGGGGAAAATATAAAAAATAAAATAAGTGTGCACACCCTTGAACTAATACTTTGCTGAAGTACTTTTTGATTTAATTACAGCATTCAGTCTTCTTAGGTACACACCTGACAGTAATTAAAGAGACTCTGATTAACCCCAAATAAAGTTCAGCTGTCCAAGTAGGATTTTCCTGACATTTACTCAGTTGCCTGCTACAGAAAAGCCATGGTTTGCAAACAGCTTACAAAGCATCAAAGGGATCTCCGTGTTGAAAGGTATCACTCAGAAGGGTACAAAAAAATTTCCACAGCATTGGATATACCATGGAATACAGTGAAAACAGTCATCAAAAAGTGGAGAAAATATGGGACAACAGTGATGTTGCAAAGAACTGGACATCCCTCCAAAATTGATGAAAAGACAAGATGAAAACTGGTCAGGGAGGCTGCCAAGAGACCTACAGCAACACTGAAGCAGCTGCAGGAATTTCTGGCAAGTACTGGTTGTGTACTACATGTGACAACAATCTCCCGTATTCTCCATATGTCTGGACTATGGGATAGGGTTGCAAGATAGAAGCCTTTTCTTACAAAGAAAAACATCCAGGCCTGGCTAAAATTTGCAAAACAATACATCAAGTCTCCCAAAAGCATGTGGGAAAATGTGTTATGGTGTGATGAGACCAAGGTTGAACTTTCTGACCACAATTCCAAAAGGTACATTTGGTGCAAAAACAACACTTTGCATCACCAAAAGAACACCATCCCCACGGTGAAGCATGGTGGTGGCAGTATCATGCTTTGGGGTTGCTTTTCTTCAGCTGGAACTGGAGCTTTAGTCAAGGTGGAGGGAATTATGAACAGTTCCAAATGTCAGTCATTTTTGGCCCAAAACCTTCAGGCTTCTGCTAGAAAGATGAAGAGCAATTTCACCTTTCAACACGACAATGACCCCAATCATACATCAAAATCAACAAAAGAATGGCTTTATCAGAAGAAAATTTAAGTTTTGGAATGGCCCAGCCAGAGCCCAGACCTAAATCCAATAGAAAATCTGTGGTATGACCTGAAGAGGGCTGTGCACAAGAGATGCCCTCGGAATGTGCCAGATTTGGAGCGCTTCTGCAAGGAAGAGTGGGCAAATATTGCCAAGTCAAGATGTGCCATGCTGATAGACTCCTATCCAAGAAGATTGAATGCTGTAATTAAATCAAAAGGTTCTTCAACAAAGTATTAGTTTAAGGGTGTTCACACTTATGCAACCAGCTTATTGTACATTTTTTTTTTTTATATTTTTCTCCTTACAGATTTGTTTTTCAATTGAAATGTACAAGTTATAGGTCACATTAAAGTTGGGAAATGTTTTGAAATGATTTATTGTGGTCTCATTTTTTTATATCACAAAAACCTGGCATTTTAACATGGGTGTGTACACTTTTTATATCCACTGTGGGTGCTCCTGTGTGTCTGTATGCATTCTGCCCTGTGAGAGACTGGCATTCCATCCAGTACTGGAGCTCTTGACTTTTTTCTGATGCTCGTTGGGAAAGGTGTCAGCTAACCACAACCCCACAAAATGAATAAATGCAGAACATAAACTCCATTTTTGAACTGAAAAGCTACATAAAGTTGAAACAGTATCATGCAATGATTCTGAACAAAACCTGCAATAAATAATGCTGAAGAATAACAGGTTAACTCACTTGAAGAAGAAAAGTGTGTGTGTGTGTGTGTGTGTGTGTGTATATATATATATATATATATATATATATATATATATATATATATATATATATATATATAAAATATATAGAGAGAGAGAGAGTGTAAACGAGTGAGAGAGAGAGAGAAGTAGAATGTGACAGGGTTGTAGGTGAACCTCACATCAGGAGACAGCAAGGAAAGGGACATTCCCAATCTCTAATCTGTTCAACTGCAACTCACATAAATGTTAAGTTTATTATAACTGGGAACTGACTGAGGAAGAGCTAAGAGATACTAACTGAAAGGGGAGAGGCATATTTGACTGTTAGCAGGGAATGTTGTATGCAGATGAAGTTTGCAGAGTAGACACTGATAACTGCATTGAGCTGCCTGGCAAGCTATGTAATTGTGAAGTTGGAAGTACCAGTCCAGTAAAAATGGTAACTTGTTTTCTATTTTCACATTTAGATAAAACGTATTGCCAACAGAAGGAACAATAGTATGGTACAGTAATTTTAGCAAGTGGGTCTGGGTTATTTTTTCTGTTTTACTTTCTTAGAAAAGACTGACTCAAACTAAAGAGTAGGAAATGGTCATGTAAGAACTAGGGAAACCTGAAATGAACCATGGTAGGAGAATGATATTCTTAAACTGAAAGGAAAAGTGTGAGCATTGAAATTGGCAAGTTTAAACACATTTCTTTGAAGCGATAATCAAGCTACTCCAGCAGAAAAGACATCCCAGCAGTAGGCTGTGTGAATTAAGATGTTAACATACAGACAGAAAGGCGTTACAAGGGTCATCATACAAAAGGGAAAGTAATCACATTAATGTATAAAGTGAATAGCTAAGGACAATATATAAACATGTGGAACACATAAATCTGAAGAGAGAGAATGATGAAATACGTTAATACTGTTTATATGGGAAAGTAGAGTGGGTTGGGATTAGCACTGAAATCCAGCAGCTATTAACACAGGCAAAGTCTGTGAGCTGGTTCTGATTGCAGCATCTCTCTCAGCCTCTTTGTGCAAGAATTCTGAACAAAGCCAAAACTAATGGTAGGACAAAGGTCCAATATCAGAACACATTTGAAATATTAATCTTACAAACTTAAAAAGTCTAAATAACAACAGGCTTTGCATTAGCATGCATTTCCTGAAGGATAAGAAGCCTGAAACTCAAATGTTTGGTATTATTTAGTGCTTCAATCCTAAATGATTTGCCAGAAAACCTCATACTTTACGATGAACAGAACAAAGATATGAGGCACAAACCTGGACATTCTGTGAAATTCTGGACAGTTGAAAGGTATGGGTTGGGGTATGGAAATATAGCACTGAGCCTGATCATTGCAGGTCATTTTCAGAGAGCTTTGTTAGTAATTAGTTAGTATTTATTTTGCCTATGTTATTATATGCACTATAGCACATTTTCCTGAAAGGTTCCTCTTAAACAGAAATTCAAAACATAAAAGCTTGGTAGATATAAAGGGATACAGATGGTACCTTAAGGTCAGAAGCAAGGATATAGGTTCATAGGTAGGTACTACGCTATTGGCCCTAGGGCCTATATAAGCCTAGCCAAAAAGGTACCCTGGATTTCGCCACCCAAGAAAATTATTTTCCTGTGCCCCTGTCAAGCAGACCACAGAAGTGATCCCGGGGTGAATTTCCTATCTCCCATCCAATCATCAGGATTTTTCTTGAAGAGTGCTAATGAGGAGCTTTGTTTGATATAGACAGGTAGTTTGTTCGAGTATGGGAAGTCGCTCGGACAGGAATCTATCCCTCCAGCATGTTCTGTTTACTGTGGTGACAAGCTTTAGGTCCCTAGAGCGTGTAGCTCGGCGGGATTGGGATTTCTTTAACTGGAGCATGTCCAACAGCTCTGGGTTTGAGATAGCTTTGTATGTTAGGCAGAGACCGCCTCTGAGTAGGCGATATGCAACGGAATAAAGCTGGAGTTTTTTGAGACTGTCTGCATAGGGCATCTATTTGAGGCCGGTAATCCTCTTTGTGAGGTATTTCTGTGGCCTTTCTAGTTGTTGTAGATGTCTTGTGAGGTACATACCAAAAGAGGTGTTGTACTCTATAATGGGTCTAATGAGTGACGAGTAGAGGGGAACAATGACCTCTTTTTTTCCTGGATGAGAAACCTTTTGTGATGAGGTGTGCCACGTAGAAGGACTTCCTGACTATTGTGGCAATGTGATTATCAAAGGAGAAACTACTGTTCACCTGTGTCCCAAGGTCACTTATCACACTTTCGGTGTTAAGTAGACTACCGCCGATGTGGTAGTTCATGGGTACAGAGATTTTACCAAAAGGGATGACAATGCACTTTTTGGCATTGAGCTTGAGGCCATGGCTTTGACACCAGGCATCTGTCTCAGTGAGGCCCTTTTGTAGGATGTCCACATCATTAGGAGTTTCGATTATGACTCCTAGTTTGCAGTCATCTGTGAACTTCATTAGCCAAAGACCTTCTGTGTTAGCCTGTACTTCTGAGAAGTAGATACCAAACAGGAGCGGACCCAGGACTGAACCCTGTGGTACTCTACTTGTCACTAGTCTGAAGTCGGACTTAGAGTCTGCTACTTTCACAGTGTGGGTTCTGTCAGTGAGTCAGTTGGCAACCCATCTTGTGACATAGGGATTTATACCTAGTTTAGTGAGTTAATCTATAATTCCAGAGTGGGGGATGGTGTCGAAAGCCTTGATGAGACCTAGATAGGCTATGTGAACCACCTTACCCTCATCTATGGCTTTGGTGACTGCTTCAAAGAAGTCTAACAGGTTTAGGAGATTTGATCTGCCTTTTACAAACCCAAACTGGGTGGGGTCCAGAGTTTGGAAATTACCAGTGTCATTGTTTATAAGTTCCATGATGATACGTTCCATAGCCTTGCAGACCAGGCTCATCAGGCTAATGGGGCAGTAGATCCCGAAGTCCGTGGTGAAGTGAGAAGGGTCTTGCACAGCCTCACTAATAGAGAAAGGACTTGTTACAAATGTTTACAGCAAGACTAAGGGTCAGAGGTATACAAATTATGAGTTAATAACAAAGAAGGTTGAAAGTAATAACATGGAACATCAATGGCCTGATAAACCATATTAACAGGTGGAGGATACCAAGTAGAGATGTGCGAGCATTACGGACATAAATGAAACATTTAACCTCATAATATTTAGTATATCCTCCCCTCTAGGGATTTCCTAAATAGATTTTAGGGAAATAATGTCTTCAGTGCTGCAGTTTTATGAAGGGGTCTTGGTATATCTAGGTAAATGGAAATTTATCGCTAACAAATGACATGTGAGTGGGGGGCAATTAATAGATGCTGGAGACTATCATTTCTCAAATAAGAGCCAGACTACCTTGCGAACAGACAGCATGTATGTCTCAGGGGAATATATTTACTTGGTTAACAGTCCAGTGAGATATTTTATTGTAATCTCAGATCATGCTCTGATGCAAATGTTAATAAGAAGCCAAAATTCTTAGATAATGGATAAACACCAAAGGTTACCGCGATATTGTTTGAAGTAGGAATCCATTTGACTGGTGCCAAAACCTACAGAAGAGGGAGATACAATGAGTAATAGTCTGGACTACATTTCCTACAGACTTGTCTTAGTGTAAACAGAGTCACATGGGTTCCTTAAAACCCCACTAACCCAAGGAGTACTCTTAAGGTTCCATATTACCACTACTACTCTTCTCATTCTTTATCAACAGACTTCCTTCTGACCTACCAAAAATATTACCCGATATGGAAGTAACACGGTAATTATCCTCCATTATCAGTAAATAACCAGAAAAAGAAAAACTTTCCAAACGACTAAAAGAAAGTAAATCTAAATGTAAACAGCAGCAGAAGAAAAACAAAAAAAACAAGGCAATTGTTTCTGGCACCTCATAAAAAAGTACAGTTACTGCAACAACAAAAATATATATATATAACAGCAAATACAATAACAACCTGCATATACAAAAACCAACTCAAACAAGCAACCCAATAAAAGAGGTATGGTGATCACAGCAAAAAATTGGACTAACAAAATGGGCCTAAGTAACATCAACATTTATGGTAGGTACAAAACTCCTTTGCTTCTTAGTCTTCCATTCTGCAGTCCTGACTATTGTAAGGGAGGCAGGCAATGAATAAAGTAGGGCAGGCAAACTATATGCATAAAGAAGAAGCTGCAAATGCCTTGTACAACACTTGAAGTAATAGGAGCCCTAGATATAGGTATGCTAAATTGCACTTGACTCCTCATAGAGCTATGCACTGAAATCAAGTGGCTGCTTCAGACCCCAAAATGATTGCCAAGCAGTATGCCTAGTAGAATGCCAGAATTTTAGTGGAAGCCAGCCCTAATCCCAAATGGAATATGAAAATAACATGCAGAAATGCAAGAGGAAATGCAATGCAAAATATGAAATGAGCAGAATCCCATTGCCTGTGAGCAAAAAAAAATGTGGACCTCAAAACAAAAATTTATTTTGAGGATCTCTGCTCTGGGCCAATAACGAAGTCAAATAATATGTGTAATTAAGAAACCACCCCTAAAGTGTTGGAATGCTTTCAAGCTTTATTTTAAGGAAATAATTGCAAAAGCCAAAATGAGAAGTTTGGTTTAAAGCCATTTTAGAAACCACTTTGAGGAATAAAGGAAATGAATATTAGCGAGAAAGCGAAACTCAAATGGGGGAAAATCAAACAGGCTCTACTGCCATGGGGACCAACAGCTCAGAGTGGAAGTTTGCAGAAACAAAATTGGTATCAAAGGCAAGGCTCCATGACAACCTAGAGTATTCAGCAGTAGCCAAAGGAAAAGCAGTCCTCTATGACAACAAAAAATTGCGGTTACATGCAGGGGCAGGGTAAAGGCTCTCAAGTGGGGGTCTTATGCACAAACAAAGGTGAAGAAACTGAGAAGTGAGCTGAAGAAAATTCAGTAGGTGGGTTTATATCAAGAAGAGCTGAACCTGCTGCATCAAATTCAGTTAAATAAGACAGAGCCACAAACAAATTGAATTCTGAAGCGTATGAATTTGAAGGAAGTACAGCAAGTATAAACTTTCTCTCCAATTCTTTGCTTGACCAAAATACCTCCTCCTCTTGTGTTTCTGCAAATCTCCAAATTCTTCTAGGCCTTCCCTTGAATATGATCACATTTAAATTTTTGGTTTCAAATCCAGAATATGCTATTTTTAGATGAGAGATATGAGCCATTAGATGAAGAGTGAAGCTTGACATTGAGCAGATGACCGTCCTTGCAGAGATAACAGATGAGGAATCAGAGTAAGAGACCTCAGGCTTCTTTGCCCACTCCGTGAAAGTGGGTACTTTGCTACAGAGGCAGATCTGGAGCCTATCAAAATCATCCTCTGTTAGTCTGAAAGGAACCAGCTACCACTTTGGAAAGGCCGTGTAGAGGTGGAAAGGCATACTGATGAAGGTTTTCCAACTGTTTACAAAGAGCTGTGTGAAGCTGTGTGATAGAAACAACTTTTGGCAATATTTTGGTTTAGTGAGAAGCTAAGAGATCTATAACAGATCTATGTCTAGAGACACCCCACTTCACACTGTCCAGTTTGGGAGTTTTCCACAGTAGATCCATGAGTTTCCCTTCATTTGTGTCTGCTGAACTGTTCCCTTAATCCAGTTGCTTGGAGTGCTAGAAGGATAAGTTGCACTTTTAGCGAAGAGTTAGTAAGTTCATGCTACAGTTGTGTTAAAATCAAGAGAGGACTGCATAAGCTTGTGGAAGTATTTGATTTTGCTTGTTGATACTGTTAGATTGATGACAGTTGTCCTGTCTGTTGAAATCTTGAATAGCCCTGGAGTTGTGTATTAGCTTGAAATCTCCTATATGTTCATATGACTATGTGTATCCTCCTTCATGTTGATCTGGCTAACTCGTAGTCTGTGATCCACTTGTCTTGGTCTGACTGTCCATTTAGATGAGCTCCCAAAATCTTGGGCGAAGGCAATGCCTTTTTCTCTCCCACTATTTCCTGGATGACAGTGGGAGAGTCCTGAGTTTAGGTAGGCCAAAATTCCCTTTGAATTAGCATTGAATGCTTTCCCTGCAGTGAATGTTTCCTTGCAAATCCTGGCAGTGCTACATTTTGACATTCCATTGTAGCTTCCTCATATGTAGTTATGCATTTTGGAGGACTATTGAGATAGAATATGGAAGTCCTAATGAAGAAAGGACTGTCCTTGCAGTCAAAGTGCGTCATGGGACTGATTGATACCAGAAGTGTGAGAGACTTTGTTTTTGACTGGCACGTTTGTCGGGGTTAAAAAGGCCATCTGAGCACAGAACCCAGAGTCTTGTCCCCAGAAGGCACATGTCTTCTGAACTGCTGACTGGAGTCTTACACCCCTACAGAATACCCTAGAGCATCAACATACTGCTATATATTCAGATGGTGTGAATTCTTTCTTGAGCCTTGATCAGTAATCCCCAAGTGGTAGGAAATGGAGTTCCTTTGAAGCCTGAAGTTAGTAGAGAAAATATCCAGAGAGCCAGAATTGAGAGGAATACTCTGAGCAGTAGCAGAATGTGAGGGCAATGCAGAAGAGAACTGACAATGAGAATTTAGCTTTTTCAAGATATGAGATACTTTCTCAGGTGATAGAAGGCAAGCTGAGGTAAGCTTCTGTCCATCCTAAAGTTACCATCCCAGCAGATTTTACTAATGCATAGGTATAAGCTGTTCAACTTTGGAACATCTAAAACTTAGGAATGTTGAAAGAGATCCAAGGGAGAGAGGAATGTTAAAACTTTAGTACAGGGAACAGGAACAAGGAAGAAAAAGGCGAGAAGTTAGGAAGTAACAAAAAAACTTGACTGGGGACTCCCTCCCTTGGCTATGTGAACTGTACTGTATAAAACTTGAGAAGGTCTCTCTTTTAGAGGGACTGGCTGAATGGCCAGCATGTGAAGTAACTGTAAAACTTGTTTGGGAAATCTTTTCTGTTCCCAAGAATTCCATGTCTAGAGGAGTAATTTGTCAGGGAGTATTTAAGAAATAATAAAGTCTGAAAAGAAACAGTCGGCCCCAAAACATCCAGAGGCATGAATCTGCTATTTTCTTTGAAAACAGGTCAAGAGACAGACTGACCAAAGGAGCACCCCTGCCTGCTGAATCTGGAATCACAGGTGAAAAGGTCTAGAACACCTAAAAAGAACTGACCCCTGCCTCTCACTAAGAATCCTGACTACCCTAGACTGAGAATCAGGCGCCTAATATGTCCACCTTAGCCCTGCAAACTCTACTAAACTTTTGCCTGCAAAAAGCTACAAACAACAGCCACTTAGCACTTAGCTTCCCTAAGCTTTTAAACAGTACAGCTTCTAGGCCAAACCAACACATCAGCTTGTGTAAGGACATCATCAAAAACTTGTAACATGCTCAACCAAAATTCACATCAGACAGCCAGGCAAAACAGCGAAGAACAGAGCTGGTAGCAGCCACCCAGCGAGGAGGCCTAACTGCATTCAAAACCACATTACAAAGAATGCTTACCCAACCCTTGGGACATGAAAAACCACACCCAACTCAGCAAACCACTTAAGCAAACCACCTTATCCCACTTAGATTTTCACCCAATTGAAAAAAGATTGAACTCTGATTAACAATTCAGGCAACTCTGGCCAATCCTCTCAAGGCTGGAGTGGAAGGAAGAACATTTTCTTTCCCACCTATCCCCATATCTAGCCTCTTTATCTTCTTTATCAGGAGGGACAAACCACACCTTACCTCTTTTTTTTAGTTTTCTGGCCCAGCCCTTTCTGGGTCCTTCCACCCCTAGGACCTTAAATATTTATTTACTAATACCTATCATTCTTAATATCAGGGGAACAGGGCACAGGCCAAAGAGTCAGGGAGTCAGGGCAGCCTCTGCAGGAAAAATCTCAACACAGGAGAAGCAGGCACAAGGGGCTAAAGGAGGGTGTTGAGTAAAACTCTAAAAACTAAGCCTTTAAGTGGAGTAAAGAGTAATCCTGGCTAAGCCATTTCCTGTGCTGAAAGTGCTCCTCCTTCCTCTCAAAATGAGAGCTCCCTCAATCCTGGGCAGCTGCTCAGGAGTGGATCTCATCCTGGAATCATCCAGGATAGGAATCATCCACATGCAAATCTTCAAAGAGAAGATTCACAAACCTCAGAACCAGCCTCAAAGGCACTCTCCCTCAAAGTTCCAACCTAGGGAGGCCTCTTCAGGCAGTAGGGGCAGGCTCTTATCCTCAATGTCAATCAAATCTTCATCATAATAAAGGCCATGTTTCTTAGGTACCAGGAGCCACCAGAATGGTGGAGAAGCCCATGGTGAGAGAAAAGTAGGCCTACCTCTCATAGAAGTTTTGGCAGAAGAAGGGGGGCCAGAAGGACCTGGGAAGAGAGGGAAGAACAGCCACCCTGAGCCCCTGACCTGAGAGGCCCATCCCTGGCTCCTCCCTAGCACATCCTGTAAAGAGTATAGTCCTAGCCTGGGGGGACATATGGTGGAACCTCATCCCACTGAGCCCTCCGTCGGAGCCTTCCAAAGGAACCGGCGCCGGGCTTGCGGTTTCCCTCAACCTTTTCCCTGTTTGCTCCTTCGAGGCTGAGGAGAGCATCTTGTGGGCATTTTATACCCATTGCATTCCCAAACACAAACAAACACCCAGCACAGTCTCACCTCCTAACCTCCTGTTAAATAAACCTACCTAGCACAGTGGCAACCAACCAAACGTCGTGCAGGCTCCCTAACCAAGGTACAAGGTAACACAAGATATGATAATCCCCAGGTATTCACCATTTCCCACAAATACAGTTATTTTTCTGACATCCGGTAAAATACCAGGAGGCAAGAGGCAAAAAAAAAACCCCAAGCGGGGAGTACTAGCAACTGCCTGTCTGGTCTGAAACTCTCGAATTGTTTATTTCCGCCAACCTGCACCTCAGCACAACTAACTCTGCATGCGGACGGACCATGAAAAAAGAGACGGATACGATATGATGGATGCCTCACGCAGTACCGCTGCGTGCAGCGTCAGTCCTCGACCCGACGCCCGGCGTCAGCCTTCTACTCTGGTATTACTGGACTGGGGGACGGACTATAATAGTAGTCAGGACTGCAGCAATGGAAGACGAAGAACATCTACCAGCGAACCCTGCAGTCACTAGGGGCCCCCAGCTCCTGGAGGCCCCCAATCACAGCAAGTTATTTTATTTTATTTCAATATATTTCTTACATGTTTCTCAAACAAACAAAAGCTAGTACAATCTTGTTTATCTAATAAACCAGGCAGGTAATAATAGCGCTTATTTATATCTTCTTTACAACTCAAACATATCTCTGGTTTAGTAAAATCTTTTTTGTCAAATTACAGACTTCACAATTTCATTAAATATTTTATGCAGTGCCCTTGACTTAGCGAAATCTTGGTGATAGACATTCCCTCCTCTAAAACTAAAACTGCAACCAGCTTTAGGTACCTGTAGTACCTGTAGCTGCAAGGGCCCCTCAATCATTGACTGTGTAGGAGCCCCAGAAAAACTGCTGATTGTTGTGGGAAATGAGGAGAAAAAAAGATTTGTTTTCTAATCACATGCTTTATCCAAAAAAAGGATTCTGATATGACCCTGTTAAGATAAGGCTGATAATCAATGAATGAACATGAACAAGGTAAACACTAGAGGTCTGCAAGTCAGAGTGACCGATCTCAGCATTTATCTTGGATTTTAAGAAAAGATGATTCAACTGATTTTCAGTGATGGTTTTCTCTTTTAGGAAGATTTATAAATATTGACAGAACACTACATGCTATAACTTTCAAAATCTTTGCTCAAGAATTCTGGGCAAAGTCAAAAATAATAGCAGAATATAGGCTCAAAATCAGGAATACCTTTTAAATACTACTCACTTAAACATTTTTGTTAACAGAATAACACATTTTGCATCAACATGCATTTTCTGGACAGTAAAAAAGTATGAACTCTGATGTCTGGATTTATTAACAGTCTGTAATCCTGAATGACTTACCAGCAAATCAGACTTTTCATGAGGACAGAACAAAATTATGAGGTAAAATTAAGGACATTCTCTGAAATTACTGGCACGTATGCATTACTCTTCATTCAGGTAGTAAAAGTGACTACTCCTGCTGCTGTTTGATGACTGCTAAATGGTCACTGATCTGGTGTGGCAGTACCAGTGTTTAAAAATTTACTGCTATTTGCTGAAATCAGTGTAAAGCTAGTATCACTATGGTGTGTGTGTGTGTGTGTGTGTGTGTGTGTGTGTGTGTGTTGTATAAAAGAGTAACAAGATGGCAAAAATTTATTTCACTTTCTAGCAAAAACATCATCAGCATTGCAATTATGCTTGCTTGTTTGTGTGTGTGTGTGTGTGTGTGTGTGTGTGTGTGTGTGTGTGTGTGTGTGTGTGTGTGTGTGTGTGTGTGTGTGTTAGTGTGTTAGGGGGAAAGTTGTTGTTCTGCATGTAACAGTAACAATTTGGCCATGTTTTCTTTCCCTTACCATCACAAACAAATACTACACGATAGATGGCTCTCTTTGGTAGTTTGTCAGGAAGAGGATGTGTATGAAAGCAACTGTTCTTTGTCACAGTGGTGCAGTGAGTAGCACTGCCATTTCACAGTGGTTTCTTGGTTGTAGCTTTTTAATATGTAGAGTATGCATGCCCTCCCACATCTGTGTATGCATATATCCATGTGCTCTGGTTAACTGCAGCACCTCAAAAAACATGCAGCAGGTGAAACGGAGTTACTCCAATTTCCCTGAAGGCAAATATGCAGTGTGTGTGTGTGTGTGTGTGTGTGTGTGTGTGTGTGTGTGTGTGTGTGATTTTATTGGTGCAAACACAATAATAACAGGCAGGTACATAACTCTTCTGTGTAGCAGTAAAAAAAAAAAAAAAAAAAAAACATTGTGGTTAACAAGCAAGGGGATTAGCAGTATTCTAGTCCTGCAAGCAAAGCTGTTATAATGTATCATTGTTGCAACTAAATGCCAATCACTGTAAATGTCCCTCTGTGAGATTGGCCAACAGTGTTGTACACAGTCCTGTCGTAATGAAAGTGTTTTACCTTTATATCTGCGATCCCAATATAGGTGAAACGGCTTCCGCGTCGAATTCCACATAACCGAACAGCAAAACCTTGCCCATTTTTGACCCATGGTAGCACTGGTGTGGAGGTGTGGCTTGGCCGGAAATGTCGAATTCCGACATTATTTCGACATTTAAAAATTTTCACACTTTGGTTTAGCTTAAACGGTTTGATTAAGTGGCCGGTCGATCGTGTGTGATCGACGACATAAAGGTAAACCAATGATAGAGCACTGCAGCTAGAGTTCAGTCTATGCATACTGCTCCTAATACTCTGCCGCATGAACTAAAAGGTGGCAGTAATAGAATGATAACTGGACTGGAAGTTTCCAGGAGGCCCCCAACATGACAACTTGCTGGGGGTCCCGAAAATGCTAACATCAGCCCTGGCAGAAGCAACCTGAAAAAAAAAAAAACCTCCCCGAAACTCTCTTCCACTATTTTGGAATTTATCTTGACCCATATTTAAATTTCCAACACAATATAAACGTGATAATAGTGAACATCAACAAACTTATTTTCTGGACCTCAAAAATATCACATCTCCTTTCCCACTGATGTAAAAATGTAAATGACAGATGTATTCACCTAACCTAGCAACAGCATGTCTTACATGTATCTGCTGTATCAAATAAAATACACAGACTACACTCCAAACCACAAGTAGGGGAATTTGCTGATCCCTAACTTTCTCCCCAAAGACAGAATACTACTGCCTTACCCTCTTCAAAACAAAATGGTTGTCAAAGTAAACAATAAAATGTCTAAAGTCCACTTATATTTAAAGTTCTAAAATTAGACACTGTTTCCTTTCGAATTAGATAGCCAGCCATAAGATCCACCAGCTACTATCTCAGGAACCCCATAGGTTTGCCCTTAACCTTCATCAACAAACTACAGCTTTGCTCTTAATGCCTCAAAAATTAAGGGAATCACTACCACTCCTTTTAAAAACTTTACTTTCACACCACAAACTGCGGTGGTGGTGCTACGGTAGCATTGTCGCCTCACAGCAAGACGTTGTCCCATTCGATTCTCAGCTAGAGTGTCTTCTGTGTGGAGGCATACGTGAATGGGGCATGCCTTAGTTGAAGGTTGTGCGTCAGGGCTGGTAACCCGGTACGTAAACATCCACTACCAATCATTAGCGGACCGGAGTTCCGCTGTGGCGACCCCTAACCGGGAAAAGCCGAAAGACACAAACAAACTTTCACACCACAAATTCTGTTAAAGAAGCTTATTTACAAGGAAGCGAACTATGTCTGCTTGCACAACAGCCAACTACCTAAAATAATCCACCCATATGCATTCCCACTTTTTTTGTATATCCCTCCATCAGCATACTGCCGTGAGCTCTCTACATACTTCTTTATCTATCCTTTTAAATGCCTTAATCTTCCAGTCTTTGTGAACTTCTCCCGGGACAAGCACTATTCTTTTATACTCTATAAATGGATTAAAATACATAAATATATATAAGCACATATATATATATATATATATATATATATATATATATATATATATATATATAATGTGTCCATTATGTAATACCGAATTTCAGTATTTTGAAATTACATAGCCGAAAACACTAACTTCTGAAACCCAGAGCGAAATTCAAAATCCCGTAGCTCAGAGATGTTGAATTAGCGCTCCTGCTGGTGCGGTGTATGAATGGATGGGTGGAAGTTTAGGTATGTATGTATGTGTAAGTGTGTTGGCTAGGGGCTTTAGTGTGTGTAAGTGTGTGTTGTGATGTGTGTGTGTGTGTGTGTGTGTGTGTGTGTGTGTGTGTGTGAGGATCTGTAAAATGTGTGGGTGTGAGTTTCCCTTGTGTGTCTGGTTTTGCGATCTCGGATTTAGAATTTTTAAGTGGGGGGGACGCAGCCCCCACATGGAGAGGTGCAGGGGGGCTTACCCTCCTTCTTATCTGTAGTGTAGGATTATATATTTGATTGTGGGGGGGAAGTTGTGTGTATGTTTGTGTGTGTGCTGTATGTGTAGAGTACGTTTGGGATTTTAAATTTCGCGGTTATGGGGTTTCGGGATTTTGTATTGTAGTAGTATTTTCGGCTATGCAATTTCGAAATAGTGAAATTCGAGATTATATATACATACGTATACATATACACACACACCCTCAGTCTTTTCAGTTAAACATGTTCATAGTTTTGTACCTTTTTGCACAGCAATTAAACTAATCTGTATATTGCTTAAAGCAAAATATTATTAATACCATATTTTGAAGCCTTGTGTTACTTATTCTGAGGGACGAGGTGGCTATTTGAAAACTGTTATTTAATTGCCTTATTGGAACTTATGAAATGCAGTCTTTATCAGAACCTGCTGTCACACTCATGTTTCCTCCTATAAAGGAAAAACTAATATTGATTAATCAATATTCCACTGATTTTCAAATCTATATTGTTCATTAATTAATATTTTTTGAGCTGTATAAATAAAAAAAAATGTAATTATTGTTTTTCTACCAGTGTGTTGCTCTGAAAAAGGTCCACTAGGACCCATGCTGAACCCAAGAAAAATTACAGTTGTGTACCTACCATAAATGTAGATGTTCGAGTGCATTCACTGTTGCAGTCATTACACTTGGGTTATCCTGCTGGCAGGTGACCCACATTCGGCCCGAGTTCCAAAGTCTTGGTCCGGTGTCAGTTGCTGTCGCCTCTTCCCTGACGTCAGTGTGCCAGAGGTATAAAAGATGCAACCGACGACATTTTCTTCAGTTTTTCTTGCCCCAGATGTCAGGTGCCCCCAGATAGGAAGGCTGTAAAGATAAAATTATGCCAAAAAACATGGATGTATTACTATAAACATTTCCTTCATCTACAAGCAAGTACACCACATAGGTTGTATAGAGTTGAGAAGTACAGAAAAGTCCCAGCAATGAAAAGGGGGATGGCGGGTGGGTAACCTGGACTGCAACAGTGAATACACTCGAACATCTACATTTATGGTAGGGACACAACTGTACTATGTTCATCATGTTTCACTGTTGCAGTCATTACACTTGGGTAGAATCCCAAAGCTGAGGTTGGGCGGCTGGGTCTACATTGGATTTGGAGAGGCTACCAGGCCCTGCAGAACTGCAGTGGCAAAGCCTGCTCTGGATTTAGAGTAGAGAGGTAAGTGGTAGTGCTGGTGAAAGTGTCCATTGAGCTCCAGGTTGCAGCTTCTAAAATGTCCTTGGTTGGTACTCCTCTGAGAAAAGCTGCTGAAGTGGCTGCTGCTCTGGTAGAATGTGGCCTAATGCCCTTAGGCACTGATTTGCCATGTTGTGCATAACAGAAGCGGATGCAGTGTCCTATCCATTTTGAAATTGTCTGCTTTGTAATAGGCTTTCCTTACGATCCTGCAGCATAGGCTACAAACAGTTGCTCAGTTTTTCTGAAAGCTTTTGTTTTGTCCAAGTAGAATCGTAGCTGTCTGTGTATATCCAAAGCGTGCAGAAGTCTCTCCCTTTTATTCTGGGGATTTGGGTAAAAAGTTGGTAAATGAATGGTTTGGTTCAGGGCCACATTGGAGACCACTTTTGGCATGAATGTTGGGTTTCTCCTAAAAGAAACCCTGTCCTGATGAAAAATGATGAAAGGTTCCACAGCCATTAATGCCTGTAACTCTTGAGACTCTTCTTGCTGAAGTTATTGCTAGGAGCAGAGCAGTTTTCCATGACAAGAATTTTAGATCAGCTGTTCTGGCGGTTTCAAAAGGAGGCACTTTGAGTTTTTCTAAAACAAAATTGAGATCCCAAGTTGGTACTGGTGCTCTCCTTGGGAGTCTTATATTTTTTGTCCCTCTGAGGTACTGTCGTAGTAGAGGATGTGAAAAAATAGGAGGTTCCGTATTGTAATGAGCTGAAATGGCAGAGGCATGGATTTTAATTGATGAGAAGGATAGGCCTTTGTCCAGCAACTCAGTTAGGTATTGTAAAATCTGAGGTATATTTGGAACAAGTGGTTAGGGCCCTTGTGCCTGGTTCCAAGCACAGAATCTCTTCCATTTTTCTGCATAAGATTTCCTAGTGCTGAGCCTCCTGGCTTCTAAAATGACATCCATAACAGCTTTAGAGACAGGTGCAGTCTGAGTGGCTACATTATCTGCCATGCTGCCAGATTTAAGGTCCTGAGTTGACTGTACAGAATTTGATTGTTTTGTTGAGTCAGAAGATGAGGAATTTGAGGTAGAAGCCAAGCTGGGCCTTGAGACCAGCTCTTTAGGATTGGGTACCAGTGTTGGCATGGCCAGTCAGGGGCAATCAGGATCATTTTTGGCCTTTCTTGTCTGACTTTTAGGAGCACCTTGGTAAGAAGAGGCATTGGAGGGAAGGCATAGACTGTCCGGCCTTTCCAGCTGAATGATAGAGCATCCACTTTCTATGCTTGAGAGTGATAAGTTCTTGTGCAGAATTTCTTTATTTGGCAATTGTGAGGGGAGGCAAAAAGATCTATGTCTGGGCGTCCCCATTTCTTCGTTATCATGCTGAACACCTGTGGATTTAGTTTCCATTCGTGAGGATCCATGAGATTTCTGCTTAGTTCGTTTGCCAGTGTATTTTTTGTTCCTGGCAGGAATTGTGCCTGCAGATGTACTTGATAGGACAGTGCTGTGTTCCACAGAGTCATGGCCTGGCTGCATAGGGGGTAGGAATGTGTGCCCCCCTTGCTTGTTTATGTGCCACATAACTGTGGTATTGTCCGTCTTTATTAATAATTGTTCTGGATGTAGTAGGTCCTTGAAAGCTGTCAGGGCATTCTGTACAGCTAGCATCTCTTTTTGATTGATGTGAAGATGCATTTGTTCCTTGGGCCACATGCCCTGAATACATTTTCCTGCCATATGTGCCCCCAGGCATAATCCGATGCATCCGTTGTTACTGTCTGCCTGGCTGTGGGTAAGGTGAAGGCTGTCCCTTGTTGTGGTGACAGGCCTGGGACCACCATCGAAACTCCTGTTGTAGGCAAGGAATTAAAGTTATGATTGTCTCCAGGCTGTGACAATGCTGAGTCCAAACACTTTTTAGATACCATTGTAGTTTCCTCATATGCAGTTTTGCATATGGAATTAGTAGAATGCAGGATGCCATGAAGCCCAGGGCCTGCAGAATTTTTCTTGCAAGGAGCTGGGTTTTTGTTGCCATCATTTGAAAGTAATGAGTCAGTTGCCTTTGTTTGTCTGGCGTGAGATAAGCCATCTGGGCAGTTGTATTTAAGCTTGCACCCAGGAATATTATCTCTTGAGAGGGCACTAGTTTTGATTTCTTTTCGTTTACTGTGTACCCTAGGCAAATTAGTAATCTTTTCACAAACGCCAGATGCTTTAGAAGAATGTCCTTGCTCTCTGCTTGAATAAGGCAGTCATCCAAGTAGGGATGGTTGAATTCCTTTTTGTCTGCAAAATGCAATTACTGGTGCCAGGCATTTTGTGAAGACCCTGGGCGCAGTAGATAAGACAAAGGGCAGTGCAGAGAATTGGTAATGCATTGAGCCTGCTATGAATCTGAGGTATCGTCTGCAAGATTGTCTGATTGGGACATGCAGGTATGCCTCCTTGAGGTCCAAAGTTACTAGACAAGCCTTCTTGCCCAGCATGGGCAGAAGTTGCTGTAGTATTAACATTTTGAATTTTGGAACATCCAGGAAAGTATTTAGGATTGACAGATCCAGTACTGGTCTCCAGGCTTTGTCCTTTCTGGGTGCTAAGAAAAGTCTTGAGTAAAATCCTTGTCCCTGTTCTTGCTGTGGAACTCTCTGAATAGCTCCCATGTCCATAAGAGCAGCAATATGTTTTTGCGCCTTTGCCCATTGGTTTTGTGGCAGGTCTGGCATACTTTTTGATTTTGGAAGCGTGTGAAAGTGGAACCTGTAACCCTGAGATACAATATTCAGTACCCATTTGTCCTGGGTGATTATGTGCCATTTTTTTGAGAAAAGTGATAGCTTTCCCCCTAGGGGTGCTGCCAAAAGGTAAGTGCTTGGCATCTGTAGAGGGAAGTCATTGGGACAGTTTCCTATAAGGTTGTGATTTGTCTTCCCCTCCTTTGGGGGCTGAAGCACCCCATTGTTTAGGTCTGTAGGAGCCTTGGGGCTGAGATCTGCCTCTTTGTGGCCTGTCTGACACTGGAAAGGACCAATTTTTTGAAGGCCAGTTTCTGCTAAATCTAGGTGGTTGAACCTGCAAGAAATCCTTCACTGTCTGCATTGATTTTGCTTTATCCTCCATTTTCTTTAATGCCTCTTCTGCCTTAACACCAAACAAAGTATCATGCTGTAGTGGAGCATCCAATAATTTTACTTTAACATGGTCAGGTAAACTTTGTTCTTTCAACCAAGCATGCCTTCGAATAACAGAGCCTGTAACTGCGGCTCTACAAGAAGCCTCTAATGAATCAAAACCACACTGCAGAGTATGCTTTCCCACTTGTTCAGCTGCATGCAATAAATCCTGCATTTCCTTACTGTCAGGACTTTCTGAATTTGAAACCATTTTCTGTTTTAGCAATGACATGAGGTACTGTTGATATTTAAGCATGTGAAACTGGCAATTTAAAGCTCTTACAGCTAAAGTAGCAGAAGTGTAAACTTTTTTCCCCCATCTGTCCAGAGTTCTGGAATCCCTATCCGAGGGGACAGGATTTTTAGCAGTGGAAGCCTTAACCCCTTTAGGACCCTGAGAAATTGTTTCTGGGTCTGCAGCGGGGTTTTTGTAAAGAAATTTATGAGAATCAGGGACCCTGTAGTGTATGTCTGGCTTGACTGGTGCAGGGGGTAAAGAATCAGGAGACAGACTGGATTCAGAAAAAACATCATCAACAATATCAAGCACAGGGGGGATAGCCAGGGGCCTGTGCTGAGGCAATAAAAGGAAGTCTCTGAGCCTTTTCTTGGATTCTGAATAATCCTGGCTCTCCCAATGGAAATGCTCCCTCATGGTGTGCAGGGTTTCCCCAAAAGAATAATCCTCAGGTGGAGAGGCTGAAGGTATAGACTCTTCTGCATCAGAGTCCTCATAGGGAGGGAGAGAATATCCCTGATCAGAAGAGGATTCAGAGGAATCATAGTCAGTGTCTTGCCTAGGCCTTTTGTCAGGAGGGGGATGGGAACCCATGATTAAAGTAATTAAACAAAAAATAAATTCTCCTCACCACTACTAAAGACACCGAGGGTAGGCAAATGAACAAAGAAAAAAGACCTTAGGTGTCATCCACAGCTTCAGGCTTCAGACTGTTAAAACACAATTTATTAATCGCTTAAAAAGTGAAGCTGACAGGATGTAAACTTCACTAGAATATGATGAACTGAAAATAGTTGAGTATCCAAACTGTTGTCATCCACAGCTTCAAACTACAGGCTGTTAAACTCAATTTATTGAAAGCTTAAAAAGAGAAGCTGACAAAATGCAAACTTCACTGAAATAATTAGCCTAGTGATTAACATCCACAACTTTAGGCTTCAAGTTGTTAAAGCACAGTTAATAGCACAATTAATAGCTGCTTTGTGAGCATAGCTGACAAAAACATATACTTCACTGGAGCGTAAAAAGCTGAAAAGATGAAATTGTCCAAACGATGAGCGCTTTCGGCAGATGCCTTCTTCAGATCGTATAAAAGTGTGGTTAGCTCTTCCTGTTTATAAAGGAAACACAATCAAGAGTTGGTAGCTGATTGTCTTTAGTGTTCTTAAAGGCACAGGACAAAAATAAATGTTCAAAGTGGAGATTTGTCTCCTATAATGTAGTTCAATATTAAAATGCTAGAATCATGTATTATATTTGGTAGGTTTCCTCTAGATTTTAGAACAGGTCTGAGAAGTACTATTGTATTAAGACCTGGGGGTCGATTGGCTCTAAAATTATTGATCCAAAAGATCTCTCTTAATTCTGTCCTGTTGTGGACATCTCCTTCCCTGATGTTTTGGGTGACCACTTCCACAGCTTTAAACAAGAAATGATGCGTAGGATGGACCAATACGTGTGCTGCTAAGGCATTATGTGGAACTTTCTGATCAATGTCTCTGGCATGTCGTAGAATACGATCCTTCAGTCTTTGGTCAGTTTTACCAAGATAAAAAGCTTGGCACTTGCGACAGGTAGCCAAATAGATAATGTGGCTAGTGGTACAATCAGCATAAACATCGAAATGAAAGTTACGTCCAGATACAGGAGGAAAGTATTACTAGTATCTAAGTAAGAACAAGCTTTGCATCTGCAGCATTTAAAAGTACCCTTGCGGTCTGATAGTGGATCACCACGTTTAAAGCCATAAGGCATAGTAATCTCTTGATATTCTTTTTATTCTTATAGAGAAACCTAGGTCTCTCTCCAACGATGTTCTTTATTTTATCATCCGCTGTCAGAATCGGCCAGAATTTCCTGATCACTTCACAGACCTGATTGTCTGAACTGTAAGTAAGCATACATCTAAGTTGTTGAGGTGTTGTGTCATTAGACTGTCTTCGTGAAGCTTGTTCAGACCTCTCTGAGTAATAAGGTTGACCTCTTTGCTTTCTATACGCTTGCACCTGTGATATTGGTGGAAAATTATTTTCCTGGTAGGCCCTATCCTTCAAATATCTACGTAGATTGGATTGCTCTTCCAAGAATTCCTCCTCATCAGTACATAGTCTTGAGACTCTTAAGATTTGGTTGTCAAAGATGTTGTCAAAAATATGTCTTGGATGCATGCTCTGCCTGTGTAAGAAATGATTTTGCCAGGTCTCTTTCCTATGCACCCCAGTAAAGAGACCTTGAATTGGATGTAAACATATCTTGACATCCAAGAAATCTATGACTGAGGATGAGTGTTTCATTTTGAACTCA
Organism: Protopterus annectens; assembly: GCF_019279795.1. Taxonomy (NCBI): domain Eukaryota; kingdom Metazoa; phylum Chordata; order Ceratodontiformes; family Protopteridae; genus Protopterus; species Protopterus annectens. The sequence goes on from NC_056732.1 coordinate 843,373,542, forward strand.
AGGAAGTCAATGCTGTTGTTAATAAAGCTGACAAAAAGATCCAATTGGTCAGTGCCTCCTTTCCATAAACAAAAAACATCATCCACAAAACGCCCATAATAGATAAGTTCATTCTTCCAGATATTTCCATCACAGAAGATTGTTTTAAATTCCTACTCAGCCAAGACCAAGTTTGAATAACTGTTGGCACATGGAGTTCCCATGGCCACACCCCAGGTTTGCAAATAAAAGGTATCTCCGTACATAAAGATGTTATGCTCAAGGACTAATTCCAGCAGAGAACAAAGAGGTTCCGTTGTTAAATTATGTCTAATCAGAAAATCATGTAAGGCCCTCAGGCCATACTCATGGGGGATCACAGTAAAGAGACTGGTTATGTCCATAGTTACAAGTAGAAGGTTATCAAAACCATCCAGCGACTTAACAGTGGAGAACAAGTCTTTCAAGAAGCTGCCTGTATCTTTTAAGACAGTGATAGCATAAGGCAAAGCTTTCTTGAGTTCATTTTCAACATACATGGATATGGATTCAGTGATCCATCCTCTCCCAGAGACAATGGGATGTAAGGGTGGGTCCAAAAGGTCTTTATGTATCTTAGGTAATCCACCAATGCTGGGAAACATAGGATGAGGTGTTTCAAAAAATTCATGTAAATCTTGACTGATCCTTCTTTCCATCAATAGATCATAGGTGCTCCCTCTGATACGTTCAATTCTCTGATTTACTTCTTTCTTATTCAATTTGTGATAAGTCATGTTGTCATCCAACATCAGTGAAACTTTATTATGATACCAGTCTGCATCCATCACTACTATGCAGCCACCTTTATCTGCTGGTTTGATCACCAAGCTATCTGTCCTTCTCAACTGTTGGAGAGCCTCTTTTTCTTTCCTGTTTAAATTATAGAAACAATTCTTAGCTTTATCTGTTGTACCTCTCACCTTGTTTATCTCATCCTCACACAATTTCATAAAAAGTTCTACTTGAGGAGGATTAACTGGAGTAAATAAGCTCAATTTCTTATAAGTCTGCTGTTCTTTCATAGAACCTTCTCCAAAAATACATTTCAGGGACACGTTCCTGCAGAACAACCTAACATCCGTCATGAATTCATTCACATCAGAAGAAACAGCTGGAATAAAACTCAGCCCCTTATTTAACAGGCTGATACTTCAGGATCCAGTGTGATTTTGGATGAGTTAACTACTAAGTCATTACCCCCAATATTTAGTCCACAAACTTCTTCCGTTTGCATTCTTGACTCTGCGTCCTCTGTGGCCTGTACGAATTCTCCCTCACAAAAACCAGCAACGGCCAGTTTACTGGTAGGTGCGTCGCTTCTTTAGGTCTAGTAGCACAATTAATGGTGGTGTTGGAATTACTACCATCATTGGTATCGTTGGCACCAGTACCTCCCAGATCCCTGGTGACAATATCAATGCTGACAGTAGGAACCTCCTCTCCTGTAGATGAAGTCGAAGAGGGAAGAGAAGTTGATGAGGTAGTAGTTGTTCGAGAAGGATGCAAAGTGTTAGCAGTCTCTTTTACAGCCAAACCTTGTATGGGTTTCCTTTGTTTGGTAGTTGAAAAATGGGGACGTTTGGACAATTTCATCTTTTCAGCTTTTTACGCTCCAGTGAAGTATATGTTTTTGTCAGCATTGCTCACAAAGCAGCTATTAACTGTGCTTTAACAACTTGAAGCCTAAAGTTGTGGATGTTAATCACTAGGCTAATTATTTCAGTGAAGTTTGCATTTTGTCAGCTTCTCTTTTTAAGCTTTCAATAAATTGAGTTTAACAGCTTGTAGTTTGAAGCTGTGGATGACAACAGTTTGGATACTCAACTATTTTCAGTTCATCATATTCTAGTGAAGTTTACATCCTGTCAGCTTCACTTTTTAAGCGATTAATAAATTGTGTTTTAACAGTCTGAAGCCTGAAGCTGTGGATGACACCTAAGGTCTTTTTTCTTTGTTCATTTGCCTGCCCTCGGTGTCTTTAGTAGTGGTGAGGAGAATATATTTTTTATTTTTTGTTTTGTTGTTTGTTTCTCCCACTCTACACATGGCAGAAGGGCAAACAGGAGCAGCAGTGAAAGTGAAATTGTGTAATTTTCCTGGTTTTTCTAGAGACATTGCAAATCCACTTTTAACTATTAATTTTAGTAGTGACCGTTTAGCACCTAATACTACAAACCTTGCAGTAGATGCTAGTTTTTCTGACATGCTTTGTGAAGTAGAAAATGCTGCTTATCACCTTAAAAGGCTTCAATGGTAACGCTTCCACTTGGAAGCTTGCCTATTTCATCAGATAGTGCCAAGAGGAATGAGAGTTAAATGCCTTCCCTCTTATGGAAACACCTATCCGGAGCTGTTGGCTCAATGGCAAAGGATCAGTTTGGAAACTAGCCAAAAATACATGAGGCTGCTCATCAATTTTTTTAAACCTGAAGAAGAACAAATTTCCTCTTTTATTTCTAAGAAACAAGAAGAACTGGAACGTTGTGATTTGCAGGACCAGCATTTATGTCAGATTGAACAGTTACAAGTGAACTTAAACACTTATGACAATAAGCTTAAACTACAGAAAATGGGTAAACTGAATCGAGATCATAGGGATTTCACTAACGGTCATATCTTTGAATGGCCTAGAGAGGATAATACCAGTCGAGGACATCTATACAACCTATGTGGTGTACTTGCTTGTAGATGAAGGAAATGTTTATAGTAATGCATGCATGTTTTTTGGCATAATTCTATCTTTACAGCCTTCCTATCTGGGGGCACCTGACATCTGGGGCAAGAAAAACTGAAGAAAATGACGTTGGTTGCATCTTTTATACCCCTGGCGCACTGACGTCAGGGAAGAGGCGACAGCAACAGACACCGGACCAAGACTTTGGAACTCGGGCCGACTGCGGGTCGCCTGCCAGCAGGACAACCCAAATGTAATGACTGCAACAGTGAAACACGATGAACATCAAAACGAAATGAACAAATTTGTTGATAAATTCAATAAATAATTAAGAGCGCTTCCTTTTATTGTTAATTCTGCTACTACTACCACACTGTGAGGGCCTGTTGTCCAGTCAACCCTAAGACACTAAAAGAGACCTGGGACCCATTCTAAAACTGGTAAACATGCAATTTTCCGAGAGGGGCTGTGTCATACAACTTGATAAAATCTATCTAGTCTAGGTATGCATAGGATGGTGGGGCCTCTTTAATGCTTTGTTTAAGTCTCTTGGGTCAATACATATTCTGATTTCATCTGAGCTTTTCTTATGAGCAACTACCATGGAAGACACCCAATTCAGTTGGTTCTGTACCTGGACACCCTGTCACACCATTTTATCTACTTGGACTTTGAATCTGTCTTGCATAGCTTTTAGAACTCTTCTCGCTGGTCTGACCACTGGACTGACCTCTGGGTCTAATTTCATGGAGTACACAACTAGAAGTTTACCTAGCTTGTCTTTGAAAATATCAGAATACTCTATGAAAATAACTTTGGTGAAACTGGAACTAGGACATATGCTTACATGATGGACGTCTTTGGTAAAAGGATGCAGTTTCATTTTTAAACCATCTCTGAGACCTAATAAAACTGCAAGCTCTAACTATTCCCGGCTGAACAACATGAAAGCACTAATGAGCTTTTGGTTTGAATCTCTTCACCTCCATAAGCAACAAGCTTCACACAACTGGCCAAATTAAGTTGTTCACCAGCTCTTACTCTAGCAAATGTTTATGCTAACATAACACTGCACTTTGAAACAGTGTCCACTTTGAGGTCTGTGGGCTTACCATTAATCAGGAGAGTACAAAACACTTTGTTTTTGCCAACAAATCTACTGCATTATCCTTTTCACCAAAAACTATAAATGAATAAAGTTAACCCGGTCACCAAAACGATAAACAACCTTGAAATTAAACAGTATGATGACCCAGAAGGTAAAACAATAAAGCATAGACCGAAGCTGCCACAGGAAACACAAGTTTAATCCACAAGCCACAAACAGTTCACATAAACGCCTCCAAATACACAGTACGTTTTCGTTTCCCCTACTTCATCAGCTGTGGGCTGTTTCCAAAGCTAACACCTTTTATAAAGCACATTATTTCAATTACCAAATCACCTTTGTTGAGCAATCAACTTGTAATTAAAAAAAGTGCTTTTGTGCTTTTAACCAGATGTTAACATTTTATGTTTAACATGATAAAAATTTAAAGGTGTGTGCCAACACATTACTAAATCACATAATCTTTTTATAAATAACCATTCACTTTTAAAAAGTATAAAACTTATAAAAAGATTATGCGATTTAGTAATGTATTGGCACACACCTTTACATTTTTATCATGTTAAACATAAAAAGTTAACATCAGGTTAAAAGCACAAAAGCACTTTTTTAATTACAAGTTGATTGCTCAGCAAAGGTGATTTGCTAATTGAAATAATGTGCTTTATAAAAGGTGTTAGCTTTGGAAATAGCCCACATCTGATGAAGTAGGAGAAATGAAAATGTACTGTGTATTTGGAGGCGTTTATGTGAACTGTTTGTGGCTTGTGGATTAAACTTGTGTTTCCTGTGGCAGCTTCGGTCTATGCTTTATTGTTTTACTTTTTGGGTCATCATACTGTTTCAATCCTTTTCAACAACCACTGATACACCATCTACATATAAAGTAGAGTTCCAGCTTTCTATATGATCAACTTCCTTTTTTGAGTGACCTTTCTTAATAAATGAATGAGGCTTGCCTGATTTACAAAGCTTTTGAAAGTGGTTCCATTTTTTACACTTGTGGCATTGCTGACCAAATGCTAAGCACTTTTTTCTTTTGGACTCGTGATTGGCACCACAATTACAACAGTTAACAATGAGCCTTGACTTGGGTTTTGCTGACTCACCCTTGTGCTGCACTGAGCATGTCCATTTTTCCTGAGCTAGTCTTAGAACTTGCTGGAAAGGTACGGGATCTCCCTGGAAATCCTGCGGGTGCTGTAGCTTCCATGTGCTTAGGCCTGTTTATGTTAGCCACATGCTGCATGCTGTCTATGTTTGCTCTAGAGGCTGCTGAAACCATGGTCTTATCATTTGCAAGCATATCTGTGTGCCTTTCTGTAAGTTCATGTATTTGACAAATCTCTATGGCTTTGCTCAACGTTAAATCACTGTCTCGAAGCAAAATCTTTCTCACTGCAGCATTAACACCATAATGCACAAGTCTGTCCTCTTTTATCAACTCATCTTTCAAATCACCTAATCTGCACGTATTAGCTTTGTTTCTCAAGTCAATAATGTAAACAGTAAAAGTTTCTCCTGGCTTTCGGTCCCTTGTATAAAATACGTGCCTCTCCAATGTAACATTTGTCTGGGGGTTACACATTTCTCTAAATTTACATCTCAAGCACTCAGGTTCCTCCTTTGATTCAGCTTGTAAACAATATGATGGTTTTCCCCTTCTCCTGCATATATTGCTGCTGCATACACAAATGAATGCTCTCTTTCAGTGGCTTCTGACCCCGCTAGATTAAGCGGAATAAATATCCTCGTACATGCGTTTATATCAGAAAAAGCTACTTGTATGAAAATATCGCACTCCTGTTCAAATACTCTCTAATTCTCTGCAATATTATGATCAAACATAAGTGGACTGGGTCTGCAAAATGCCTCTGCCATGCCTACACACATTAATAAATACCTTTGGAATTATGTATGAACATACACACATATGCATCAGAAATTTATGCCAGAAACTTGTAATTATGCTCAATAGCGCAAAAGACTCTTCAAAATAACTGCCCTTTGTGAAATAAAGTCTCAGAAGCGCAAGAACACTTTGAAATCACTGTATTTTGAAAAACACTCTTATTAGTGTAAGAAACACTTTGAAATGTCTGCACTTTGTGAATAAACTGTATACAGCACAAGAAACTTCTCAAAATGACTGTACATTACGAAATAATTATGTACAATGTAAGACACACTTTGAAATGACTGCACTTGGGAAATGAACTATACTTTGCACACAGTAAACTCTTCGAAATAATTGCACTGTATTAAAGCACACACTGCAAACTCTTTGCACACTCTGAGACACTTTAAACAGCTTTAGTTATACTTTGAATAGCTTTAGTCAATGCGAAATAGTAGCTCATATAAAAAAATATGGTCTTTTACTAAAAAATGCAGTCACTTTGCTTTTCCATTCTCATGTCGCCCTTTTATTGTACTCGTTATGCTCGTTTGACTTTTATCATGCTCGTTACACTTTAATTGTGCTCGAATGCTCTCATAAGTATTTCAAATAATTTTATCGAATCTTCTTCTTCTTTCAACTTTTCCCAGTTAGGGGTCGCCACAGCAGATCACCCATTCGCTCATGACTGGCAGTTAAGTTTTACGGTGTCGAGCTGCTAGCCAAACTGCAGTCTACTGTATTACAATTATGTCACATCCCAGAAAAGGAGCACAACCATGTGCTGCTTTTAACAGATTAGAATTAGGGATTATATTTTCTAGAAATGGCTTATATCTCAAAATTTCTGTGTTGTTCTCTATCAGGGTAGAACTGCTTAATATCACATCCTGTCTTTACATTATCAGCATTTGGGCCCTTTCCTGTTTGGCATTTATTTAATAATTTTATTAAATATTGTGGTTTCGAACATTTCGCTTAATCAATAATATGTCACAGTTTTTCTAGTTACTTTGCCTAAAGTCAGCCACACTTAATTTGGTATGGTACGAAGTTGTGCAATTGTTGCATATGCAGTGACTTCTTCCCAGATAACCTCGAAAGCGAAGCCCTCCACTTATCCCCTTCAGAAAGGGCCAGTTTTACAGTTCCGTCATACCAAGTGTGCTCCGAAATACTGCCTGCACCCTACTCCATTTAAAAGTGCAGCAGAGCTCTGTTCTTGTAAATATGGAGGTTTCAGCCAACATCTGGCACAATCAAACCACTTACTAACAACATATGTCATTTTCTTCACCTTGAGAAAGGTATCTGTACAAATGACACAGAAATCACACTTTAATTTACTGACTCTAAGGTAAACCACAATGCCTCTTCATCTCACATTCTACTTGGCCTTTCAGACACTCTCATCCCTTTCTTTACAAAGAACCTAACTTTTCTTTCTCTGTTGTAGAGTATAAACTACAGGTGTAGCTGCATCCATGTCACAGCTCTGGATGCACCATGCTTCTATAGCCTTCATAACACCCACATACTTTATTCAAGAATTCTGAGCAAAGGCAAAAGGCCAAAGATGATAGGAGACAATGGCCCAAAACAATTTGTTTTTAAATGGTATTCTAATTCACTTAAAAAGGTAACAGAACAACAGGGTTTGCATCTATATGGATTTTCTGAATAAGTATGCATTTCTAATTTCTTGGGATTAAAAATGACTGACTACAATCTTCAAAGATGCACCAGAAAAATCAAAGATTTTACAAGGAAAAGGGCAACAATATGATGCTGTATCCGGGACAGTTGGGAAGTAAGGAATAAAACAGAAACATAGACCATAGTAGGAAGAACTACCTGCAACAGCATGACACAAGTAAAGGTCTCTCATTTTCAGGAAGTTTGATTTATTTATTTATCAATTAATTTAGTAAACAAGTAAATAAATAAAGGAGTTTAATTATGGAATGCTTTGCTTCAGTGCTAGATTATCAGAATAGAACAGCTAATCTTTGAGAAGGACAACATCTACCACTGTTTGCAAGCTAAGCAAAAAAACTTGGAAAGTGTATGTTTTTTTATGTAACTGGTCACTGCAGAATGAATTAAGAAAAACATGACTTAACCCCAGCTGCTGTTTTACATTCTGGCATGGCAATTCATACAGTGTATTATGTTAAATGAAATCAACATAAAACTGTCATTACTACAGTGGATGGGGGTGGCTGGCTGTGTGTGTGAGAGAATCAAAACATAATAGTCAAGCAAATATATAAATCTTCTAGCTAGTGAAAAAAAAACCAGCAAGTCATCTTTAAAAAATATGTAATTTGCATATATCCCATGGACTTCCATTACAGGAGGTTTAATGCTTCACGCAGTGAAAACTCTAGCTTGGATGGGTTTTCATGCAGTTTTTTATTGAATGGTTTGTGTGTGTGACCTTTTTACCCTTTGGTTAAGTTTATTTACACACACACACACACATTATATATATATATATATATATATATATATATATATATATATATATATATATATATATATATATATATATATATATACTTACTTACACACACACACACATATATACATATATATATATATATATATATATATATATATATATATATATATTATCGTGTGTGTTCGTGCATGCCTGTATGTACTTACAAAAAATAAAAATCCCAAACATTAACAAGCTTAATGTTAAAATAAAATAATGATAAAAAAATGACAAACATTCTCACATGGTCTGCAGCATAATCTCAGACCATACAACTTTAAAACAATGTTTGGGGGGTAAGCTCCACTGTACCCCTGTCCGCACCACAATATACTAACTCCAGGATCACACAATAGCAGGTAAAGGGGATACTTCTCAGGTCTGTGAATTGTACAGTCTCGCACACTTGTCGATCATCTGCGGTCAACCATAGTGTGCGAACAGAACATGTCTACTTTCAAGACTGTCAACCTTATTAAGCACTCATATATATATATATATATATATATATATATAGAACATAACACACACACACATACACACACACACATTTCTCCAAGCATCCAATCAGCATATTTCTTTGGAGGTTTGGAGGTGAGAGGAAACTGGAGTGACCAAATAAAGCTTTTTCAGACACAGGGAAAATGTAGTTTCCAGAAAAGCAGTGAGCATAGATCAGGTCTGAGCACTAGACTCTAAAGATGTTAAGCATAGATCTTACCACTGACCCACTCTGCTGCCCAAATTACTAAAATTAATTCTCATATCAGAAAAACACTAACTATTGCAAACTAATGACAGTGGCTACCACATTCACTTTGCACTAACCAATTATTAGTTGGTGAATATATGTCTCATACTCACCAAACATTAACAGTGTATGTGTGTCACGTATTCATTTATGTACTCTTGGACTAAATTATATTTTGAAGAAGCAGGGCAGATGAATGTATACTGCCCTTATCTTTTTTCTTTTGCCTGTGTATGCTGATTCCCTTGAAGACATCTGTGACTTCTGACTGCATACATCCTTCACTACATACATCCCACTAGAACTGCACTGCCTAAGGCCTAAACATAATGCATATATCCAGGCAGTTGCTGTACTGTGTGCGTACTGAGAATCAGTCTGTCTACCAATTTCTCAACAGGTAAGATAAAAAAACTCACTGTATTAAAACAGGATCATTATGGCAGCCTGACTAGGCACTGCACAACACTAAAGAAGAGCTTTCTACATGAACTACTAGAAGGGTAAAACAAAACAAAAAAAAAAAAAACATAAAAAAATAGTTCTTCCAAAGAAACAATGAATAAGCTCATTCTATGCAGGTAGATTATACCATTGTACCAAGAAGTCACTTATACTACAGGCTTGTATCTCTCCTAAACTCAAATTCTAAAATGGAGTTTATATTCTCAGGAGGAAAAGTTCCATATTAGTATTTAGAGTCCCAAGACTTTTGAAAGTGACAGCTACCCCGTGAGAACAACAAAGCACTCTAATATAGTATTTGCAAGGGCTGTTGACCAGATATAAAGAAACTTTGGACCTGAGTTACAATTATAAGCACATCAACAAATGGCCACATTTAAATGCAGTGTGATCATTTCTCAGAACAGCAGTTGTTCTAGTGAGCATGCTACACTTTGCTTGACACACACACAACTGTTAAAGAGTTTTGCTCCATTTGCTAAAACTTGATTGTTTTAACACAGCACTCTTCAGAAAGCACAATTTGCATGATAAAACAGTTGTACGCTTCACGACTTAGTGAACCCAAAGAATTTCCTTTCGCAAAACAAGGAAGAAAATGTCCTTTGGGACAGATAATCAGTTTGATTCTGACTGTAAACAGGCAATGTAAAAGAACATTATACTTAATTATATTCTATGACATGCCGTGGCTTTAGAAGCATAAAGAATTAAAACATACAACACTGGCACAAGTTAATTTGTTCAAAAAGATTTTGAGAAGAAAAAAATGAAAAAGAAAGATGAAACCTGTAATACCTAAACTCTGCTTTCCCCCCCTTACTCTTGCTATGCAATATTTTGCAAAGTAAAAGTGACGGAGATGGAATCTATTTTGCATGGTAGAGTGGCGATGGCTAACAAATGAGAGCACTGTGGGCTGAATGTTAGTCCCCTGCCTCATCTTCCACCCCTAATGACAGCAGCCACCTGCTGTTTTATTGTCACAGCTGGAGCCAGTTCACACTCCTTGGTACTGAGCTCTGCCCATGAGCGCCAGGCTCTCTCCTCGCCTCATTACTTTGATGAACTTTTTATGGTCAGCACCCATGAAGACCTCATCTAGGGCTGCGCAACCTAGACTGGCTTCAGGGAGCTCTTCCAGCAAGCAGGAGGCGATGATTTACAGTGACATGCAAGCACTTGCTTTCTGTCATTTTAGTCAGAGTCGCTGTAGAAGCACACCTTTGGCTCTGTAGGGCCTGTGATAGGTAAAAGAAAAGCTCTGAAATTATCAATCTGCAGAGGCAAATTCCCCCACTCTCTCTCCCTCTCTAAAAGAAGAAGTCTAATGACTGCATATAATTCAGTCTTTCTGTGATCCACTGCATTATAGAATCAAGACAATATGGCTGCAAATAACATGATTTTTATAGAACTAGAACACAGGAACAAATCCCCATCACACTTTGCAAAAACATGCACACAGGTATTGTTTGCCACAATGAAAAACAGAACAATACTTTACAAAATAAGTATGCTATAAAGTTTCATACACATTTATTTACAAATGATAATAAAATAATAATTCTGCAGAAAAAAGTCTTAAATGCTTTAACTGAAAATGTTTACGAATTATGAATGACATTTGTATTAAACATCTCGAGTTTTGATTTCCCTTGTCACTACTGAGAAAGAAAATCTGAGTCTACTGTAGTAGACAAGAAACAAAGCCGCAACAGATATAAGGAATAACATACTGAAAGATCACAACACTACTTACGTTTACTGCTGAGCTTTACAGTGTGCATTCCTTAACAAGATGGGTGTCGTAGGTCTAACAGCTTACCTTACCCGTTAATTACAATACACCAGCCAAGTCAGAAACAGCCAAGTCCTCATTTTGCACTGCAGTCAGAATGTACACTGGTGGACTGTAATTCTTTCCTAAGATAACCTAAATGACGCCTCTCTCTCAACCTCTTTTCCTGGGCGCCTCTACTTATTAAATGGCTCTCATACTACTCCTGGTATAACCACAATCTGGTCTACTGCTCTTCGTACTTCAAAGAACCTTCTTCACTTAATTGTCAACCTCACAAGTTAGAAAAACTGTTCTGCCACAATGTTATGCAACAAAATGCATTATATGTCAATCATAAATCATCTGTTTTCATTTTATTGTCCCAAAATGTAACATTGCATGACAATTTTATTTTCATATCAGGTGTAAAAATCTTAATCAAACTATGACTAACTTACACTGGCCTATGTCTAAAATGTATTAACTATCATTTTATTCTTTACTTTTTTTTTTGTGAAGTTTTTCTCTCTAGGTCTCCGCTAAAAAGGGACAAAGTGATACTTACCTAAATGCATGTATGCTTATTGTCTAAAATGTATTAACTATCGTTTTACTACTTACTTGTTTTCTTGTGGATCTTTTCTCCACAGGTATCTGCTGAAAAGGGGCAGATTGTTTACCCAGTCAGACCATCCTGGTAAACAAATGCAAAAAATAAATAAATTCATGATTAAAATTACTGATTTCATAATGGACACACTTTTGATTTTCCACATTATACTCAGCAGTCACCTTTTTGGTGCAGAGGGATACAACCCAAACTGAGGCCCAGAGGACAAAGAATTCAATAGCAACCTGTGAAACAGTCAAAACAGGTGAGAAAGAGAGGGATAGGAAGGGAGGCAGCTCAGACTGCTGTAATGCTAACACACAGTGAAGACTGGGTGTTGCAGTGATGCAACACGGTCAGAATGTGCATGCTCACCATGCACCATTTACTGCAGCTAGGACTGGACATGTGCAGAAGTATGCATGTACACAGCCTACCACTATAAGGACTCTGCTCATAAAAGCTGCTGCAATGGGAACAGGAGTTAGGACACTGCTTGGATGATCCCCCCACAAGTGTTTCTTACCCACTGGGACTGCATGGGTCAACAGGAAGAGTAATGTCTGTCTGTTGAGCAAAGTTAGTTATTCATTCATAATTCATTTTCAATACCCACTTTATCTTAATCAGACCCATAGGAGCCAAAGCCTATGCTGGCAATTAAAGAAGTGAAAGGTGATGGCGATAAGGTAGGAAACAATCTTAGATGGGACACCACTACATCACAGAGTGTTTGCTCTCTCTCTCTCTCACACACACACACACACACACACACACACACACACACACACGAACGTGTCAATATGAATCATCAGAGTAGGACAAAGGGAAGACATGCAAACTTCACACAGACGATAACCCAGCCTGTAACAAAACAGGACAGCCAAGCACTGTGATGCAGCAATGCTGACTTCTGCACCTTTCACTTAATCAGAGCAGAAACACAGGCAGGAATTCACAACAGCTATAATGAAGAAAGTTGCACTAAACCACAAAACAATCTGCAGTTTCATTATTTTTCGTCTTTCTGTCAGTCAAGTGGGTACAGTAAGCAAATAATGTTACACCTTCAAGTAACCAGAGAATGAAGTCAGATTTACCAGGACTGCAGCATGATGCAATGAAAACTAATACAGAACAATACTTCATTAACTATATTTAACAATAAACAAGCATTCATAATGCACGCTGCAGGAAAAAATTGCACAAGGTAAGATTTCATCAGAATCTAAAGGCATATGGCTGAAAAAGACTGTCCAATGATGGAAGGTATAAGGGTAATAAATACCAGTTTTTCCACAGAAGCTTCTGCCCTGATGCGAGTTATCCGATCTGCAACCACTTTTTACAATTAGGACACAACCAGATGTAAAGCAGACAGGCAAAGTCTATATGTAATTTTTGGTAGCAAAAAAATAGTTGGAATGAGACCTAGTTTTATTAACACTGCTACACACTAAGGCTGAGCCATGACTACGTCCCATGCAGCCCAAGTTCAATAGTGTGCTCAGGCACTCTGAGGATGGCGCAGGGTACAACAGAATGATGCAGACTTGCTGCCTTACCTCTCTATAAGGGGAGGAGAATAGGGATAACTGTCTGGGTAGTAGAATCACCCGGGGAAGATTTAATAGTGCTGTCTAGAAGGGGGCAGGTTCCTTTACTTTCAAAGGAGTACATCATAACATCCCTCAGTATCATCACCATCCCATCATGTACATCATAACAACTCACAGCATGTCAATCCCTTTGAAGAGTCGGGCATGCACGAGGGATGCTAGGATTAAGTAATAAAACCCTAATCCTCTAGTGTTAGGATCTCAGCTCCTACTCTCAGTCTGCCTAACTCTCACCCATGGAGAACAAAGGAGCCAAAAGACCGTTGCCCTGGATAATGAATAAGTCAAAAGAGCAGGGCTTGATATGCAGCAGTGTTTCAGTCAGAAACAATGCTACACGTTAACACAATGCAAGGGGAAAGTTGCTAAACTTAAGCAAAATTTAAGACTGAACAAGAAATATAGATATTGTCATACATGGTAGACAATGGTATGGAACAGTAATTAAGTAAAGTCAAAACATATGCATGCCTGACCAGCACAGTATAAATCTGTAAGTCTTCCTATTACAAAAAAAATAACAGACAGATATGATTCAGTGCACTGTTAGTCACAATGATCAACAATTATCAATGTGACAAGCAACTACATTAAAACTTCACATCTGTCATTAACTATAAAATTATAATTGTGTGCAACATATTGCAGTAGAGCAGCACTGTGTGTATCCTAATGGCTTTCAGGGTTTCAGTGCAGACCATTTTCCTAATCTCAAAAACATCATGCATTTGAACTTTGAGGAATATAACTTTACATGTATATAATTGGTGTTAGTTCTGCTGCTTCTGCAATATTAAAACAATGGTGTGTCCTGTCAATGTATGTTTTCATTCATGACTCAACCTATTCACCTGGTCAGTTATGCAATATTATGACAACAATAATGCCATTACATATCCATAGTAATGCCAATAATCTGTATCATGCAAGGAATACAGCAGGCAATAAAATGAAAAGCACACGCCACCAATAGGTAACTGCTACAACAGTGTATGCAAATAAAGGTAATCCAGAAAGCTCAAATCAAGTCTTCTATCCCACGAGTGACCCACAAGATGAAAGAACTATCAAGAAACGGAGAACAAAGGATTAGTCCAGATAAACTCACTTTAGCTAGCAGACCTAGGAGACTCTCTCTCCAATAACCTGCCTGTGGAAGGAATAAAGACACCTTGTTGAAGTTTCAAGTAGTTTAGTCGGTTAAGCAGGTAGATGGACGAGTGCTCTTGCTCTAACTGAACATTATTATTCCCACTGGAACAAGAACACTTGTCCAGCTACCTGTTTAACTGATTCATGCCATTGATTCCTACACAGGCATTGTTTTATGGCAATAAGAAGTGCTTAAAATGCACAAAGTACTAAAGCAAGATATGTTTTAGACTTTCATCATCATGCAAAAGACTCCTGTGTCTTTAGTTTTATATTACTTGTGTTTTAAATCAGCAATTTTTGTAATAACTGCACCACAGCTGAAATACAGCTAGGAGTATTTGTAACTTAAAAATACACATGAGAATCGAAGCATGTCCCCCTCTCCATACGAATATAACAGACACGAAAACATAACACCTATATATGCACATGAAAATCTTTGCCCCTTTATCAAGTATATTCCCAGTGACAAATGAGAGCCTTTTTTACCAAGTTTTTAATGGGCAACCAAACAGGGCAACATATATTGTTGGTAACAGCAGATATTACACCATGTACCACAATTTCACATAAAGGGTTGACTGCTTTAATGTCTTTTTGGACCACATACTATAATTTTAACCTCTAGTTTAGATAGGTTATTCTGAATCTCAGTTAATTTGTACTATTTCATAATGTATTCAAATTTCAAGACAAATTCTTTCTCCAGATGAAGGAAGTCACCGTGAGCTTAGTTTTTCCACCTTCTATATTCCATGATTTTTGTGGCAGAAAGGGAAACTCATTGCATACATTATAGGCTAGTTATAATGAGTATCACAACTACTACAAGTTCTATACGACATATTTGGAAAACTTTTTTTTTTTAATGGGAGAGCAGTGAGGCACATCTTATTCAATCTGAATAGTGCATGAACACCAAAGGAAGCTATCTGAAATTTTCTTTTAAAACTACAAAGGAATGCCCAGAATTTTTAGATGCATTGGCTGCAGCTCATCCATATAAAATGCACAATGCAAATACGCATCTTTAGATTGGACAGGAATACTGGTTTTCATTTCTACTAGTTGCAACCACCATATTTTTTTATTTATTTATTTATTTTACATTTGTTTAAAGGGAAAGTCCGACTGGACACATGTCCATTTTCAGCGGAGGCCGGGGAGAAAAGCTCCAGATTACATACATACATCAATCGGGAAGAAACAAACAAAACATAATCCATGCATATAAAGTAGTACATAGTAAACAGCTCCAGATAACATATCAGTCAAGAAGAAACACAGAGCTCATAATAACATGCAGTACATAGTAAGAATAATATACATTCATAAGAATACTATTAATGGAATTACTACAGAAGTCAATTTTGAAAACGAGTCACTCTTATCAAAACTTTAAATGGGATTAATATAGACCACACTCATTGTGACTGTGGCAGATGTTGAAGGTAGTCAAATTGTTACTAAGTAAAAAGGTGAAGCAACATAACTGAGTACTGAGCATTACTAATGGGAAAATAGAAAATAAATTGTTAGTGAGCATAACGACTAGAGGGGGAAAATTAAAGTAGTGATTATTGGATCAATACAAGAATACAGAAGGGTTAGATTTGTAGATGTTGCACAATTTTGTAAGAGGCCTATTGGTTTAAGAGGGAAAATAAATTGTTAAGTAGATGTTTACCCTGGGGAGTCACAGGAGCATAACCAGTTGTTCATACAGTGCATTTGGAGGAGTTTTTTAAATTGTGCAGCAGAGCTATTTGATGTCAGGTGGCTAGGTAGAGTATTCCAAGCTTTAGAAGTACAGTAGCCGAAGATACATTCCCAGCATCATTACTGCATTTAATGACATCTAAGAGATTTTGGTTACTAGATCTTAAGGTTCTTGTTGTAGTATGAGGTAAAATTACATTCTGGAGTGCTGAGAGTTTATCAGGGTAGTAGTATAATTTGTGTGCAAATGACAACAGAGTTGCAGTAGCTGAGGCAGCCCAAGCCAGTTTAGCTATTTGAGAGATACACAGTGATATCTCTATAGCAAACCTAGCAATCTTGTTATCACAAGATTCTAATTTGTTTAAGTCAGCTTTGTGAAGGTTAGTTAGAATTGGGAGCGCATAGAGGAGGGTAGATAAGAGATGTGTACTAGCTGTTGTGGCTTTAGTGTGTTTAGTGAGAAATTGCTTGTTCTAACAGAGGAGTCCTAGTTTTTTGTGAACTTTCTTGATAGTTTGGACTATATGAATGTCAAATCTTAGGGTGTTGTGTATTTCTACAACAAACACGTTTTGTGTGGGTGGTTGGGGTGATCATGCTTTTGTTTTTGGACATGATGATAAAGTTGTCACTTGGAGGAGGAGATCTACATGGGCTGAAAAGAAGTAGTTTTATTTTATTTAGGTTAAGAATAAGCTGGGAGCTAGTGAACCAAGTTTCAGCTAATGAAAATCAGTTTTGGGTTAGGGAGTAAAGGTCATCTAATGTGGGGGTGGCACATATAAGCGTGGTGTCATCTGCATATTGTACTACCGAAGTACTGGGTGTGGAGGAAGAGAGCTGATTGGTAAATAGAGAGAAAATTAATGGGCCAAGGATGGAGCCTTGAGGGGACCCCTAAGGATATTGGTAAAAGAGTGGACAGTTGGTTCTGCCACTTTACTGCTTACTGCCGTCCCGATAGGTAGCTTTTAAACCATGAAATAGAGGGGGTGCTAATGTTTAGGATGGATAGCGTATTAAGAAGCATATTGTGGTTGACCATTTTGAAAGCTTTAGATAGTTCCAAAAATATGGTAGAAACAAATTGCCCACTGTTTCTGTAGTGGTTAATTGTGCTGGTAAAGGACATTAGAGCTATGGCGGTGCTGAGGAAGGATCTAAAGCCATGCTGAGATTTAGATAGCAGATTGTTATTTAGGGAGCAGTCCATTAGTTGAGTAATCCATTAGTTGAGTGTGAACAACTCTTTCTAGTATTTTTGATAAGGGTAATAGAATAGCAATTGGACGGTAGTTAATGAGTTCTAAGGAGTTACCTCCTTTGTGCAGTGGTATTATATGGGAGGTTTTCCATATAGTAGGTACCTTGCACTCTGATATAGATCTATTATCAAGAACAGCAACAGGACAGGCTATAGCCTCTGCAGCTAGCTGAAGGAATTCTGCTGGTAAATTGTCAGCAGCCAGGGTGGTTGGTTTAAGTTTGTGGAGGAGTTTTAAAATGGATTTGATTGACACTGGGTGCAAGTTAAAGTGGGAGATATTACATTGCGTGTTTGTGCTATTTTGTGTGGATGCTAGCATAGGACAACTAGCATTATTTGGGGTATCTGCAAGGGCTTGAACTGTTTCGATGACATATTTATTGAACTGAGTGGGAATGTTACCATGTTTTTTACTGTTGCTGGCGTAGAAGTAGCAGATTTCCCTGGCTGAATTATAGAATTTATTGCAGCCCAGAATTTTTGTGGGTTGTGAGCATATTTTTCCTGGAGGTTTTGGTAGTAGTTATTTTTGTCCAGTTTAATTAGTTTCTTGGCTTTATAAGTTCTACGTAGTTTTGTTTTGTTGATTGGGCTTTGTTTTTGAAATTGTATCCAAGCTTTGTCCCTGCCTTTGAGAATGGATATAGTTACCTAAGCTAGCCATGCGGTATACTTTGCTTTTATTCTTATAGTTCTGGTGGGTGCATGATGGTTTAATATTTCTAAAAAAGTCGAGTTAAAGTAGTGCATTGCTTCTTCAAGAGATAGTTGTGTCAGCGATTTCCAATTGCAACATTTTAGGGCTGAGATGAAGTTATTAGGTTTAAAGTTCTTTTTGTTTCTGACTACTCTAAAGGTTATCTGATTGAATTAATGAGTTCTAGTTCTAAGTAGGTAGGTTGGCTGATGGTCACTAAGACTGTCAGGCAGACAGCCAGACTGCAATGCGAGGGAGGGTTCAGATACAAGAATCCAGTCCAATGTGGAGTGGCGTTTGGATGTTTTATCAGTTCTAGTGGGGGACGAGAAGTTTGGTAAATCCATGGAGGTTAATGTGGGTAGATAAATTGTGGGCAGAGCAGTTAAGCCAGTCTATATTAAAGTCTCCCAATAAAATATTTTCATGAGGAAGGGAGCTTGAAATCCATTCTAGAAGGTTTTCCATAGTAGTAATGCTATTACCTGGTGGGAAATAGCCACCTATGATATTTATGTGTTTACTGGGGTTCAACTCGATAACAGTGAAAAAATATCTTTCTAGTTGCACCAAAACACCTCACAACTCAGCCGATATCTTTCTAGTTGCACCAAAACACCTCACAACTCAGCCGATAAAATGAAACAGCTTTAATATCATGAAATACCAAAATTGCAGTACATGGGTTTAGCGCTTTCATCTACTGCAGGTAGACTTCATCAGAACCAATTAAAAACAATTGCAACAGGTCTTTTAAAGCAATTTTGGCGCCAAAAGTCTTACTTGGGGATATATAATCATAAAAAATATATATAAAAAATTGAAAGAATATATAAATACAAAACTGATGTTGATAATGCTCTATATAACACAACAATGTGTATAAGCAATATATTTAAAAAATATATGTAGAAATTCATACAACTGTCTATACAAGATATTATATAACACTCTATATAGTGATATAAATAATTAATTAAATAAAATAAACACATATAGACATGATGTTACAACTTGCTCTCCTTAAATATCATATATATTTTAATAAATAAATAAATGATAAATCACTTATGTATTATATATCTGCAGTCTACCTGCAGTAGATGAAAGCGCTAAACCCATGTACTGCAATTTTGGTATTTCATGATATTAAAGCTGTTTCATTTTATCGGCTGAGTTGTGAGGTGTTTTGGTGCAACTAGAAGAAAGATATTTTACTGGGGTTCAGTTTTAATTTTGTAAAGATGGGTTCTGCATTACCAATGTCAGAAATATTAACATCAAGTTGTTATAGGATGAGACGTTTTTTGAATAATATTTCTACCCCCACCCCTTTTGCCCTTTCTATCTCTGTGTACAATATTGTAGTACTTTATAAAAAAAAAAAAAAAAAAAAACTCTTATACTGAATTTAAAAGAAACAAAAGGATGTGTAGTGTTAAATAAAGCAATGGAAATTTTAGATATGCCTTAAAACATCTTGGTCAGGGGTAACCATTATTCCATTTTTTTTGGGGGGGGGGACTAAGGAAAAAATTGACAGTATTAGAACCTGTAGATATACGAGATGTTCAGCTAAACTTGTATAAAGATAATTTAGCACAGGACTCAGTCACAAAACAGAGGCAATTAATTATTAGGGTAATGACACCACAGAAACAGAAATCAAACCGAATAATTTGAAAAAGGCAGCAAATGTTAAGACAATATCACATTACAAGAAAAAGAAAGGCAAATATGGACTCAGTCTATCCATTTTTGTACTATTTATACGATGGATTTCAGCAAAGCGCAGAACTCTGAATAAACACTGGACAATTCTAAGATGTGAAAAAGGTTAACAAAAGTTTTGATATGGAGTCCTAGTTTCATTTTCACGAGACTGACAAATTTAAAAGATATACTTTACCATCCTATGATGGCCAGTAAATCAACAATTATGACATTAAGTGAAAAAGCATGAGGCTGACATGGATGTAAAAAAGTCTGTGTTGTAGATGTATTTAAAAAATGAAAATGTTTTCTATTGATATCTTACAGGAGGAAATTAAGATCAGAGCTTATATTAGATGTGATATAATGTCCTCAGTATATTGGCTCTCTGTATGTAAGCAAAACAGAATGTAAATTTAATTAGGAAATATCTGAGCACTTGGCAACCAGAAAAAGCAGGCTGCAAAGTAATGTTTTGGCCATACACATTAAAAATGAGGAACTACCCCATCACTTTAAAATTAAGGGAACTGAATTTACTCTGCCTTCTTTACTCAGAAACAATGTTTAACTACAGAGTCAAAGTTTTTGGCCGTGGCATCTGGGAGCCCTTAGTGTGCTTAAAAAGGGACTTAATGAACATTTTCAGTTGAAGTCCTTCTTTCTAAACTTTAGAGAGTTAAACACGGGCTGTAATCCTATATAAATACATGTCATTTTTAAATTTTGAAGTGTTTCCACTTTTTTGCTGGCTAAATCAAGGTGGATCACAAAGCTAAACAGATGACATTTTTTTTTTGGGAGGGGGGGGGTGAACCCTTACTCAGTTTGCTTTTAACAGAGTTCAATGGATAGATTTGGCTGAAGCTCTTTTATGCAAGTATATGCATTGCTGGAGATTCAGAAAGAATGTCACTGTTTTTTTATGAGAAGTGACCAAAAGGGACTGTTTACAGATGCAGGAAATTATGATTCAGAGACATGGTAGGTGTGATGAGGAAATACTTCCATTATCAGCTAATATGCATATGTCCGAAGCACCCTTAACTTCTGTTAGTACAAATCAGCACTTTTCTTCAGTAGTCAACACTGATGGCCCATGTATCGCACTGAGAGAGGCACCCTCTCACTCACTCTCCCACAGAGATATGCACATTCAAACACACATACACTGACATACCCCTTACCTGTCCTTGAGTTGTCAGGATGTCCACAATGTCTCTTATTTTTCCCTGCCCTTGTAAGTCACAGATGATTATAGTTGATCACTCATGCTGGACATTAGTGTTTCATACTTCTTACTGTTCTAAAACTACATTGTGATGCCAGACCTGCTGCTCTATGAACTTTTTTTAGTGACTACAAATCATGTTTAAAAAATTCTCTTTGGTGTCATATAGTGTCCTCCTGGCTTTTTCCTGAAGCTTCCCCTCCCATGGATACACCCCCACTCATCTCAATGGTCTGCCCCAGAATTTACAGGATGTTCCTGTTTTTGCCTTTTATAGATGGCCTGTCCCTACTAACATACACTGACTGTTGAAATCATTGATTGATGTCAGATATAAGTTTCATTTTTCTTATTTTTTTTTTATCATGTCAAAAAAGCCCTGTTACACTAAGTGATATGTTAGAGTAGTGGGTTAAGGCTGCTGCAGCTTCCTGTGCTAATGGTGAAGGGTTTGAAACTTCCCCTCCCGTTTTGATTTCATTTAGTTATTTATTTTAAATTTTCAAAAACCTACATAATATTTTAGATATTTCCATGGGCAACTGCTGAGAGTACACAGTCTGAATCTTTTTAAGTGCCTTTGGGACCTGCTATATAGACTATCCTGAGTGTTTAAGTGTTTCCTCTACTCCACCTTATCTCTTTAATGCTGCACAACTGTGTTACATGAAACTTTTATATGCCTTTAAGCTTTTTTGCAGACTTTGGCATACATACTCAGAGTTGCTTGTCATTTGGCTACTTTGCTAGTGATTGCTGAGAATCTGCTTTCACCTGGAGCAATTCACTACTGAAAAGACAAAAATAAGTATTTTTTCCACTTCTCTTATATTCTGTGACTGTACTTTAGCAGGTTCTTAAGACACTTGCTGTTATTTTTGCACTTTATAGCCAAAAAAAAAAAAAAAACAACTTTACTGTCTACTGCTGCTTTAACTAGTCAACTGCAGTGTATTACACTGTATCTGTTAGTTGTAGGCAGTTTGTGTGGTCTTCTTACACTTGGGGCTCCAAACCAGCTATTCCGCATTAAGAAGGGAATTTTCTGCACCCTTTCGTCAGACGTGTTCTGATCTATCCTGTCTCAGTTGGGGATCGCTAGTGGAAGGCTTATTGTCCGCTTTCCTGATTGGTAGTAGCTTAAAAAGTACAGTTTTGTACCTACCATAAATGTAGATGTTAGAGTGTTCACCCTGCTGCAGTCATCACACTTGGGTTATCCTGTCGTCAGGCGGTCCCGCAGTCGGCCGGAATTCCAAAGTCTTGGTCCGGCGTCGGTTGCTGTCGCCTCTTCCCTGACGTCAGTGCGCCAGGGGTATATATAGTGCAACCGACGCCATTTTCTTCAGTTTTTCTTGCCCCAGATGTCAGGTGCCCCCAGAAAAGGTGGTCAGAAATTAGTACCAAATGGAGTAACCTCTGCACAAACACAGAATCCCTTCAGCTATAAGCAAATACATCAGTAAGGTATTGAAGAGATTTAGTCAGTAGATCAGAGGGGATGGAGGGAGGGTAACCTGGACTGCAGCAGGGTGAACACTCGAACATCTACATTTATGGTAGGTACAAAACTGTACTATGTTCATCGTGTTACCCTGCTGCAGTCATCACACTTGGGTTGAATCCCAAAGCTAAGGTAGGGTGGAGGTATCATAGAGGGTTAGTGGAGGCTATAAGGCCCTGCAGAACTGCAGTGGCGAAGCCCGCCCTGGTCTTAGAGTAAAGAGGTAAGCAATAGTGTTTGGTAAAGGTGTGTACTGAACTCCAAGTTGCAGCTTCTAAAATCTCCTTGGTTGGAACCCCCCTGAGAAAGGCTGTAGAGGTAGCTGTTGCCCTAGTAGAGTGGGGCCTAATGGTAGCAGGGACTGGTTTCCCATGATGGGTATAGCAGAAACATATGCAATAACCTATCCATTTAGAAATGGTTTGCTTTGATATAGCCTTCCCTTGAGAAGCTGTAGCATAGGATACAAAGAGCTGGTCAGATTTTCTGAAAGCCTTAGTTTTGTCCAAATAGTAACGAAGTTGCCTGTGAATGTCCAAGGAATGCAGGAGTCTCTCACCTTTGTTCTGTGGATTTGGGAAGAAGGTGGGTAAGTGGATGGTTTGATTTAAAGCCACACTGGAAACCACCTTAGGCATAAAGGAAGGATTAGTTCGTACAGAAACTCTGTCTTGATGAAAAATTAGGAAAGGTTCCACAGCCATTAGTGCCTGTAGCTCTGAGACTCTCCTAGCTAGGAGCAGGGCAGTCTTCCATGACAGGAACTGAAGATCTGCAGAGAAAGCTGGTTCAAAGGGAGGTAGCGTTAGTTTTTCCAGAACAAAATTGAGGTCCCATGTTGGTGTAGGAGCTCTCCTGGGTGGTCTAATGTTTTTTGCCCCTCTGAGGAACTGCCTTAGAAGAGGATGTGAAAATAAAGGTGGATCCGTGTTGTAGTGAGCTGAAATAGCTGAAGCATGGATTTTAATAGAGGAAAAAGAAAGTCCTTTGTGCAACATCTCAGCTAAATACTGTAGAATGTGAGGCATGTGAGGCTGAAATGTGTCTTGGCCTTTAGCTTGGTTCCAAGCACAAAACCTTTTCCACTTGTCCGAATAAGCCTTCCTGGTGCTTGGCCTCCTGGCTTCCAGAATAACATCCAGAACTGCTTGTGAAAAAGGAGCTGGTTGGATGTTTAGTTGATTTGCCATGCAGCCAGATTTAAAGTTTTGAGCTGGCTGTGAAGAATCTGATTGTTTTGTTGCGTGAGCAAATGGGGGATTTGAGGCAATATCCATGGAGGGCTGTGGGCCATATTTCTCAATAGCGGGTACCAGTGCTGGCGTGGCCAGTCTGGGGCTATGAGTATCAGTTGTGGTCTCTCCTTTTTGACTTTCAGAAGAACCTTTGTGAGGAGAGGCAATGGAGGGAAGGCATATACTGTTAGGTTTTTCCAACTGAAAGAGAGTGCATCCACTTTCCAAGCTTGTTGGTGAAATGTCCTTGTACAAAATTTTGTTAGCTGATAGTTTTGAGGACTGGCAAACAGGTCTATGTCTGGAAGGCCCCATTTTTGAGTTACCATTGTAAATATTTGTGGATCTAGTTTCCACTCGTGGGGATCCTTGATGTTTCTGCTGAGGTCGTCTGCCAATGTGTTCTTCTGTCCTGGCAGGAATTGAGCTTGTAACTGAACTTGGTAAGCCAGAGCTGTGTTCCATAAGATCATTGCTTGCCTGCATAGAGGGTAGGAATGTGTACCCCCTTGTTTGTTTATGTACCACATTACTGTGGTGTTGTCCGTCCTTATTGCTAGTTGTCCTGGATGTAATAGATCCTTGAAGGCTGTCAGAGCTTTCTGTACAGCTAGCATCTCTTTTTGATTTATGTGCAGATTTCTTTGATCTGCGGTCCATAGGCCTTGAATGCATTGCCCTGCCATGTGTGCCCCCAGGCGTAGTTTGAAGCATCTGTTGTGATAGTTTGCCTGGCTGGGGGCAAGGTGAAAGGCTGACCCTTGTTGAGGTGACATGCTTGTGACCACCATAGAAACTCCTGTTGTAGGCAGGGAATGAGAGATATCATTGTGTCCAAGCTGTGGCTGTGTTGAGACCATATGCTTTTTAGGTACCACTGTAATTTCCTCATATGCAGCTTTGCAAATGGTATTATTAGTATGCAAGATGCCACGAAGCCCAAGGCCTGCAGAATTTTTCTTGCAGTTAATTGGATCTTTGTTGCCATTGTCTTGAAATATTGAGTCAGTTGTAGTTGTTTGTCTGGCGTAAGATAAGCCTTCTGGGCCGTTGTATTCAAGCTGGCACACAGGAATGTCATTTTTTGTGAGGGTACTAGATTTGACTTCTCTTCGTTTACTGTGTACCCCAGGCAGTTTAGTAGATGCTTTACAAAGGCCAGATGATGTAAGAGAATGCCTTTGCTTTCTGCTTGGAGAGGCAGTCGTCCAGGTATGGATATATTTGAATTCCTCTTTGTCTGCAGTATGCAATTACTGGTGCCAGGCATTTTGTGAAGACTCTGGGCGCAGTAGATAAGCCAAAGGGCAGTGCAGAGAATTGGTAATGGGTTGAACCTGCAATGAAACGGAGGTATCTTCTGCAACTTTGTCTGATAGGGACATGCAGGTATGCCTCCTTGAGGTCCAACGTTACTAGCTATGCTTCCTTGCCCAACATGGGAAGTAGCTGCTGTAGTGTTAGCATCTTGAATTTGGGTACTTGTAAGTAAGTGTTTAGAACTGAAAGGTCCAGAATTGGTCTCCAGGCATTGTCCTTTCTGGGCACTAGAAAGAGTCTTGAGTAAAATCCTTGGCCTTGCTCTCGAGTAGGTACCAGTTGAATGGCTCTCATGTCTATGAGAGCTGTAATTTGCTGTTGTGCCTCTGCCCATTGATTTTGTGGCAGGTTTGGCATTCCTCTTTTCGTTGGCAAGGTGTGAAAGTGGAATCTGTATCCTCTTAAAATTATGTCTAGGACCCATTTGTCCTTTGTGACAATGTGCCAGTTGTCTGCAAAAAGTGTGAGTTTTCCCCCCAAGGGGGCTGCCAAGAGAGTATTGCTTGGCCAGATGAGGTGCAAGTCATTGAGTTTGTCTTCTGGTGGATTGAGACCTGTCTTCTCCTCCCTTCTGTGTTGTACTGCCCCACTGGCGAGGTTTGTACTGGGCTTGTGGTTGTCCTCTGCCCCTTGAGCGTCTGTATTTACCCCTCTGTGGTCTGTCAGTAGCTGGAAAGGACCAATTTTTTGTTGGCCAATTTCTGCTGAAGCGAGGGGGTTGTACCTGTAGGAAATCTTTGACTGTCTGCATAGATTTTGCCTTATCCTCCATTTTCCTTAAAACTTCTTCTGTTCTAACTCCAAAAAGAACATCCTGCTGTAAGGGAGCATCTAGTAGTTTTGCTTTAACATGATCAGGCAGAGTTTGTTCCTTTAACCAAGCATGCCTACGTATAACGGACCCAGTGACAGCTGCTCTGCAGGAGGCCTCCAAAGAATCAAACCCACATTGTAAGGTATGTTTGCCCACCTGTTCAGTGGCATGTAACAGATCCTGTACTTCTTTTAATTCAGATTGTTGAGGGAGAGTGGTTATTCTTTGCTTTAACTGAGAGATTAGGAATTGCTGATACTTAAGCATGTGAAATTGACAATTCAGTGCCCTCATAGCTAGTGTGGCTGAGGTGTAAACCTTTTTCCCCCACCTGTCTAGTGCTCTAGAATCCCTCTCAGAAGGTACTGGGTTTTTAGCCGTAGAAGCCTTAGCCCCCTTGGGACCCTGGGAGATAGTCTCTGGGTCAGCTACAGGGCTTTTGTAAAGAAATTTGTGTGAATCAGGCACTCTATAGTATCTGTCAGGCTTAGCCGGAGCAGGAGGAAGAGAATCAGGGTTCAAACTGGATTCTAAACAGACATCATCCACAATGTCCAAAACTGGAGGGATGGCAAGTGGTCTGTGTTGGGGGAGCAAAAGAAACTCTCTGAGCCTTTTCTTCGAGTCAGAGTAGTCCTGACCCTCCCAGTGAAAATGTTCCCTCATAGTGTGTAAAGTTTCTCTAAAGGAGTAGTCTTCAAGAGGAGAAGCTGAGGGAATAGAGTCTTCAGCATCAGAATCTTCATAAGGAGAGAAGGAGTAATCTTGGTCCTCAGAGGAGTCTGAAGAAATGGACACTTGTTCAGAGGATGCATAATCTTCCTCTTGTCTAGGCCTTTTGTCAGGAGGGGGCTGGGAAGCCCTGATTAAAGAAATTAAATCTTCAGCCATTTTGAGCATCTGTTTCTTAGGCATGGGGCCTTGAACAGGAGAATGAAGAGCAGTCCTTTTAGATTTAGTAGGAGTCTTCGATTTAGAAAACGTTTTAATGGTGAGAGTCGTTGGTCTGAAAACGTATACAATAAGAATGAAAATCCTTATGAGGTATTTGCTTCCCACAAGAAATACAATTGTTAACTTTTTCTGACATCGGTCTGAGGCAAGAAAAGTTTCCCCAACGGGGTACTTAGCTTTATAGAAGACTTCGGTCTGAAATTCGTATTCGAAAATCTTAGGAGTCGGCCGACCGGCACTTGCGAACTGCTTCTGCTTCGGGCACCGCGCGGCAAGAAAGACTGGAGAAAATGGCGTCAGTTGCACTGACGTCAGGGAAGAGGCAACAGCAACCGACGCCGGACCAAGACTTTGGAATTCCGGCTGACTGCGGGACTGCCTGACGACAGGATAACCCAAGTGTGATGACTGCAGCAGGGTAACACGATGAACATCTGGTTTCTCTTTGCTCATATTTAAGTCTCTTGTTTGTGTAGCGCTGCTCTTCTCACAGAGGTGGTTAGCAGTGTGCTGTATAGAATCAAAAGCCTAGAAGTTCAGTTTTTCCCTAAACAGCTATCAGTGAAACTCTTCCAAACTCTTTTGCTGCTCTAGGAGCAACTCAGTTGCACGTTGAGCAGCGTTGCCTTATTGATCAACCTTAGCCTACACAAAGTATAGGTCCCTCTTGTAGTCTTGGCACTACCAGCACAGTCCTGTCAAATTAACCCATTCCCTTCCCTAATAAACATATAGAAAGAGCCTGCTATCATGGATGGGCAAGTCTCCTATTATTTCTCTGGCTAGCCTGATAGACATGGGCATCCTGAGGCAATGTAGAAACTGTCTCTTGTACACTGACAACCAATTATTCCTGAAACAAATACTTTATGTGAGAGATGTAGTTACACTATGAAACTGGAGGCAAGACTCTCACATGAGGCCAAATTAAATGTCATACAGGTTGTCAGCACATGCACACTTCCCACACTAAATAAGGACATGACACATAAACCCACATATGTGGAGGTACTCACAAGTAACTTACCCAAATTAGAGGCCTCCCAAACAGAAAGCACTTAAACACATAATGCAAAAAACAACCACAACATATAATGACACACACACACACACACCAGTGTCTCACCAATTTGCCCATGAGACATAACACAACAAAACCTAATCTACTGATCATAAGTGATTCCATTGTGAGACACAGAGATGTTCTCCCTCACCAGGATGGATAAGGCATGGGTTATGGTTTGCTGTCTGTCAGGTGCCAGATCTATCAAGTCTCTCAAGTACTCAAGTCACTCAACCGCAAGTATCGATATGACTCAGTCGGGTTCCCTTCAAAATCTCGAAATTCATATGGTCGAGGCTTCACAATTTCAAAATTCTGAACGGAGATCTGCATACAGCGCAGAACAGGAGATTTCCTTTTTCCTCACTGTAGTGCAATCTCGGAGTTGGTATATTTAAGTAGTGGGGGTGTGGGGGGTGCAGGGGGGCTTGCCCCCTTGCAGAAACGTTTAAATAGTTTTTTTTTTTTTTTTTTTAATTTGTTTCGGAATTTCGAGATTCTGAAGTGAATCCGACTCGTAGTCTATGTGGGAGTGAATAACTTGAGATGTACCTCACTGGACTATATGAAGAGTGACTTGACTGCGCTCTCAGATTATGTGTCACAGGCAGGTACCAGCCTAGCTTTAAGCAGCATTCTACCTTCTCCAAGGATGATGCCACAATACAAAAAAAAATAATTGACTTTAACAACTGGTTAACTTCTAGTGCCAGTTCAAGGGGATCCAATATCTGTCAGCCTGGGAAAACATGGTCGGAAAGCCATGCTGCTTTGCCAGAGATAGTTTGCACCTGTCTCCTCTATGCTTTCACATACTGGCAAATGCATTAACCACCTCTATTGTGCCTTTTTTAGGCAGTGTTAAAATAACCAACCTCCCAACATAACAAAATCCTCTCTAAATAGACTCAAGTTACTGCTGATTAATGCTAGGAGTCAAAACAAGAAACTGCACTCCCTGGAAGCACTCCTCACTTTGGAAGATACTGACATCTGTGCAGTCACTGAGACATGGTTCAAAGGCATGGAAAGCACCCCAGCTGAGCACGGCTACAATGTCTTCCATACGTTCAGACCACAAACTGAGTGTGAAAAAAACAAAGCAAGAGGTGTGTTCATCTTCATTAAGGATAGTACACCTTGAGACTAGTCAAACAGTATGACTCTCTTGAGCTACTCCATGCCCAATTAACTATAGACAAAGCCCCCTATCACATCATAGCTAGCTATAGGTCCCCCACCAAGAAACAGGAGGGGCATACCACATACCTGTACTAACTGGAGTTACTTGCCATACAGCCCAACATTTTACTCATGGGTGATTTTAATTTTCCTACCATCGACTGGGAAACATACACAACCACAAACATGCTCAGAGGTTCTTGGACTTTGTCAGTGCAAATGCTCTGGAACAGCTAGCAAAGTACACCCACAACAGGCTGAAATGTCCCAGACACAGTACTCACTAACATGGGAGAGCACTGCACCCCCTGTGTGATGTTCTCCCTGGTAAGATCGGACCACATACCTGTACTTACTGGAGTTACTTGCCATACAGCCCAACATTTTACTCATGAGTGATTTTTTCCTACCATCGACTGGGAAACATACACAACCACAAACATGTGATGTGTGCTACCAACATTTTTTTCTCTGAATATTTACAATTTTACATCGTTGGCTGCAGTATCCAGGTGAAGATTTTTTAGTGTGTACAGCCACAAACATGCTCAGAGGTTCTTGGACTTTGTTAAAGCAAATGCTCTGGAACAGCTAGTAAAATACACCCACAACAGGCTAAGATGTCCTAGACACAGTACTCACAAACATGGGAGAGCACTGCGCCCCCCCCCCCATGTGATGTCCTCCCTGGTAAGATCGGACAATAAATCAGTCTCTTTTGATGTAATTATAAGACCAGATACTCTATCAAGCTCAAAAATGCTTAAGAATTTTTCAAAGACAAATTACTTCCTACTAAGTGATGGTATAAGAAGTTTCAAAACCCCTTCGAATGCAGATAACACAGACTCCTATGCAGAGGTGTACACCAATGTCATGGATAACTACTTAAGCAGTTGCACAGAACTGGCTGTACTTGACCGGATTAAAACCAGGTCTTGCCAAAAAAAAAAAAACAATCCACCCTGGTGGACCCCTAGTATAAACAGGCTATACAAGAACAGAAAGAAACTAATGTCCAAGAACAAGAGGGAACTGACTCAGCAGAGGAAGAAATCCCTCTGTAGCTTAAAGAAACAAATTAGAGATCTTATAAAGTCCTCCAAAAGGTGTTCTTTAACTACATCCAAAATCTAAAAGGGAATACCCAGCTATACTCTGAACTGGTTGTGGATGGCACCACCCATACTCAACTGGAGGTAATAGCCAACCTGCTAGCTGACAGATCTGGAGCAAATTCACCCTCCTGTCTGCTCCAGTCATTCCCCAAAGAATAGCTGCCACCACTCCTCAACCTATTATCTCAAGAGAGCAGGTCATCTAGGCACACTCCAAAGTCAAAAACACAGCATCAATGGGACCAGACAACATCCCAGGTTGTCTTTTAAACAACTTAAAACATGAACAAGCAGACCCACTTGGATCCCTGCTTAACCACAGCCTGCAAACTGGCTATGTTCCAGCAGAATGGAGGACAGCAACAGTAATCTCTCTACACAAAGGGCACCATCAACCAGCCCTATGTATTATAGGTCCATAAGTTTGACCAGCCTCATCTGCAAGGCCATGGAAAGAATCATTATGGACCATATTAATAAGGACATAGATAGTCTCCAAACTCTGGACTTAACTCAGTTAAGATTTGTTAAAGGTAGATCATGCCTGTTAAACATGGTTGACTTCTTTGAGAAAATCACCAAGGCTTTGGACGAGTAAGACCTTCAGTTTTGAGATACCTTCAGTTTTGAACCAGCCAAGGCATTTGACACAATCCCACACTCAGGTATTGTAAAGAAACTCTCCCAATTGGGAATTAACCTCTACATTACCAGATGGGTAGCCAGCTGGCTCACCGGCAGGACACATACTGTCAAAGTAGATGAACTCACCTCTAGCAGAAAATCAGTCACCACTGGCGTACCAATGGGTTCTGTGCTGGGCCCCTTATTTCTCTGAAATCCAGGCAAACTTGGATGGGATGTGGTCGACCAGGTTCGCTGATGATTGCAAATAGGGAGCAACCATTGAGTCCTCCAACAATGTTAATATACTGCAGATATGGTTATCGCAGACAAATGATTGGTGCCAAAGCCATGGGTAAAATCTAAATCCAAAAACTAGATTATTCCATTTGGGAAAGCCGACATCCCTGCTAATTACATTATAGACAGCACCCCCCCTAAGTGGAGACCCAGTGGTACGTGATCTGTGTACTCAGATTTATAACAATCTGAACCTTGACCACCATGTATCCACAGTTGTAAGGACATCCTTCTGTGTGACACATCTTATAAATAAAGGTATCACATCTATTTCTAGGGATGTTATAAATTCCATTATACTTGGCCCTCATCAGACCAGTAACTGAGTACATGCTCCCTTTTGCATGTACTTCACTAGATACCTGCAACAACTGGAGAGACCACAGAAATTTTTCACCAAGAAATTATGGGATACAATAACTATTTCAGATCATGCACCAATAATAACTAAAATAAAAACACAGGGTAATGAAATAAAAATGAGACACTGGCGTTTTCCCACCTATCTGTTGAAAAGAGAGTAATTTAAAGAATGGGTAGTGGATATTATTCAGGAGCTATTTAAGAGGATAGAAATTACTTCTGAAAATATAGCTAGGGAGTGGGATAAAATTAAGGTGGAGTTTAAAAATAGGGTGAAAATAAAAGAAAGGACGCCATGGTTAAGAAGCAACAAAAATTATTAAGAGGGACTAACAAATGTTAAAAGTATTGCAGAATAAGGGGAATCTCACAGAACAAGAAGAGGATCAACTGCAAAATGCTAAGCAGAAAATAAGGGATTACCTCGATAATATACATGAGTTTATAAAGATTGCTATTAAGCAACTGTTTTTTGATAATAATACTAGAGCACAAAAACTTTTAGTACAACTAAGGCAAAAGAAAGTAGAAAAGGCTGTCGCCAAGCTTAGGGAGCCTATAACAAGGAAGGTAATAAGACATCCTGTAGAGGTATTAGAAATATTTTGGAACTTCTATGAAAGTCTGTATAATGCAAAGAAATATGGAAATCAAGAAACGATACAAATGGAAATGTTTATGGAAAAATTAAATATGCCAGAGTTAGAGGTAGATGAGGCTCAATTATTAATGATTAGGATAAGAGGATATGAGATAAAAATTGTGATGTATAGCTATCTACTGGAAAGTCCCCAGGAATAGATGGCACACCTGTGGAAGTTTGGAAGCTAGAAGGGAAAAAAAATGATAAAGATCAGGAAGGTTTTGTTTAACAGTATTTTAAGAGGAGAAGTACCAGCATCCTGGAAGAAAGACACGGTAACTGTACACTTAAAGAGGGTAAAGATCCTAGATCCAGCTTCAAACAGGCCCATTTCAATACTTAACCATGATTATAAACTGTTAATGTCTATAATGGCTAAAAAATCGCAGAAGTAATACCAAAACTGATAGATATGAATCGATGTGGTTTTGTGGAAGGGAGGCAAACATTTGACAACATTAACAGAACACTGATGATCCAAAGGGAAGCAAGTAAGAAAATACCATTACTGTGGCTGGGTTTTGATGCAGAGAAAGCATTTGACAGAGTAAGCTGAGACTTTATGAGCACGGCAATGCATTGCATTTCCTAAAAAATTATAAGGTTAATTACGAAGATATATGAGGGATCAGAGGCAACTATTAACGTGGGTTGGGTCCTCTCTGATAATTTCTGCTTGAGCAGAGGAACCAGGCAGGGGTGTACTCTTTCCCCTTTATTTGCATTATATTTAGAACCATTGGCAAAGAAAACAAGGGACTCAGAAATTCAAGGGTATTATTGGTGTGTTAGTCAAGAAAAACTGGCTGTATTTGCAGATGATATAATTTTCTACCTGACAAAACCAGAAAGAGGCATTACAGTGCTGTGGAACAATTTGAGAGTTTCAAATCTTTTTGGGATACAAAATGAATGAAGCTAAAACAAAGGCAATTGCGGTAAATTATGTACCCACATATGAACTGGTTCAGCAATATCTATATTTATGGGGACATGATAAAATGAAGTATTTAGGAGTATGGATTAAAAATTATTCTGGTGTGGCAGCTAAGGATATGTGGGAAGAGACTAAACAAAAGATAATACAAAAACTGAGAAAATGGAAGCTTTGTTATATGGAAATGGAAAGTAAGATACAAGCTGTTAAAACATTTTAGTCCCATTAGTGTTATACACAGGGCAGGCATATTTTTATCAACCAGAGGAGAAGTTGTGGATAGCAATTAAGAGAGAGCTAAAGGACTTTATCTGGAGGGGATGATGGCAAGAGTCAAGTAGGATAAGCTGATTCTTTCAGTAGAACATGGCAGACTGGGCTTACCTGATATGAAGGGGTATTTCAGAGCTACACAATCATTTGCTCATGTACATAGCACAAGCAGAAAACTATAATTCAAAGTTGAAACGGATGATGAAGATGAAACACGGGGGAAGCCCAAGAAACAAAGGAGAGACTGGGATTTTGGATGCAGGCCTTTAAGTAGAATAACAATAATCATACAGAATATTATATTTATACAGTAGCAGAAAGTATCCTAAGAACTAAGCCAACACGGGAATGGAGTAAGGAGATTCTGCACAATAGGTATGACTGCAATTAGGGATATCGACAATAGGCAAGTGAGGGCTGGAATTTATTGGAGAAAACTTGCAAAGGAATCAAGGTATCATGAGCAAATAACTAAAGAGGGAAAGATGATAGAATGGGAAAATGCCGAGAATTTATTTGCACTGCAGGTTAGAGATTGCCTATACTCTGATAGCAATCCTTGCTAGGGAAGGCAAAGAGAAAGAAATATGGGGGTCCTAAATAAAAGACCAGCACTAGTAGAGTTTTTAGTAGAGTCTAGAACAGATGCTGCCATTATAAAAGGACTAATTAGTACAGCATATAAAATACTGCATAAGAATCAATCAGATGAGGTTAGAAGGGATTGGGAAGAGACAATGGATAAGCAATTCACAAAGAAACAATGGGAGAACATATGTATGTCTCCCAAATTTGCAACAAGATCTAGAAGATTTAAGATTTTTGCGTGGAAATGTTTACATAGATATTTTTATACGCCAAGTAGACGCCACAGAATTTTTCCGCAGGTAGACTGCAAATGTTGGAGGTGTGACGGGGAAGAAAGAGGTAATTGGGAACATATTTTCTGGAAGTGCGGTTGAGTTGGCGGACTTTCAGGATTCCCTGTGGATACACTGTTGGAGATGCTGGGTGGGCAGACTGGTGTGATGAGGAAAACCATTTTTCTGAGCTATGATACAGAATCAGAATTGCCTAGACATGGTAAGACATTGCTGTATCTAATTATGGTGGCTGCCAAAAAAAAAAAAATACTAGAAAATGGAAATCAAAATCTAAATGGACTATACTAGAAGTAGAGAATATAGTAACAGAGATAAAAGAACTGAAATTAAGATCTTCAGAAAATGGTAAAAGCAAACTACATTTGAAAAAAATGGGAATTGTGGGAACAGTACATACAGGGGAGGAATGAGGTTTAAAAGAAGGCAGGACTTACATGAGCTATATAATGTTTGACTGAAAATGATTAAGTAGATTATAAGTGATGTAGAATGTTTGCAACTGGGAGTGTGTCACTATATTTTTGTGATGTAAAATGCTGGTAACTAGGATTGGGTCAGTGTGACTTGTTTTCATTTATATAAATGTATGGGGTCATAAATGATGGTTTAATAATCTTGTTAAAAAAAAAGACAGGAAATTAACAATTTGTGTAGTGTTGCTTGGGTTATATGAAATACAGCAATATATGTGAAGTATAATGTTTGTAATTGTGAACTTGCTAATATTGTTTAGTTATTTTTATATAAATGTAAATTTGCTGATGTCACACGTGATAATTCAGTAAAGGTGTTTAAAAAAACAAAAACAAAAAGATATTACAGGGTACACAAAACAAGTATTATGCAGAAAGACTGAAAGCCCTGTCAATGTATTTTGTCTCCAACAGCTTGCTAAGGGGTGACCTGCGCTTGGCTTACAGGGCAGTCTCTGTGATGGAAATGCTACACATTCGTAAATCAAACTGCACAAGGATCACTCACTCGCTCTAAGAATCTTAATCTAGCCTCTGACATAAACAGGTCATGCTGGAGAGATAGATACATCTCACAGAGACTGCCATTTCTGTGGAACAAGCTTTCAATTCACGTGAAACAGAGCCCCTCCCTGACCCTCTTCAAACACAACCTAGATCAAATTTACTCCTTGAGTAGCACCCATGCTCCTCCTGGACAGAGGAAGTCAGTACTAACTACCATAGACCCTTACCTCTGCAAACTTCAATCACCAAACCACCAACAACTGGGGTAACTCCAGATAAACATGGTTAGGCTGGTAAGGGCCCTAGGACCATTAGTCTAGTAACCTTCTATTAACCTATGATGTAAAGAATTATCCCTGGTGTCTACCTCTCCCTCCACACACATAAATGTTGCAGGATTTGCTTGTTAGTCTAGGTTAATGTGGAGGTATGACAGCCCTCACATACACACACAGCCCCCACCCCCACCTGATCACAGTCAAGGACACACACTCTCATTCACCCATACACACACACACATACACAGCTACCTTACCTATTCCCTAACACACACACACACACACACACACACACACACACACACACACACACACACACACACACACACCCGGCGACCTCCCAGGCAGAAGCAGAGACACAGACACACAAACATACTCTAACACTACATGTCCGCCAAACTCCCAGGCACTTACCTCTAACTTGATCAGGAGAACACAATCTTTTGGCTGTGTTCATTAACACTGTTGGCCAAGTTAACTTACTCAAGCATTTCCATGCACGAGCACATGGCTAATTAGAATAGGTCTCTTCCCCGAATGTCTCATTAGCATTTGCAGTAGGCCAGGGGCAGCACATCTCTTCTTTGTGGTGCAGCACCATGACAGGGCTGTCTCTGAGTTGGAAAATGATACCACAATTTATTTATTTATTTATTTATTTTATTTTATTTAACATTTGTTGACCGGGAATGTCCGACTAGGTTCCACAGAGCCTGTTTTCAGCGGAGGCCCGGGGAGAAATGCTCCAGATGCATGTCTTTGGTCAAGATGTACACCTCACAGTAACGTTCCTGCATTTAGCCCATTTTCAAACACGGTTTGTCATTTTTGTGCTACTTCCTATGTATACTGATTATACCTACTTTTCGATACATTACGGCTGTTAAACTCTACATTTATAAAGAATTTTTAGACTGTGTTAAGAGCTCTGTAGCTGATGTGCTTATGACTTTATAATTTTTAAAACTGTAAAAAATGTATTTTTGTATCCAAGGATAAGAGTTTGATAGCACCTGAATTGACTCATTTGTTTGCTCTCAAGTTCAGGAACAGAACATACTAGGCAGTTGATCACAAGGACCATAAGATGGTTAGCCATAAACATCTTTAAGATGACAATATTAAATGTTCTTGCCACCCTTTTCAAGCACTTAATAGTGCTCAGTTCCCAAATTCAGCAGGGCAGGGTATGATAACCCTGATGTAAATTTATGTCCACCCAACAAAGACTAGTCAAAAAGGTAGCCATAGTAGTATTTTCTTTGACATGTAGTGGTAGCTTATTCCATTGGTTAGGAATATGTTGAGTTACGAGCCTATCTTTCCAGTGTGTCATGTTTATTTGTTGGTGTAGATTTAAATCCTTAGTGCAGTTGTTTGTACAGCCACTGGTTATGCATAGAAATAGGAAGCCAAACAGGACCGTGTCTTAAATTGTTCAAAAAGTGAAACACAGGTCATCTCACAGCAACCTGTAGGCTTTTGAATATAGGGAGAGTCGTACTAATCCATTGGGACTAACTGAAGGATTTAAGAACTTTCTTTTTCTTGGTTAGAAATCTTTGGGGCTTTTCCAGTTGAACAATATGCTTGGATTGGTACATAACAAAGCAGGCATTGCATTCATTGTTGGGTCTGATAAAGGAAAAGGAAGAGTACAGTAGTAGTATTACGTCTTATTTCCTTGGAAATTAAATGAGACAGACAGAAAGACTTCAACACTGTGGTGGAATCAAGATGATCAAATGAGAGACAGATATCCATATAAGTACTTAGGCCTCTTATGACAACATCTCTCTGAAAAGGAGTACCATTTATAACATATATACTAATTCCAAGATTGCACAATCCCCAGGGACTATCAGTCTTGCACATCTGCTGACCATCTGTATGGTTGACCAAAGCGCATTGACAATATGGAGGTTGTTTAAACTCAAACAGACCAACGCTAGGGAACCCATAAATATGTGTGTGTTTGTTTGCGAGCGTATTACATATAATGAACTATTCAGTGCATATCTATAATGGCAGTTCCAATTCAAATCTTTACAACTTTGCAGGCTTATTGGCTTATAAGTTTGCTACAAATTTCCACCCTTTAACTACCATCCCCACCTTACTGGAGTCACTATCCCCCACTGCCTGCAACAATCATATCCTTAATGTGCTCTTCAAATTCACAAATACTTCTTCAGTAGGTCCCGACAACATATCGGTTGTCTTACAAACAGTGTCAAGGAGGCCCTTACTTATCCCCTCCTTATGTTCTTTATCAATGGCGCACTGTGGTGGTGATACCCCTTTAAAAGAGGGATCACCACCACAGTATGCCATTGATGCCCCTTCATAAGAGGGTTCACCACCACAGTATGTCACTGATGCCCCTTCATAAGAGGGATCACTACCACAGTATGCCACTGATGCCCCTTCATAACAGGGATCACCACCACAGTATGCCATTGACACCCCTTCATAAGAGGGATCACCTTCACAGTATGCCATTGATGTCCCTTCATAAGACGGATCACTACCACAGTATGCCATTGATGTCCCATCATAAGGGTGGCCCCTCCACTGACACAAGCAGCTACAGACTCATCAACCTTACTAGTCTTGTCTGCAAAGCACTATAACTCATTATCAGTGATCTCATAAACCAGGGCATTAAGAATTTAACCAGGTTTGACCCACAACAATTTGTTAAGGGCAGGTCATGCCTCCACAGTCTTGTGACCTTCTTTGTAAAGGTCATGCAGGCCATGAAAAGTGATCACACTATTTGCTCTGCTTACCTGAATCTAGGAAAAGCATTTGAAACCATATCACATAATGGGATTGTAAACAAGCTAACAGCCTTAAACATAGATCCTTATGTGGTAAGCTGTCTTCAAACTTGCTTAAGGACAGAATGCATGTTGTTCTTTATTTACTGACTGACTGACTGACACTTGATAACAGGGAAAGTCCAACTGGCTAGGTGCCATTTCAGCAAAAACCCGGGGAGAAAAGCTCCAAAATATTACAAAAAACAATTTAAGAACAATATTTTGCAATCTTCAAAAATAGTACAAAAACATATACAGTTTAATTATACCAAGTTAGACATGGTGTGAATATGTTAGTTAAGAATAGATACAACTTATATGATGAGTTAATGTTTAGAGAAATTTTAGCCAGTTTGGAAAATTTAAAGCAAAGTTTGTATAATACAAATAGGAATTGCAATATGAAATTGGAGAGGAAAAAAGGGTTATGGCATATTTAGATGGAGAATCAGGGAGAGAAACCGACTGAAGTAAGAAAGTGAGTGAAGAACAGAAAGTAAGAAGGTATTAGGAATGAATAGATACTTGGTCATATTTAGGGATATAGTTTATCCTGGGGTTGTGCGAGAACAGAGCCAGATTTTGGCAAGGATGTCTTTCAAAATGGTTTTAAAAGACTGTTGGGAGGGTCCTGACCTAATGGATACTGGTAAGGAGATCCAGGCCTTACCACCATGGTTTTGAGTATAGACCATGCCCAGCAGATTTGATAGACTTGTGGACATACAGGAATCCTTGGTCAATGGATTGTAATGACTGAGAGGGAACATACATGTGTAGAATGGTATTTAACACAGGACAGGTATATATGGTACGAAGCTGTGTATATGTTAGTTAATGGGGCAGTTCTAACCAATTTAGGCTTTTTAGTCCTATACAGTGGTGGGTTTTTGAAAGGGGCACTTGCTGCAAATTTAGCCACTTTATTCTAGCACTGTTCATGCTTTGCTTTTTGTGATGCCTTGAGGTTAGTAAGGATGGGAGCACCCTAGAGTAGTAAAGGGAGGAGGTTAAGTAGTGGAAAGTGTAATTTTAGTTGTGTTGGTGAGAAAGTTTTTGGCTTTATTAAGCAAGCATCCCTAGTTTTTGGTGATTGTTTTATGCAATTTTATACATCCACTATCACCCCTAATAATTTGCTATGAGAAGTGAATTCAATAGTTGTACCATGAAAGGGACGATTTTAAGACATGCTTTTTCATGAGAGAGGGATTTGGGGTGAAAAGTAGTATTTTTTGGGGGGAGGGGGGTTGAGCAGTAGTTGTGAGTTACAAAACTATATTTCAGTGGTTGTTAAAGCTTCCTGTCTAATTTTTGGAAATGTGCCGGGTTGTCTGTCTGATGTGCATTGGGGTGTGGTGTCATCTGCATTTTGTATTAGGGAGGCCTGTTCTGTGGATGTGTGGAGGGTGTTGGTGTGAACGTTAAAGAGGATGGGACCAAGGATTGAGCCTTGTGGTACACTGGTGATGACTGGGAGGTATACAGACAGGGTGGAGTACCATTTTACTGACTGATTCTTATTAGATACGTAGCTTTTAAATTATAGAAAGTCAGCAATACCTCCTTAGTTAAGGGAATAAAGTGACCAGTGGCATTCCCCAGCATTCTAAACTGGTCCCCTGTCTTTTTGACATTTATTTCTCTGATCTCAACACTAGCAACACAGATCTCTGGCTGCCTCAAGTTTGCAGATGAATGCAAATTGGGTGTAGATGTCAGATCAACAAATTACACAAATATCCTTAAAGTGGACAATCTCACATGTTAACACATTGTGCATTGATAAAGTTGTCAAACTAAATGCTAAAACAAGCAGTAAAGTCTATTTTGTAAAACAACAAATTGCTAACACCCACTGTATCAATAGCACCCCAAACTCTGATGTGTCAGTAATCAGAGACCTGGGCATGTGGGTGAATGGCTCCATTTCCTTTAATCACCACATAATGACTGTTGTCAGGAAGTCCTATTAATCACCCTACCACCACCTAAGTTAATGTTCCCTGTACCGGTATAAACTATTATGCACACTTTGGTATGTCTCTCATTAGACATATCAAAAAAACTCGAAAAACAAACCATGGAGGCTCCTAATAAACAGAATCATGGGCTTTTAAAAACCTTTGCTATCAGGCGAGGCTGGAATAACTCTCCTTGAAATTAATGTCATATAGACCTTTTGAGGAGAGAGCTATGCTATGCTTTTGCATGCCCTCAATAATCCTATTACCAAAGCCTCCTTATTTCCAAAGTATCAAACAGTACAATAAGCACTAGAAAAAGAAGTTAGGTACTCACCATAACGTTCCATCTGAGTAGGTAACTTCATTTGTCTGCAACCTGTGGGTATCGGATCTGAGCCAGCAGCTTTCCAAACTAAAAGATCCGAGCTCTCAGCTCCTCCCCTTACCCATAATGCCCTGCTACCTCCCTCCAGTCCTCAGATCGAGTTTGTCTAAAACAAAAACAGACTAAGACCCTCGAAAGAGGAACACTAACCTAATGCAAGGCAAGGTGAAACCTTATGTCATAGAAATAACCATGAAACAGGTTAGGGGGAAGGAGTGGGGGGTCGGTTGCAGACAAATTAAGTTACCTACTCAGATGGAACGTTATGGTGAGTACATAACTTCTTTATCTGAAGTAGTTAACTTAATTTGATCAGCAACCTGTGGGACAGAGTCCCCAGCTACCTAAAACCTTGGGCGGACCTCAAGGAAGGATATTCCGGAGCACTGCGGAGCCAAATGATGCCCTACTCCTGGATATCAGATCCAACGTATAATGAGAAATGAAGGTATGAGAAGAGGACCAAGTAGCTGCTGAGCAGATGTCGTCTAGAGGCACTCTCAACCAGAATGCTGCAGAAGTAGCCATAGACCAGGTAGAATGGGCATGGAGCCCTAAGGGTTCAGGCTGGCCGGAGGCTAAATAAGCGTGCACGATGCATTGGGATATCCATCTGGCCAAGGTAACTTTCGTAATAGGCTTACCAATAGATAGTTTAGAGAAAGACACAAAAAGTTGATCAGATTTCCAAGTAGTGGCTGTCCTGTGCAAGTAAAAATGTAATTGTCTGTGCATGTCCAATAAGTGCAATCTCTATTCCCCTTTGTTCTGAAAGTTGGGGAAGAACACAGGCAAATTAATGGATTGGTTGATATTGGATTCAGAGGCCACCTTAGGCAAGAAAGAAGGGTTAGTCCTGAGAGACACTCTGTCCTTATGGAAGACCAGATACGGGGGTTTCATACAAAAGGATTGAAGCTCAGATACTCTCCTGGCTGAAGTAATTGCAATCAGGAAGGCCGTTTTCCAAGATAAAAATTTTAACTCAACCGAAACAGCCGGTTCAAAGGGTGGGCCAGTCAATGCCTGAAGAACCAAGGTTAAGTCCCAGGGTGGAACTGCATTCTTGACCGGAGGTTTCAACAGAAAAGTGCCCTTCAAAAACGTTTTGCATATCTTAGCGGACGCTAAGGAGCCAAGGTTATCCCCTATGTGGAAATGG
The DNA here is from genome assembly GCF_019279795.1 of Protopterus annectens. Classification (NCBI taxonomy): domain Eukaryota; kingdom Metazoa; phylum Chordata; order Ceratodontiformes; family Protopteridae; genus Protopterus; species Protopterus annectens. The sequence continues at coordinate 843,415,572 of NC_056732.1, forward strand.
GAAATAGCTGCCATTTGGACTTTGACTGTAGAAGCACTAGCTCCTTGGTAAAAAAATATGGGACAAGAATTCAAGAACCGTTGGAATGGGAGCAGTAAAAGGATCTAAATCCCTATTTTTGGCCCAGATGGAAAAACGCTTCCATTTACTTCTGTAGATCTTTCTGGTAGAAGGTTTATGCGCCGCTACCAGAATCGATTTTACGGGAGACGAGATACTAGGAGTCCTTGCTATTAGTGAAACTGGATCAACCAAGCCGTGAGCTTGAGGTCGCCCAGGTTTGGAGGCTGTAATCCCGCAGGATGAGAGATCAGATCTGGAATGGGATTTAAGATCCAAGGACGAACTACACTGTGAGACCGCAGGTAAGGGAACCAGATCTGGCGAGGCCAGAATGGGGCTATGAGGATTATCTTGCTCCCCAACCGATGAGCTTTCTGCAGAAATTTTGTCATTAGCGGAAGAGGAGGATAAGCATAAAGGAGACTGGGGGGGGCAAGCATGAACCAGAGCATCTCTGGGGCTCTCCCCTGTTAGGGGAATCAGAGTGAAAAACTTGCTGCATTTTGTGTTTGAAGGAGAAGCAAAAAGGTCACAGCAAGGTTGACCCCATCTGAGGAAGATCTGATTCGCTACCGATGGGTTTAGAGACCACTCGTAAGGTGTGAGGATCGAGCGACTCAGCTTGTCCGCTAGAATGTTGGCCCGACCCGGAATATGCGTTGCTACCAGAAAGCGGTTGGTGGAAATCGCCCAGTCCCAAACTCTCATAACTCTCAAACTCTCAGGGTAAGATTTGGTTCCTCCCTGTTTGTTGATGTACCAGACTACAGCCATGTTGTCTGTCTGAATTGCAATAGTCCTTAGAGGAAGAAGGTCTTGAAGGGCTTGCAACGCTAGAAGCACCGCCCTCATCTCCAGGAAATTGATATGCAGAACCGTCTCTAAGGGAGTCCACATGCCTTGGACGGTTCTGCCCATAGAATGCCCCCCCCCCACCCAAGGCGAGAAGCGTCCGTGGTCAGCGTGGCTTGCGGTTGAGGCATCACAAACGGTCTCCCTTCCCGCAGCTCTCGGGAATGGAGTCACCAAAGAAGGGAGTTCCTGCAAACCCTGCTCAGGGGAATTGGAGACTCCAATGGATGAAGTAGGAGAGACCATTGAACCTGAAGAGTCCATTGTAGGACTCTCATGTGCAATCGTGCTAGAGGTGACAGGCTGATGGCTGCCGCCATGGAGCCCAGGGCTCTCAGGACCAACTCTGCAGGTGGGGCTGGAGACTGTAGGAGCGCCATTGTGTGTAGTGATAAGTTGCGCAACCTGTCCGCTGTTAGAAAGGCTTTGGTCTGGTGCGTATTTATGCTGGCCCCTATAAAATCCAGAACTTGCACAGGATGAAGAGACGACTTCTGAAAATTTATAGTAATGCCTAGACGCTGGGCCAAGGCTAGGGAATAATCCCTGGTGGAGCAAAGCAGATGCCTGGAGGGGGCGGTGAGGTGCCAATCGTCCAGGTACGGAAAGACCTGAATTCCCTGAAGTCTCAGGTGGGCTGCTACAACTGCCATGACCTTGGTGAACACCCTGGGGGCTGTGGTGAGGCCGAACGGGAGAACCCTGAACTGAAAGTGACTGGCTCCTAGCCGAAAGTGGAGAAACCTCCTGGACCGTCTGTCCATGAGAATGTGGTAGTACGCATCCTTGAGGTCTATGGAGCACATCCAGTCATTCTCCTGTAGAAGAGGGAGAATAGATTGCAGAGTGACCATCCGGAATTTCTCTTTGGCAATGAACAGGTTTAGAGATGACAGGTCCAGAATTGGCCTTAAGTCCCCCGTCTTTTTTGGCACCAAAAAGAACCTGGAGTAATTGCCTAATCCGGATTGCTCTGGGGGGACGTGCTGGATGGCCCATTTTTCTAGCAACTTCGATATTTCTGAAGCCACCGCTTCCCTTTCATCGGGTGGGACATCGGGAAGGTGCTTTGTTAGAGGGGGAAGATACAGAAAGGGAATAGTGTAACCTCTGGATATTATTCGGAGCACCCAACGATCTGTAGTAATGGACTCCCAACTTTGTAGGTGCTCCGAAAAACGTCCCCCGACTGCCTCCAGAGAGGGACAGCCGGGCAAGCCCTCAGGGCTGCTGCGTGGGCCGGTCTGAGAAAGGTTCTCTGGACCTGAAATTCTTCGGCTGCCCCCCTCTGCCTCTGGGCCGGCATCCACCTTGTCCTCCTCTGCCTCTGAAGGACGAAGGGTCCGGAGCGGGACGGGACTGCTGGGACTTCCGGAACCACATCTTCTTCTGTCCTCTCTGGTTCCTTGAGAAGGACCTTTGAGGATTAGAGAAGCGGATCCCGATGGCAGACAGCGTCTTCCCGTCTTTCTCACTCTGGAGCAGCATGTCACGGACGGTTTTGCCGAATAGCATAGAACCGTCAAATGGAGCGTTCGCGAAGGTTGCCTTGAAGGGTTCCGCAACATTGCAAAGGCGAAGCCAGGCGTGGCGCCGCAAGGCGACCCCTGCTCCGCTGGCTCTAGCCGCTCCCTCCGTGGCATGGGAGAGGAGCCGCATGGAAGTGTTAGAAATTGACTTTAGAGTGGCCATTCGAGTCGAGAAGGTCCGTTTGTCCTCGGCCGCCATGGACTCTGGGGGAGCTCCAGCGTATTCTTTTATCAAGTCCCGCTGGGGGAGCTCCAGCGTATTCTTTTATCAAGTCCCGCTGGAGCCTGATGACGTGTGCCAGGTAATTCAGCGCCCTTATAGAAAAGGTAGCTGAAGCAAACATCCGCTTTCCAATATGGTCCATCGTCCGAGATTCCTTATCAGGAGGATGGACCGAGGAACTTTCCTGTGCTAGTTCCTTCTTAGTGGTGGCCGCCACCACCATGGCATCTACTGGGGAACCTTTATTCCACGCCTGTCAGGAGGGGGACTGAGTATTTTGTCTGGTCTTTAGGGATTGGCTCCACGGTGTCTAGCTCCTTCCAAGCCCTGGTAGTAATCAAGTCTACCAGGGGATCAGCCGGGAGGGACACCCAAGAGGTAGACGGGCCTGCGTCAAAAGCCTCCAGAAACACAGACTCATTGGAGGAAGGTTTTTGGGCAACCACCCTCCTCTGATACGTAGCATTTCCATAATATCTCCAAAGGAGACGTCTTCAGGGGGTGACCTTGGGGAACCTTCCCCTTCCTCTAAGTCTGTGTCCTCCGTGAGGGACTCAAGGGAGTCCAAGTGCCTCCTTTTGCACTTTCATTTGTGAGGGACCTCCTCAGCGGGACTGTCCGAGCAGGGCTCACCAACGGGGTCCTGTTCCCCTACGGGAGCCAACTGGAGCGCCGACGCAGGCTGTCCCTGGGGCCGGACGATGGAAGATAGGCCCAAATGAGTGGGAGTGATGGGTGGATCCGTAGCCCGGACCGGGGACCTGGAACTCCTCGACAGAGCCCTCTCCACTACGTCAAAAGCTGAGGGTAAACCACTCTCCCCTGGCTCCGAGAGCAGCCCCCCTCGGCTCTGACGCAAGGACCGGTGTCGGAGCCGATGCGATCGGACCCGAAAGGGAAGTGTGCTCTGACCGAAATGGAGCCAAAGACACACTCAACCCTGCGGATCCGAAGCTCAGCTCTCGGCCCCGACATGCTCGAGGGTACGGTCGGCGTTGAAGTAGCCACCACTGTCGGCGCCGACGACTCCCCGGGTCCGAGATGGCTCGGATCCAAAGACTCCAAAACCCAATAGCGAATCGGTGAAGGAGCAATTGGGGCAAAGAAAGGGGCCGAGCTCCCCCCCCCCGGAGGGGGGGAAGGCAGGAGCACCCCCATCTGCATCTGGGCCTGCAAGAATCGACGCATCATCCAGTCCAAATCATCGTCAGACATGCTTCTGTGGACCTCGAGGAGGTCGCCGAAGCAGACCGGGAAGGCCGCCTTGATGACCTAGAGGGAGACCGGTACTCCTCCTCCGGCTCCGGAGAAAAGCAGGGGGAATGGAGCCGAGAGGGTGGGAAGGCTAACTACCTTAGCTGGCGGAGCAGAGGAATGAGACTCTGCCTGCCTCTTATCGCTTTTATGCCGCTCTTTGTCCCTGTGCCTCTTCTCTCTTGTAGAAGAGTCCCCCTCTCCCTGAGACACAGAGGGAGGTTGAGTCCCAGTCTGGGGAGGGGGAACTGAAGGCAGGATAGCTGCGGCTGGTGCCTTAGAGGGAGAGGAGGAAGAAGAATCTGCGGGCAAAAGCCCTGCCAGGATTAACTTATTCCTCATATCCCTAACAGCCCGGAGGTTGAAGGCCGCACACACTTGGTAGCCAAAAGACAAGTGGGCTACCCCTAGGCAGAGAACGCATTGAGTGTGGCCATCCGCTGGGGACAGCTTATGGCCACACTCAGTGCATTTAGAAAAAATGGCCTTAGGCCCTTCAGCCATCGCACGACCACACACACACAGTAAAGGGGAGGGAAAAAATTAAATTTAAACAGTAAGTTTACCACAAAAAACCCAAGAAAAATATAAAGCCAGAAAACTAATGGCCTACTACACTCACCCAACACACAAAAATTCTTAGGAAATAGTTTTAAAATGTTTTTAAAAGTTTTGAAACTCTCACTCAACGCCAAGAGCTTGTCGCTTAAAGCTGTCAGAAGCCGCGGCAAACGAGATCGGAGGACTGGAGGGAGGTAGCAGGGCATTATGGGTAGGGGGAGGAGCTGAGAGCTCGGATCTTTTAGCTTGGAAAGCTGCCGGCTCGGATCCGAGGACGGATCCGATACCCACAGGTTGCCGATCAAATGAAGTTAACTACTTCAGATCAAGAGATATGACTCTACATAACTAGAGAGAGAGACAGGTTTATCATCCAATGCCTCTTCTTGTACTGGAACAGATTACCATTGCATGCCAAGCCGTGAATTTTCCTGTCAAGGTGATTAGACAATTGGATGAGAACCCTAAAATAAACACTCCGCGACTTACAGACCTTGCCTTCCTTGAAAAGTTGGTAGAGGCTGAGAATCTATTTCCTTAGTTTCTATGACCTAATTAAACATAGTCCTGAAGAGTCCTGCTTTTATACTACGTATGCAAGCTATAATGTCTGATTAACACAGAAGTTCCTTGCCAAGCAGTAGCCACACACATGTCCCATGCAGACACATCCTTGAGAAAGACCTTTGAAGTATCTCCTATTCCAGCGGAATTAGCCCTCACCATCTTCTGCAAAGATTGTTCCTGTCAAAAAAACAGAAAACTGATTTTTTTTATTTTTGTTTGTTTGTTTGTTAACCAGGTAAACCCACATGGCACAAGCCTGTTTTCAGGGGGTAAACAAGGAGGACAACCTGGTTAAGTGACTTGCTTGAGTCACATGGCAGGAAGATGGCGGTTGACAGACTCAAATCCAGGTCTACAAAATGAAACACCTTAGCATTTCATAGCTTTAATCCTCTGTGCTAAAGTATTAGATCTAGGTATTCTGAATGGGTTTGTCTGCCAACAAGCATACTATGTTATTCTTTGACAGAATATGATCTGTCTCTTCCAGATAAAATCAACTACTGTCCAGGCTGCTTGTGTACATCAAAGGTTTAAAAGTCTCTCCCTTGTTTTCTTGTTATCAAAAATAGGCAGGGAGTTCAACTGTTTGATTCAAAGTTGCCTAAGACACCACTTTAGGCATGAAGGATTTGTCTTATCCTTGTGAAAAACAAATGACTGTTTATATGCAACAGCTAATAATTCAGAAATTTTCTTTGCGTATGACGTAATTACTGCCAAAATCAAAGTCATCTAGCACAAAAAAGTACAGTACAAGTAACTCGACACAAGATTCTCAAGAAGAGATATCACTGCTGCAGTACAAATCTTGATCAATGAAAAAAGCTGAGTGCGGATGCTTGCTCTTCTAGTCTGACTTTCATAGTTTTAGCAGATGTCCCTATTAATTTGAGCTCATCTTCAGCCCAGAGCAGAATGTGCAACTTAACAGGAGGAGCTGCTTGGACTATCGTCTTCCTTTTTTTTTTTTGCCAAAAATGACTAGATAGAGTGCCTTAGCTGAAAGTAATACTTGCTCCAGACCTCGGTCTGTAAAATCCAAGACAACCTGCACATCTGCTTGTGTACAGAATCTCTGTTCACTTACAAACTTCTGAATGGAAGGTTTCTAACAAATATTTGTCCAGTACTGACAGCCACTCCCTGATTTAGGCATCCGAATCTCCTATTTTCAGCTTGCAAAATTAAATGGTTATACGTAAATGCCTAACTCTTTTAGGGGGATATTAGAGAAAGCTTTAATATTCCCTCACTCCATTACACTGTCCAAAAAATGTGGGCAGAACCACAGGCGGCCAAAAGCAGGGAACCTGTACTGTAGAATTAGGGTCTATATTATAACATCAAAGTTTTAAAACTTCGAATGTTATAATATCGAACCCTTTAGAGTGAAAGCTGACAATAGCGAAGCCTCGGAACGTCGAAATTTTACCTAGGGTAAGATTTCAGTGGTCCATTCGGTGGCTTCGCTATTTACAGCACTGTGGTGCAATGGTTATGGACCGGGTTTAGGGAAGTGAGCGAACGGAGATTACGGATTGGGTTCAGGTAAGTGTGGTGTGATGGTTACGGACCGGGTTAAGGTAAGTAAGCGAACGGACTGGGGTAAGGTGAGTGTGCAGTAGTTAGGGACTTTAGGGTTAGGGCGCGGGTGAGGTGAGTGTGCAGTAGTGACAGACTTTAGGGTTAGTGGCGGGTTAAGTGAGTTAGGGTTAGGGCATGGGTGAGGTGAGTGTGCGATAGTGACAGACTGTAGGGTTAGGGGCGGGTTAAGTGAGTTAGGGTTAGGACGTGGATGAGGTGAGTGTGTGAGAGTTATGGACCTTAGGGTTAGGGTTTGGGTTAAGGTAAGTGGATAGATAGTAGTGTATGTACAGTTTAGTGTAGGGTTAGATGTAGGATTTTAAGTGTATGTTTGTGGATTGCAGTTGTTTTGGTGTGCTTGTGTTGTGCGTGCATGTTTCTTGGAACAGCAAATTTTTTCCCTGGGAAAAAATTTGCTGTTCTGAGTGTTCGATGTTATGATTGTTCGACTGAAATGGGTCGATATTATAACATTCGAAATTTTGAGCGTTCAATGTTATAATGTAGACCCTAGAATTAAGCCCCCTACTTGGGTATCCATGGTTATGGTACATTATTCACATAATTATACAACTCTCACTGTATGGATCACTGCTGCTGCATAAGTCTTTTTTATTGGGAACAGCACTAATGAATTAAGACAGGCACTCAAAAGAAGGAGGAATTCATACCATGCCCTACAGAACTGCAATGGCAAATACTGCAAATCTTAAACCTGACATCTCCTTTTTAACACTTGGTGAAAGTGTGAACAGACGTCCAAAGAGGATGACTTGCAAACACATTTTTGAAGGAGGATGCTGTAGCAGCTGTCGGTCTAGTAGAATGTGCTCTTACCATAGCCCACTGTGTTTTTTACTTTTCATGCAGTACAAAAAAAAAATAGGCAGTCATTTGGACAGCTGGCCTGCTGTCTGTCCTCTTTCATCCAAAGAATGTAACACCCAAGCTGTCAATGAACATAAAGCAAATATAAAATCCTTTTCCTTTTTTTTCTGAAGATTAAGGTAGGAAGCTTTTTAGCGATTTTTAAGAATAAGGGTGATGTGCAGAGCTGTAGTAACTACAGAGGGATAAAATTGATCAGTCACAGCATGAAGTTATGGGAAAGAGTAGTGGAAGCAAGGTTAAGAAGGGACATGATGATTAGTGATCAGCAGTATGGTTTCATGCCAGGAAAGAGCACTACAGATGCGATCTTTGCTCTGAGAGTGTTGATGGAGAAGTACAGAGAATGTTGGAAGGAGTTGCATTGTGTTTTTGTAGGCTTAGAGAAAGCATATGACAGGGTGCCTAGAGAGGAGTTGTGGTATTGTATGAGGAAGTCAGGAGTGTCAGAAAAGTATGTAAGAGTGATACCGGATATGTACGAGGGTAGTGTGACAGCAGTGAGGTCTGCGGTGGGAGTGACAGATGCATTTAAGGTGGAGGTGGGGTTACATCAAGGATCAGCTCTGAGCCCTTTCTTATTTGCAATGGTGATGGACAGGTTGACAGACAAGATCAGACAGGAGTCCCCGTGGACTATGATGTTTGCAGATGACATTGTGATCTGTAGTGAGAGTAGGGAACAGGTGGAGGAGACCCTGGAGAGATGGAGATATGCTCTAGAGAGAAGAGGAATGAAGGTCAGCAGGACTAAGACAGAATATATGTGTGTGAATGAGAGAGAGGATAGAGGAATGGTGAGGATGCAAGGAGTAGAGGTGGTGAAGGTGGGTGAGTTTAAATACTTGGGGTCAATAGTTCAGAGTAACGGTGAGTGTGAAAGAGAGGTGAAGAAGAGAGTACAGGCAAGATGGAGTGGGTGGAGAAGTGTGTCAGGAGTTATTTGTGACAGACGAGTACCTGTAAGAGTGAAAGGGAAGGTCTACAAGAGGGTAGTGAGACCAACTATGTTATATGGGTTGGAGACAGTGGCATTGACAAAAAGGCAGGAGTTTGAGCTGGATGTGGCAGAATTAAAGATGTTAAGATTTGCACTGGGTGCAACGAGGGTGGACAGGATTAGGAATAAGTATATTAGAGGGTCAGCCCAGGTTGGAAGGTTTGGAGACAAAGCCAGAGAGGCACGATTACGTTGGTTTGGACATGTGATGAGGAGGGATGCTGAGTATATTGGGAAAAAGATGCTAAGGATGAAGCTACCAGGTAACAGGAAAAGAGGAAGGCCTAAGATAAGGTTTATGGATGTGGTGAGAGAGGACATGCAGGTGGTTGGAGTGACAGAGCAAGATGCAGAGGACAGGAAGAAATGGAATCAGGTGATCTGCTGTGGCGACCCCTAATGGGAACAGCCGAAAGAAGATGATGATGATAATGATGATTAAGGTAGGAAGCTGGACAGGATGGTTAAGTTCCAGCTCAGTAACCATCTTAGGCATTAAAGAGTTTGGAGGTACAGCTTGTCCTTGTGAAAGACTGTGCAAGGTGCTTTGCACAAAGGCATGCAACTCACTAAGAATAATGCTTTCCAGGAAAGAAACTTCAATAACACTTAAGACTTGTGCTTGGCGTGGGCTATGGCTAGTTTTGTCAATCACAAAGTTAAGTTCTTGTGGAAAAGGCATAGGTTTCCTAAGTGGTCCAAGATGCAACACCCTTTCAGGCATTGTTTAAAGGACTGTGAGGAGAAATGCAAGTTCCATGGACAGACATGCAGAAATAGTTGAGGTGCACCTTAACAAAAGCACAGGAAAGGAAACTCAGCAAGAACCCTGAAAAGTACTGCAGGACCTACAACTCCTTGTTCTCTGTAGGGGAACTCTACTTTGATAACCACCACAGAGAAAACCTTTTCCATTTAGATAAATAAACTTTCCTTTTCAGTGGACAAATAAACTCCTCAACAACAAAATTAGCTGAATCTTGAAAGGTACCAAACTGGAAGGATTCATGCTTCCAACCTCAGGATCTATAAGATGGGATGCACCAGAGATTTACCCATCTTGGTTGAGGAGTATGAATTAATGAAGTAGCAATAGTGACCATCATTGAGCTCTCTAAGAGAACCTCAGTTGTCTCAGCCAAAGGGGGTCACTATCAGGACGTCTCCTCCCATCCTAATCTTTGGAAATACTCCTAGTAATAAGAGAAGGGGTGGTAAGGCATAAACCAGATCGCCACACTACAGGATGTTGAAAGCATTCGATTGTTATGATGTCATGCATCACAACTTGGAGTAAAATCTCTGTAGCCGGTAGCCTTTTTCTGATGCAAGCAGGCTATTCTTGGTAGATCTCACATACATGTTATTAAAAATAAGACTTTATGACCTAGCTTCTAGTCATGGTTGCTGATGCTGGATCTCTCTGTGCTACATTTTCATCTAAAGGGATGTAAAAGGCCTGGAAACACAAACCCAACTGTACAACCAAATCTCTTTTACACAAGACTTGGAGAGGGGTGGAACTGTGAGTAGCTTTTCATCAGAAAGAAAATAAAATTATTTTAATTATTTAAATTCTGCTTAAATATTTAAAGTTGCACTTATAGTGACCTGTGTGGTGATACTTCTTTGCACTTTTCTATGTCCATGTTTTAGGCAAAAAGTTAGCTGTTTGTATTTTTAGTTTGTTCTGGGACCTTAGTCTTGTATTTTAATTAGCAGTTGTGGAAAGATTGTGCTTCTGCATTATTCTGCACTTCTATTTTCACAAGTATAGCTGCTTATAAAAGCTATGCATTTGTATTTTAAACCCTGCTGGGCCACAGTCTTGTAGTTTAATTCACAGTTGTGGCAGGACTGTGTACTACTGTTGCTTGATTTGAGCCTTACTTATTACTGCACTTTTCTAAAAACATTGTTAATGGTAAATTTCTGCATAGTCTGCTGCCTTAAACTATAGTAGAAGTTCAACAGTGAGAAAATTGTCTCTGTTACAGTTTGTGCTTCATTGCTTTTATATTCTGCTTATTATTTACCTGCTTAAAGTTTCATTCTGTCTCTGCCCCATCCCCCACTAAGACATTATGCTAAAGTTTCTGAAAGGGCTAAAATATTGTCTTTATTTGATTGGATGCCTCTCTAGTTAGCCTGGTTGTAACTTGAAACATTTTCCCAACCCTGCCACCATTTTGCTATAGTGGTTGTATAAGGCTGTTTCTCTGACCTCTACCCCTTATGGCAATCTGATTTCCAAAGTCCCTCCCTCCCCTCTTTCATTGCTACAGACTGTTGCATAAACTATTCCTGTACTCTTCCCACCCACTGTTTTCCATAGATCCATGATACTGAGTGCCCACCCAGCAAACCAGTATTGCTCTTGAGTAAACCTCCTTTACTGCATATTGTTTCCTGCTCATTTTGCTACAACTCAGCAACATACCTCTTAAATGTCCAGAGTTTCACAGAATGTTCAGATTGTTGCCTGTTATTTTTGGTCTGTTCCTCATAAAATTTTTGGTTTTGTGGATTTTTGTGGCAAATCAGTCAGGACTGAATTCACTACATAATGACAGGCATTTGAGTTTCAGACTTCATATCCTTCAGAAAATGCATGGCAACACAAAACCTTTTATTCTAGCAACTTTTGAAATTTATAAGAGAAATATTTAAAATTTGGGGGGCTTTGTCCATCCATTACTTTTGGGTTTGTCCAGACTTTTTGTGCTAAGGGGTTGAGAGCTATGCTCAGCAAAACTTGGAGTCATAGCCTGCATTCCAAAAGTGTTTTACTTGTATCCAGTGCCATCCAGGAAAGTTAAGTACATTTGATTGCCAAATCCCACTTGCTTAAGTTATTCTGAGTGATTGCTACAGTTTCCTTCTTTTACGTGCACATTTCACTGAATTTATTTGTAAAATAAAAATTGCTCTTGCTCACAGTGTTACTACTTACAAGACTGTCTTGAAATTGTCTTCATCAAAAGATTTCCACCTAGCTGTTTAACTGGTTTGTGGGTAGCATTAAACTTGTGGATCTCTTCTACTCTGCTTTTACGTTAGGAGGACAGGGTTTATTCAGCTTGTGGGAGGAGGTGCCTGTCTGGTCTATCTGAGTTCGGAAATACACAAAAGGACTCATTATAGTCATTTTACTGGCCAGAGGTCAATAGTTTTCTGCTTTTCTGTGCTGCTGTAAATTTTGCTTGGGTTAGCAGTGCCCGGTAGAGTAGCAAACACCTAGAAAGCAAATGTTTCCTGTAGAATGGTCCATAAACCTGTACACAGTAAAGCAGCAACATAGAGCAAATACCTTGCACACCAATAAGCATAGAGCAGCTAGATGGGTGTCAAGTGCCAATACCAACAGGTTTAGCAAAATTCAGTAGTTTGCAAATATTAAAGTTAGTTAGTATAACTTAGTACAGATTAGCACAGGGACTGTGAACCTATGACACGTGTGTCAAAGGTGATGCATCACAACGTTCTGGGTGACATGCCAGCATTCACTAACACCCGAGTTACCAAAGAAACTGCTTTTGCATTCATTGCTCATGTGAAGTGCACTGAATTATTTTGTGCCAGGAGCCAGTTCAACAACACTGCTGCAGAGGTAAGGAACTTATTAACCTCAAAGACAATTTCAGAATACTGTCTCTAAAGAGTCTGCGAAGGGGTGGTGCTGACATTGTTTTCTCTATGTGGTTATACTTCTGCAGAGGGCAAGTAGCCTGCATTTCTGCTGTTTTACATTTGTCCCAACTGTCCCTCTTAATCTCTCCTACAACTGGTGACTTTTTATACTTAACGGACGTATTTTACTTCAGAAAATGTATACTAATTCACATTCATTTTTTTCTGTCAGTGTCTCAGATTAAAAAAAAAATTCCTTGTTTCCTACCTTTCTAAGCTAGTATAGTCCAGTTTTCAGGCTAGTGCTGAATTCAGGGCTGTGTTACAAGTTTCTGAGTTGCCCATACCTTACTTGGATAGAAGGAAGTTTCTCTGGTCACCTGTGAGAGAGGGGAGCTTTGAGCAACCTATGTGTCCCTGGAGGAGTGGTTCCAGCCCAGAAGTTAGTAGTTTATTGGCCATTTTGGGTTAATTTCTCTCTTTCATTTCCCTACTATAAAAACCACGTTTGAACGGTTTTGCACACTGGGCAGTGCCAGTTAGTTATGGTTAAATTATTCCCGGCTCCACTAAGTCTCCTCTTCAGTTTTTCCCTTGAAACTAGTCTAACTCTCAACCTAAGCACTCAAAAAGCATCTTACAGCCCAGCACTTGCTCAGACCTAATAGCAAGCACTAATATACCCTGACACTGATTGCCTAGCCAGGGAAGGCTCTTTATTCACCCTTCACCAACCAAGCGACTAAGCAGCTCACCCTACTATTCAGGCATGACCAAAGGGCAACTTCAGGTGCACTCTCCAGTCCAGCTGGTGAATCTGGGTAGCCTGAGGCAATGTTACAACTGCCTCATGTACACAGACAACCCTCTCCTCCTACCACAAAACACTAACATATGCGAGAGATCCAATTATACAGCCAAACTGGAAGCTAAGCTGTCTCCACCCAAGACTGGAACAGACAGTCAAGAGGAGAAGGATAACACTTGCACCACAGCTCCAGCCGCACACAGACCTACTAAAACAGCACTGGCAAAAATACACATAAATACACAAAATCGTACTTGGAGGCTCTAAGTAAAAACCTGCAAAAGCATCAGAGACCTCCAAAGCAGACACCCAAACAACCTGCACTTCCAGTCACAAACCAGACAACACGTAAAACACAAAATCAGTGTGCCGCGCAATCACAGTCCTTAAGGCAAAATAACATACCTAACACACTTCTAATAGATGACTCTATAGTCAGGCACACTGACGTCCCACTCACTGGGCTCGACAAGCAAAAGGTTACTGTTAGCAGCCAGAATCCGCCACATAACACAAGCAACTCAGGTCACTCCAGAACAAGTACAAATATGACTCTGTCATTGTTCATGTTGGTGTGAATGACTTGAGATGTACCTCCCTGGACTACATGAAAAGAGACATGGAAGAGCTCTCTGATTATGTAGCCCAGGCTGGTATGACCCTGTCCTCACCAAGAATGATACCTCAGTATAAAGAAAAAATGATCAATTTCAGCAATTGGCTATGCTTCTGGTGTCATTCAAAGGCAATCCAGTGTCTGTCAGCCTGGGACGACATGCTCGACAAGCCGCATTGCTTTGCAAGAGACGGCTTGCACATGTCACCCCTAGGCTTTCGAATACTGGCCAAGGCTCTTGCTGCCCCCATAGTGCCTTTTTTAGGCAAGGCTCAAAAGTCAAACCCACCTCCGTAAACAGCACAACTCATACCACACATTTCGGCCACAGAACACGGACCAAAACACAAAAGGAGGGGGTGTATCCATATTCATCAAGGATACCTACACCTCCAGGTTAGTGGCGCAGCACGATACCTCTGAGATAATCCATGTGCAACTAACATCAGGCAAATCTGCAATGCAAATTGTGGCCTGCTACAGATCACCCTCCATGACCCAGGACCACCACTCCACCTTTCTGGAGACACTGGAAAACATGAAAGTCCTACCAAACACCCTGATATTGGGCGATTTCAATTACCCTACCATTCACTTGGAAAACTACTCGAGTATAAATTCCCAGGCCCAGCGCATCCTGGAATTCATCAACTCAAACGCCCTGGATCAGCTGGTAAACTCCCCTACTAGAGGTGAAAACATATTGGACCTGGTCATCACCAACATGGGCGACAGGTGTTCCACACCGGAGGTCAACCCTTCACTGGTTAGATCAGACCATAAACTAATCACTCTGGATTTCCACACACCCCCACCACCCCCAACTAAGGAAACCACAGTAAAAAACTTTTCTAAAGCAAACTTCACCTTACTTAAGACAGAGGTGGTAAGTTTCACAGCCCCCAAGCTAAAGGATAACGCTGCCCAAGATGCAGAAACCTTTACAAATGCACTCTATGAGCACCTACAAGGATGCATGGATTGTGTCATCCCTAGCAAAACCAAGACTCACTCCTCTAAGAGAAGGAAACCAGTTTGGTGGACCCCTGCAATAAACAAGCTATACAATAGAAGGAGGAAACTAGTTCAGAAAAAAAGCAAATCAGAAGAAGGAAAGACATCCCTGATCAGTATCAGTAAGAAACTGATGTCCCTTATGAAATCATCCAAGGCTAACTTCGAAAGAAAAATAGCCAAGGATTCAAAAGATAACCACAAGGCCTTCTTTAGCTATGTTAAGAATCTAAGTGGCAACTCGCAGATATGCACTGAACTAGTGCAAAATAGCACAAAATATACTGAACCTACTGATATTGCCAACATCCTGGCAGATAGATTCAGTGCAAACTTCACCCCCCTTTCATCTCCAAAAGGGCCCACAATAATACCGGAAAAGTGTAGTGTCCCAAAAATCACAGATGCACAGGTGAAAACAGCCCTTTCAAAAGCCAAAAACACAGCGTCAATGGGACCAGATGGTGTCCGAGGCTGCGTCTTGCACGAACTACAGAACAAACTAACCCCCCACCTAAACACGCTGTTCAACCTCAGCCTCTCCACAGGCTATGTGCCCAGCGAATGGCGCACAGCAACGGTTATTCCTCTCCACAAAGGAGGGGTCACAACTGACCATGGTAACTATTGCCCCATAAACCTGACTAGCCTGGTCTGCAAGGCTATGGAGCACATCATCATGGAACTCATTAATAAAGACATTAGGACCCTCCAAACACTTGACCCGACCCAGTTCGGCTTTGTTAAGGGCAGATCATGCCTACTAAACCTGGTTGACTTCTTTGAGACAGTCACCAAGGCCATAGGCGAGGGAAAGGTGGTTCACACAGCCTACCTTGACCTCGTCAAGGCTTTCGACACCATTCTCCACTCCAGTATTACAGGAAAACTCACCAGCCTGAATATAAACCCCTACATCACGATATGGGTTGCCAACTGGCTTACAGACAAAACTCACACAGTAAGAATAGCAGGCTCCAGGTCCGACTCTACACCAGTCACAAGTGGTGTCCTGCAAGGCTCTGTCCTGGGACCCCTACTGTTCGGCATATACTTCTCAGAAGTACAGGCAAACACAGGAGGACTATGGCTAACCAATTTTCCCAATGACTGCAAACTGGGAGCCATAATTGTCTCTCCGGGTGACACCGACATTCTCGAAAAGGGCCTTACTGAGACAGACACCTGGTGTCAAAGTCATGGCCTCAAGCTAAATGCCAAAAAATGCATAGTCATCCTGTTTGGGAAAAACAAAACACCCACAAATTACCACATAGGTGGCAGCCCCCTTAATATAGAAGAGGTAATAAGAGATCTGGAGACCCAGGTAGATAGTAATCTCTCCTCTGACAATCATATTGCCAAGGTAGTTAGGAAATCCTTCTGTGTGGCCCATCTAATTACTAAAGGGTTCGCATCTAGAAATAAAGAGGTTATAGTGCCCCTTTACTCGTCACTCATTAGACCCATCATAGAGTACAATGCCCCATTTGGGATGTACCTCACAAGACACTTCCAACAGTTGTAAAGACCACATAAATACCTCACCAGGAGGATTACTGGTTTTAAACATATGTCCTATGCAGCCCAACTGAAAAAACTCCGGCTGTATTAAATGGCATATCGCTTACTCAGAGGTGATCTGTGCCTGACTTACAAAGCCAAGTCCAACTCAGAATTGATGGACATGCTCCACCTAAAGAAATCCAAGTCACTGCGAGCCACACACTCTAGTGAGCTAAACCTCGCCACAACAATAAATAGAACATGCTGGAGGGATAGATTCCTGTCACAGAGACTCCCCATGCTTTGGAACAAAATTCCAAATTACATCAGGCAGAGCCCCTCACTAACACTCTTCAAGAGAAACCTTGACGAGTGGATGGGTAACAGAAAATACACCCTTGGGATCCCTTCATTGGCTCTGCTTGACAGAGGATCAGTTAATTAGTCAATGGGGCGGTGAAAGCCAACACACTCTGGCTAGGTTTATAAATGACAATAACACACAATATACCTGCACGAGTGGCTGGTGCACGGCTATACCACATCAACGAAACAGCAAAAAAGTATGACCCCACTGGGTTAATTTTTTATTTAGTCTTCATGGAATAAAATATTTTTTTGCCAGAAGGCTAAACTGGAGAATTGAGTGCTGGCTTCTTCTTTTTTGCTGTTTCGTTGATAGGCTTATAAATGCCATCGGGCAGATAGCCTAGTACCTACCTATGAACCTATAATACTAGTAGTTTAAAACTGTCCATGTGTCTTATTTCTAGATTTGTCCCTGATTCTATTGAGATTTATCCCTGATGTATTGAGAGCTATGCTGTTTTATTTATTTACTTATTTATTTTATTTATTTGGCTTTTTTATTTTTGTTTGTGTGGGGGCACACACACACACACACACACATACACTAACAGAGTTAAGTTAGGCATTTTCCAAAATTTTGACAAGCTGAACCCAAAAGGTTCACCACCACTGGTTTAGCAAAATCTGCCACAAAAGACCATCTTTACTAGCCTGCACCAACAAAGCACCATTAATAGCCTTCTAACCCCAAAACACCACGCCCTTGTAGCTCACTAATCACAGGACTAGAGAGTATGGACATACAATTTCCTAACTTCTCTACAGCTAGCTTGGTGGATATGGGCAACTTGAGACAATGAAATGGGTCGTCTCATTTTTACTGACTACCACTTAATCCTTAAAGAAGTAGACGCAGTGTGTGAGAGATGTATTTACACAATGACACTGGAGGTGAAACTCTCACATACAAGCGCACATCAGTATGACAAAACCACACACACAACACCCATTTCACATAGCCCTCAAAACACACACAGTAAGGTATGCTGTGGCACTTAAAAGTAATTTTCCTAAACAACAAAGATCACCTAGACCACCTGTTGTCAAAGCTATGCCTCAGCAAGCCCACACACATTGTCACTCTCAGTGGAGCACCAACACTAAGCCTCCAAGGTAAGCAAACACACTCCTCAGCACTCTCATCATAGAAGACTTCATTGCAAGACATACTGATGCCCCCAGCCAGGCTGAATGAGGAGAAGATAACTGTTAGGTGCTTATCTGGAGCCAAGATTGAGCAAATTAAACATGCATTCAAGTCATTACACCACAGGAACCAGTATAATTCCATCATACTCCATGTAGGTATAAATGACCTGAGATGCACCACCATGGACTGTAGAGTTTTCAGACTGTGTTTCTCATGGTGCTATGAGCATAGCATTGAGCAGCATATTACACCACAGAGGATGATTCCACAATACAAGTAAAAAAATGTCTGATTTCAACAACTGGTGGTCTTTCTGGTGTCATTCTAAGGTGATCCAATATTTGTCAGCTTGGGAGGGCATGATTAACAGACTATGTTGCTTTGCTAAGGGATGGTCTGCATCTTTCCTCTCTAGGCTTTCAAATACTGACTAAAACTTTATCCACCCCCATAATGCCTTTTTAGGCAATGCTAAATTGACAAAACTACCAACATAGTAAAATCAACTCAACCAAACCTCAAGATGTTACTGTTTAATGCCAGGAACCAAAACTGCACTCCCTCTAAGCCCTCCTCATATTCAAGAATAAAGATATCTGTTCAGTTACCAAGACAATGTTTAATGTGGCAGAGTACCCTGAGAATGCAAGGTTTCAGTGCCTTCCTCACTTTTAGACCAGTTGCTGCACAGACAAGGGCTAAAGGTGGAACTTTCTCTTACACGTCAATAACAAGCATAACTCTAGGGTGGTCAAACAGGATGATGTGCTGGAGTTCCTCTACTTGCAGATCACCATAGATAAAATCCTGTACCATATCCTTAGCCAGCTATGGGTCACCCTCCATGCCCTGAAAAGCTCATAATGAATACTTGGACTTACTGGAGACTCTTACCATCCAACCTAACACCTTATTCATTTGAGACTTTAATTACCCCTCTTATAGATTGGGAATCCTAATCAGCCTCACATCTACAGGCACAGAGATTCTCGGACAGTGAAAATGCAAACACCCTTGGCCACACAGTGAATAAGTCCACTAGAGGCTCCAACATACTGGATCTTGGGCGCAAAAATATGGGGGAATGCAGCACCCCCAATGTCTCGTCATCCCTGGTAAGGTCCGATCATAAAGCTGTCTCCTTCGAAATTAAAATAAACTCCATAGTCCCATTAAAACCAGTAACAGGAACTATTCTAAGGCAAATTATGTTTTATTAAGTGATGTTTTGTCAAAATTCAATGCCCCTCCAACACATCAGCCTATGCTAAATTGCTCTCAGAAACTCTGTACAACCATGTCAATGGCTGCATAAAGGCTTCTGTACCTACCAGAAGAAAGCCCAGGATTATCCCCAGAAACAAACTGCCCTGGTAGCATCTCAAATTAAGCAGGGCATACAACAAAAGGAAACAAATTATGGTAAAACTCAAGAAGGGTTATTCCCATAAAGATAAAAACTCTCTCACCAAACTAAATAGGCACCTAAGAGAGCTAATTAGGTCAAGCAAAGCCAACCTTAAGGTTACTATAGCTACCCAGGTGAAAGATAACCATAAGGCCTTCAACAGCTATGCCAGAAACCTCAAGGGCAGTACATAGCAATATAATGAACTGCTGGTTAATAGTACCACGTTCACTTAGCTTGGCAATATAGAGAATCTGTTAGAGGACAAAATCTGTTCCAACTTCACCCCCCCTCACCCCCAACCATCCTTCAAAAAAAACCACTCAAACAAAACCCTTCCACTATAACTAGGGAGTATGCACTGGCTGCACTCACTAAAGCCAACAACAGAGCCTCACTGAACCCCGATAACATCTTGATGCCTCTTGAACAGGCTACAATACAACTTATCAGGACCCCCTAAAGTCATTATTTAATAATAGTCTTAAAACAGGCTTTGTGTCACATGAATGGAGGACTGACGGTCATTCCCTTTCACAAGGGAGGACCTTCAACAGATCCTGGAACTACAGACCCACTAGTCTGGCTAGTCTTATTTGCAAAGCCATGGAAATTATCAACAAGGACACAGTAGACCTCCAGATACTGGATCCATCCCAGTTTGGCTTTGTCAAAGGAAAGTCATGCTTACTGAATCTGGTGGACTCCTTTGAAGAAATCACTAAGGCAATGGATGAGGGAAAAATGGTGCATACTGCTTACCTTGATCTGGTAAAGTATTTGATACAATATCCCATTTGGGCACTGTCAGCAAACTTATGGAACTAGGTATAAACCCCTTTATAACATGCTGGCTAGCTTGCTGGCTCAATGATAGGACCCAGGAGGTTAGAATCAGTGAGGCCACCTCCACAAAGAGGCCAGTCACCACTAGTGTCCCTCAGAGCTCTGTGCTAGGCCCACTCCTCTTTGGTATCTACTTCTTGTATGTCAAAGCCAATGCCAAAGGCCTCTGGCTTTACAGATGATTGCAAACTGGGAGCAGTCAATGAATCCTCCCAAGAGGAGAAAATCCTCTACTACATACAAACGATTGGTGCCAAAGCCACTACATCATCAATAAAATACCCATAAAAGTTGATTCACTTGTCAGGGATCTGTGAACTTGTGTAGACAGTAACCTAGCCTTCAATCAACATGCGCCCAAGGTAGTAAGAAAATATTTTTATATTGCTTAACTTATAAGCAAGGTCATGACATCCAGGTACTGAGATGTCAGCGGCCCTCATCAGACCCATCATAAAGTATAATGCCCCCTTCGGTATGTACCTGACCAGATACATGCAGCAACTGGAACGTCCACAAAGGTTCCTCACAAAAAGAATACAGGAAGCAAACACAATGTCCTATGCTGATTAATTCAGCCCCTTGTCCAACTTCTGAGAGGTGATCTTTGCCTGGCATGCAAGGCATCCCTGGACCCTGTTTTGATGAATCTTCTGCACATCTGCAAAACAAACCACATCAGAACTACTAGACTAAAAAGCCTAAATTTTAAATGTGACAAATAGTACTTGTTGGAGAAACAGATACGTTTCTCAGGGAATTCCCATTCTCTGGAACAGGCTCCCCATTCATGTGAAGCAGAGCTCCCCCTATCTCTATTTAAGCAGAGCTTGGACCAAAGATGGATAATCAGAAATTCATCCCTGCTCTGGCACCTATGTCTCTGAAGGACAGAGGCAGTCAGTAAATCACCCCCTATATAAATCAAATTTGTGGGTCACATTTGGGTTGCATGGCTAGGCTTATAAGGGCCCTAGTGATCGTTAGCCCAGTATACACCTACGAACAAGATAGCTAGCCTGCACAGCTGATAAGAGTGTGGAATTCTCTGTTTACTTATACAACACACCAGCATGGTACTGTCCATCACCTCCGTTAGAGTTCTGGGTTCACGGATGATCTGAGTGCGCTTATGGATAGACACAAGCCCAACATCATCTTCAGAATTATATGCTTGCGTAGCATGGCTTTGTTCAACATTCCCTACGCCTTCAGTGGCATCCCCTATTACCACACATCTGCACTGGATGAACTCCACCTGCTGAGCATGCCAAGTAAAGTCTTTCCTGAAGGAAGGAATGGAAGTAAGGGGTGACTGTATTCATATTATAAATTCCTAAAGTAACACAAATTTCTCTTATATACGGTCAGGCTAGTGGGACCATCAGATTTATTTATTTGATATCTGGGTTGTGGCTAATTTTCAGTGCTCCAGAAAGTTCAAATAATAAGAATGAGACAAATTTACATACTATATATGAAAGTTCTAAAATACATATAAACAAGGTGAAGAGCTTTAACAATATACACAGTATATGCACTTACAAAAAATATAAATATCGATATTTTCTACAGCAATCACGATTCACAATATTATGAAGAATGCAGTTTGATATGATTATTAAACAAAGAGAGCATTTATCTAAGTAGGGACACACCTATTATGAAATAATCAACTAATATTGGTAGGTTAATGTAGTGTCATCACACTTTAGCCTAGAATGCATAACACGGTTTCTTGAGTGGAAGTTAAATTCAACTGCCAAATTAGAAACACGAGTGTGGCAGTGCTGAATCAGTGGACATATAAACTTATTAGGAACAAAATTATGCTTTTTGATTAGGTGTGAAAGGTATCAGAGTAGCAAAAAAAAAAAAATATATATATATATATATATATATATATATATATATATATATATATATATATAGACACACACACACACACACACACACACACGCACACACACACACACACATACATTTGAGCGCTGTGTGGTGATGGCACAATACAGCAACAGGAAAAGTCTGAAGTGGACAGAATGACAATACTGTGCCTAAAATGTGTAAAGCCAGTTTTAAATATGGGGTGGTCTCTGTCCGACATATGTGATGTCTGTAACAGATCCACTAAGCAAGCTTTTAATTGTAAATCTTATTGTTTCAGAAGGAAAAAAATGCCTCTCACTTTATCCAATTAAGCTCCTAAAAAATCTTTGGCTTTTCTTGGATCATGCTCAGTTCTAGAGGGGTTAGTGAGAGGTCCAGACTGGTGAGGCATTGTCTAGTAAACATCAGTGATATTCTGAGTCCTGCTAATGGGGAAAGGGTCAGGAATCACCTACATATGGGCAACTATGTACATCTTGTATCCTTAAGAACAAAACATCAGGGACAGACATTTGGTGAACATCTTCAAGGCTGCCTAAAGACCAGCAATTTGGAAAAGAAAAATGGAAGTGGATTTGGTCCACCTTGTATAAGGCAATGCTGTGCCCTTTGCAGATGGGAATATAGAAGTAGGCATCCCACAGGTCAGGAGTGACCAGAAACACCCCTGAAATCAGAAGAGGCAACAAAAACTGAAGGCTGAACATTCTAAACTTTGACACCTTCAGGAATTTGTTTAGCCTTTACAGATCTAAATTGGTCTCTATGGTCCATTTTTCTTCGGAGGCAAGAAGATTCTGGAGTAGAAACCTCTCCCATGCTCTCCCTGTGAGGCTTTTTCCAGTATAACACAAGCAATTAACTGCATCATCACCCAAACAGCTGCATGGGTCTGGTCATGAAAGAAGGGATAACCCTGAATTATAATTTCTACCCTTCTGAAGTAATCTCCCTTACCCATCTCTCAGAGGTAAGGCTGAACAAATTCCGCTTAAGGTTTAACAGCTTGACAAAAAGAGGTAGGAATGCGTTTGAAAAGAAGGGGATAGTAGGAAGAGGCATTAAGAACATAATTAATGATAGCCACTAGATTCTTGGAGTGAGAGGACTTGCCTCAACTCCCCTTACTCTTATCCACTTCTACCCCTACCACTACTCCAAGCCCATTTCATCTCAAGGACATTCTTTTGTTTGAAATGATCTACTCTGCATCTGCTCTATAAGAAGGCTGTTGTTTCAGTGGATCATTTCTACAGTCTGTCTAAATGGGTAAGTGATATAACTGCTCCAACAATTCCACAGTTTCGACACTTTCCTTAAGGTTTTTGTACCTTTCCTATGAGGGCATGCCAAACACCAAATTCTTCAAGCATGCACCCAGAAGCTATTCCTTCATATCCCCTGGCACTGGCTAAAATCTAAGACAGACATGCCTTCTTAGCACAGCCTCAGTTGCTGCTGCCCTGCTGTAGGCATACAGTGTACTGTAACTACATTTAACAACATGCGCAGCCATTATGAAAACAGTCTAAGTCAATATGCATATCATTTCCTTTAAAGATTCATCCAAGTATTCTGCGACTAGGACATCAGTATGAGTGAAGATCCCACCCTGATACCTGCATTTCACAGTTAATAGCCTGAACTGCAAGGGTGAAATTAGTATATAGCTTTTCCCCAAAGTGGTTTGACTCTGCCTTCACTTTACCATTAGGAAGCACATTTAGTCTAAGTGCCAAATTAGACTCTCTTACAGCTTCTAAAGATGTAACTGCAGGGAATCATGACCTAGGAATGCTCATTTAAAGGCATCCTAGTAAGTAAAAAAAAAAAAAAAAACAAGGAAAAAAAAAATAAGGCACATAGGGACCACCAGATAGTACAATTTATTTATTTGCTTGACATTTGCTTACTAGGAAAAGTCTGACTGGCCAGAAAGTGCCCGTTTCCAGTGGATGTTCAGGGAGAAAAGCTCCACTATCACAATCTTTCAAAAATCAATTACAGATATTTTAAATCACAAAGAATCATTTTACTCTACAAAGCATAGAAGTGAAAGATGAACCTATGTTTCCTAGTAGAGTGCAATGAAAAACAATAATATGTGTTGGAGAAAACATGTGAGGAAAAACTCATTAGTCATATTATTTGTTACACAGATTATTATGTAATAAATGAAACCCGAAACAAATCTAATAAGATATTTAAAAATAGATATTAGAGATTACATGATTAGAGACAGTAAGGGGAAACTGAGTGATGAAGGGAAAAGGATGTTATAAAAAGAGTGCAGGGTAGGGTGTTTTCAGGTAGCTTAGGTGAGTACAGAAGAAACAGAAAGAGGTAGACAAAAGGTCTTCAGAGAAAAAGTAGAAATGGTAAGGTAATGGGAAAAACAAAAGAAAGGAGTAGAGTAGGAGGTTGGAGAGGGTTGTGAGGTATGACTTAGGTTAAAGGGAGTGCGTGAAGTATATTGAGTATGTTCAGTCAGGACTGGCACAGAAGTAAGTCCATGATTTTTAGGGAGCATTTAAAGGTGGATAGGTTAGACATACTTCTGCTGGTTAGAGGTAGGGAGTTCCATTTTTTGCTAAGTACAAGTATAGGCTTTGTCCAGAGGGGTTATTTAGTTTATTTATGATGAGACGTTATTTGTCTTCTGATCTGAGAGCTCTTTTACAGAATATATATTGATTAAAGGGTAAAAGCTGGGCAGGCTAATGGCTTATGTATGATTTTATGTACTGCTATGCGTTGAATGTAGGAGATGTGGAGGGGGAGTTCCAGCCAGCTAAGGGTATGCAGAGCTTTGCAGTAATTAGTCTTAACTTTTGAAATCTCTCTCTGTAACTTCATTTAAAGCACTCCTACAACAGGCTTCAGGTCCCCAAAAGGAAACATCATTAGTAGGGTTCAGAAAAAAAATTCCTCTTCATCTGCATCATAACCCATGTGTGAGGAAATCACAGAAGAATAACGCAAGTCAGTCCCTCAAGTTCTGACTCAAATGAGTGTCCTACTTTCGCTTCAGGCAAAGAGGACTCAAAATATGAAATAATGCAGCATTTTGGGTTCATCCTCTGCAAGACCATACCATTCTCCTCTGAAAATCTCTTGTAATTGACAGCCATTTGTAGCAGTGCCTATAATGCCAAAACATGAACCAAGACCATATGGGCCTATCTGGGCCTATAAGATTTATCAGACAGACCGAGGTTTCGATCACTGTCAATAAAAATAACAGGACTGCATAAATTCCAGGAGAGGTTTGTGTTTAAGGTAATATTAATTGGAGGTGCTCGCTGTATGCAGCTCTTCAAATAACACTGGCCAAGTATGTATGAAACTACTGCTAGATAAATAGCTAATTCATGTTTCTTACTAGCAGCTGTAAAGTAATACAGTTTCTGTTACTTTTATTCACTCATTCGGAATTTATTTCTAGGAGTTTTTACTTTCTCTGAAAAAAGCACTAAGGGTGGTCTGAAGCAAAGTTTCAGTATAAAGAATAGCTAAAATTTTCTTAAAAGTATACTCCAGGGGAACATGAGAGGAACAGTGGCACTAGTGTGTACTTGTCAGGTTGATTTAGAGGTCTGTGAAGAATACAACATTTAAGGTACTATGAGGCAGAAGCCTGTTGCTTAAAATGCAGTAGAGTAAGCATGACAGGTTAATGCAATGAATTACGTCAGAAGTAAAGTGCTTGGGAGATAATTCTGATATTCTTTTATCCTTTAGCCATTTCCTCCCATATCATCACCTTTTTTCTAGTCCAATCCATTATCACCCTCTGTCTTATACCAGAAGTGAGTTATTCCCCTGTCCTCTTTTGTTATATCCCTTTGTCTGCACTGGCCAATATGAGGCCTGGTAGCACTATGAACTGCTGCCTCATGCTCATCTTGTGGCACTTTTGTAAAAGTACTAGAAGTAGTTTGCGAAGGACTGGAAGGGCATGCAGTTTATCTGGACCTTCACAATGCTTTTGGCACTATTCTGTGTAAGGGACTAACTGACAAATTAACATTAAGTGGCAATCCACCCCAATCAACATTGTTACCTCACAGTGATTTGATATGTGACAAGTGTAAGTATTTATGTGACTTAGAGGCTGCATTCTCACCTCAGAACACATTTGGTAAGCAAAACACATACACAGCACAGAGTACTTCCACTAAACCAGCTTAAGTACAGGTTGTTAAGAGAACAATCCCTAAGCCTCCCAAGTAAAGAATTAAGAATCCGTGGACATTAGCTTACACAGCAACATACCCTCCTTTATCCTTTACACCCACAGCCAATATACATACCTCTAAATAAGTCACAGAAGTGCAGACTCCAAACCCATATGGCAAACCAAGATTGCATCTAACCATGGTAATGTTTTAGTAAACATACAATTACAGCCCTCTGCGGTGGGTGTGGCAGCTTAGCGCGTTAGCCCTCACAGTTAACGTCGAGCCGTTCGATTCTCCAGCCTAAAGTGTGTACTGTGTGTGGACATGCTGAATATTCGTTCGTCCGAAGGTTGTGCGTTAGTAGGGGCGGCAAGCCAGCATGTAAAACTCTACTGCCAATCAGCGACGGAGTTCGCTGCCTGTGGACAACGGAAAAGAAAAAGACACACACACACACACACAATTACAGCCCTCATCAGGCTGGATAAGAATAGGGTGACAGTTTGCAGTCTTTCTTAAACCACGGTCTGGGAGGTAACAAATACTCCTAGATCCATCCATCCAGATAAATACAATTATGATCTGACAGTGGTCCATATGGGAGTGAATAACGTTAGGCACTGCATCAAAAGAGACATGAACAAGGACACGACTGAGCTTGTTATACGTGTCTGAGGCAGGAAGGTATTTTGTCATCACCTAGAATGATGATGAGAGTCAAGACAGGATAACTGGCTATGTATTTTGTGTCATTCGACGGCTAACAAGCATTCTTGCTTTGCATGGGAAGGTCTGCACCTCTCTAACCATGGGTTTCACATTCTGGCTAAAGTTTTTGCTGCCCCCATAGTTCCCTTTTTAGGTAGAGTCCACATGATGGACATTTCAACCTAGTAAACTGCACAATGGATGTGCTGATCGAATCTTAATCTATGGTCTATTATTACAACCATGTGTTTGTATTTTGTATAGACCCAATTCTAGTATTATTGGCCAATAATCCTTCAAGTGACAACAGTTTGATTGATAGGCTGAAAATGAAAATACCATTAGTTTAGTTTCATTTGGATTTAGTAGTAGTTTAGATTATTCTGATCAGTTTTCAGTACTTGCAAAGAAATGCTGCAGGTCATTTTGAACCTGTTTGATTGAAGAAGCTGCACAAATTACTGCAGAGCTGTCTGCATACTGGATTAGATTTGCTGGGTGAGAGACTGTATGCATTTGTTTTATAAATATGTGAGAGTAAAGATTCCATTACTGAATATAGCAATAACCCACGCCTGGGTGTGGGTAATGCGGGATTTACCCACAGTAGGCGTGGTTTGGTCCCGAGGGCGAAGCGGAGATGTCCGTTGCTTATTTTAAAGCTGTCTCGCTATGTTAAACCCATTTAACATAGCGAAACAGTAAAAAGCAACGGAGATCTTGCTTTCTCCGTTGCTTTTTTTTTTAAACCTGTCTCGCTATGTTAAATGGGTTTAACATAGCGAGACAGCTTTAAAATAAGCAACAGACATCTCCGTTGCTTTTTTTAAACCTGTGTCGCTATGTTAAACTCCTTTAACATAGCGAGACAGTGTTTTTAAAAAGACTTATACTAATGGAAAAAGTCCGGGCGACCGGACCTTTTTCCATTAGTATAAGTCGATTACAACGCTGCGCTGGCCAATCAGCATGCGTTTTGGAATATTAATGGGGGTCATGGTATAATATAGCAATAACCCACACCTGGGTGTGGTAATGTGGGATTTACCCACAGTTGGCGTGGTTTGGTCCCAAGGCGGCGGGACCAAACAAAGACAACCGTGGGTAAATTCCATTACCACCACCCAGAAGTGAGTTATTGCTATTATATGACATTATTTAAGAAAAGAAATAATTACTTTTCTTAAATAATGGCATTGTATAATGCCTCTTTGCTGCCCTTCGCGGCTGTCTGGTATCCGCGGCAGTTCTGATGTACTGCGCATGCCTAAGCAGTACATCAGAGCTGTGGCCAAAAGCAATGGAGAAAGCAAGATCTCCGTTGCTTTTTACTGTTTCGCTATGTTAAATAGGTTTAACATAGCGAGACAGCTTTAAAATAAGCAACGGAGATGTCCGTTGCTTATTTTAAACTGTCTCGCTATGTTAAACCCATTTAACATAGCGAACAATAAAAGCAACGGAGATCTTGCTTTCTCCGTTTTTAAACCTGTCTGCTATGTTAAAGGAGTTTAACATACACAGGTTTAAAAAGCAACGGAGATGTCCGTTGCTTTTTAAACCTGTGTCGCTATGTTAAACTCCTTTAACATAGCAGACATGTTTAAAGACTTATACTAATGGAAAAGTCCGGGCGATCAGACCTTTTCCATTAGTATAAGTCGATTACAATGCACGCTGGCCAATCAGCGTGCACGTTTTGGAATATTAATGGGGGGGTCATGGTATAATATAGCAATAACCCACACCTGGGTGTGGGTAATGCGGGATTTACCCACGGTTGGCGTGGTTTGGTCCCAAGCTAAGCCGAGGACCAAACAAAGACAACCGTGGGTAAATCCTCATTACCACACCCAGAAGTGAGTTATTGCTATTATCTATGACATTATTTAAGAAAAGAAATAATTACTTTTCTTAAATAATGGCATTGTATAATGCCTCTTTGCTGCCCTTCCAGCTGTCTGGTATCATGGCAGTTCTGATGTACTGCATGCCTACTCAGTACATCAGAGCTGTGGCCAAAAGCAACGGAGAAAGCAAGATCTCCGTTGCTTTTTATTCGCTATGTTAAATGGGTTTAACATAGTGAGACAGCTTTAAAATAAGCAGCGGGGATCTCCGTTGCTTATTTTAAAGCTGTCTCGCTATGTTAAACCCATTTAACATACCGAGACAGGTTTAAAAAGCAACGGAGAAAGCAAGATCTCCGTTGCTTTTTACTACTGTTAAGCTATGTTAAAGGAGTTTAACATAGCGAGACAACTTTAAAAAGCAACGGAGATCTCCGTTGCTTTTTTTAAACCTGTGTCGCTATGTTAAACTCTTTTAACATAGTGAGACAGTGTTTTAAAAAAAGACTTATACTAATGGAAAAAGTCCGGGCGACTGGACCTTTTTCCATTAGTATAAGTCGATTTACAACGTGCACGCTGGCCAATCAGCATGCACGTTTTGCAATATTAATGGGGGTCATGGTATAATCTGGGTTAACACCTAATGTTATTTACTGTGGAGTGTACAGCTCAACCTAGCATACTCACAGTGTTCTGTAGCGAAAATAACTTTTAAATCAAGTGATTGTATTTTTTGTGCGGCCCTTTTTCTTGAGTCTAAGTCTAAGTCATAGTCCTCAATGTTCAGCAACATTTTCTTCAAGGAAAAAGGATCACAATCAGGGATATGTTTAAATATTAGCATTAGTTGTTTAGAAAGCTGACAAAATAAGTGTACAAACATGCATTTTCTGAAGAAAGAGAAATGTCTGTAACTGTAATGAATGACTTTATTTCTTGACTATATTCTACCCCCTTTTTCTCAAAGCATCACTGACATTAGGAAGTCAGAGCAAAATTATGAAACAAAAATCAATGGCGTTCCTGAAAATCAGAGGCAGTTAAGAGGTATTGTCTAATAGAATAGAATGTGAAACTGCTTTAAATGCTTTGGAGATGTCTAAAATAGGATTACAACCATTTCACCTTGATGTTATCTATCATAAAATCCATGATGTGTTGTCAAAAGCAACTTAGTTGTTTGTGAAAACATTTTCCAAGTATTTTAAATAGAGGGAATATGATGGCTACAAGTCTGTAGTTTACTACCTTTACGTCATGGAATAATTGGAGTTCTGAATGAGAGAAACAAAAAAAAAAAAAATCTTTCGGGTCAGGGCCAGGCTTTCTTTTTTTTTTGCCTGTCAGAGAATAACCAAACAGAGGATTGCTCTAAATCAAGGGATAGCACTTTCAAGGAATAGACGCACTTTGGTAACTGGTAGCCATTAATTCAATTAGGATTAATAGAAACCTTACATGGAATACAAAACGGTATAAAAAATGGATAATTTAGGGTGTTTCTTTTTGGTCCTCTTTTTTAATGAGTAGTGTTCATCTATATGGCTACAATTCATGATATTTCACAGCTGTAATTTCAGCAACACAAAATTAAGCACAGTAAGAGGTAATCTCTCTCTGTATTACAGATAGTCTAATCCATTTCAAAAGTATGGATACACAGTATCCATCAGTGTCATTTCTGACCCAGGATCAAACAGTAATCAAGGTACCAGAAGAAATAATCAAGAAGATTTGAGGCTGAGTCGCTGATGGCTTGATCTCTCATTTTACAGAGATGATATGGGGAATCATATCACAGCAGACCCTAGGTAGAGTCTCTGGACAAACTTGAGGCTAGTGGACTACATTAAAATTTGGCAGGGGTACTTACAAGAGCATGCATTTTACAGGTGCCTCCGAGCATTGCACTGTAGGTTGACAGAGCTAAGAACTTACAGTCTACAATTATTCCATCAGTGGTCCCACTGCCCAGGTTCTCACCACTAAAAGTGGCAAATGTGTTCTCTGACCAAACAGGTGATGCTCTTGCCATCAAAGGTCTACAAGGTTGGAGTGGGAAGAAGGCAAGAAAAATATACAAAATAAACTTCCCATGGTTCAGAAGCTACCCCTAATAGTAAACAGACATCAAGAGGGAGATATAATTTAGTTATGCATGCAGGCCATTGTTAACTGGGGTAAATCAATGATCTCAGTAAACTACTTTCAGCCTCGACATGGATAAAAGGAAATGCAGAGTACAGATTAAAGAAAAAATTATATATATATATATATATATATATATATATATATATATATATATATATGGAGTTCTATTACAAGAACGAAAGTTCACTACTTCAAACTTGTAATAGGAAGCCTCACTTCTGTGAAAGTTCACTTTAATGAAAGTGAACTTTTACGTAAGTGCACTTCACCGAAAACACCGCAGCACAGTGGAGGACATAAAAACAAGCTATGTCCTCCACTATGGTGAGATAGTCATAGACCTTAGGGTTAGGGCACGGGTTAGGGTAAGGGGATAGTTAGTAAAGATATCCCCTTACCCTAACCCATGTCCTAACCCTAAGGTCCATGACTATCGCACCATAGTGGAGGGCATTGCTATGTCCTTCAATGCGCTGCAGTCGCCATGGACCTTAGGGTTAGGGCACGGGTCATGGTCGGGCTATCCCCTTACTATGACCTGTGCCCTAACCCTAAGGTCCAGGAGTACTGCATGGAAGTTGAGTACAACACCCGTTCGTTGTACTGAACTTCGCGTAAGTGCACTTTCGCTGCAGTGAGCATTCCGTGCACTATTTCGAATTAGTGAAAATTCGATCTAGTGTATGGAACATATATATATATATGGGCAGACTGCATCATCCGGGTTAACTCTGCCACATCTCATTTCCACACTATATCCTCCTCCCTAATACTTCCAAACCCACTTCTCTGCTTTAAACTAAAACTTCTATCCTCCTCAATGAAACGTCATTTTCACAAAGCACTACTGTACCTCCCACCAAACTC
Source organism: Protopterus annectens (assembly GCF_019279795.1). NCBI lineage: Eukaryota > Metazoa > Chordata > Ceratodontiformes > Protopteridae > Protopterus > Protopterus annectens. The sequence goes on from NC_056732.1 coordinate 843,447,093, forward strand.
TAGGAGCAAATCGAAACCCCTGCTCACTTTCCCATTTAACTGCCTATGCCTAGCAGGAGACATACACCCCAACCCAGGACCTAGTACCAGCAGCAATCCATCTCCCCTCATTACCACCCATACTACCAACCCTAAATACCTCAAGATCTTGACCATCAATACCCAGAGACTAAGAAACAAATTAGCCCACTTCCACGCTTGGCTATCCCATACCCAACCTAACATAGCAGCTGTCTCTGACACATGGCTAAAACCCAACATTTCAGACTCTGATATACTACCCCCTGGGTTTCAAGTGCTTAGACAAGACTGCCTAAAGGGTGAAGGAGTAGCCTTAATCTACTCTAGCCTACTCTCCATCACTCCCTACCTATTCCACAGTTCAACAACTCTGAACTAGTCATAAGAAATCTCAAACTAAATAACCAGAAAAGCATTTGTGTTATAATGCTGTATATCCCCCCTGGCAACAACATTAACACACTTGAGGAAATTCTTCTATGGGCCTCATATAATATCAAGCTTGAGACATACATCCTAAGAGATGAGAACATTGACTGGAACAAAATTACTGCCAATAACCCCACCATTTCAATCAATCTATGTAATTTCACTCAACTCACAAATGCTATAACCAGACCTAATAAAAATAACCCCTTAGGCTCCATACTGGACTGGATCCTTATCTCCCACACTGGCACCTTACCAGAGTCCATCAGTGATCACTTACCAGCCTTCATCCATAGAGCAACCCCCTCCTCTCCTCATCTACACCAATATATCCATACTTGGAATCTCAACAACTTTAACCCTACAACTTTTTCCAGTTCTCTCAAACTGATAAATTGGGACACACTAAAAACTTTACCTCTGGACAGTGCTATCGAATTCTTCAATTCAACCTTCTTAGACACTCTTAACTCCCAAACCCCTCCAAGAATAAAATGTATAAAAGCCAATTCCGCCCCTTGGCTTAGCAAAGATACCAAAGCACTCATGCAACAAAGGGACAAGACCTGGAAACTCTACCATTGTAACAGGCACCCTGACACCCTTTTTAAACATAAACAACTCCACAACTTAGCCAAAAAATGTATCATACAAGACAAAAAAGCATACTATATCAAACTCCAGTCTAACCACTCCTCTAACCCCAAACAATTCTGGAAATCCATCAACTCACTTCTCAACCCAGGCACCAAAAACAATCCTTGCCTTGACACTAGTAAATCTGACCCAGAAATAGCTACTCTGTTCAACTCCTACTTTACTAACTCTATAGCAGAACTCACTAAAACCTTCCCAAACAACAACACCTCCCCCAAATCAAACCCTCTGCCCAACCTTCCACCCCAAATTCACTTCCCATATTCCATCTCAAACCCATCCCCACCTCATATATAAAAAAACTTCTCTCTAAGCTTAAGCCTTGCTCCAATGCCCCTGACAATATCCCCCTCACTCTTCTTAAGAATTGCAGCAGACAGCATCGCCATCCCCATTAGCATACTCATCAACAGATCCATACAAGAATCATATGTCCCGAAACTGTGGTGTGCAGCCTTTATCCTACCCCCTCCATAAAGGAGGCAAAAATAATAACATCTCCAACTTCCGACCCATAGCGATTCTCTCCCCTATTTCAAAAATTCTTGAGAAATGCATCCACCTCCAGCTCATTCATCACACATAACCAACTCCTCACCCCAACACAACATGGGTTCCGTCCTGGCCATAGCACAACAGCAGCTTTTCTCTCTTTTCTAAACATCGTAAACCATGCCCATGACTCCGAAGAACTTGTATCCACAGTCCTCCTTGACCTCTCCAAGGCTTTCGACACAGTCTCCCATACCCACCTTCTTCACCAGCTTTCCAATCTTAACCTCTCACAAAACACCATTACCTGGTTCAGCAGCTACCTTTCTGACAGATCTCAGGCAGTAAAATGGAAGACTGGCACCTCAGCCTTCCTTCCCACCCCAACCGGGGTACCCCAGGGATCCATTCTTGGCCCTATGCTCTTCAATATCTTCATTAATGATTTCCATGCAGCCATTCCTAACACTAAGATAGTACAATATGCAGATGACTCAACTTTAGTTTGCTCTGCATCAAACCTCCCTGAGCTCCAAACAAAAATTCAAACTGCCTTCTCAACTACTGAGAACTGGATGCTCCAAAATCACCTCTCTTTGAATGCCAACAAATCAAAGATCCTTCTATTCTCTCCCTCAAAATCTATCCACCTAGACAAAACCTCTTTCAATTTTACAAGCCTTGACAACTCCACTATAGAAGTTGATCCTTTTGCTAAACTTCTTGGAGTTACTATTGATGAACACCTAAAATTCGATACCCATATTCAGCTAAATATAAAGACAACCCATCAGAAACTTGGCATGCTGTACAGAAACTCCCACTTCCTCTCCCCCTCAACAAGACAGACCCTTGCCACTACCTTCTTACTACCCTCACTAATGTATGGTGCTCCCCTACTAACCAACTTATTTTCCTTCATCTCTTCTAAACTAGAATCCTGTTACAACAAAATCTCAAAGTTCGCCACCACTTCCAAATACTCCACTCACCACTGTAAACCTCTCCACCAGCTGCAATGGCTAGAACTCCCGAACTACCTTGACTACCTCCAACTCATCACCACTCACAAGCTTATTTTCAAACCAACTATATGACCAGCACTAACATCCTAACATTATACACCCCAAACAGAACTCTAAGATCTACCCACCAAAATCTAATCTCTGTTTATAAACCAAACCATCCCACTGGTCAGCTTATCCTATCCTTTTCTGTCACCAAAAAATGGAATTCTCTCCCTCCATCTCTAAGAATTTCTGAGAGCTCTGAACACTTAAACACCCAGCTGCATTCTTACCTCTCCCAAAAATGGAAATGCAATTGCACTCTACCTACCTAACCTGCTTAATACATAAACACTTTATAACACACAAAGTTTGCACTTCCTTACACACTATTGATTAACCCTATGTACTGCTTTCATGCTAATGCTACCATTATACCACTCTCAGAGGATTTAAACCTCGATACTAATTTAACTCATGCTAATATTTACGCACAAAGAACTCATCTGTGCTAATGTTACTTCTATATCATTCTCAGATGATTAAACCTCTGTATTAATTTAACCTTGTACTATTGTTCTCAACCACTAAACATGTAAATATGCTTTACATCTTTCTCCTAGCTGCTGTTTAACTTTTGTTTAGTTTTTGCTATTTTGTATGTAAAATTTGCTTAGTTTGTTTCTGTTTCCACTATGTATTGTGCTTCATATTATGGAGCTTGTACATGTATTATTGGAGCTTTTCTCCCGGGCCTCCACTGAAAACGGTTTCTTTGAGCTCAGTGGACCTCCCCAGTCATCAAACTGGAAATAAATAAATAAATGAACCTAAGGTTTGAAAATCTCTGTCCCTTAACTGGTAGTCTTGATCTATAGGATTACTACCAGAAAGGCCAACATTCTCACTTCACCCAGTAGCTTAATGGACATAATTTACACAAGTCACATAATTTAAACTACTGGGTGCAGAAATAATTAACATTTTAAACACCTTTATTAAATTATCACTTAAGGCACACATATATTGATAGAAAAGAAAAAAAAACATATTAACATTTTTTTCATTTACATACATTATCCATTATATATTGCATATATATGCTTCTTTCTTTATAATTGTCCTTCAGTCCATCATTACATAAACTGCTCAGTTCTTGTTTCCCTTAAACCTCACTCCCTCTCCTCTAGAACATTATGCTTAAGGTATTGTTCCCAATAATCTGATTTATATATATTGCAATTTGCTCCATCCCTTTTCTAAAGATCACACTTCTTTTATCTCTTTTATAATACTCAGTACTTCAAATACAATTGGTTTGGATTTTGATTTCCATTTCCTAGCTATTGCTATATTGGCAACCAATATAATTAAACTTAATAAAGTTTCAGTATTACTACGCAATTCTGGTCTTGTGTCCTCACTCAAAATAATAATTCCCTTCCTTACAGCAATTTGCCCTCCCAATATTTCTGACAGAGGAGTCTACAGGGAATTTTTAACCTCAGCCATCACATCCCACCCCACCCCCAAAAACACGTTTAAAGTTACCTCCTCCCTTTTTTTTAAGCCTGCTTGGGGTATAACAATATCTATGCAAACACTTCCAAGCAGAAATCCTAAACATTCTAGACTTTGTTGCATAATTGGGAACCACACGAGTCCTCTCACTGTTCCCTTGTAAATTCCTTTTACAGTTTCTATATTCACAATCTTTCCTAAATTTGTCTGGCTAATTATTATAGCTATACAAAATTAAGTGTCCTACTAAATTTCCCTTTTTAAAAGCAGCTTCTGTTCTACACTGGACTAACAATCAGAGCAAATTTAATTTGTTAAAATGTACAGAGTTATACATGTTTATTTTAAGTTAATAGGGGAATCGGGTGTTTTGAAAATATAATTAGTTTTTTGTTTAAGGGTGTTCATTAAAACAAAACATCTCAAGAAATGTGACATTGCTTCAAATGGAGATAAGAAGCAACTCTATAAAAGATTAGCCTACCAAACTTTAGTGTGGGTATGTAAGACAACATTTGGAAATGCACATTAAAAAAAATGTCCCATATAAAAAGTGGGAACAATATCTTTTTATCATTATGTTTTTTATCCAACGTATCTTGGAATGTAAATGACACTACAGGTATACACAAAGAGGAAAGAGTATTATACTAAGAAATATACAGTGCAAATAGCAATGCTGCAAGAGACACATTTATAAAAAAACATGCATGTGAATTTGACAAAAAAGGATTTTAGGATGGGCATCAGGACAAAGGAAAAGGAAGTAATAATACTAGTTGACAGAGGAGTTCCAATAGTAATAGAAAAGGAAAAAAGACAATAATGGTAGACTTGTGATAGTATGGGGCTACTAGTAAGGGATGATTCCATGGCATGTATTTATATTCCATCAAACACTGCTATTACGGAACTTAAGAATGTTTTTTGGAGGAATAATCAGCTTTCAGTGCCAATTACTACTCAATAGTTGGGACTGGAACTTGATTTGCAGTAGTGAGGATGTATAATGAGGACCTAGAAGAGAATATATAACAAAAGAAAGTAGATTTCTGAAGAAATTATGAAAATATTTGGTATGGAAGAAGTGAATTCAGTAGTAAGAACTCGGACAGAATTTACATATTATTCCGCAAGGTACAATAGTTGGGCTAGAATGGATAAAAATTATATTTCACAGGAACATGTGCATTTAAGTGAAATCTTTGACATACATCCAATAACTCTATCAGATCAAGCACAGTTAAAATCTAAGATGAAAATGCAAGGTAATGAAGTAAAAATGAGACACTGGCACCTAAAGAGAGGTATTAAATGAATGGGTAGTGGAACTTATTTGAGCGTTATTAGGGAAGACAGAAATGTCTTAGAAGGAATAGATAGTGAGTTTTATAAAATGAAAATGGATTTTAAAAATATGGTAGAAATAAAATGGAAAGAGATATAATTAAGAACTAATTGGAATTACTTAGAGGGACTGACAAAGGCTTTAAGTATTGCAGAATAAGGGGAATTTCAAAGAACAAGAAAAGGCTTTGCGTGATTTTGCGCATAGCGCAGCATCGGGCAGCACCGCTTAACCATTCTCGGCTCCACAAAGTCTGCTCTTCACTTTTTCCCTTAGAACTGATCTAGTTCTCATAATAAACACCCTATTCCCACTCTAAAGCCTGGCACTTGCTCACTAAAGCAATTATATAAGTCAGCACTAAAAAATTAAAAGCACTACACCCTCACAAACTCCCCTTGAGTACTTTCTTCCCCATTGGCCCTTTTTTTCAATTATAAAGGAATTCCCAATACTATTCTAGCATGTTCAAAGGTCAGTTGTCAATCTCCTCTCCGGTCCAGCTGGTGAATCTGGGAATCTTGAGGCAATGTTACAACTGCCTCATGTACACAGACAACCCTCTCCTCCTCCCAACAAATTCCAACACATGTGAGAGATGCAACCATATAGCCAAACTGGAGGCTAAGCTCTCTCAACTCAGTACTGGCGTAACCAGTCAGGAGGAGAAGGAAACCACACTCACTACAATTCCAGTCTCACATAGACCTACCACGACAGCAAACCAAACACATAAACACACAAAAACATACTCGAGGCTCTAAATAAAAATCTGCCTAAGCAGCAGAGACCTCCAAAGCAGACACCCAAGCAACCGCTACCCCAAAACAAAACACGTGCAACACATAGCTCACAAAGCCAGTGTGCCGAACAGTCACAGCCCTTAAGGCTAAACAACACACCTGATACACTTGTAATAGGTGACTCTATCGTCAGGCACACTGACGTCACGCTCACCAGGCTGAACAAGGAGAAGGTCACGGTGAGCTGCCTGTCGGGCGCTAGGATCCGCCACATAACACAAGCACTCAGGTCACTCCAAGGCAAGTACAAATATGACTCAGTCATTGTCCATGTTGGTGTGAATGACCTGAGATGTACCTCCCTGGACTACATGAAAAGGGACATAGAGGAGCTCTCTGAGCATGTAGCCCAGGCCGGTATGACCCTGACCTTGAGTAGCATCTTAACCTCACCAAGAATGATGCCACAATATGAAGACAAGATGATCAATTTCAACAATTGGCTTAAGTATTGGTGTCATTCAAAGGGGATCCAATGCTTGTCTGCCTGAGATGACATGCTCGACAAGCCACGATGCTTCGCTAGGGACGGCTTGCACCTGTCACCCCTGGGCTTTCGGATATTGGCAAAGGCTCTTGCCACCCCCATACTGCCTTTTTTAGGCAAGGCTCAAAAGACAAACCCACCTCCATAGGTATCACAAGGGATAAGAACTAAGAGTAATGCTACTCAACGCCAGAAGTCTAAACCTCAAGATGCATGCACTCGAAACTCTCCTTAGCATGGAGAACATTGATATCTGTGCAGTAACAGAAACCTGGTTCAAGGCTCCCGAGAGCACCCCAACACTACCAGGTTATACCTCATACCATGTTTTTTGGCCCCAAAACTTGGACCGAACCACAAAAGGAGGAGGAGTATCAATATTCGTCAAAGATACCCACACCTCCAGGTTGGTGGCACAGCACAAAGCATCAGAGACTATCCATGTGCAACTAACAGTGGGTAAAACTGCCTTCCAGTTTATAGCCTGCTACAGACCACCTTCTCAAACCCAGGAACCCCACTCGGCCTTCCTGAGAACACTGGAAAATATGAAGGTCTCTCCAAACACCATTATATTGGGTGACTTCAACTACCCTAACATAGACTGGGAGCATTACTCTAGCTCCAACACCCTAGCCCAAAGGTTCCTGGAATTTATAAACTCAAATGCTATGGAACAACTTGTTACCACTCCCACCAGAGGGGAAGACATACTGGACCTGATCATCACCAACATGGGGACTCTATGCTCCAGACCAGAAGTGTATCCCTCACTGGTAAGATCAGACCATAAACTAATCTCACTAGATATTCACATCCCGACCCCAGCCCCTGCCCAGAAAACCACAGTGAAAAAGTTCTCTAAAGCAAATTTTACACTCCACAAAACCGAGGTGGAATCCTTCAAAGTCTCAGGGGCCTGTGGAAAATACGGCCCAGACCGCAGAATCCTTTATAAATGCATTCTATGAACGCCTTCAGGAATACATGGATCATGCAACCCCAAATAAAACCAAGACCCAATCCTCCAAAGTTAGGCATCCTGTCTGGTGGACCCCAGCCATAAACAAACTATACAAAAGAAGGAGGAAGCTACTACATGATAGAGCAAAATCCCAAAAAGGGAAGGCATCTCTGATCAATATTAGCAAAAAACTAAGGGCACTCATAAAATCGTCTAAGGCCAGCTTCGAGAGAAAAATTGCACAGGACACTAAGGATAATCACAAGGCTTTCTTTAGTTATGTTAGGAACTTGGGTGGGAATTCCCAGATATGCTCAGAATTAGTCCAAAATGACAAAAAATACACCAAACCCACAGACATTGCCAACATCCCAGCTGACAGGTTCAGCGCAAACTACTCCCCCCCCCCTTCCCCACCAAAAGGGCAAATATCTATCCCAGCAGAGTGCTGCCCCCCTGACATCTCAGATGCTCAGGTAAGAGCCGCCCTCTGCAAAGCAAAAAACACAGCATCAATGAGACCAGACAGTGTCCCAGGCTGCGTCCTACATGAACTCCAAGAAGAACTAAACCCAAACATAAAACTACTGTTCAATCTCAGCCTTACTACAGGATATGTACCCAAAGAGTGGTGTACAGCAACAGTGGTACCTCTCCTCAAAGGTGGTGCCTCAACGGATCCTGGAAACTATCGCCCCATAAGCTTGACTAGCTTGGTCTGCAAAGCTATGGAAAGGATCATCATGGACCTCATAAATAAAGATATTGGGGACCTACAGACACTGGATCCTACCCAGTTCGGCTTTGTTAAGGGCAGATCCTGCCTCTTAAACCTGATCGATTTCTTTGAAACAGTCACCAAGGCCATTGTGAGGGAAGGTGGTCCACACAGCATACCTGGACCTTGCAAAAGCCTTCGATACAATACCCCACTCGGGCATTATAGATAAGCTCACCAGCTTAAATATAAACCCATATGTCACTAGATGGGTTGCAAACTGGCTCAAGGACAGAACCCACATGGTTAGAATTGCTGGAGCCATGTCAGACTCCAAACCAGTTACAAGTGGCGTCCCACAAGGCTCAGTCCTGGGACCTCTCTTGCTCGGTATATATTTCTCGGAGGTAGAGGCTAACACGGAAGGACTGTGGCTGACCAAGTTCGCAGATGACTGCAAACTGGGTGCTATAATAGACTCTCCAGCCAACACAAGCATCCTACAAAAGGGCCTCATAGAAACACACAACTGGTGCCAGAGCCATGGCCTCAAGCTAAATGCCAAAAAGTGTATAGTCATCCTCTTTGGCAAAAACAAAGTGCCCACAAATTACCATATAGGTGGTAATCCATTAAGTACGGAAGAAGTAATTAGGGACCTGGGGACCCAAGTTGATAGCAATCTCTCATTTGACAACCACGTGGCCAAAGTGGTTAGAAAAACATTTTATATAGCCCACCTAATCATGAAGGGATTCACATCTAGATCAGGGGAGGTCATTGTGCCTCTTTACTCATCCCTCATCAGGCCCATAATTGAGTACAATGCCCCTTTTGGGATGTACCTTACCAGACACCTGCAGCAACTGGAAAGACCCCAAAAGTACCTCACCAAGAGGATCAAAGGGCTCAAACAGATGCCATATGCTGCCCGGTTAAAGAAACTCCAGCTCTACTCAGTGGCATACCGCCTGCACAGAGGCGATCTGTGCCTGACGTATAAAGCCATGTCCAACCCGGAATTAATGGACATGCTGCACCTCAGAAAATCCAAATCCCATCGAGCTACGCGATCGAGAGACTTGAACCTCAGCACTGAAATAAATAGGACATGCTGGAGGGACAGATTCATAACCCAGAGGCTCCCTTCACTCTGGAATAAAATCCCAGTCCAGGTTAGGCAGAGTCCCTCATTGACTCTCTTCAAGAGGAATCTTGATGAGTGGATGGGAGATAGTAGGTTTACCCCGGGTATCACTTCTGTGTCACTGTTAGACAGAGGCATAGTATACTAACCTCGAAAAAGGGCATAGCAAAATTCATTTAAAATGGGTGGCGAAAGCCAAACACACTCTGGCTAGGCTTATAAATGCCCTAGGGCAGATAGCCTAGTATGAACCTATAAACTGCAGAGTACTACAGAGAAAAATAAAGGAGTATTTGGATAATATGAATGAGATTAGAATGACTGCTGTTAGAAACTATTTCTGATAACTCCAGGGCACAAAATCGTTTAGCACTGGGACTTAGATAGAGAGCCTACAAGAAAAACAACCAGAGATCTTATACAGTATTACAGACATTTTAGAAATTTTATGAAAACTTGTATAAAGCAGCAGAATGTGGAAACCAAGAAAAAAGCACAAATGGAAACATTTACAGAATAATTAATTATGCCAAGATTAGATGTGGATATGACCAACAACTAATACTTAAGACAGGTAGCAATGAGGTAAAATAGCGATGTATAATCAATCTACAGGAAGTCTCCTGGAATAGATGGTATTCCTGTGGATGCTTGAGTGGAAGAAAAAGATAAAGATCTAGAAGATTTTGTTTAACAGTATTTTAAAAGGAGGGAAATCACCAGCACCTTTTAAGAAAACTATGGCAGCTGTATTACCCAAAGAGGGTAAAAACCCATCAGACCCAGCCTTATATACACCCATTTCAATTTTAAACCATGATTATAGTGTTTATGTCGACACTGTCTAAAAGATTGGCAAAGGTGTTCCCAAAATTAATAGATATGGATCAATGTGGTTTTGTGGAGGGAAGGCAAACTTTTGACAACATTAACAGAACAATGATGATCTAATGGAATGCAGAATGCAAGAAAATGCTGCTTTTATTAGCGGGTCTTGATGCAGAGAAAGTACAAACACAGTAATCATGGATTTTATGAGTAGGGCAATGGAAGCATTGTCATTCCCGGATACAATAGGAATGTCTTTCGGCTTTTCCTGGTTAGGGATCGCCACAAAGGAACTCCGGTCCACTAATGATTGGCAGTGGATTTTTTACGGTGCTGAGTTGCCAGCCCGACACCCAACCTTCAAAGAAGGCACACACATTCACACACTCACCTACCTGCATGTCTTTAAACGTCACTCGACCGCGGGGAGGACATGCAGACTCCACACAGAAGGCACTCCGGCTGAGAATCGAACAACCTCTTGCTGTGAGTCGACAATGCTAACAGCTGCACCATACATTAATAAGGTTAATTAGGAGGATATACGAAAGATCAGTGGAAATTACAGGGGGAGGGTTCCTATCTGATAAATTGTGTTTGAACAAAGGAACCAAGCAGGGGTGTCATCCTCTTTTCATTTTGTTATTTGCCCTATATTTAGAGCCACTGTTGGATAAAATAAGGGACTCAGAAATTCAAGGATATAATTGGTACAGAAATCAAGAAAAGTTGGCTTTATTTGCAAAATGATATTATTTTGTACTTGATAAATCCAGAAAAGGACATCTCGGTGCTGTGGGACATTTTGAGAGAGTTTCAAGTCTTTGCAGGATATAAAATTAATAAAGATAAAACAAAGGCTATAGCTGTAAATTATGTACCCATGCATGATTTGGGTCAGCAATACCCATGTTTATGGGGACATAATAAGATGAAGAATTAATAGTATGGATTTAAAAGGCTTCTGTTAATGTCAGTTAAGAATATGTGGGAAGAGACAAAACAAAAGATAATATAAAAATGGAGAAACTGGAAGCTCTTGTTTATAGAAATGGAGAGCAAGGTACAAATAGTGAAAATGTTTTAGTCCCTTCAGTTTTATATAAAGGTCAGGCATATTTTTATCAACCAGAGGAAAAACTGTGAACACACAATTCAAGATACAAATACAATTTCTTGAAATTACAAGAGCTGAAGCAATTTATCTAGGTGAGAAACAGGGCAAGACTTAAGTGGGATTTTATACTGATGTAGGTGTGCCTATGTCTTAAGTGATACTTTAACAGAGTTTTTAAAAAACAACTATCAGAGTAGGTCTTTTACTTAGGACTCCTCTTCCATTTGCCTATACTCTGATATCAGTCTCTGGTAGGGGAGGCAGTCTGTAAGATTTAACATTTTAGTTGAAAGTTTAATGAATTCAAGACTATTCTGCCTGAACATGCTTAAAAGCCTGCTATTTAACTGTGGACCTTTCTTGAGCAGTACCTGGCTGGCAACTCATAGACAGACTGCTATTTGCTCTGAACATTTTGCACAGTGGTCCAGGCTTGCAAACTCGTGAAATTCTTTACCCTTTTAGATGTTCATCACACTGACTAGAGCCATCCAATTTCAGGTTTCTAGCTTCAGCCACATCACAAAACTTAATGTCCATAAAAATATTACCAATATAATTATCAGCTTGACTAAGTGTTAAAGTAGTAATCTGCAAATTCCATGTCGTCACTTCAATCACAAAAAAAAAAAAAAAAAAAAAAAAAAAAATTCAGTCTGCCAGGCTTACATCAATTCAGATTAGTGCTTGGGTTCATTGTAATTGTACAGCTTCAACAATCGTTTCTTTTCCTTACAATGCTTCAGAGAAGACATGCACTCTCAAACTGTCCCTTTATTTATGGGATTTAACTAAAGCTAGAATTTCCTACAAGCCAGAACCAAAGACATCTGAATGTTATAAACTAAGTTATCTTAAACAAGGTAAAAATATGCTTTTTAGTCATCTAAACACGAAAGAAATATTGGCAAATCAGCATGTTGCTTTCAGGCTTTATGTGGCCACTTTTAATAATACAACTTCAGTCCTACAGAACAAACACACTTTACTACATTTTTCTACAGTTCTGAAAGCCTACTGCCTGGTATAGGGCTCGCATATATACAAGAACATTTGTTTGAAATTCAGAAAGTGAGTTCTTGTTGCTCAGATAATGCCAAGTCATCACTAACACAAAGGCACCAGAATGCAAACACATCTACACCTGTGGTGCTGAATATGTGTAATCAGGTGTGGGATGCTGCCGATATATCCAGCTCTGGTCCTGGCCCTATTACTCTTGTCCTTCATTAAAAAAAGGATTTTATGATATCTACAAATACTGATTCACAGCTGCTATACTATCCTCCTAGCCAAGTACTGAAAGAAGAGGAAGTAAATTCCTAACTGAACACAATTTATGAGCACTGGCAAGGTCAGTTTCTGTCAGTTAGCAACAATGGTAAGGTATGTCAATTGCACATAATACCAAAAGAAAATGATCAAACCTCTGGGAAGTTAAAAATCTGCAGTCCTGTTTATAGTCCTAACAGACATCCAAACCTAAAATGCACCAAAGGTAGCAACTGCCTCGTGTGCCACGTGAAACTATTATTTTCACAAAGTTGAACAGCTGCTGCCCCCCAAACACACACACACACGCACTATTGCTTGTACTTAACTGAAATGACTAGCTTTCTAAAATCTAAGGTTTGTTTTCCACATGTATGGCTTTCACTTAGTGCAGATGTAATGACACAGTGGATCCTATTTACATATGTCATTAGGATTATGACATATACTATTGATAATTTCATTAACATGCTAGAATCTTTGAATAATATTTTATGTTATCAGTGCGCCTGCAGGCTACTGTAGGCCCTAAAATACCATACCATTTCAGAATTCACTATGTAGAAATACAGCTGATCAGGCTTGACAAATGTATGCAATGCTCTAAGTCATTAAACTTCATTTAGCTTCATCTTAAATTAAAGTTTTAAAAATGCAACTGTCTAGTTTTATATAGACAAGGCAGCTCTTACTGCTTAACATTATTTGTTTCAGCAGGGCACATGCTACACAGTACGCAATGCTTCAGGTAAGTTAATTCTTATATCATCTTTCTAACCTACATAAATATAACATTGAACTGTACATACATTTTCTACTTAATTTTTTTGTTACAACATAAAAACAAGATAGTGCCAGAAATGTAAACATTTTGCTTAAGCTGGTAACAAGTATATATATTCTGAGTACAATATTGCTTTTTGAGCCAAACTATATTTATCCTTCTACTTTTAAAACTAGAATTAATATAGTTATGGTAAAGAAAAAAAAAATTTTGAACAAAAGTAGATGTCCAGCCTCAAATTTGTAATATTACCACTAAGAACACTTAGTTACGCATGCTAAATATCATTAATTAATTCATTAATTTTCAATACCCACTTTATCCTATGTAGGGACACAGACGGAACATGAGCCTACCCTGGCAAGCAATGGAGCGAAGGCAGAGAACCAGTCCTAGATGGGAAGCCAGCCTATTACAAGACAAATGGGCACACCTCTGGGAAATTAAGAGGACTGCTAATCCAGCTACTTAGTATATCATTGTGAAGTGAGGGTAAACTAATGGCATCAGTAAAAACAAAAAAACAAAAACACACTGACAGAGGAAGGACATTCAGATGCCGCACAGAAGACAACCAATATTCACTTTCAAATGCTAATCACCCTATCACTATACAAGACATGCTGACAGTGCAAGTAGCTACAGTAAATACATTCACAGAACTTCAGACATTATGATCATACTGTAAATTTACAGTATTTCAAATACTTTAAATGTTTAGGCAATAAATAATTCGAAAGAGGAAGATGAGAGTATCACTGACTAGTATCACACAACAGACAGTATTACAACTGTAATTTGGTGAATAACAAACTTTATACTAACCAAATTAGCAGCAAGAACTGACTATATTAATTTTATTTTTTCACAGAGAACATCTTATTAGCTTTCAGGCATCATCCAGATGTAATGCATTCATTTAATTTAAATGCTTTATTTTAAGCAACAAATAAACATCTGTTGACTCTTCCAGTATTGCAATGTGAAGCTAAGAAAAGTTTCATTTAACAATAATACAAATGATAACAGAAAGACAGAAAGCATGAGTGATGGATGATGAAAGATAATCGCAAAGACAATACTGCTGCTGCCTTTAAAGTAAACGCCAAAATGCCATTAGCTGTACTACAGATTAAGGTAATGCTAACAGATAGAGAAATAGTGGCCTGGGAACAGGTCTGTGTGGGTCTTGTTAAGCACCTAAAACCTCCAGTGTTGGCATTGGAAACAGCATAAAGAAAGGCACAGTATGCATAAAAACAACAAATATTCATTACTGTAGAAAAAGTTTAATAACTACTGTGACAAAGTATAATTAAACAAATCAAAGTAAAACTAATTCTAAACTTGGTGGGGGGGACAAACTCAAGGGAGAATTCAGGCAGATGAGATGCATTCTTACAGTAAGGGTGAAAGAGATGGAGTTGTTGTTAGTAAAAGTTATAAATGAGGGAGTAAAGAAGAACAATTTTGAGACAATTACAGACAACATGGAATGAGTCACAACTTGACACCAAAATGGAAAAAATAACTTCCAACAAAAAGTATGTAGTGCATGGATCACAGTGATTATGCTCAGATATCACAAAAGAGATTAAACAGTTAAGCGCCTCTGTTGTGAGAGACCTGATCTTAACAAGTGTTAAGCACCGGTGCTTCAGCTGTTAAGATCAGGTATTGCGCTAGGCAATAAAATCTGCCAGTACTGGCTAGCAAACAACAGTGGCAGAATTCTTTCTGCCTGCTGTCTGTGTTAGTAATGTTTCCTGTCTTATTTGACTTTCGTACTCTATAAAGTGTCACGCTATCTATTTGACAGAGTTCGCTAAGTGCTTTATGACTCTGAAAGCCAGCAAACATTTAGCTCTTTTTTTGTGACTAGCAGTACATGGAGCAGATGAAGCTCCATGATCTACACAGAATTATGATCGGTCTCCAACAGTAACTCTAAATTATCTGTTCATGCTTCACTTTTGAGGTGAAATTATTGGCACCCATATCTCAAACATATAATACAGTGGTTACAATCTGACACTCGTTCATAATCCTCTATGTTATGATAGTTCTCTAGACAGAGAAAACAGGAGGTGGATTAATGAAGCATTCTAGAAGGCAAGTTCAAACGTAGACAATTTGTCAGTACAGCAGAAATCAAAACAGAGACGTCTGTAAAAATGTTGCAAGTATGCATCCAACACTTGCTATGATTTTTACCTTCATATTTACCATAGTTCCATAAACTTGGACTTATCTAAGGGTATACACATTAAATAAAATTATTCCCATACACATTTTCCTTATCACCAACAAAAGGGGGTTGAGCATATGAAGATTTTCTAGTCTGAAGAATAAGAAAGTACTCTTCTTTTTGTCCCTCTGCTATGATTTCTGAAGTCTAGTGCTACAATCTTTATTATTTACAAGTTAAGCAGTATAGTTATATACCTAAATAAAATGTGGAGCAAAAAGGACAGGTATGGATTATTTTTCAGAATGTTGCAGAAGTGTTCATTTGCTTTGGAAGAGGATGATATATTTGTGGACTTTATTAACAAGAATTTGGAGAAAATTAACGCTGGTGGCAGAAGGCGGCAGTTAAAGACTACCTCTATTCACTACAGGGTAGAAACCCCCTATAACAAACGAGAGTATGACTCTGGGAATAATGGGACAGAGAAAGTAACTTGCTTTCAGCTATGAAGAAAGTTTACAAAAACAAAAAGGCTATTTTAATGATGATTAAAAGAGAGCTTAAATGAGTCTTCAGCAATTACATAGAAGCTTAGTAAGAATTAAAGAAACATGCTAGACTGATGGACTCTGAGATCAAATTTATTCTGGTATGAAAGGGCAATGCTTTTTCTTTATTGTAATTGCTATGGTGTCCTCTTTTAGTAAAAACACTGCCTTGAGATCTTAACTCACTTTACAATCAAGAGCAACAGTGCAGCACCAAGTCATATGAGCAGAGATTAAACTACAAGCTGGGGCTGTTGGCTGAGGCGAATGATGAAAGTGATGGAAGAGAGCAGCAATATCGGCTTCGGCATCTTAGTGAGCATGGAAACACGGTTTTGCTATAAGATGGCCAGTTACCTGATGTAAAAATCACATTGAAGCTCAAAGAAGGCTGGCATGTAAATGCATCAAACAGTGCATCCTACTGCAGGGCAGACTGGCTGTGGAGAGCACTGAACCACACATACCTATGCCCCAACTCTGTAGGGCCTTCACTGGCATGATACTTGCTGTCTTGCCACTAGATAGTATGGAAAATCACGCATCAAACATCCAGACTACACAAGGATGTTAGATGATCTGACCCCAAACTCTCACCTCACTATACATTTAGGTAGGTAGGAAGGGAAAACAAATGGGGAAGCAGGTCTTGACAGGTTAGGGCTGTAAAAATGTGAAAGAGATATCACAGCGAGGAGAAAAGGTCCTAGTATGATTACTGATACGCACCTGAAATGGGAAAGTTTGCAGTGGTGAATGAGAGACAAAGATTTCACCTCTCATTTAGACTCAGAGAAAAAATATTCTGCAGTACTATGCTGCAATAAAAAATCACCACATATTAAAAACAGCATCTTAAATGAGTCAAGTATAATTAGAATTTTCAAATACAGTTATTTTCACTTATTTAGGTTCTTTTTTATGTGGAGTCTATAACCACCTTAGCTATTGAAAGGGTCAAAACTCGAATGATACTGTATAGGTATGCAAAAACATTTGTAGGTATGCATGTGTGGTCTCAGGACAGCGAAGATTTTTCAGCTAGCTGTGCATTCTGTTCCATTTGTTACTGACAAGGTTGAGCCCTCTGTGCCTACAGATCCTTTTTCAGTGGAGAACCAAAATGGTATTTATGATGACTATCAAAGTATTACTATTACATAATGTTGTTCCAATATCTGGTTATTGAACAATGTGGTACACAATGACAATCTTTATTTTACTGTTATAAAATTTGCTTGTTCCATAAAATGACAATGTTATCCCTATGAAACAGAACAAGAAAGAGGTAAACAAAGGTCCTGTGTCTGCTTATGGTATTTGAGAATAAAATATAAGAGTGCAATCTCTTCCATACAAGAGAACAGAGTGCTTTATAATTAAAGTTACTCTGGAATCCTAATCCATCCATTCTCTACCTCTTTTACCATTTTTGCACATGGGATTGGGGTGTCACTTCAACAGTGACAATCATCTCGAGCCACGGTTTACATAGCCGAGTGGCTAGTCCTGCCACAGTAGCTCATCTGTACCACTCACTCACACAAACACTCGCACCTACAGGCATTTTAGAGTGTCCAATCCATCTACTGCAAGTCTTTGGAATGTGGGAGGAAAGCGGAGCACCTGGAGGAAATCCACGGGACTGCAGGAAGGACATGCAGACTCCACACATAAGGCACCCCAGCTGAGAATCGAACTGTAGAACCTCTTTCTGTGAGGCAACAATGCTAATCGTTGCACCATTGCGGCCACCCTTTCTCTGGAATCCTAAGACCTCACAAAATTGTTTCACCAGAATTTGCAGATAAGCCACAACATTCTTCCAGTCATAAAATTATCACAGAATTATCAAAAGATACTGAAAATGTTACTGACTATAAAAAAAAAAAAACACTGCTGCATGCTGCCCAGTCCTTGTATGAATCCATTCAGACTCATCTATGACATTGAGTAAAACGATTTAAAGTGGCTTTTGGGTTCCATTAAGGGTCTGTTAAGGCTGGGAGGTTGTCCAGGTTAAGGACAAGTGGTAACAACTCTGTTTACAGATGATGATGACGATGATGACCTTTTGCTCTTTTTTTAAATGAGTCCATTCATTCACCTGAGTGAATTCTTATAGAGTATGAATCAGATAGCAAAACAATTAGCATGTCTGTGTCTAAAGCTATCGGAAGACAGGTGACTTATTTTCTCAGGTGTGTGTGTGTGTGTGGTGGGGGGCTACCTTCAATAAAGAAATGCAAGTACCTTGAGGTTCCATTTATGAGTGCTGAGACAGGAAAACATAAGTCTAAAAGCAGAGTGGGGCAGTAATTTGAGTTTTGGGAGTACTGAACTGGTCTGCAATAATGAAAAGGGAACTAATTATGAAACTGGGCTGTTACTTCCACTATTGAAGTTCAGTTTCTCCAGCCCAAAAGGAAAAAGCCCCCCCCCCAAGTCTTAGCATAACTTTCTCTTCCTCAGCTCTTGTGAGCATTAACTAGGAAATGTGATCAAGGGTTAAATGCAAAAGTGGGGACAAAAGATATGAAATGAAAAATCCAGGTTCCACATCCAAATATTTTTCAACTCAAGCTTGTAGTCTCTTGGAATTTTACAGCACTTAAAGGATATTTCATGTTCTCAGCTTCTGAGATCATACATGATAACTACACAAGTATAAGGCCCTGCTAAAAAGAAACACCTGTCCATATTTGTAATGAAGTTCCTACTTCCACCAGTCTTCACTGTTTTTTTACGTCTTCATTGGGTTTTAACCTATTTGTTTTTTCCAGTGCGTCCCTTCTTACTACTCATCATCTCACCAGTGTTCTAGGCTACAGAACACTAGACCTTTCTAACAAGCTGCTACTATAACCCAAAAAAGAAGAAAGAAAAAGTTATTCTGTTTGTTCTTCACAAGTGTTGCTTTCATTCTCACCAAAATTCAGCACCTCAACTCCTACCTCATTTCCCTCCCCAAATACCAGAAATATGTGACATGCAAAGTCTGATGGAACAGACTTAATTGTGTGCATTAGTATGGCCTTTAAGGGGGTTAATATTTTAGTCACTTCCCTAGCTAGGGAGGAAGCCTAACATTTACAGCTATTTGAGAATATCACAATATTTTGCACCTACCAGCAGCCCTAATATTTTATAATTCATGATTACAAGAGGTTGTTAAAAAGCAAAAAGAAAGAAAATACTTCCTCACTCTATTGCTGTGGAGATGCTGCTTGGCATCATGTATCCACTTCATGTGGGTACACATGCTACACCTATAGTAATGATATAGTATGATTCTAGTAAGTGCAAGAGCACATACTAGCATGTAGCATGTCATAAAAATACTAGAACATAGAGGATAATGCTTAACATAC
The DNA here is from genome assembly GCF_019279795.1 of Protopterus annectens. Taxonomy (NCBI): domain Eukaryota; kingdom Metazoa; phylum Chordata; order Ceratodontiformes; family Protopteridae; genus Protopterus; species Protopterus annectens. Next base: position 843,466,798 of record NC_056732.1, read on the forward strand.
TGGGTGTTACCAGGAAATTATACTTTGAGATGTGTGCAGGAACAATTACGACTTCAAGGGGTCTTAATTACTTGTACAGTGCTAAAATTCACTGTGAAAGAATATTCTTTATAGCGTAAAACATTTACAATATATGCACACTTTTAAAACTATGAATTTAATTACAAGTTTTTTTTCACTTAATTTCTAAGACAACAGTGGCTTTTCTGACAGAATGTGAAAAACAACCGGGTGTTTTTGGTCAGATTACAGTGAGCTTGCCTTGCACTGTAGCTGGTTCAGTGACACTGCATGTCTGATTTAAGGGTTAGGCAATTTATGGCTCCCATTTATTCATTTATTTTCATTATTTATTGGTTTGTAGTTTTCAACCTTCATTTATTTTATTAATTTTGCTTATTTGTTGACACGTGCTTTTGTTGTTAACCTTGTAGCAGGGGTTCCTGTTTGATACAAATGTTATGTTGCTACACCTTTGTCACCAAAGCAGTATTAATATTGGTAAAGCAGCACAATAAGCCTGTGATCTATTATTTCTCTCCTCACAAAACAAGCTCTTCTCATGATTAATAAAGGCACTACTGCACATGATTTGATGTATTCTTCTACATGCGATAGGAGCTAATCCAGTACTATACAGAGTTCATACGTGTTTACTAAGCTAACGACCACAAAGGCCTTTTTAAGCCTAGCCATACATCCCAAATCTCTGACAAGTTCTGATACCCTTGATAAGTGTAAGCATGGGCCTGTGAGATGAACCATTTACAGGTTACCTGTTTGGATCAGAGACATAGGTGCCAAACCAAGGATGAATTTCTGGTTTCCCATCCAATTGTGCAAGTTGCACTCAAATTGGATGAGGGAGGAACTCTGCTTCACATGGATGGGGAGCCTGTTCCATAGACGGGGTCGTCTCTGAGATAATACCTATCTCTCCAGCAGGACCTATTTATATCACAGGCAAGGTTTATGTCTTTAGAATGGGTAATTCTGATACAGTTTGTTTTGTGGATATGCAGGAGGTCATCAGAGTGGGGTCTGGCAATACACTGTATGCCAGGCATATATATATATATATATATATATATATATATATATATATATATATATATATATATATATATAGGGCCTTGAGGCAGTCTGCATAGGACATATCACTTATGCCCTGTATTCTTTTAGTGAGGAACCTCTGTGGACGTTCCAATTGCAGGATATGCCTGGTTAGATACATACCAAAGTGGGTATTGTACTCAATGATAGGTCTGATGAATGCCGAATACAGTGGAACAAAGACCTCCTTGGACTTAGATGCCATGCCTTTGTTTATGAGTTGCGCAACATAGAATGATTTCCTCACCACTGTAGACACATGATGATCAAAGGCTAGATTACTATCTATGTGTGTCCCTAAGTCTCTGACTGCTGGGTCAACTCTAAGGGGTGTGTTGTCAATATTACAGTTACCAGGGATGGATGACTTCCCAAAGGATACTATTATGCATTTCTTGGCATTTAGTTTTAGTCCATGACTGACACCAGTTGTTTGTCTGTCTGTGTTAGGCCCTCCTGGAGAACATTTGTATCGGTGTGAGATTCAATGACATCTCCTAATTTGCAGTCATCTGCAAATTTAGTTAGCCAGAGACCACTGACATTGGCCTTGATATCTGAGAAGTAAATGCCAAAATGGAGCGGACCAAGGACTTATCCCTGAGGGACTCTACTTGTGACTAGCCTCTTTGACTCCCCAATTATAACTTCCTGGGTCCTGTCTATGAGCCAGATGGCTATCCACTGGGTGAAATACGGGTCTGTACCTATCATCTTGAGTTTGTCAACAATGCCCGACTAGGATATTGTGTCAAATCCCTTGGCCAGGTCAAGATACGCAGTGTGAACGATTTTGCTTCATCCATTGCTTTGGTGACCTTCTCAAAGAAGTCCACCAGTTTGCGTAGGCATGATCTGCCCTTTACGAAACCAAACTGGGTTGAGTCCAGTGCCTGAAGGTTTGCTATATCTCTATTGATCATCTCCATGATAATTCTTTCCATGACTTTACATATAAGACTAGTGAAACTTAGGAGTCTATAGTTTCCAGGGCCTGTAGATGGCGCATCATTTTGCAGAAGGATGACTGTTGCCTTTCTCCATTCATGAGGCATGAAGCCTGTTTGGAGGCTATAGTTAAACAGTAATTCCAGAGGCCCTGATAGGTCATGTTTCATGCTATTTAGAAGGCATCCTGGGATACTGTCTGGGCCCATTGATGCAGTGTTCTTGGTCTTAGAGAGAGCATTGAGGACCTGTTCCCTAGTGATAGTAGGGGGAGTTATATTTGATGATATTTCCTGAGGGAAGGTTGAGGGGGTGGGAGGAGTAAAGTTGCAGCTGAATTCATCGGCCAGGAGTTTTGCTATATCATCTGGCTCAGTATAGGTGGCTCCATTTACAATGAGCTCTGCACACAATTGTGTATTGCCCTTGAGGCTGCGGACATAGCTAAAGAATGCTTTGTGGTTGTCCTTGGCCTGGGAAGTCAAACTTACCTTAAATCTGGCTTTGGTAGACTATTTGCCCCCCGAGTTGTTTGTTTAGTTTAACGAGAGTACTTCTATACTGCTGGGTGCTGCACCTCCTAATTTCTGCCATGATTTTCTTCCTCCTGTTATACATCCGACTGATTTTGTGATTCCACCAGGGTGGCTTGTTTTTTGAGTTAGTTGCAACTGAGAAATCAATCTTAACCATACTGAGAAATATTTTAAATGTGATTTATCTCAACAGTAAAGCTCGAGAGGTGAGGCACATTTAAGACAGTGTGGACGTTACAAAAGTTCTCTCACGATGCCTAGCTCTACAGTCCAATTCTCAGTTAGGGTACCTTCTGTGTGAGTATGTCCTCTATGTCTGCATGAGACTTTGCTAGGTGCTTCCATTATCTCCCATATCCCAAAGACATGCTGCAGATGAAAAGGAGAGCCTTCAAATTGACCACTGGTATGCATGTCATGTGTATGGTGCCCTGTAAAGAATTAGTTTCTCTATATTGTATTCACTAAGGGCCACTATAAGATTGTCATCACCTTGTGACACTGTATAAACAGGGTATCTGAGATTGACAATGAATGCATAAAATAATAAATGCTAAGAATGCAACAACGCTGTATACTACAGTTTAACAGTTCTACACGTGCCTTACAAGTACGCATTTAGTGCAGTAAAAGTGCTTCTTGCATTCCAGCTGCTGTCAAGCAGTTTCAGCTAAGTTTTAACCAACTTGGCTAGTTTCAACCAACAGGAGTCTCCCAGCCCTAAATTACTAAACAATATATTAAATTAAATATGAGAAGCTCTATGTGCTCACTATGTATCTGGATGCATTGCCTGCTTTACAATTATTCTAAGTGTTTTACAGGCTAGTTAATTATGTTCATATATCCTTGCAACAACTGTGACATTTTTACTTGGACCATAACAAGATAATTCCTTAACTCATAAATTGTGTGTGTCATCATTACTTCTAAAAATGACCAAATAAAATGGATTTGTGAGCCCTACATTGTCAGAAAAAAAAAACAGGGAAACATGCACTGTTATAGCCTGAGCTGGTAAAATAAAGATGCTTTTATAGTAAACAGTGTTCAGTATATCTTCCCAGCTTACTACCTGCATAGTCTAAAAGCAATTTGTGTCTCCTTCAGAACCTCTCAAAGGCAGACGACTTCACAGCCAGACATGAGACATATGCCAGAAATGACAGGTGAGGTTATTCTGACAGCATCCTGCTATTTTATTGAAACAGTATGTGTAAATAGAAAGGAACAAATATATTACTGTTAAAACTCTAGGCATAGACGAGGGCAGCCAACATTCACATGTAGTGACAACTGCCCTTATCAGATACAAGTCTGCCTAAGTTATTCATGATAAAACAAAGAACTACCTTCACAGTGTGATATGTAAATAAGAAAACTCTGCCTTGCAGCTCATCATCTGGAAGTCACACTGGTAGCTGACATGCCTCCTCATTCAAGAGCATAAAGACGTTCAAGAGGTTTCATGCCAGGTTCACTGCACTGAAGTGAATGGGGCTGGTAAACAGCACAGTGCTTAATTCATAGATAAAATGCTGTAGCAGCTTGATACCGAAATATGTAACTGAATACAGAAATATTTTATTTAAAGAAGTGGGAAGAGATGGATGAAACCACACAAATTATATACTGTTGTTTAAAGGCCTATATCGCAGAGGGGAGGGAATAGTTAATAAAACTATAATAGCTGAGAAATGCAAGCATAATGAACAAACCATACAGTTTGCTAAAGTTCTGTATTTACTAGTTTTCCTTTTTTTCTCACCATGAGAAACTAAGTTAAGGATTTTAACTGGTGAATGTAAACCAAGTTAACTGGTGACTGTTGTTTAGTGTAACAATTAAGACTAGGGCTTATCAGGCACTAAGGAAATATAAAGGAATAGAAATGTTTATTTGTGTTGCCTCACAGCAAGAGGTTCTCCTGTTCGATTCTCGGCTGGAGTGCTTTCTGTGTGGAGTCTGCATGTCCTCCCCACGGTGGAGTGGAGTTCGAAAGACATGCATGAATGGGCGGCCTTCGTTGAAGGTTGGGTGTTGGACTGGCAACTCGGCACCATAAAAAAATATACTGCCAATCCACTGTGGCGACCCCTAATTGGGAAAAGCCGAAAAGACAAACAACATTTGTGGACATCAGAATACTATTAAAATCATCAGATATTTAAAGCATGACATGAAGAGATATGATAAGTACGTGTAAGTCTTAATGCTGTTAACAAAGGAAGGACAATGAAGCTGTAAAAAGGAGAGGCTAACAGGGAAGGAGATGGGGTTATTGGTTCTGAGTAACCAGTTACATTCATATATGAAGAGAAAGTGATGGGCAGATACAAGGTAAACAAACAGTATAAAAATTAGATGTATTGTTTAGTACTGTCAAAGAGTTTGCGAGGTGGTGCTGGAAAAAGGGCATCAATGTTCGGTGATTGGGTATTTAATGTGCAGGAACAATTTAGTTGACAGAGGTGGTGGTGGAGTATGCTACATGTATGTAAAGAAATATGATATTTCAAAATATGTAGTCTATACAGATGAGAGTGGTGAAAAAAAAAAGTAGATAAAAATGCCCGAATTAAGCCAGCTCTAATGGCATGCAAGGATAAAACCCGAAATATGACCCAGAAAATTAAAGTTCAAATAGTGGCTTGGGCATCTGATGAAGCTGGCATGAGGAGGATGACTGTGCCTATCTTCGAGGACAGAAACAGATGATGGACTGGGTCACCCAGTGCCCTACTCTTTAACAAGAGGGGTAGTAATACAAATGGGTAGTCCTGGGCATGTGTGCAGTGCACCACTCTGTACATAAGATAGTCTTCAAAAGCAACACGGTAGGACCAAAACATGCATACATGTACTGCAATGTGAATGTGCAGAAAAGCGAGGTGTTATTATGACACACTACCGTAATTTGGTCAACAAAGGCAAAATAAATGCATTACAAGAAATATAATTTTATAAAGAACATCTTTAATCACTTCCCTGAATATTCATTCTCCTATGTGTACCTCAACATATGAGTAGAACTGTGTTTCACTATATATTACAAATGTGTTTGGCTAAATAATGTAATTAATTAATTTAATGTAAATGGCTGTATGAATGGGAAACAGAAAATTAAGCCCCCCTGCACCCCCCACCCAAACTTATACATACCAACTCTGTGGTCGCATAACATTGAAGAAAAACGCAAGCTCCACTGTCACTGAATGTAGTTTCAGCGAACTTACTTCGATATATTTACATTCACCAAAACCACCTTCGTCAACCTGACATGCTGCAGAAAACAGTTAGGGGTGCCAATGTACACTCACTAGAGCAGGTTATGGTTGCTAAAAGTTCAGGATCTGTCCCTGCTGCTGTCCAGTTTAATGCTTTTTCCCTCCCAGGCCTGCTGCTTCCCTTGAAACTGCTTGTAGTTACCTGTATTGCTAATGTTTCATCCGTCCTCTATAAAAGGGACAAACTATGGATGGACAATTCATAAAACATCTAGGAAATGGGGGCATGAAAAGACTGCTTGGCAGAATGCATACTTTTCCCCTTTATCTTTCAAGAATTTGAAGCTCTCATGAGAGAGGTCCACAAACAAATGATTTACCTACAAAATATTAAGCTACTGTCATTCCATCTCTTCTAGAAAAGGTCAGATATGTATCCAGCATGTCTTTTTAGTACAAATCTTACAGAAGCAGCCCTGGAACAAGCATCTACAGTGTCTTAAACACACTTTATGTCATGTGTACCAACCTCTTCTACCGTCTAGGAATATGAGTTTACTACTCAGAAAAAAGAAGTTATGTACTTACCATAATGTTCCATCTGTGTTGCCCATTTTCATTCTTCCTCAACTGATGGGTTCGGATCCGATCCTCAGATCAGTCTCGGACATTATTAAAGCTTGTGGCAACCTAAAACTCTAGAGCTTTCCCTTGCCCATAATGCACAGACCGTACATTACCTCAGATCTTGTTTGCTAATTTTACCAGGAAAAAAAAAACAGTATTTACTATGCATTAACCAAGAATGTGTAAAAATTGTATATACTGAAAATATCTGGAGCTCAATATACAGGACAGTTATGTCCCTCTAAGAACTCATTCTTCCAGGAGTTCATATGCAAAAATGGATGGGGGTTGGTGGGCGGAAAGTTGAGGAAGAATGAAAATGGACAACACAAATGGAACGTTATGCTAAGTACATAACTACTTATCTGATGTTGTCAATTTTCATTCTCTTCAAAACTGATGGGACTGAGTCCCCAGCTACCTGAAAACCAGGTTGGACTCTGTTTGTTTGTGTCTTTCGGCTTTTCCCGGTTAGGGGTCGCCACAGCGGAACTCCGGTCCGCTAATGATTGGCAGTAGATTTTATGTACTGGCTTGCCGGGCCTAACGCACAACCTTCAATGAAGGAATGCCCATTCACTCATGTCACTACACAGAAGATGCTCTAACTGAGAATCGAACGGGCAACGTCTAACTGTGAGGCAACAACGCTAAGAAAGAATATTCCTGAGCACAGCTGAACCAAGTGATGCTTTCCTCCTGGAGACCAGATCTAATTTGTAATGAGTAACAAAGGTATGGGGAGTAGCCCAAGTTGCTGCTGAACATACATCATCCATGGATGCCCTGGAAAGGAAAACTGAAGAAGTTGCCATGGATCTAGTGGAATGGACTCGTACTGGTTGTGGTAAGGCAATACCTAATTTTTTTATAAATGAATGAAATACAATCTGGCTAAAGTTGCCTTAGTAACTGTTTTTTATCCAATTCCACACTTGCAAAAGAAGCAAATAATTGGTCTGTTTTTCTTATGTCTTTTGTTCTATGTATGTAAAAATGTAATTGTCTGTGAACATCCAATAAATGTAGCATGTATTCACCTTTGTAAGCAAATTTGAGGAAAAAATACTGGTAAATTAATGGCATGAATGATATTCGATTCTGATACCGCCTTACATTTGTTTATAATGTCACTCTGTCTTGTGAAAAAATCATGTATGGAGATTTAGAAGACAATACTAGGATCTCTGAAATTTGTCTAACAGAGGTAATGGCTACAAGAAAAAATCATTTTCCATGTAAGATATTTAACGTCACATATAGCTGCTGGTTCAAAGGGGGAATGTATAAGAGCCTACAGAATTAGACTGAGGTCCCATGGAAAACTGGAGTCCTTAAACTGAGGTCTTCAAACTAGGGTGCCTCACATGAAAGCTCTGCACAGCTTATGAGAGGTACTGAGGAACCATGAAATCCAACATAAAAGTTAGATATTGCTGCCAACTGAACTTTAATGGTTGAGGAACTAGCGCCTTCCTTAAAATGTAAGGTCAAAAATTCAAGTATGTCATGTACAAGAATTGAAAAAAAGGTTCCATATGATTTTGATGAGCCCAGTAATCATTTTTTTTTTTTTTAACAGATTTTACATGTAGAAGGTTTTCAGGAAAATAAAAGTATATGCAGGACAGGAGAAGACAGCATAGGTTGTCTGGCTACCAATGGAATTGGAGAAGCCAGGCCATCATTTTGAGGTTTAATATATCCAGATAGATCATGCCTGTCGGATGATCCAGAAGGTCTGGAGACAGATCCAGAATCCAATGATGGTAGAGTAAGAGGGGCCAAAGGAAGGGAAACCAAATGTGCTGTGGTCAGTAAGGTGTAATGAGGATGAGTTTGCTCTTCAAGATGGCAGCTTTCTGTAAGAATTTTGGAATTAGTAGAATTGGTGAATAAGCATAAGGAAGACTGGTGAGCCAGTCGTGAAGAAGAGCATCCCTTGATGAATCCACCTATTTTGTCCTGGATTAGGGCAAAGCAGCTGCTGCATTTGTTGTTCAAGGGAGAAGCAAAAAGATCGCAGCAAGGCTGACCCCATAGATGAAAAATCATTTCTGTCATGTTGTTGTTGAGAGACCACTGGTGAGGTAGAAGAATGCACCTGGTCAGTTTGTCTGCTATCACACTGGACTCCTCCAGAATGTGCATTGCTATAAGAAAGTGGATGGATGAGATCACCCATTGCCACCCTCTGAGGTCTTCTCGACACAAGATGTAAGATCTGATCCCTTCTTGTTTAACTATGTACCAAACTGCTGACATGTCTGTCTGAACTGCAATCGTCCTTGAAAGGGAGAACATGTTGGAAGGCCTGCAACACTAAAAGCACTGTTCTCATTTCTAGGACATTGGTAAAGCAGATTAGCCTCTTCGGGGGTCAGCTAAGAAATACAGGTTTGCAAATTTGAATGTATGTTGAAGGAGATGTATAGGAACCAAATAAATCCTGGGTGGTGACAGTTTGTGTCTGGTGGAGAAGTGAAAGTTAACCATTTGTGTATGAGCACTGCAGTAACTTTCTAGTGTCATGTGGGCTGCATGAATAGCTCAGCATTAGGTAAAAACCCCAGGGTGTGTGTGAGATTAGGTGATTTGAATGAATAGTGAGTAGCTTTCAACCAAAACGTAGATGACTAAAAAATGCATATATATTTTAATGTGGTATTGTATGTCCTGGGGTGGTATGAAGCACCTTCATTAAATTTATGCAGAAGAAGCAGGATGGAGTGGACTGCAAAGTATCCAGAATTTAGACTGCTTACACAATGATTAAGAAGATTTGGTTCACCTCAAGAAGAAAAGTTTTGATTCTGATGATATTTACGGTTCTTCTCCCTTGTTTGTTAGTTGTAGGTATGGGAACCTTTGACTGAAGCCCTAAATAAGGAGACATCATCAAGGTGGAGCAATAAAACAAAGACATCTTCAGGAGTAATTAGAAGCAGTTGGTTGCAAAAGAACTTGTATTAGTCTTCCAAAGAGTTGAAGTCACACGACGAATTAGAAAATTACCTAAGGAATCTCTTCCAAGAAAGGATAAGGGAAGTCTTGGGGGTCCATGAGATATCACAGCTGCATGCACGCATATACCTGGATCAGCTGTTTGAAAGGTATTTCGAGAACATCCATCCCATAGACATGAACTTAGGAAAGTTTTACCTTAAAGCTTTGTATGGTCTAGGAAAATATGCAGGCAGTAAACAACTTCAGTGTGGGAGTATGTAAGATGAAGTTGCGTCATCCAAGAATTGTTCTGGACATAAAGAAGAGAGGATGATAATGGAATACAATATCCACTCCTAAACACTGACATAGGTCACTACCGCAGTGTTCTGCGAGACCACTGCACTCCAAAAAAGTTGGATGAAAGAAGGGGAACACTACTGGAAAGCAAACATACAAAGAATCTTTACTTCCTCCAAGAAAGGCCCTATATAGGGGGGAGGAACATACTTACCCAGTCAGCTTTCTCTGAGGGGGGAACCCTGAAAAAACTATTCTGGGGAAAAGGGAAATGCATGGTGCTAAGCAAGACCCGGCCACTAGAGAGAACAAAAAGAGAGTGACCAACCAGGGAAAGAAGCACCCCCTCCCACCAAGCCAGAGACCCCCAGAAGTGGAGGAGCAGGGCTTGATCTTGAATCCTAGCACAATGGGGAAACAAGGACTCCACAATGGAGGCCCTCTAGTGAATGGGACAGATCCAGGAGACTGGGAACCAACCTATTGAATGACCCTGCATTCCAGGATCACTCCAATGAGAGGGAGCCAGAGTGAAGCTGTGCAAGGGAGCACAATGCCATGTGAGACATAAGCATCTAAGGCAACCTTGTGTCCTTGATCAAAAGGGAAGTCCAGTCTCCTGCAACAATGACATGGAGCAACAACAGAACAAGACTGACCAGACTTCCATGTGGATGAAAAAAATATATATATAGAGAGAGAAAGGAAAACACAAATTCCACCCAGGCAGGGTCAGAGAGTCATTGTCTAATCCTTGGCCACAGAGGCTAGACATGCAGCTTCCTTCAATCCAATCAGCCTGCTTGCTGAAAATACCTCTTCTTCTCTTTTTTTATTTTGGATAGATCATGGACAGAGTTAAAACACTGCTCTTAAAGCTAGACAGCCCAAAAGCAGCCAGGGCAATAGACCTCATGCAGCAGATATATTCTCCATAATACACTAGCTATGATAATAGTATTATCGGATCCGACAGATGCTTCAGATCCAAAGTGTCCTGCATTTTTCAAACAGTTCCAGAATCGAAGACAACAGATCTGAGTATTCTTTAAACATCAAAAGATGTAGATGGAGGCTACGACAGTGGGATTGCCGGATCCTAGGGATGCATAGGATCTGAAGTAGTCTGCAATTTTCAAACAGTTCTGATCTGAAGGCAATGGATCCTAGTATTGTTAAAGGACAAAAGATGGAGCTGAAGGCTACAATAATGGGATCATCGGATCCCAGGAATGCCTCGGATCCAAAGAAGTTTGCAGTTTTCAAACCATTCTGCTCTGAAGGCAACTGATCTAGCGCTCCACAATTAACTTGCCACTTGTCAGATCCTAGGCTTGGGATCCAAGGAGAAGACCATGCAGGCTGATCAGACCCGAAGAGTAAATGCAGGATCCGTGAAAGTATCTTCTCCATCCTTGTCTTTACTTTACTTTTTTTTTAATAGTTTCTGACCCAGAAAGCAGGTAACCTGTATGCTTCATGATGCTGGTGCCAGTAAATCTGATCTGCAGACCAAGGACCCGATGAATTTGTAAATTTAGAAAATCTCATGAAAGAAGTCCTATCAGGTCTGAAGAAGGATAGGATCTGAAGGAGGCCTGAAGGATTTTGGATCCAAGGCATGGGATCCAAAGTCCTCTATGGTAGTTCTATATCATCTTTTTTATCAGAGGGAGCCCCCAAAGTAACCAAGGGCAATGTCTACAATGCACACTGTGAATCACTTCAAAACTGCCCACCAATCAAGGGATGTGTAGGATCTGAAGTAGTCTGCAATTTTCAAACAGTTCCGGATATGAAGGCAATGGATCTGAGTATTGTTAAAGGACAAAAGATGTAGCTGAAGGCTACAATAGTGGGATCATCGGATCCTAGGAATGGCTCAGATCCGAAGAAGTCTGCAATGTTTTGAACAACTGATCCAAGCATTGCCCAGCTCTCTATATTTAACTTGCTTCTTGTCAAATCCTAGGCTTGGGATCCAAGGAGAAGATCATGCAGGCTGATCAGACCCGAAGGGCAAAAGCAGGATCTGTGAAAGTATCTTCTCCATCCTAGTCTTTACTTTACTTTTTTTTTTAATATAGTTTCTGACCCCAGAAAGCAGGTAACCTGCATGCTTCATGAGGCTGGCCCCAGTAAGTCAGTTCCATAGACCTAGGATCTGATGAATTTGTAAATTTAGAAAATCTCATGAAATAGGTTCTGTCAGATCTGGAGGACTAAGATCTGAAGGAGGCCAGAGGGATTTTGGATCCAAAATCCTCTATGGTAGTTAGATATCGTCCTTTTTATTGGTGGGGGTGCTCCCGAAGGAGCCAATTGCAATGTCTACAACCCGCACTGTGAATAACCTCAAGACTACCCAGCAATCCACAATGCAGATGCAGGAGCACAACATACAATCAGAAGAACAGGAGATCCAAAACTGATCCACTCATCCTAAACAAAAAAGAGCAAGAGTTAGTTTAATTCCTAACCAAAAGGAATCAAGTAAAACCAATCACTGCTCAACAACCATACCACCCAAACTCTTAGAGGAAGAAAACTGGACAAAGGCCCAAAAATAATGTAAATTTTAAATAATGTTCTACAAAACTTAGAAGATGATAGAACAAGCTCAATGCCAAAAAGTGCATTGTCATCTCCTTTGGTAAAAACTCTGTACCCATGAACTAAAACACAGGCGGTAGTATACTTAACACCGAAAGTGTGATAAGAGACCTTGGGACACATGTGGACAGTAGTCTCTCCTTTGATAATCACATCGCCACAGTAGTCAGGAAATCCTTCTACGTGGCACACCTCATCACAAAAGGTTTCTCATCCAGAAAAAAAGAGGTCATTGTTCCCCTCTACTCATCACTCATTAGACCCATTATAGAGTACAACGCCCCTTTTGGTATGTACCTCACAAGACATCTACAACAACTGGAAAGGCCACAGAAATACCTCACAGAGGGGGTTACCGGCCTCAAACAGATGCCCTACGCAGGCCGTCTAAAAAAACTCCAGCTTTACTCCGTCGCATATCGCCTACTCAGAGGTGATCTCTGCCTAACATACAAAGCTATGTCAAACCCAGAGCTGTTGGACATGCACCACTTAAAGAAATCCCAATCCCTCCGAGCTACACGCTCTAGGGACCTAAACCTTGTCACCACAATAAACAGAACATGTCGGAGGGATAGATTCCTGTCCCAGAGACTTCCCATACTCTGGAATAAATTACCTATCTATATCAAACAAAGCTCATCATTAGCACTCTTCAAGAAAAATCTTGATGATTGGATGGGAAACAGGAAATTCACCCCGGGGATCACCTCTGTGGCTCTGCTCGACAGTGGCACAGGAAAATTATTTTTTTGGGTGGCCAAAGCCAGGGTACCTTTTTGGCTGGGCTTGTATAGGCCCCAGGGCCGATAGCCTAGTACCTACCTATGAACAGGTTTTGCATTAGCATCTGAAGGTTATGAAATCTGAAACTCAAATATCTGTCATTATACTTTAACTTCAGACTTCAATGCTTTGCCACTAATTTTCCAGAAAACAGACCAAAATTATGAGGCCAAAATCTGGACATTCTGCAAGAGGCATGTCAACAACTATTTCCTGCAACATCAACAAGAAAATGCAGAGTATATAGGACTGCACAGCCCAAATCAGCTAGCATCAGGAAAACAGAAAGTATTAAAGGCAACGGACAAAGACCAAACTGATGATCTGAACAGACTCCGTCAATTAGCTATTAAAGCAAGATCTGTGCTAGATTAGCATGGACCCAGGCATGATGCTAAAAAGGGACAGGAGGAGTCATAGCTGTCGCACTTTTCCACAGAGTGAACAGACACAGGCAAACAGCAGTCACTGAGAATACATACCGTAACAGGGAAGCCAGCAAACATCAGATAGTATTTCAATAAGTACACACTAAACAAACTTTCAAAGGAAAGAGAACAAACTAATAAAACCATTTTTAAAGTGACTAAGTCAGTGAAAGGATAATGGATGGGAAAAAAGTTAGAAGGAGAAGAAAACTTTTAAAAGAATGGTTTAAAAACTAACAACACACATCTCATAAAATACTCAAAAGCCAAGATCAGCCACTAATAACACATTTATCTCATAAAATGCTTGAAAGCTAAGATCAGCCATGTCTTTCGGGTAAAGCGGCAAACAAAATCTGAGGTAACTTAGGGTTGGTGCATTATGGATAAGGGAAGGCTCGAATGTTTAAGGTTGCTACAAGCTTTAGCAATGGCCGAGATGAATCTGAGGATCGGATCTGAACCCAAAAGTGACAACTTCAGATCATACATTTAAAGAACACAGTGTGACAAAAATGATAGAAAAAAGTACAGTTGTGTACACTTACCATAAATGTAGACGTTCGAGTGCATTCACTGTTGCAGTCATCACATTTGGGTTATCTGCCTGCAGGTAGCCCTCAGCCGGCCTGAACACCAGAGTCTTGGATTCCTGCGTCTGATGCTGTCTCTTCTTCCATAATGTCAGGTCGTCAGGGGTATAAAAGCCCTTAAAAAGACCTTAGTGATGAGGTGTGCCACACAGAAGGATTTCCTGACTATTGTGGCTATGTGGTTATCGAAGATGAGACCACAGCCCATCTGTGTCCCTAAGTCCCTTATCACACTTTTGGTGTTTAGTGCACTGCCACTTATGTGGTGATTCACAGGTACATGTTTTGTCCCAAAGGGGTAACTATACATTTCTTGGCATTGAGCTTGAGCCCATGGCTCTGGCACCAGGCATCTGTTTCTGTAAGGCCCTTTTGTAGAATATCCACATCATTTGGGAATTCAATAATGGCACCCAGTTTGCAGTCATCTGCGAACTTTGTTAGCCAGAGTCCCTTAGTGCTGGTCTGTACTTCAGAGAAGTAGATGCCAAACAAGAGCGGTCCCAGGACTGAACCCTGAGGTACTCCGCTTGTCACTTGTCTGGAGCTGGATTTTGAGTCGGCTGCTTTTACAGTGTGGGTTCTGCAGTAAGCCAGTTGGCTATCCATCGAGTGGCATAGGGATTAATGCCCAGCTTAGTAAGTTTATCTATGATTCCAGAGTGGGGATGGCATCAAAGGCCTTGGCGAGGTCCAGATAGGCTGTGTGGACTGCCTTACCCTCGTCCACGGCTCTGGAGACTGATTCGAAGAAGTCAATCAGGTTGAGGAGACAAGATTGGTCCTTTACAAAACCAAACTATGTGGGGTCCAGTGTTTGAAGGTTGCCAATGTCTTTGTTTATAAGTTCCATGATAATGCGTTCCATGGCTTTGCAGATCAGGCTCGTCAGACTGATGGGACGATAGTTCCTGGGATCCAAGGTGGATCCCCTCTTGTGGAGTGGGATAACTGTAGCTGTGCGCCACTCACTGGGCATGAAGCCTGAGGTGATGCTATGATTAAACATGACACTTGGGTGAGGTGCCAGTTCATCTAGTAGACAGCCCGGGATGTCATCTAGTCCCATGGATGCTGTATTCTTAGCTTTGGAGAGTGCATTTTTTACCTGTGTGGCCATGAGTACTGGAATTTGGCAATCTTTTGGTATTGAGATTGGCCCTTTAGGGGGTGAGAGGGGGAGAAGTTGGCACTGAATCTATCTGCCAGGATACTGGCAATATCCTTGGGATCAGTATATTTAATGCCAATCTGTTGTAGCTCAGAGCAGATCTGAGCATTGCCATTTAGATTCTTGACATAACTATAGAATGCCTTGTGGTTGTCCTTGGAATCTTTGGCAATTTTATTTTCATAACTAGCTTTGGAGGATTTTATGAGGTATCTCAGCTTCTTACTGAGGCGGATAAGGGAGTTTTTTGCATCCTGGGATTTTCCTCTTTTCTGCAACAGCTTCTTCCTTCTGTTGTATAGTTGGTTTATGGCAGGGGACCACCAGATTGGGCTCCTTTTTTGGAGGAGTCCATACTGGTTATGTTTGGAATGGCATGATTCATGCACGAGTGGATGTGCTCGTACAGTGCCTTAGTGTAGGATTTAGCGGTCGAATTTTCAGTTCCTGTCTGCATGGGTGTCATGAAGTTTGTCACTTCTGACTTGAGTAGCATGAAGTTGGCTTTGGAGAAGTTTTTTATGGAGGTTTCCCTATTGGGGGATGGGGGTGGGATGTGGACGTCAAGGATGATTAGCTTATGGTCAGACCTGACCTACGAGGGAGTGACCATTGGTGTGGAGCATCGATCTCCCATGTTGGTAATGACCAGGTCTAGGATATTTGAGCCCCTGGTGGGACTATGGATTAGTTGGCCCAGGGCATTGGAATATATGAATTCCAAGAACCGTTGGGCAAAGGTGTTGGTACCCGAGTAGTTTTCCCAATTAATGGCAGGGTAGTTGAAATCACCAGTATTAGGGTGTTTGGTTGCATCTTAATATTATCTAGCATGTTTAGAAAGGTGTACTGAGAATCTTGGGGCATGGTGGGGGATCTGTAGTAAGCTACAATTTGGATTGCAGTCTTACCTAGTGCTAGTTGCACCTGTAGAATTCAGATGCATTGTATTGGGTAACTAGCCTGGAGGTGTGAATATCCTTGGTGAATATGGACACTCCTCCACCTTTAATGTTTCGGTCCTGGTTTGGTGGCCGAAAAGTGTGGTAAGAGTTGTAGCCTGGTATTGCAGGGGTGCTCTCTGGAACCTTGAACCAGGTCTCAGTTACTGCACAGATATCGATGTTCTCCATTTTTAGGAGTGCCTCAAGAGAGTGCATTTTGATGTTTAGACTTCTAGCACTGAGCAGCATTACCTTTGTCCTTTGAGCCTTGCCTAAAAAAGGCACTATAGAGGTGGCAAGAGCTTAGCCAGTAACCTGAATCCCAGGGGCGACAGGTGCAGACCATCTCTGGCAAATCATCGTGGTTTGTCGATCATGTCGTCCCAGGCAGACAGATATTGGTTCCCCTTTGAATGACACCAGAAACTTAGCCAATTGTTGAAGTCAATCATTTTGTCCTTATACTGTGGTATCACTCTGGGTGAAGACAGAATACTGCTCAGGGCTAGGGTCATACCTGCCTGGGCCACATGATCCGAAAGCTCTTCCATTTCTCTTTTCATGTAGACCAGGGAGGTACGTCTCAAGTCATTCACTCCAACAACTGTCAAGTAGGTATTGAAGAAGTTGTTATGGATACATTTTTCTAGAAGTTTTGAGAGTGGTAAAAGAATAGCAAATGGCGTATAGTTAGAGAATTCTATGGAGGTGTCATCTTTGTTGAGAGGAAGGATGAAAGATTTTTTTCTACAGGGAGGGGACATAATACTCCTTGACTGATCTACTAATGATTACTGAGACAGGGTAGACAATTCAGTCAGCAGACAGTTTTATAAATTCATTAGGAAGATTGTCTGCAGAGAGGGAACATGGCTTGAGCTTGCACAGGAGGGATTTGATAAAGGAAGAAGGAACTGGTTGAAGGGAAAATGTGGAGTGACAGGGAATAGGAGGCTGAGACAGGGTAGAGGAAGATGGAGGGAATTTGTTAGTGATGGAAGCTGTGCTATCAATGAAGTAAGAGTTAAATTGAGTTGCTATGTCAGGGGAGGTACTATCACAGGAGGGTTGGGGGGAGGACTGACTTCCTGGGTTTAGGATTTTTTTGATAGCATGCCAGAAGGTTTTTGGATTGGATTTGTGCTGATTTCGTGACTTTGCATAGACCTGTTTTTGTGTAAATTAACCTGTTTCTTTGCAAGGTTACGCAGTGCTTTGAAATGCTGCAAATTATTGTTAGTCTTATGTTTTAGGTAAATTGTCCAAGCCTTGTCTCTTTTTTGCATGAGTGATCTGGTATAGACAGAAAGACAAGCAGTACAGCTGGTTTTGACTCTTTTCTTTCTGGTGGGAGCTAAATTGTATAAAGTGTTTAGAAATGTAGAATTAAATTGTTCAGCTGCATCATCTACTGGTAAGTATTTAAGAAAGGACCAACTGATGGAGTTTAGCACATTTGTAAAGGCCTACTGGTCAAAGTTGGATAGGTTTCATACTGTCTTGTAGATGAATTGTCTACATGAATGTGAAACAAGTCTAGCTGTACAAATAGGGTGGTGATTACTACAAGAGAGTGTTTTGGATTGAGAAAAATGTTAGGATGGGAGACCAAAACCAATCAATTATTGAGCAGTTTTGGTTTGCGGAACTGGTAAAGGTTGACGGAGTAATTATTTGAGAAAATCCAAATATATTTATGCTATCTGTGGGAAATTGTAAGTTAAGTTTCTGCTATTCATTGTTGACATCACCGTTTACAGAGAGGTATTTTTGATACACAAGATAGGATCATTTCCAGAGTTGATAAGTTATTGCTAGGGGGTATGTATAAAGCTATAATGCAGAGACTTTTATTATTGTTTAACTTAAGGTAGGTGATCAATAGTTCGGCTTTGTCAAAGGAGGGTATGGATTGGTTGTGAGGGGTTAAGGAAATAGAAGCAGGATATATTACTGCCCTTTTTCTTTTAAGTAATTTTAAGGTAATTTATTTTTGTTTGTAAAAAAGGGAGATGCAGCATCTCTTTCTTTAAATTATTGGTGCCATCATTATGTTGGTCATGTAATGTGGTTTTCTGTGTACTAGACAGCTTCAAAAATCATTGAATCATTTAATATCTAAAAATGTGATTTTGTCATTGGAAAACCCCATACTGAATTTAAGAAAACTAGCAGTGGAATGTAAATAATCCAAAAAAATCATTGCAGCCTATCAGAGGTACCTGTCCATAGAAAATGTACATCATCCACAAATCGCTTATAGTACTTGATATGCTGACTAAACTCTGGATTATTAAGGACAAAAGTTGTCTCCCAATACCCCTGACAGGCTGCATGGGTTTTTGGATTATTTAGATTCCATTACTAGTTTTCTTAAATTCACTATGAACTTTTCCAAAGAGAAAATCACTTTTTTTATATATATATTAAACCGGTTAAAAGGACAGATGGTGAGGTTGTTAGTGACCTTCATAGAAAGGCATGTAGAAAAAATACGCTACTGAAAAGGACCAATATGCACTCGGGCTACATATTTAGAAATATGGTTAAAGGAAAGGCCATGCAATTTTCCAGGTTGATAAGTGATGAACAAGTATTTTCTCAAACTATGAGTTCCTTTAGAGATGAACTAATTGATAGAGGGTATAAGGAAAGTGATATGGCTGGTAAGTTAACAGTGGAAGGAGTGGATAGGGAAAACAAAGGGTGTCCCTATTTTACAAAGCATTATATGCAACATAACACTTCCATCTAGGGTGGTTAGGCACACTCAGAATAGCAGTTCTAGAATATGTGTTACTATTACATTAGATATATCTCAGGTTTATAGGTTCATAGGTTCATAGGTTTATACTAGGCTATCTGCCCTAAGGCATTTATTTATATGAAAAAATACTGTGCCCATTAGTTTGTTGTGCCTCTGTCCAGCAGTGACACAGATATGATTGATCTCCCATCCACAGGTCTAGATTTCTCTTGAACAGAGTCATCGAGGTGCTCTGCCTCACATGGACCGGGATTTTATTCCACAGCATAGGGAGTCTCTGAGTGATAAAATTTATATCTAAGGTTTGAGTCGCTTGCTCTAGTGGTTTTGGTGGATTTGGATTTTTTGAGGTGGAGCATGTCCATTAATTCCGGGTTGGACATGGCCTTGTATGTCAGGCACATGTCACTTCTGAGCAGACGGTATGCGACTGAATAGAGCTGGAGTTTCTTCAATCTGGCAGCATATGACAGATTTTGGAGTCCCTTTATCCTTTTGGTGAGGAACTTTTGGGGTCTCTCCAATTGCTGCAGATGTCGGGTGAGATACATCCATCATTGGTCTGATAAGTGAAGAGTACAGGGAACAATGACCTCACTAGATCTGGATGTGAATCCCTTCATGATCAGGTGGGCAATGTAGAAGGTCTTTCTAACCACTTTAGCAATGTGAGTGTCAAAAGAAAGGCCACTGTCAACCTGGGTCCCCAGGTCCCTGATAACCTCTTCTGTGCTTAGTGGATTGCCACCTATATGGTAGCTTGGGGTTACCTTGTTTTGGTATGACTATACATTTTTGGCGTTTAACTTCAGGCCATGGCTCTGGCACCAGCTATCTGTTTCCGTGAGTCCCTTCTGAAGGATATCCGTGTCCGATGCACTTTCCATGCAAACTTTGTCAGCCAAAGTCCTCCCATGTTGGCCTGTACTTCTGAGAAGTAGATGCCAAACAATAGTGGGACACCACTTGTGACCGGCTTGGAGTCTGACACAGCGCCAGCAACTCTAACCCTGTGGGTTCTGTAGTTTGCAACCCATCTTGTGACATATGGGTTTACATTTGCAAGGTCAAGGTAGGCTGTATGGACTGCCTTTCATCAATGGCCTTGGTGACTGTTTCAAGAACCAAGTTCAAAAGGCATGATCTTCCCTTGACAAAGCCAAACTGGGTCGGGTCCAATGTCTGCAAGTCCCCTATATCTTTGTTTATGAGCTCCATTATGATCCTCTCCATAGCTTTGCAGACTAGACTTGTTATCCTGTGGTAAGGCTGAGATTAAACAGCTGCCTTATGTGCGGGTTTAATTCCTCATTTGGGGACACCATCCGGTCCCATTGATGCTGTGTTTTTAGCTTTAGAGAATTTGAGATGTCCGGGAGGCTACACTCGGCTGGGATAGTTATCTCTCCTTTAGGGGAGGGGTGAAGTTTGCACTGAACCTGTCTGCCAGTATGTTGGCAATGTCTGTGGGTTCAGTGATTTTGTATCATTTTGGACTAATTCTGAGCATATCTGGGAGTTTCCACCCAGGTTCCTAACATAGCTGAAAAAGGCCTTATGATTGTCCTTTGAATCCATGGCAATTTTTCTCTCAAAATTGGCCTTAGTTGATTTTATGAGTGCTCATATTTTTTACTAATAATGATCAGGGTGACTTTATGGATTTTGTTCTATCATGTAATAGCTTTCTCCTCTTATTGTAAAGTTTGTTAATGGCTGGGGTCCACCAGACTGGACATTTGCCCTTTGTGGAAAGAGTCTTGGTTTTATTTGGGATTGCCTGATCCATGCAGTCCTGGAGGTGTTCATAGGTTTCCTCTGGCTCAGGGGCCTTGAAGGATACCACACCAGTCTTGAGTAGTGTGAAGTTTGCTTTAGAGAAGTTCTTCACTATGGTCTTTTTGTTTGGGATGTGGATTTCCAGTGAGATTAGTTTATGATCAGATCTCACCAATGAGGGATATACTTGTGGAGCATTTTGTCCCCATGTTTGTGACAATGAGATCTAGTATATTTTCTCCTCTCACGGAACAGTGACTAGCTGTTCCATGGCATTTGAATTTATGAACTCCAGGAACTAGAAAGTTAGGGCTTGAGTAATGTTCCCAGTCTATATTCGGGTAGTTGAAGTCACTCAATATGATGGTGTTTGGAGATACATTTATACCCTCCAGTGTCTTCAGGAAGGCTGTGTGTGAGTTTGGGAGGGTGGCCTGTAGCATGCTACAATTTGTAGAGCAGTTTTGCCTATGGTTAGTTGCACCTGGATGGTTTCGCTTGCGGCGTTGCCACCAACCTGGAGGTGTGGGTATCCTTTATGAATATGGATACACCCCCTCCTTTTGTGGTGTGGTCCGGGTTTTGCCGGGGTGCTCTCAGGAGCCTTGAACCAGGTTTCAGTTACAGCACAGACATCGATGTTCTCCATACTGAGAAGGGCCTCGAGTGCGTGCATTTTGAGATTTAGACTTCTGGCATTGAGCAGCATTACCCTCAGTTTCTTCCCATTTTTGTTTTCTAGGGTGGTAGGTTTAGAATTTGAGCCTTGCCTAAAAAAGGCACTATGGGGTGGCAAGAGCCTTAGCCAATATCCGGAATCCCAGGGTGACAGGTGGCTTGTCAAGCATGTCATCCCAGGCAGACAGACACTGGATCCCCTTTGAATGACACCGGCATTAAGCCAATTGTTAAAGCTGATCATCTTGTCTCTATATTGTGGCATCATTCTTGGTGAAGGAAGGATACTGCTCAGGGTTAGGGTCATACCTGCCTGGGCTACATAATCAGAGAGCTCCTCTATGTTTCTTTTCATGTAGTCCAGGGAGCACACCAGCATGGACAATGACTGTGTCATATTTGTACTTGCCGAAAGTGCTTGTGTTATGTGGCGGATTCTAGCGATAGGCAGCTTACTGTGACCCTCTCCTTGTTCAGCCTGGTGAGTGGGACGCCAGTGTGTCTGACTATGGAGTCACCTATGACAAGTATGTTTGGTGTTGTATGCCTTAAGGGCTGTGGGACTGCTTGCACACTGCTTTTTGTGGTTTATGTGTTGCTTGTGGGGTGTCTTGAGGTAGCAGTTGTTTGGGTGTCTGCTTTGGAGGCCTCTGCTGTTTAGGTAAATTTTATTCAGAGCCTCAGTATGTCTTTGTGTGTTTATGTGTTTGATTCAGTGGAGTGGTAGCATTATGTGAGGCTGGTTTTGTGGTGTGTGTAGTTGCCTTCTCCTCCTGTCTGGTCTTGCCAGTCCTGAGTTGAGAGAGCTCAGCCTCCAGTTTGGCTAAATAGCTGCATCGTATTTGTGTTATGTGGGAGGAGGAGAGAGTTGTCTGTGTACATGAGGCAGTTATAACATTGCCTCAAGATTCCCAGATTCACCAGCTGGACCGGAGAGGAGATTGACAACTGACCTTTGGACATGCTAGAATAATGAAAACAAGGGCCAGTGGGGAGTAAGGGTGTAGTGCTTTTAATTTTTAGTGCTGACTTATATAATTGCTTTAGTGAGCAAGTGCCAGGTAACTTGAGTGCAATGTGTTACAAGTAACTAAATGCAAAAACGACAAACAGTAACTTTCTTTCAAGTGAAACAAGGAAAGAAGTACAGTAAGCAATGCAGATATCACTAGTGATCCACAGAAGTGGAATTAGCTTCCAGGGAAATAACAAGCAAACAAACAACAAGCATATAAACAAAGCTAGATTCAGCAGGCCTGGATCTAGTCTATGCTAGAGCAAACAAGGTGAACCAATTTCAGTAAGATACAGTTCAAATATTCAGGCACTATAAACCTTTAACCAGAAATTCCCAGCTCAGAAGGGCAGAGTCCAGCCTCTTCTCCCACAAGAGTGCAGACCACGAACCTTCTTAATGTAAAATAACTGGCCTGAAGCCCAAGTGCCTAAACCAGAACTAATACACTTGGACACTGGGCTCTCAATCAGCAGTTCCCAACTTAGAAGGATGAAAGCTACCTGTCCTGCCACCACAGTGCTTGCCACAAACCTTCCTAATGTAAAACAACTGGTCTGAAGCCCAAGTGCTTAATCCAAAAGACTTGAATGATAGCTACACTTTAATCAAGTTACAACCAAGCAGTAATAAATACCATTGAATACTTTAGAGAATGTCTGGATTAGTGCTCAAGTTACACATGTGAATATCTTGACAGTGGATGACAAGATATGACAAACTGTTGGGACAGTTCTGTCTCTTACTTTTAGGAATAAAAAGAATCTGAAAGTTATGTTATGATCAGACATCAACTAGAAAGGTAACTTCACACAGGATAGGCACTTTTAGCTGTAGGAACTGCACAGTTTGCAGTTACGTTGAAAATTGGAATACATTTCCACATCCAGACTCTGGTAGGTTGTTTAGTTTTACTTTATACGCTGACTGTTCAAGTAGGGATTTGGTATATTTTGCTAGATGCAGGAAATGTCCAGCATTTTATGTTGGGAAGACCAACCACTCTCTCAGAGAAAGAATATGTGAGCATGTCAGTGAGATCTGTAGGGGTGTAACTACAAATGCACTAGCTAAGTATATTAGCAGTACTTGTACTGGTCATGTTTTTGCCTTTCAGGTCATACATTTAAAGAGTCTTAATAGACACTTTGTTGATATCAGGAATAAGACAGAGTAGGTAAAAATGTGTTGGATCATTACCTTGCAGTCTGATAAAGGCCATTGTCTTAATAAGTGTCTCTCTTTAAAGCCTCATTTGGATTCTAGGAGTCTGCAAAGGTAATTTCTGATAGGTTGTACAGCTTAACTGCATGTTTAAATCAGTTTTTGTGTAGTGGTTACTCAATGGTCAGATGAAGCATCTGTTTATAGATATGAAAGCACTTACCTTTTTTATATGCATTTTTCTTTCTTTTTATATGGTGTTTTAAGTTTGGATTAAATATTTTAACCTGCACAGTGAGGCCGTGCTCTATTCTGCTTCTTTTGCTGTTTTTGTGATTCGTTTTGAAGTGGAGGACTGGTGTGTCCTTAACCGTCTCCTTACTGGAACACAGAAGCCAACTTGGGACTGCCTTTGTCTCCACAACCAACAAATAACACCACCTCTAACATGCTAAAATTGTAGCTACTTATTACCAAATACTGGCTTAAGGGTGACAACTTCATCCCTCCACTCGCTCACTCTTTTCTGGTTACAAAGACATATTTAACAACAGACCACAGAAACAAATCATCTTTCTTCATAAAATAATGCTGGTCCTAAACATGTGCTACCAGGCTACTTTCATATCAGATTCCAACCTGAAGTGGCTAATCGTCATCATTTTACTGCAAAAATGAGACTGCAGTCTGCAATAGTTTCTCCCCCCACTAACATTATCCCAAGCAACAGTGCAGCACCTTATCTCAGTCCTTAAAAACACAATATCAAACTACAACTAATAATACTGGGTGATTTCAACTTTAACGTAGGAAGAAGCATAAACAAAGGTTTCAAGGTATGGCTCACTAACAACCAAAGCAAATGTAAAATCAGGTAATCATCCCCTTTCAGACTTCCTAACACCCCCAAAACATTATCCTCACTTACAATAATCAATCAGTGAACATAACCCCATTCTCACTCATGTTAATTAAATCACTATACCACATTACCCCATCCAAGCTGCTAACTAACTCTACTTACCCCTAAAAATACCATTCTTCCACTAATTACACATCTCTGTAAACCAACTCAAAAACAGATGGCTGACTAAAGAGCTAAAAGTCCTCTTAAAGGTAAGAGATGAAGACTTGAACCACCGCAAAATACTTGCTCAAATGAATCTAGAAAAGGGCTCATACATCTTGCAAACTGATCACAAAAGTGTTGAAAGGCAGAACCAAACATCAGGGGGATAGGAGTTCTATATATAAGCAAAATAAACTCCACCTTTGATATATCTGAAGGCACTACTCAGAACATCCAGCTCTTACTTCCTCAAGAAATACCCCGGCCATAGGTCTCTCATCTCTGGAAGGAAGAAATTAGTCAATAGGATGACTGAGGAGGAAGACTGATGGCCAACAGACCATTCTTTAAAGAAAAAAAAACTGCTGCAGCAAGGGAAAACTCATGTGGGATCTCCAGCCAGGTTACTAAGGCCTCAGGATGTATGGCCTGATTTGGTAACACTGACTTCCTCCAAAGCTACTTTACTAAGCTTTTCCATCTTCCTCTGTTTTTCTATTATGCTTAGGAGACTCAATGAGATTAATTTCTTTTTTGGGGAGGAAGATTGATGTTCTGTCTTTAAAAAGAGTTCTCCCACTGAAGTAAAAGCAGGCAACCCTCTAGGGTAAGGCTAAAAAGCTTATGGTACCTCTTTGAAATCCCTTTAGTTCTCAGTTCACATTAGTAATATATAACTAATCAAAGTCTTCCAAAGGATCACAATTCTCAAAATCACTGTCCTCTCACAGACAAAAGAAACACGTGAGTGGTCTTCTTTTGAGGGAGATCAGTCTCCTGCAACAGCAAGTGTTGACATTTTTTTTGAGTGTGTCATGAAACACCAAAAAGTCCACATATTTAACTAGAAAAACAGCTAGAAGTGACTGAAGCACCAATTAAGCAGTAATGGAAACAGTTCACTTCATTAGCAAAAAAGGGCTAAAGATAACACAGGTCACGCTATGTATTGCTGCCGGACCTCCTGAAAATTGCTCTGGTGGGAACTTAACTGGGAATCCCCTAAGAGCATCTGAATGGTCTACAGATTTTGCTGCAAAATAGATATCTACTTGTGACTGATCCCATTCACATTATGAATGCAGAGCAACAATCGTCTGAGTGATGAATATCTTCAGTTACCCACACAATGCAGAAAGCAACTAAGGCCTCAAAATGAAGTACCCTCTATTGGAAACAACCCGGACTGTGCAATAAGCCGTTTGAAAAGATACAGTGGATATAAAAAGTGTACACACTCCTGTTAAAATGTCAGGTTTTTGTGATATAAAAAATGAGACCACAATATATCATTTCAAAATTTTCCCACCTTTAATGTGACCTATAACCTGTACAATTCAATTGAAAAATAAACAAATCTGTTAGGGGAAAAAATATAAAAAATAAAAAATGTACAATCAGCTGGTTGCATAAGTGTGCATATCCTTAAACTAATACTTTGTTGAAGCACCTTGTGATTTAATTACAACATTCAGTCTTCTTGGGTAGGAGTCAGCATGGCACATCTTGACTTGGCAATATTTACCCACTCCTCCTTGCAAAAGCACTCCAAATTTGTCAGATTGCGAGGGCATCTCTTGTGCACAGCCCTCTTCAGATCACCCCACAGATTTTCTATTGGATTTAGGTCTGGGCTCTGGGTGGGCCATTCCAAAACTTTAATTTTCTTCTGGTGAAGCCATTCTTTTGTTGATTTGGATGTATGCTTGGGGTCATCGTCGTGTTGAAAGATGAAATTCTCTTCATCTTCAGCTTTCTAGCAGACGCTTGAAGGTTTTGGGCCAAAAGTGACAGGTATTTGGAACTGTTCATAATTCCCTCCGCCTTGACTAAAGCTCCAGTTCCAGCTGAAGAAAAGCAACCCCTAAGCATGATACTGCCACCACCATGCTTTACCGTGGGGGTGGTGTTCTTCTGGTGATGCAAAGTGTTGTTTTTGCACCAAACGTACCTTTTGGAATTGTGGCCAAAAAGTTCAACCTTGGCCTCATCAGACCATAACACATTTTCCCACATGCTTTGGGAGACTTGATGTATTGCTTTGCAAATATTAGCTTGGCCTGGATGTTTTTATGTGTATGAAAAGGCTTCCATCTTGCAACCCTACCCCATACTCCAAACATATGGAGAATACGGGAGATTGTTGTCACGTAGTACACAACTAGTACTTGACACAGAAATTCCTGCAGCTCCTCCAGTGTTGCTGTAGGTCTCTTGGCAGCCTCCCTGACCAGTTTTCGTCTTGTCTTTTCATCAATTTTGGAGGGACGTCCATTTCTTTGCAACATCACTGTTGTCCCATATTTTCTCGACTTTTTGATCACTGTCTTTACTGTGTTCCATGGTATGTCCAATGCTGTGGAAGTTTTTTTGTACCCTTCTCCAAAACCTTTCAACAATGAGACCCCTTTGATGCTTTGTAAGCTCTCTGCGAACCACGGCTTTTGCTGTAGCAGGTAACTGAGTAAATGTCAAGAAAATCCTACTAGGACACCTGAACTTTATTTGGGGTTAATCAGAGTCTCTTTAATTGATGGCAGGTGTGTACCCAAGAAGATGCTGTAATTAAATCAGAAGGTGCTTCAACAAAGTATTAGTTTAAGGGTGTGCACACTTATGCAACCAGCTTATTGTGCGTTTTTTATTTTTTATATTTTTTCCCCTAACAGATTTGTTTGTTTTTCAATTGAATTTTACAGGTTATAGGTCATATTAAAGGTGGGAAAAGTTCTGAACCGACTTATTGTGGTTTCATTTTTTTATATCACAAAAATCTGGCATTTTAAAAGGGGTGTGTACACTTTTTATATCCACTGTATACAGGAAAATGCAAACAAGCCTTCCCAACATAGAAGAATATGTTTACTGATAGTTTCTGTTTTTTTTTTTTTTTTAATTAAGGAAGCAAAATCATCAAAGTACTGCATTTTGCAAGGTCTATATTACGCAACCAAAGAGACTTTTCTTCGAACACACAATATTCGAAACGAAAACATTGAAAAACTAAACCACCAACGTCCACGAGGCCACAAATTAAACAATCCTAATCAAGTGGGGGTCTTAGCTCCCCACACCCCCCTAACTAAATATACCAACTCCGAGATCACTCAACGTTAGAAAAAATTTATGGATGTGGCCATTCGCGGTTTAGTGTTTTCGATGTTTTGGGTTTGAATATTACGCGTTTGAAGCAAATTCTCTTTGATCGCGTAATAGAGAACCCATTTTGGAGATATAGGAAACACTTACTGCATCTTCTAGAAAAAAAAAATAGTCTATGTACACTAAGTCCCCCCCCAAAAAAAAGAAAAGGAAAAACCACTCCATATGTGAGAGATACATAAATTCTTAGACCATGAAGAGAATAAATCATCAAATTAGGATGTCATCAAGACAATTCTGTTCACCTATGATGTGAACTATGATGCTTTAATGATGTTTGCAAAAGCCCAGTCACAGGTCCATATTGCTTTACAGCAAATTTGGTAGAAATGGACATTGCTCCACTGATGACATACCATACAACACACTGTTGGTTTATCTAATAAGCACCACAAGAAGATCCACCAGTAATGTTAAAGGACCATCAGCTCTAGACATGCACTCTAAAGGCTCCTCTCAAGGAGGACCCACAGCCCTCATACAGAATAGTTTTTCGAGTAAGTACCCCAGCACTTCTGGCACTGAAGTTCTACATCTGTGTTGATCTCAGAGGGACAAAGCAGCAGCACAGTACATTAACTGGATTAGATGTTGCAATTTGTTTTGCCTGAATGCCAGCTACTGTACCTGCTAGCTGTGTGTGTGTAAATTCACTAGAACATGAGCTGCAGTGATGCTGGGTTTATATACAGCTTTGTTACTAAGGTAAACAACCTGTGTGTACAACCAATAATATGCCTGCTACAAAACCTCTTTAAACACCACCTTATATTGACTATACATAATACTTACAACCTCTGCAACATACTTACAGCCTCTCCAATACCTTTTGGTCTGGGTCATGAAATCAGTCTACCTTCCATAACAATAATTAAGCAATGATTATGACATTCACACTATTAAAGAAACTCAAAGTAGTCCCAAGACAAAAAGGTCAGGCTTTGCAAATGGCACAGCAAAGTTCAACACAGGGCATATACATGGAGACCAGCAAAAAGGTCTATGAGAAAATAGGCTGCCTTCAGACACAGCAGCTGAGAGAGACTCCACTCTGTATTTGTGCAAGGTCAATTCTGCAGAAAGAGCAAGATAAGCTAGGAATATTAAGGAATGCTCAGAACAGCCCTTATAAATCTGATACACTGGAAAGAGGGAATAGCATCTACTGATTAATCCATCCATCCACATCCCCTTTTCCCCATTTTTTGTACATTGGGTAGGGGTGTCAGTTCACCAGTGGGAATCATCTAGAGCCAAGGTTTTCACTGCCAGGTGGCTAGCCCTGCCTCAGTAGTTCTTCCACACCACACACACACTCAAACCTATGGCCAATTTAGAGTGTCCAATCGCCCTACTGCACGTCTTTTGGAATATGGGAGGAAACCGGAACACCTGCCACTGGTGGAAACCCACGCGAACACTGGGAGGACATGCACACCCCACACAGCAAGCGCCTCAGCTGAGAATTGAACCGGGGAATGGAGATACCTAAAGATAGATGAAAAGCAGTGGTGCAGAGAAATCAAAAGAAATCATCAATAAGGTCTTGACTAAGGGTGTCAACAGCCAAACACCAAAGTACAAAATGCCAGGAATTTTTGACTGCCAGAATGCAGTGGTTACTCTAGGTAAGCATTTGGTACACACTGATAGAAAACAAATACTACCAAAAAGGTAGATTTTGCTCTACTAATGCTTCACTCCCATAACAAAGCTAAAGAACCTCCTACCTTACTGAAGAACTCTGAAATTATCAAGGGAGGACAGCACATGCAACAGTCCTGTGGAGAACGGTAGTAGTGACAGTCACAATCCTTACATGTACATTGTGCTTACTAAGGATGTACAGATTTACAAGTGCACTGTACCTCCAGTTCACACTCCCATCTTTTAGGGGCTAAGATTAATTTATCTTTACTGGTAAGGAGTCTACACCCCAGACATCTATGTCCTCAGATGCTGGATGTCCAACTGTTTTTCAGATGCATGCTGATCACAAAGAACCTTCTAGCTCCAGAGAATAGTTGCACTACATCACAAGTATCATCAATCTACACAAAGTGACAGCTTACCATGCCAGAAATTACACTGAAAGTGATGACCTACACCTATAACGACAAGCATACATGCTAAGGACTGCTGTAGTGGTTAAAGTATCTCTGAGGTAGCAAAGGAAGTTGGCTAAAAACAGGATGCAAAGAGTTGGTCTACCAATTCTGACTTTTGAAGAGACAGTACCGAGGATGCTTCTTATAAAAACAGTAGCCTGCGGTGGCGAAAATGGAAACAATAAATAAGGTCTTTCTTTCAATGTAGAACATAAAAGGCTATATTGCTGAAGATATTCAATAACTTCTCAGATGTCAAAATCCACAAGTACCTAACCAAAGAGTTGCTGCTCAGGTAGCATACAGGGATAACACTCTGACTACATCTTAGCTGACCAGAGATTAGTATCTTGGGGTACTCACAGACTGACAGGAAGGATGGGAAAGCCTATACTGCCTTAGTGGAAGCCAGAGCTCAGGGATATCATGCGGAGCTGAGGACAGAGGGAGCAGAGTATGGCAGTGTTGCCCTATGGCTGGGAATGGAACATGTAATTGATGCAACCCTCTCGTTGCCTACACCAGGCTACACACCCAATGTGTCAACCCACAGGGGTTGGTAGATCGGTCAAGGGAAAAAAAAAAACAAAGCAGTCAGATGACAGCTCTCTTTCAGCCTGTCTCATCACTTCCCTGTTAGGTACCAAACTCTTAGAACCTGCACAAAATGTCACAGCAGCCATAGAGCAGGATTTCTGTTAGATGGGTAACCCTCCCAGTGTAGGAAACACTGGGGTTCCACCAAAAATGAGACCTGTTGGAGAGACACTCGGGGTGGTAGAGGTGGCTTGATAGTCAGCCACTGTGGGGAAAAACAAATACCTAACCAAAGAATGGGATACCCACAATGTGTTTTCCGAGTTCTTCCTCTAAGGAGAACATCCATAACCAGACACATTTCTAAAAAAACATAATTATAATGGTAACCTTGTCAGCAACATCTATAGCTGGTTTCAGAAAGAAAAGATGATCGGTAGTCAAAAATAGTAACTCAACAACTTTAGCTTCAGGAATTAGGAAGACAAACTGTAACTTGTCCAGGACCTGGGTAGGGGAATCAAACCATTTAAGATAAGTAAAGGAAAACCTGAACCATGGCTGCTGTACAGCAGGCCATCTCACTTGCTCTGTTGCAAATAATGGATGCTTTCATCAGAAACGTTGAATCAAGTATTGAATTCTATTTCAGTTATATTACACAGAAAAGATAAAGAAAAACCACCATGAATTTCTCCAAGGATACTCTGGGATCTAGGAGAAACTTACTAGAGAAAAATGAACAGTAATTAAAGCTTTATTAAAAATTGATACCAGAGATGGAGCCATCCAAGCCTCTGTATTCTTCTGTCTCAAATATGCATCAAGACATATTTTAGGAAGACAGGGTTATTTGTGCAATTTTAAGGCTGCTTTTAGCTTCTTGTGAGTCTTCCCAAAGAAGAAGTCCAAGAAAACTACAGGATGAGCAGGATTCATAATTTCTGTTAAAGTTGGGATGAACTACCTCATAAACCTCAGTTTTAATAAACACAGAAGACTCTGAAAAAGGGGAAGGCCTATATTTCCTTAGACCTTTGTCAATCTGCAACATTCCCTGGATGGGGGAATTACTTGCAGGGCAGCGAGCAATGACTACCAAAACACTGGCACTGGTAGTGAGGACAGCATCTCCACAGACACTTGCAATTACAGCACTAGTTTTCTTGAGCACTGCATGTTGCAAAACACTCTTCATGACACAGCTGCCATTTATCGAAGTGAAGGTGAGTTTACAACTACTGACTAGCTGTGTGACAGTCATTCAAAGCCTAAGCAGGACCCCAAACTGTTTAAGCTTAGCTTTGCACTTTTGTAGTAGTTCTCACAGTAAAACAAGCAAAAAAAAAAAAAAAGCCCTGATTGTACTCCAGAGGTGGAGGAACTAATTTACAAGCTCTTAATCATGATCTGTGACACCACCAAAATAGAGGTGTGGAGGATATATGAGACTATAACTTTACTCTGGCTTTGTCCCACAAATATGATCTAGACAAACTCAGGAAATTCACAAACCAAGGAAGAAACCCCATCTCTGCTCCACATTCTCAACGTCAGGTACTAATGAAAACAATGACCTAGACATCAAGACTTAATCTGAACAGCAGGCCTTCTCACTTACTCTGTTATAAACAATGGATGCTTTATTCAGAAATGTTGAATCAAGTACTGCATTCTGTTACAGTTGCATCGCACTGAAAAGAAACGCGAGATGCACCACTGGATAGCTAATAAACTTCAAAAAGGAGCCAAGTATAAAGTGACATTCCAAAAGCTATTTTCCACTCAGGTCAACTCAGTAGTTCTTCATAACACTGACCAGAGTTTAGGCAAATACATTTTGATTTCATTTTTGTGAGGAACTAGTGGTAAACAAGGCCGTGAGCTCTGGACTGGAAGTCATGGCAAGAGGACCTGTTAAAGAACTGGCACTATTTGACAGTTACTGACATCATGCAACTTAACCATTCAAACCTAATGCTAGTCTTCTTTATGAAAAGTAAATGTTAGCCTTGTTTATGAATCTTATAACCATTAAAGCATTCTGTAGACTTCAAAAGCTAGGCTCATTTATTTTTTTATTTTGAAATAAGAAAGTGGTATTTTCCAAAGATGATCTCCACAAATGCTGACAGTTGGATGTGATGGTGAGGATGTCCCTTAATTTAAGCAAAATAATGGTACTCTGGGATGCAAGAGGCAAGCTTCTTATGGATACAGAAGTAACAATGCTGAATCAATGTCCTCATGGTACCTAACTGCCTTAACAGCCCTCTCAAAGTAGCACACTTCATCTAATTGGAAAAGTAAGTAGAATAAGATCGAAAGAGGGTTAAACAAACATTGAAGTAGTACATGAACAATACTTCACAGGGCTTCGTTTTTGCTCTATATCTACTCAGCTCTATTTTTCTAAACATATAACATTGGCACTGTCTAGCTGACTACTGCATTAAGGTCAACTGCTTTATTGAAAGAAGAAGTGAGAGAGCATGAATAATTGCCCTAATAATCTTTCCAACTTAAAAAAAAAAAGCCGAGTGCATTTTAAGAAGAAACAATGCCACTAACGGTTTCATTATAAAATTTGCAGTGATCATCTGGAATAATTTCTTTACCAGAAGCAATGAAAATCAGCTTCTAAAAATAGCAACAAATCCTGTATATATTACTGAATTGTTAGTATGATACAAAAGTCTATCAGGATAGCTTTAAAATCAGTCATGATGAGTAGCTTTCAAACACAGCAACTGATGTTCACAAATGACACTGTTGAAAATACACTTTTAAAATGTTAATATCTTCATCAAATTTATTTTCCCCTACAGTGTTAAAGATATGCACAATTTTAATTTTTCACTACTGCACTGTAAATGATTAAACACCAGCTCTGCTCATTATCTTGGTTAACAAAACTTCTCTAAAAACAAATAAATCAAAAATGCCTCTAATATCCCTGAATAAATAAATTACAGACCTGCTCAATGGCAGCAATGATATTTTAAAATGCTTGTGCAAGCTCACCGAAAAATTATATTGCAAAAATGAAGTTTGTATTACAAAAGTATACATTTACTAGGAGTATGAGATGCAAAAATATAGGAATGGCTTAAATGCAGGCTATTTCACCATTATCATCAAAAATTAAATTTCCAACCGCAATTTAAGCTTGGATTTTAGTGACTTTGTCTCATAAGTAATAACAACAACAAAAAAAAATCCTTACCCTTAAAATTTAATTTTAGAAACCCATGTTACAGCACTAGATGATATACAATAGTGTAATATAAACATCTTCAACTGACAAGAAGAAAGCAACCTTAGTAGCCAGCACTGTGGAGCAAAGGAACCGAACTATGGCCGAGCTGACCAGGATTCGATTAGCAGCACCCTAAATCACTGGCAGGGCAGGATCAACGTGCCCATCCAGAGAGTAGAGCATCTGTTGAATAAGCTCGCTAAATAGAGGTGTGGTCCACAGAGGGGAGTAGCCTGTGGACATTGTCAATGAAGGCGGGTTTGGGAAGGAGAAGAAATAAGGGTAGGTCATAACAACAACACCCCTCAGCAGCAGTGGCAACAGTTGCTAGCGCTACCCATCCCCCATCCCCGACACCCTTAAGATCCATGCCATCCCCAGATCATTTGTAGAAGTCCAGGGGAGGAAGGAGGAGTACACAGATTGGGACAGTGGCATATTGGGAATGAATTAAGCGGGGAGGGGGGAGAAAGCTACTTTGTTGGAGGATACCAAATACAGCACCAAAAATATCTAGTTCTGACAACTACACAGAAATCTATTTATTCAAAGCAAAATGTAAAGTAACCAAAATATCGATCAGATACCTTAAAAGAATGTCATCAAGCAACCTTAAACATTAACTGCAATTTGCTGCAGATGCTGATTTCAATGAAGAGTTTTTAGACAAACTATAAATATTCTACTGACGCTTCAAATATTATTTTCACAATAATGTGAAGTACATACATAGCATAATAAATAAACATGAACCACAAACACTAAGATACACTCTTGCATACACTTTGTTAACTGTGTAGTACAGCTGTAAAATGAACATGTCAAAATCACAACACAATTCTTATTGAACTTAAATGAAAACGAGATTTCCCTGGGCGCAGTGCAGTATCTGCACTTAAACAGCTATAATGTTTTGTGTCTTGCTGCAATAATGCAAAATCTCCGTTCCCAAATGATAAACAGGTAACCTACTACATTCTTTCAGAACAGCATAGTATTACAACTCGACCATCACTGAAAGAATACTCAAGTCCTTTCTGCATTACCTACCAACTAAGACTTTGGCTGCATAAAAATGCAAAGCAGACTAAAATTAAACTGTGATGTCCGCTATCAGTCCCTTAAGAGCTAGCATATTTTTATTAGTATTAAAAAATCATGTAAATTAAGGTAACTGAAACATGCTTTCAGCCTCAGCTGTAATATGGTAGCTATTCATCACCTAAAGTCATAAACCACTAGGTCTTGTCCTTAGCATATTCTAATGAAGCTTATCATGCAAATGAGTGTGACCTTTTCTGTGCATTCTGCAAGTTCACATTTATGCTAGGAGTATATATATAGTTTGCCAATACAAACTAGCCAAAGACTGCGTAATTACTGTAATCAATTAGTAGTTAGTGTCGCTCTGCTCATTTACAGCTAATGTCAGCTAAGCCATTTTGAAGACAGCACCCTCAGACAGCTTATCTTTCACTATAGTGAGAAAAAGAAGATATATATCAAGCATTTCAAAACAGTAGCCACATGCATCAACTCCACTTGCACTGCAAAAACAGCAGCAAAAATGTGAAGTTTTTAAATGACAAGGATTCAGCATCAGCATTATACATCCTTACAGCGACACTGAAGCTTTCTGCTTGCAAAATTAAACATTAATATTTAAATATTTAAATTAGGGTCTCTCTCCTGTGAGGTGGATCAGAGAATATGAGGACGACTAGGTAGAACTTAGGTACTCTTTTCAACGGATGAGTAAACAGGCCGTACCCTCTGTTCAGCAACAGTCTATTTTGCAGACAGTTATGGATAGGAAACATTACTAGAGATGGTAATTAAAGTAAAAACTAATACTGTCCTGGAGATGGGGAATTTTCTACAAGGAAATCATTTATCACAGCTTACAGCTCCACAACTGAAATAAATTATCTTCTTATTTAGCAAATATGTGTTTCAGCACTAGCATACTGTACAACACTGACAAAATGGCATCGACCATTTTAGACTGCTTATGTTATGAGCAACTTAAGTACTGTAAACCAAATTAAACTTTAAAACAAATGGTTATAATTTCTTATCAGAACTATCATCCTCATATTATGTGTTAAAAAAAGTAATAATGCAAAATGCCTGGCATTTCTTTTCATATTTTTTTTTTTTGTATGATAAAGATGCATTACACATGCATATTATTTAGAAAAAAAAAGCTTACAATGCTTCTGGTTTTCACAAGCAGTATCTTGAAATAAAACACTTAAAAACTAGTTTGTTACTTCATTGCAAAATATATCAATAAAAGACAGGTACACGTAAAAATTCTCTCCTGATCAGATATGCAAGTAAAAAAAATACAAATCATCATCACATCCTTAGTATGATGGAGTAATTACAAACATCCTTAGTATGACGGAGTCATTACAATATCAATGTAATAATCATATCTGTATACCTATCAGAAACACTGATACTTATCTTCAGGAATTATTTAATGATAAGCTAGATAAAACAGCCAAGCAAGCGTATAGACTAGATCATGAAAACAGTAAGAAAAAAAGAGGCAGTTGCTCACTTCATGTACTCATTTCCAAGTGTTAATCAACCAAGTGAAGAAATCAAATGATTAAATACAATTTACTTAAACTTTCAAGCATTATTTTATTTATTTACAGACGCATGGCCTTCCATTTTTTGTATGCCATTTCACAAGAGGACACTATTAAATGACAGCTGTTGGCAATAATGTCTAAAGATTTGCATAGTAACATGCTCCACAGGTTCTGCATACCTGCCTCTAAGGCCAGCAAACCTGCAGGTCTATACTAACTCTAGGCAAATGTTATATGTTAGATTACTGCATCCCTGAACACCAGATCAATGCAACACTAATCTATACAGTAAATAAGTAAGCAAATTTATTTTATTTATCTTTGATCAGGTTAGTCCCACTAGGCTATTGGCCTCTTTTCAGGGGAGACGTGAGGTTGTTTTTATACTACTAAGGGAAAGTTGGCCAGGACATCTAGGGACTTCGTTTGCACTTTCTGATAGGTGCCACCTGAGCTACCACCAACTCGAGCAAATGGGACCTCTGTTTAATGTCTCATCTGAACGACAACACATTCAGGAGTGCAACATTTTTCTTATGCTACTCTGCAGTGTCAGCAATCCATCTACCTGGTATGGGAATACAACCACAACCTTCCGCACCAAAGGCAAGTGTGCTACCTGTTGCGCCATTGACCCTGCATACAGTAAAAATCTAAATAACAAAAACACACACACATTTTATATATATATATATATATATATATATATATATATATATAGATATAGATATATATATATACATATATATATATATATATATATATATATATCTGTGTTTTCTGGCAGGATACTAATACATTTCTCTATTGAGATGTACATGCTGGCAGCACAGCGGTGCAGTGGTTAGCACTGTAGCCTTACGGCTCATGGTTTTCTAGTCTGGTTCCCAGCTAAAGTACAATTTAGAGAGTCTGCATGTTCACATGAGTTTTCACCAGATGTTCTGCCGGACTCCTACATCCCAAGACATGTCAATAGGTTAACTATCATCCTGCTAAATTGCTTACAGGTAGAAACTTCCACAACAGCAAAATACAATGGCAGAAAACTCTATAAGCAACTAATAAAAAAAAAGGCAGCAGAGGCTACAGACTCCTCCTATATAGCCATGATGGACTAAAAACTATCAAACAATAAAATGTGAAGCTGAAGTGTAAACGTGATGCTGAAAAATATTTTAGAAGTGTAGTCGGTCTATTTGTTATTTTTAATTCTGAACCCAAGTCAGCACTTTCATCGCTGCTAAGAACTTTAGTTTAATGAAGTCTTCAGTAGGAACAAAAGGACTCATGTGGATTCTTCACCTATAAGCATGCAGATATGCATGCAAGTAGCTTGTGAGCAAGCGTGAACATACATCCTGAAATGGCCCGGTATCCTATCCAGGACAGATTCTCTGCCTTGCATCCTCTGAGGGCCAGGACATGTTCTGGTTCCCTCATAACCCTGAATAAAATAAGAGGGATTATCAGAGAAATAACTGGTGAAAATTACGCACATATCAACACACAATTCTATCAAAAGCAAGTGATTAAAAAGCCTATTTAGTTTGTCCATATACTACAGCTAGCCTCTTGTAGGTTTTCTATCCTAGTTTATTTCCATTTTTTAGTAT
The DNA here is from genome assembly GCF_019279795.1 of Protopterus annectens. Classification (NCBI taxonomy): domain Eukaryota; kingdom Metazoa; phylum Chordata; order Ceratodontiformes; family Protopteridae; genus Protopterus; species Protopterus annectens. Next base: position 843,504,790 of record NC_056732.1, read on the forward strand.
ATAAATCTCATGATAATATAAAGGTTTGAGTTGTCCAGTGTTCTACAGTCTCCTCCCTTTTCCTACCACTCTCTCTCTGAGAAACAGTACTTACCTGAACCCACTCAGATCTAGTTTTACTAATCTGGCAGCCATGTTGTCCTTTTATCCTCATCCTTCTGCCTAAACTCTAATGCTACTACAATGCTCCTCACTGCTGTATGTATGGGTATCATGTCCTCATCTCTCCTCCACAGTGAACATTCCAAGCCTCTACATTCTCTCCTCATAAGACAGCTGATGCATTTCATATTGGCAACAGAAAAACAAAAAAAAAAAAATTCTGCAGCAACAGCTTCAGCAAATGGATGTGGCTGAACATCACCAGAAACTAGAAACGTGTCAGAAAAACAGATATGTCAGTTTTATTGTGGATTCCAAGACAACAGCCTCCACGACAAATCAGCTATTCAGCAAGACACAGATGGTCACAGAAATACAAAACATTCTGGATGCAAATGGATTATTACTGGAGTAACAATGGGATTTATTACTTTCCTGGCTCCCTGTCTTGCCTAACAGTGCCTTCTGTGAAAAAAATGCAAAATATCATATCGTGTGTCCTCTTCCTCAGTAATACACATGCCCATGTTGACTGATTTAAACCATTCAAGTGCAGCTTGACAAGCAGGAATGATGATCTTAGGTGGGTCAGCAGAGGGGGGTGATTACTAGTGTCATGTTACATTACAGGTGCTCCTAGTTTGGAAGGCTGATTTATGTATCACTGACACACCTTACAAAAAACGTCACTGTGACTTGTTATCAGGTTGGTACACTATACATCACAATCTACCAAATGAATTACAAGTAATCATATGAAATTACTTGCAGGATCACAAAACACTAAAGTAAGGAAGGCTTTCCTTTCCCCCAGTATTGTGCTATCTTGGAGCTAGTACATTTAACAATATGTTCGGGTATGGAAATGCAGGGATGGCTTCTTCCTATAAAACATTATGTTTTAGTATGTATATTTTTCCCTGGGTCAAAACTTAATCAAGTATGATTATTTCAGCCCTGACCAACTAATAAGTTTAGACCAAAATAGATACAAACACTCATTGTCCAACCCCATGGTGCATTGGGATCAACAGCTGACTGCACCCCAGATGAGCTGTGTTTGACTAGTGGCACAGGTACTAGAGGGCCTGGGGGAAGAGAAGAACGGTAATGAGTGGCCAATGTCTGCAGATCCATTGGGGGGGTGGGCTCAGCTTCCTGTACTAGTGACACATGCAGCAGTGCAGGTGGTATCCTCTACAGCAAGAAGCCTAGCATGCTAATATTGTACAGCTGTGAGAGGCTTAGTTGAGAGGCTGCGGCTGAGCAATAGCATGTATGCACATACCAAGAGCAGCAGTTGTGCAATCTACAAACTGCTGAAAGGATGGTGATACGACTGTTTGGAGGATCGACAGACTGGCCCTCTCCCTCATAGCTGACTTCCCTCCACTGAAGAATAAATGGGCTATTTAGCTCTTTCCCTGATGGAGGAAGAAGTGGGTCACTTGGATGCAGGAAGAGGGAGCCACTGGACAGAACATACACACCCACAAAAAAACAAAGCAAACAAAAAAAAACATGTGGACTCTTGCAGAAAATAAAGTAATAAACTATCCATAAATTTTAAGAAATCAACAATCTATGTCTTCCCTTCACCACAAAGAGGTGACAAAACAATTCCACTCTTCCTCAAAGAACCCCCCCTCCTGGTAATCAAATCCCTTATGTTCACCAAAAAAATTACCTAGAATTATTTTTTGACTCTATCTCACCTTTTAAGAAAGGCAGAGAAAACAGGAATCAGCCTATATCAATTAAAACTTGCTACACAATGACTCCCCTCCCATTCTCTCTGTAGGGTCACCTAAGGTGGGCATGGTAGCGACAGTTGATTACATATGGTACACTGGAGATGCAGCAATCTACATCATTATTTTGCTATTAAAAAAAACAATGTCAAAGGCAATCAGAAATGTATCCAAATAACACCAGAAGATGAGACTTTTAAATCGGATGGTGTTCAGTATACTACTGGTGAAGAGCAAAGGACATATATGAGTAATGCTACAAGTCATGATATGGATGAGTTAAATCCAAGATGATGTTTATTTATTGACGTACTCAAAAATGAAAGGAAAATCTGATGAGGCAAAGAACTATATACCACTGGAACGTGGAAAGCAAAAACTATAATCAAAATAAACTTTATGTAGTTTAGGGGTCTCAAACTGCCAGGCTACAGGCCAGATGCTGCAAAAGGAGAAGACAAAACTGGCCTGCACACATTTTTAAACATAATAATGTAATCCAGCCTGCCATCCAGTAATGGAGTCCTGTCACTTTAAAAGTGAATTCTGGGCTTCCTGGTTAGTCATATCAGCATTAGCAGCACCGTGTGTGCATGCCCGTTTAGGAGATTAAAGCAAGACTCACAATACAGCCTCAGAAGTTTTCTCATTGTGGAACTGAAGCAGTGATGGACATGTTGAGTCTGAGGCTTGATTAAGAAAATGCTTGTGATGAAACTGGTTTAGATCACAGCAGTATGTGTGTGTATGTGAGAAGGACTCTTTCCTTCAGAAATGGAGTGAATGAGTGTGGATGAGAAACAGCGAGGGGATTGCACTCACTTAATAATAATGGACATTGAATTTCACACTTTATTTCCTTTATAACTGGACAAGTGTGTGTGTGTGTATGTGTGAGAGACAAAGAGGTTGCAGTCACCAAGTACAAGGAGATGCTGCCCAACGTTCATGGAGATTATATATATGGCTTCCTCCACCTTCATTAGCACCAGTTAAGATAAGTGGTTTGCATCCATTATTTTACTGGCGTGGGTCAGTTTGACTTAAGTTGACTATGACTTTTCTGACCACTGTACAGTGTTAGCTGGCATAGTATTAGTGCAGGTGCCCACGCCCTCATTTTAAAAGCCTTTTTTTAATTTGCTTTAACTGGGTGGTGCAAGTGCACACATGCTGTAAGTTTTTAAATGGCCACGACATATTCTAGCACTTAACTCATTGGGCTCATCCACGTCTGGCCCTTAAATGACTCATCTACTTAAATAAAAGATAAGCATAAGGTAAGCACAAAAATCAACATCTGCAGAAATAGTGAACTAAAATTAACTGGAATGAGTCATGCTGCATTAAATAATTAGCAGATCTTCAACTGTGGTCAAAAATCTTGCATAAAAATAAAGCAGCCTTCACAGAGAACAAAAATGTGTCAAAATCATGCTCAAATACATCCCAAAAATGAAATAACTGTCTTAATCAGAATTCAATACAAGCTATTCAACATTACAGAGAAACACATTTATTCTCCAATAGATGGCAAAGAGAAAGAAGTGAACCAGTTCACAGGATCATAGGAAGTTACTAGGCTACTGGCCATGAGGCCCTTATAAGCCTAGCCAAGAGTTTAGCCCATACATAGACAAATCAGCATCTGATGCCCCTGTCCAGCTGGGACACAGGTGGAATCCCAGGGATGTATATTCTATTTCCGATCCAGTTATCCAGATTGCACTTAAAAAGGGGTAAAGAGGTACTCTGCTTGACATGGAGACGAGTCTATTCCATAGATGGGGGAGTCTCTGGGACACAAATCTGTCCCGCCAGCAAGTCCTATTGATGTCACAGACCAGGTTGAGACTGCGTGTGTAGGTTATCTCGAGTGGAGCTTGACTTGCGGATATGCAGCAGTCCCATCCAGGTGGCGTCCAAGATCGCCTTGTATGCCAGACAGAGGTCACCTCTGAGGAGTCTGCATGAAACAGAGTAGAGAGACAGGGCTTTTAGCCTACCTGTGTATGGTAGATTTTTGAGGCCCTGGATTCTCCTGGTGAAGAACCTCTGTGGTCTCTCTAGCTGCTGCATGTGCTTTGCAAGGTACATGCCGAATGGGGGATTGTACTCAATAATGGGCTTTATAAGGGAAGAATACAGGGATGAGTTTTCAGAGGATCAGCAGCACCTTCTAGATTCAGAAGCAAAAGAAAGTTATTTTCATCATAGATGACTGAAATACTAAAGTTGCTACGAAAGAACATCTGGAATTATGGTCAAGTTCGGTCTTCAAATAGAAAATGAACCAAGCTACAGAACAGTAGAAGTCTGCTATGATGATTCACTCATCAAGGTAAACTTTCTCTCTCTCAACAGCCTAAGAGATGTTTTTTTACATATATCACCAGATGGTCAATATGAAATCAATTTAACTACATAGTTTGTAGTTAGAGATGGAAGACCTCTAAAGGTCAGCAAAAGCAAAACCTGGAGCTGACTGAACTAGACTTTATCAGTTTTTAAATGCAAAGCTTAGAATCAATTTATGGAAAACAAAAAAAGCCACCAGGCTAACTAGGATGTATTCCACTGTGTAAAGATAAGATCCCTTCAAAATGATTGGTTTTATTAATGGAAATTTCCAGGTGAAACTGGGCATAATAAGAGATAAAGATGGGAGGGGACTCAGTAGAAGTTAAAGATACTTAGAAGATGCAGCAGGCACATACAGGAGAAGTACATTAGAAAGGTTCTAATGTCACCGACTCATGCACTGGTATGTTCTTTGATCTGCAGCCAGACATCCTCGAAAATTAAGTTAAATGGGCCTAGAAAGCACTGCTTACAGAAAAGCTGCATGAGTGATGGAATTCCAGCTGAAGTATTTACAATTCTGCAAAATGATGCTGTTATATTGCTACTCATCATTTACCAGCACTCTTAGAAAACATAACAAGTGGCCACTGGACTGAAAAATGTCGGTTTAGACACCATTCCCCAAAACGGTAAGGTTTAAGAGTGCCCATATTATAAAACAAACTGCACTTGTTTCACATGTTGGGAAGGTAATGCTCAAGATATTGCAAGATAGACTCCAGCAATATATAAACCGAGAACTTTGGATAGAGGTACCCCCACCACAGTCTAGGATGCTCCGAGGAGAGGATGATGGGAGGAAGACTGCACTGCAAAAGTGACCTACTCAAGCAGCTACAGTTATAGTTAATTTAAATTACACTATATTTTCATGTAGATCACTGTTGCAGTAGTCTTGACTACTGGGATGACTCTCAGAGCATGAACATGAAAAGGAAGTGGTCTGACTGGGATGGCTGGATTGTAGTATGGTTGTAGCAAACCATGCCCTAGCCCAAGAACAATGTCTAATATACAGTGCTTTGAAAATGTATCCACAAATACATTTTTGCGGCTTCCATAAGAGCTTGAATTCTGGCTCCATTAAGGAATTCCACTGTAGCAGCTGTGCCCCTTGTGCTAACAGCCTTTCCCTGGAAAGAATAGCAGAAATGTGCCAGGATGTTCCATTGTTCTGTAAGGGCTTGGGGGGAGAGAGAAGAAAAAGAAAATCCACTCAATGTCTCAAACCCTGATGTCTTCAGGGACCTAGGGAATGGCAAGCTTTGCGTTTCACCTTTTGGGCCGTTTTATGTGACATCCAATATTGACATTTTGACTTTGGTACAAAAGTGCCAGACTTTCATCTCATGGCCTTTCTCATGAATATGGTTATGGGCCTAGGTCTAGTCATCTATGGAAGGTGAGTTCTGGTTGTAAGAGATGGTATGATGAACTGGCATCCATCCCAATGACATCCCTCAAAGGAGCATCATCACAGGCCTCCAAATGAATGGTTGCATGGTCTAGAGGCTATAAAATGCCTCACCTGAACCAGTAACCCCATAGAACATCTTGACACTTAAGATGCATCGCCCATGTCCCTCTCTGCTTTGCCTTATCTAATCCTTCCTGGGAGAGGCTGTCGCAGGCAGTGAATGACCCTGCTTATCCCATCATGGACCAGGTAAAAGGCCTTAAGCCTCTTGTTAAGGAGTGTTGCAGGGAATGTTGCCTATATCAGATGCTCTTAGAAGTGGCGTCCTAGCAAACAGTGCACTACTGGATGCCATTCTCAGGCTCCAAGAAGAAAATGCAGCAGCTGTAAAGTCCTTGGGAAAAATCTGTCTGCCGCAGATACAGCTTCCCCTATTAGGCCCTAACATATGGCTGATGTTTAGATCCAATGAACTCTTACCCACAGAAGACATAGAACTGCTAAAAATGTAAACGAAATCTGGACCAGATAGTCAATACACCAACCAGGAGTGCAACCATACTGGATCTGGTCCTTACTATTATGGGAGAGAGCTGCACACCCTCTACTGTAATGCCTTCCCTTGTAAGGTGACACCACATAATGGTCTCCTTTGGAGTAAAAATAAAACCTGGACCCCCAGCTAAACCTGGAATATTCAGGAAGTATTCTAATGCTAAACTCCTACTATTAGGTGAGAACCTGGCAAAATTTCAAACCCCTATAAACCCTGAGAACACTGCTGCCTATGCAGAACTGTTCACAGAAACCCTGTGCAAGCATAAAGGCAGCTGTACCCACCAGGAAGAGGTACAGAAGTAACTAAAAACAAGCCACCCTAGTGAAATCACAAAATCAATAGGCTGTACAACAAGAGGTAGAAAATCATGGCAAAAATTAGGAGGTGCAGCACACAGCAGGATAAAAGCACTCTCATCAAACTAAATAACTCAGAGGACAAATAAAGTCTACCAAAGCCAAATCTGAGGTAAGTTTGGCTGCCCAGGCCAAGAACAACCTCAAAGCATTCTTTAGCTATGACGCAACCCCAAAGGCAATACAAAATTGTGTGCAAAGCTCATTGTAAATGGAGCCACCTATACTGAGCCAAAAGACATAGCAAACCTCCTGGCTGATAAATTCAGCTCCAACTTTACCATTTTCTCCCCTCAACTTTCTCTCAGGAAATATCATCAAATATAATTCCCCCTACTATCAACTAGGGAACATATCCTTAAGTCTCTCTTTAAGACCAAGAACACTGCATCAATGGGCCCAGACAATGTCCCAGGATTCCTTCTCAATAGCATGAAACATGACCTACCAGGGCCTCTAGAATTACTATTTAACTGCAGCCGCCAAACAGGTTTCGTGTCTCATGAATGAAGAAATGCAATAGTCATCCCTCTGCACAAAGGTGAGCCATCTACAAAACCTGGAAACTGCAGACCCACAAGTCTCACTAGTCTTATATGTAAAGCCATGGAAAGAATTATCATGGAGATGATCAAAAGAGATATAGTAAACTTCCAGAAAGTAGACCCAACCCGGTTTGATTTCGTCAAGAGCAGATCATGCCTACTCAACCTGGTGGATTTCTTTGATAAGGTCAATAAAGCAATGGATGAGGGCAAAATTGTTCACACTGCCTACCTTGACCTGGCCAAGGCATTTGACACAATACCCCACTTGGGTATTGTTGACAAACTCAAGAGGTTAGGTACAAACCTGTATGTCACTAAGTGAATAGTCAACTGGCTCATAGACAGGACCCAGGAAGTTAGAGTTGGGGAGCCCACCTCTACAAAGAGGACAGTCACAAACGGAGTACCTCAGGAATATGTCAATGGACCGCTTCTTTTTGGCATTTACTTCTCAGAACTCAAAGCCAATGTCAGTTGTCTCTGGCTTACTAACTTTGCAGATGATTGCAAATTAGTAGCTGTCATTGAATCTCACACTGACACAAATGTTTTCCAAGATGGGCTGACACAGACAAACAACTGGTGTCAGAGGAATGGACTAAACCGAAATGCCAAGAAATGCATAATAGTATCCTTTGGGAAGTCATCCATCCCTGGAAACTAACATACTGACAACACGCTCCTTAGAGTTGACCCAGTAGTCAGAGACTTAGGGACACACGTAGATAGTAATCTAACCTTTGACCATCATGTGTCTACATTGGTGAGGAAATAATGTTATGTTGCACAGCTTATAAACAAAGGTATGGCATCTAAGTCCAAGAAAGTCATTTTTCCGCATTCATCAGACCTATCATTGAGTACAATGCCCCCTTTGGTATATATCTAACCAGGCATATCCAACAACTGGAACATCCACAGAGGTTCCTCACTAAAAGAACACAGAATGTAAGTAACATCCTGTGCAGACTGCCTCAAGGCCCTATCCCTGTATTCTGTCTCCTACACGCTTTTGAGGGTCGATCTATGTCTGGCATACTGGGCATTGTCTGACCCCACTCTGATGGGTCTCCCTAACCCAATTCAAGTGCAACTTGGACAACTTGATGGGAAACTGGAACTTCATCCCTGTTTTGGCACCTATGTCTCTAATTGACACAGGTAACCTGTAAATGGTTTGTCTCCCAGGCCCATCCTTACAATTATCAAGGGTATCAGAACTTGTCAGAGATTTGGGATGCATGGCTAGGTTTAGAAAGACCCATGTGGTTGTTAGCCTAGTAAACATCTATGAACCTATATTGTCCCCATTGGAGTATTTATAAATCCTGAGCTCTGAAGTAGTCCAAACCACAACAAAAATACATCACAAAACAAATATATGAGGCATACATATCTGTGGCAAGAAAGATCAAATATGGTATAGGTGGATGCCTACTTTATAACGGTAGCATCCTGATGTCCTTGGGAGGGCATCTGCTAAACTGACAGAGAAAGGTTTACAGGTCCAGAAGGTAGGCTGGATGTCCAGGGACTCTGTGGCTAAGGTTTCAGTAGTCAAGACTTTTGCAACAGTGATTTAAATGAAAAAGAAAATGACATTTAAAAATGGAGAATTGTGTTTCATTACTACCATGAGATAATGTACACATAATTATGCAAAGGATTATAAATAGTCATATACAACCATGGGAGGGGAAACACTGGCCTTAGTGGATGGTAATCCAATTTTTTTTTAATTTTCTTAAAAGAAATTAATTAAGCCAAGGTATTAAAGAATACCAGTCAGAAAGTGAAGGAAGGCAACTACAAATGGACTAAAATACAAAGGATAAAAAGTCATAAAGCAACAAGTATGCATAAGCGAAGGAGGAAAGCAAAAAAGACAATAAACTAAGTAGTTAAGAAAATGGAGAAAATTAATATAAATCTGTGAATGCAATGGATAAGAAAAGATGATATGCATACAGGCATATTTAAAGAAAATATCTTGAAAGAAGTGACCCTCACCAGAACAAGTGGTTTAGAAAATGGATCAACAGAGGAAGAATAAAGAATATGGAATTGAAGAGTAACAGTACTTAAGGACCAAACCCAAAACACAGCCAACAGCTTGACTTCATGCAGCATACCTTTGAGTCAATAAACACAGGCAACAGCTTGACTTCATGCAGCATACTTTGAGTCAATAATTTTCTCTTGCTTCTTATATAAATATACAACCTTTTAACTTTATTTTTCCGTTTTTTTTTTTAATTAACTAATGTTTAAATTGGCCCAGGATAACTTACCTGATTAACTAAACTGTCAAAGCCATAGAGTGTGCAGGTGAAGACTGACAGACTCAAACACAAGTCAATGGGCTATACTCCGTTTGCAACTCATTGACCACTGAGCAACATCACTATTTTTTTTCTTATCTTGCAAAATATATGACTGCTCTGACCTTACAATTCACCTTTCAGGACGACGCTCCCTCTGTAGAACTGGCAGGTGGCATGTTTACCATCTGAAACGGTTAACCTATGCTTTACCAAGGTAAAAATCAACTTAACTGAACAAAACAGATGGCAGAAACTGGAGCTCACTGAATCTCCTTAAAAAAGTTTTTTTTTTCTGCAGGGAAGAAACCCCATTGCACCTTCCAGTATGTGTGATGATTTTGGAAGGCTTTGTCTCCTACATAACCCCTTACTTAATTATACTAACTCCACAGGCACAGGATCACAGAATAAAGAAAAACACATCAAAGGAATTGCTACAACTGTGCAAACAGAAAGAACACTGGCAGTGATAAGTTATGGAGATCAGTGATCTGAGAGTTCGACATTGAGGAGATAAACTGAGTTTGAACCTAATATACTTTACACTTGGAGAGGAGTAGGATATCATGTTATAACTCAACTTTGAATCTATTTTAGACAAGTTCAGAATAAAGAAAAATTCCATCCTGAAGTTAAATATTTTATACACATACAGTATATATTTTTTATCATAACTTCATATTCTACAATGAATCAGTATCACAATTTTTAGTCTTTAGTTTTTTTATACACAAAAATGGATTTCATGGGCACTGTCATTTTGATGCAATTTTTCAGCTTTTTTTGTGGTTCTTAGAATAGTTTGTATCAGCATAACATGAATAACCTAGACATAATATTTTTTCTCTCCATTTAAGTGTAATGATTGTGCTGTAAGTCATTGCCTTCTTACATGTGTGCTTCATTTTCTCTTAATTACTATTATTTGTGCTGTTCATTCATTCTGCATTTAAATCTCCTGTAATAAAAATCAGGTAAGCAACAGGAATTTATTGAGTATTCAAGCTTCTAGACTCTCCCCGACATGGTTAAATAAAGTGTAAACAGTGTAAGTTAAAAAGTCGAAAGCAATTCTATCAGGTCTATTTATTCATCTGCAACTGATGACTCCCTATTGACACGAGGCCTGATAAAGTGAATTCCAATACTTTAAAAATTAAAGTGACATTCAACTCCAACAAGTTTACCCCTGGGATCTCTTCTGTGTCCCTGCTTGACAGAGGTACAGTAAACTAACCTTAAAAGGGCTACCTTCTGTGACCTACTATACAGAGGCACAGTCAACTAATCTAAAAGGGTGGTGAAAGCCAAACACACTCTGGCTAGGCTTATAAATGCCCTAGGGCAGATAGCCTAGTATCAACCTATGAACCTATGAGCAAATTTTGAAACTCAATGTTGCACATTTTAAGTATTTCTATATGGGGACTTTGCACCTCTCAAGCCTCTGATGCAGGGATGGTGTCCCCCAGGCTTCTGCTACTTTTATATACTAACAGTGAGACTACTATACCTCAGGGTAAGAGGAATACTCCAACAGAGTGGTCCTCAACCACAAGGTCGCCAGGCACTAAGTGAAATGAAAAAGTGAGTGTGTGTATGTGTATGTATGAGTGTTTTTCTACCAAAAAGACAACAAAAAAAAAATGGAAGAAAGAAAAAGGCTGAAACAAAAACCTTTTATTTTGAAAACTCGAAACACAAGTCACAAGCACAAAAAAAAAAAAAACGCGCCTTCACAATCCAAGCGTTTTCGTCCTGAATGGACTTCATCAGATAAATCAATTAATCTCAATTAATCATTTATACAAGTTTAAAAACTAAGAAACCAATCATTTTCTAACCATTATTCCAAACCAACAAATCAACCTTCAAGCTAATTAATTATTCAGTGTGCTCTTCGTTTTAAATTCATTAAATTATCATGAAAATGTATATATTTCTGTATGAATTAAATAAATTATTTAAAAATTAAATAAATAAATACTTACAATAAATAATCTACTAACCTTATTGGATAATACTAAAAATGTTAAAACATATGAATTTAAAATTATATGTATAGAAAAACCAAGTTAAATCCTAAGGTTGTGTGTATTAATAGTTCATGTAGACAATAGTGACATCTGCTGACTAAAGTAGGTAATTACAAATTTTAATTTCATGCTCTAGCAGATCTCATTTTTAGAAGGGGTAGGATGGAAATATATTCATTTAAACCAGGTGTTTTGTTTGCTTCTAGGGCCACCTGCCACCATAATTCCCTATAGGCAATTATTTCCTCCCAAGGGCCCCCCCTGATGTCCCATCTCACTTGATCCAAAACAAAAAATTGAAATTTAGACCCTACACATATCTTGGAATGCCTAAAAAATTAATGAAAGACTGACTTAAAGTAAAATACTGTTTTAACCTTAATGGCAATAAGCCACAAGGTAGTACAAATACGGACTCTTATAGTAAAAAAGTGGACAATTTGTTTAAATTAATGCACAAGTATAAAACTATTGTGATTGAAAATGCATATTTAAATGAATGTTTAAAATGTGATATTGTTCCGAAAGGGCTGAGGACTTGGAAGTATCCAAACAATGTACAAATTGGATCCGTTTTTCATAAAGAGTTAATAGGGGTGTTTAATAAATGTGGTTTTGATATTGTTAGACTGATAATAAAAGAAAATAGGAATTTAGAAAACCTTCAAGCACAGATAGATGTATTTATTAGAGAGGATTTAATTTTCGAAATTGATGAAGAAAGAAATATTTTAAATGATATTGATGGTAAATGTAAAGCATTAGTGGATAGGAAAATGGATAATGGAAAATGGATAAATTAAGGAGAGATATCCAGGATTATGAGAACCAAGTTAGTTACCCGAAACCCACAGTTTATAGACATCAGTACCACAATTATTATAACAACAAAAAAACCCATAGAAAAACCCTTCGAAAGTGAAGAAGATTATGGGTGGGTGGAAAATGGATATGATGTTGAATTTCCTCCCCTAGAAAGGCCTGTGAGGGAGAACTGGCAAGAAAACAGACAGAATGGAAATTTTCAAACACACAAAACCACTATAGAAGTGAATGAGAATAAAAACACTTTAGGTGGGTTTACTATTTACAACTTTAGTAGTTTGGTGTTAGATTCCCAGCATTTTAAACTATTGGAAAAGGGTTTTAAGTTTATTCCACTCATAAAGGGTAATTCTACACAAACCCTAATAGATATGAAACTTTTCCTTAGAAAAATGAATTCAGAATTGTTATTTCATAAAGAAGGTATAGGTCTATCTACTAAAAGAACGGGTAATGGAATAAATGAGAATCAATTAGTAAAAAAATCTATTTTTAATCCACCCATTCACATGCAGTTAAAGAACTTTGAAAATATTATGGAAAGGGAAATTAGGAAGACAGAAAAAATTATGAAGTATAATAATTCCTATCATAACCTCTACCTTCAAGAACATCAAAAATTAGAGGAGTTGAAAACCAATAAAGATATCAGGGTAATGAAACCTGATAAAGGTGGGGGTATTGTAGTGATGGATGTGATTATATATGAAGGAAAAATGAATGAAATATTAAGGAATGAGATTAAATATAGGGAGGTTTCTAGGAACAAAATTAATATGGCCTACCACAAAATAGACAGTATTTTGGAAGATATGATGAATGAAAATCTTATCAATATTAAAAATTTAACATTTTTGAAGATAAAATACCAGTCATATCCAAACATATATGGGTCCAAAAAAAAGCAATTTTGAGGACTCATGGGGACCTATTGAGAAGTTGAATTCTGATTTATTTACTATAGATATTATTGATTTATTTGGTTCTATTCCTTATGAGGCTGGTATTATGATGTTTGAAGAAGTTTTAGGTAGGTTGACACTTGATGAAAAGTTTAATGCATTTGGTGTTAAAGAATAATTTTCTTACCTTTAATGGGAGGAGAAGTACATCTTGAAATCAGAATATGTTAAGTATTGGACATTATATAAGAGATTTCTTGATGACATCATCATTTTTTGGGTTGGGGGCCTTGACACATTACAGGATTTCATTAAATATATAGGAAGAACTACAGAATTTTTAAATTTTACATTCAATCATTCCAAAACCAGTATTCAGTATTTGGACGTAGAAATAACATTAGGTAATAGAACTTTTGAAACAAATGTTTATAGAAAACCAACATATGTGAATTCCTTTTTGCATTTTAAATTTATATTGTAAAAACTTAGTGAAAGGCAAGAATGACAAGTAATGATGATAAATTTGTAATAGAATGTAATTTATTGGAAAAAATGTTCCTTGAGAGAGAATGTTAATGAAGAAAGAAAAATGATGAAAATTTTCATCAATCATTGATTCATAAGAATATAAAACTGTATTTCAAAAGAACACCACTAGTATAAAGGGAATCTTAGAAAATAATATTAATACTTGTGGAAATAAGGAAAAGGGAGCTAGAATAAAAACTGGAACTTTTAAATGTGGTAAATGTAGACAATGTGAGTACATTATTAATAAAGATAAAATATTCTTGTAAAGTAGGGAAAGATGGTTAACTAGTAAGGGATACCATAATTGAACACTAAAATGAACACATCTATGATGTTAAGAAGGAGAAAGAGACAAATGCAATTTTTAGGCATTCCAAGATATGTGTAGGGTCTAAATTTCAATGTTTTATTTTATTTTATTTATTTATTTTAGGGCTGGTCTAGCTGGATACATGTCCTTTTCAGTAGGCAGTAGTAAATAGTATTAACATAAAGATACAAAAACAGCAGGCTTTACATACTGTTGAATATCAGGCACAGAGATTATATAGATAATCTTACAAGATTATAAACTCTGGGATGGGGAAGAGACTTAGGTGTTTTGGATCAAGTGAGATGGGACATCAGGGGCAAACAAAACACCTGGTTTAAATGAATACATTTCCATCCTACCCCTTCTAAAAATGAGATCTGCTAGAACATGAAATTAAAATTTGTAATTACCTACTTTAGTCAGCAGATGTCACTATTGTCTACATGAAATATTAATACACACAACATTAGGATTTAACTTGGTTTTTCTATACATATAATTTTAAATTCATATGTTTTAACATTTTTAGTATTATCCAATAAGGTTAGTAGATTTGTTGTAAGTATTTATTTATTTAATTTTTAAATAATTTATTTAATTCATACAGAAATAGATACATTTTCATGATAATTTAATGAATTTAAAACGAAGAGCACACTGAATAATTAATTAGCTTGAAGGTTGATTTGTTGGTTTGGAATAATGGTTAGAAAATGATTGGTTTCTTAGTTTTTAAACTTGTATAAATGATTAATTGAGATTAATTGATTTATCTGATGAAGTCCATTCAGGACAAAAGTTTTGTCTTTGTGGTATATGTATGAGTGTGTGTATGTATGAGTGTGTGAGTGAATGTGTGCATGAAAGTAGAAGAGACTGATTGTGTGTGTGTGTCTGCCTGTGTATGTTTCTGTCTGCATGAGTGAGTGAATGCGTGCTTTAAAGCAAAAGAGACTGTGTGTGTGTGTGTGTGTGTGTGTGTGTGTGTGTGTGTGTGTGTGTGTGTGTGTGTGTGTGTGTGTCAGAGTTTGAGAGACTGAAAGCCATCTTGTGTGAGTCCATGCATGCATGAAAGCAAAACAGACTGTGTGTGTGTGTGTGTGTGTGTGTGTGTGTGTGTCAGAGATTGAGAGACTGAAAGCCATCTTGTGTGAGTCCATGCATGCATGAAAGCAAAACAGACTGTGTGTGTGTGTGTGTGTGTGTGTGTGTGTGTGTGTGTGTGTGTGTGTGAGTGAGAGAGAGGAGAAGAGTGAGAGTGATCCTTGGCGGCAGTAGCTGCAATAAAGGTTTGTGCACCTCTCAGTCATACCACTCAACCTCTCGCACAATAAATCTGGACAGAGCCACAAATAATAAGGATAGATTTTAAATATTGCTCTTATAAACTTAGAAAGTCAATAAGGTTGTCATTACCATATCTCTCAACATTTTAGAGGAAGAAATCTGGACAAAGCCATAAATAATATGGGGGGGGGGGGGCAAGGGCCCAAAAATAGGGACACTTTTTAAATATTGCTCTTACAAACTTAGAAAGTTGACAGAATAACAGGTTTTACGTCGGCAAGAATTTTCTGAAGGATATGAAGTATGAAACTCAAAAGATTTACCAATGATTGGCAACAAAACCGTAATTTTATAAGAAACATACCAAAAATATGAGACACAAATGTGGACATTCTGCGAAAATCTGTACAATTGAGAGGTAAGATTTAGGTTTACATACCTCTTGACCATACCACTCAACCTCTCACACAATAAATCTGGACGGAGCCAAATAATAGGGACAGATTTTAAATATTCCTCTTATAAACTGAGAAAGTCAAGAAGGTTGCCATTAGGTTTACATACCTCTCGACCATAGTAGAACAATGTTATGCTGTTAAGAATGCACACTTTTTTTTTGTAATTATTGCCAGTTGTCTTTTTATGTACTTTGGAACTTTACTCCTCAGGTCTCAGCTGAAAATGGACTTCTAGTCCAGTCGGACCTCCTTGGTAAACAAATGTCACATAATAAATAAAGAAATATGCACTTTATTATGTTTTATTATGTGCGCATGATGGCTGGTCTGTGGAAAATTGTCTTACATCAAACTGGTCCTTGGAGCAAAAAAGGTTGGAGAACGCTGCTCAAAAAAATCAAAAACTTGCAATTAGTGTATAAGCCTCCTGTTTAAATGTTCAGTGTTGCGAGGATCTCCGTTACAACCAGTAGACTTTCAATAGGAACCTGTGACTTAACAGTTATTGTTTTCAGAAGTTGTTAATGTAAATGAACATTACATTATACTGACTGTAGTACTCTACAGCTACATGGCCAAAAACACATATTCAGTGTTCAAACATGACTTCAATTTCCTCACCAAAGCTAAATCTCAGGATGTAAAACTGTTGATGGTAACTAACAGTGAAAAAACTACCAAAAAACAGGCACTTCTAACTTACATCGTGCAGGCCGAAATAAATCCCTTTATGAAATCTTGACATCTGAAAAGGGAAAACATGTTGGTACCTTCATGATCTAGAGCAAACAGGAAAAAAAATCTACATTTTGGCACCTCGCTGTAGTATTTAGTTACCTATATTGCACTACATTTTTATGACAATGAGAGACAATAACAATCTAGTTTGCTTTTTAGCTAAGAAGAATTTACTATTGTTTCAGAGAAATCAGAAAGAGAAAGGTTTAGAAAAGCATGACAAGTTGAGAATGCAGCATAAAACTGTTACAGGTTCAGACAAGCTACATCATATTTGAGCTTGTTTTCAGTTCCTCTTACATAAAACATCTTTTAGTAAGTCTGATACCCACATAAAACTCCTGAGGTACCTCTGAGAAGTGTTACTTGTACTTAGTGCGTCTTAAACAACTTGAAAATAGTAACTATTAAATAAATGTGGAAACTTGCAAAATACAAGAAACAGTGAGTGGGAAAACCAGGGTTACATATGCCTACCTAAATACCCTCATGTAGGAAATATGTTGTCTAATGCTATGCCAATGTAACATTAGATGGAAAAATAATGACTAGAATAGAGGCACTGCAGAAAAATGTCTTCAATAATCTTCCCACAGAAACAAGGGAAATGCTATGGAACATGACCATTACAAGCTGAATTATAATCAAGAAACTCAACGTTATGAGCCAAGAATAAAGTACAGTTGTGTAAATTGCACTTAAACTATATTGTTTGAGAACCTGGGTAAAGTACAGTTATGTAGGAACTTACCATAACAGTAGATGTGCTACTGATCACTGTTGCAGTATTCATCACAGATGGGATTTCATCACTGATGTCCAAACGGAGTACCAAAATGTTACTTTACCAAGGGCGTACATCTCACATATGACCTCAGCTCATGTGCTTTGGGTTATAAAGGACAGACATGCGAGATCCTCAGACTATCCCCAAGCCAGTAGCCTGAAGACAACTGAGAGAGGAAAATGGTTAGCTAGGAGGGGCAAAGGCAGAACAGGTAAGAAACTCACCCCAAGAAAGGTTTTATACATATGTGTGAATCAGAAGCAAGAGAACAGAGGGGGAAGGAATATTGCAACAGAGATTAGAAGGACATATACTGTTATGGTAAAGTTCTTACACAACTGTACTATGCCCTAACTGAAATCACTCTTGCAGTATTCATCACAGATGGGTGATTCCCAGAC
Source organism: Protopterus annectens (assembly GCF_019279795.1). Lineage (NCBI taxonomy): Eukaryota > Metazoa > Chordata > Ceratodontiformes > Protopteridae > Protopterus > Protopterus annectens. The sequence goes on from NC_056732.1 coordinate 843,522,492, forward strand.
CTGGAGATATATATATATATATATATATATATACATACATATATAGAGAGAGAGAGTTGGTTGGCTAAAGTGAGGAAACAAAACTGTCTGGGAGAACAGAAAACACTGATCTGGCGAACCCGTCCTAGAGGTGGAGAATGCATCAGTCTTATAGTACTTGGTGAAAGTATGCAGAGAGGACCAAGTGGCTGTTTCCAAGACGGACCTGGCATTCAGCCAACTTACACAAGGAATCTAACCTTGTGCCTCTTTGTTTGTTGTACTGTCTATGTAACCAAGGCCAGTGCTTGTTTTCCAGAGGTGTAAAAAAAATCTGCAAAGCCTGCAAGAGTACCCTCATTTCTTTCAAATTGATGTGTTCCCTCTGGAGAAAAGGTGACCATTTCCTCTGTACCTTATGGGAGCCTATCCAGGTCCCCAAGCCCTGTCTGAGACATTGGTGTGAAGAATTTGGTTGCTAAGGGCCAGGATGAATGGAAGGTGCGGGTTGAGAGACACCTGCTTCTCCCACCAGAGAAACTCCTTCTTGATGCAAGGCAATCCAGTGACCAGTGTGTGCAAGGAATGAGAGTGTTGGGCCCACTCTGATTTCCGATACCAATGAATATTCCTTTTATGCATCCTTGCCAGTGGGATCATGGGATGGATGCAGCCATGGTCCCCAAGGCCCTTAGAATGTCTCTTGCAGTGTAGTGAGTCACTGAGCACAGGTTTGCAAAAAAATTTGCCAAGCTTTGTACTATTCTTGTGTTTAGCATGCAACCCAGGAAGACTAAGTACTGACTGGGAGTGACATGAGATTTCTTGAAGTTGATGGTGAATTCTATGTTGGATAAGAGCCAAACCACGAAGTGCTGGTGTTCGAGGATGGTGTCTGTGGATAGGGCCTGAATCAACAGGTTGTCCAGGTAGGGGAAGATTTGAATTCCCTGAGGGCAACAGAAAGCTACCACTGGTATTAGGCACTTTGTGAAAATTCTTGGAGCAGTAGAAAGACCAAAGGGCAAAGCAGTAAACTGAAAAGGAGAAGAGACAGCAAGGAACCGGAGGAATCTCCTGCAGGACGGGCAGATGGGGATGTGAAGATACGCATCCTTGAGATCTAGATGACCAATTACAATACCAGAGGAATGACAGGCACCTAGCATTACTGCAGCACAGGTTGAAGCTGCATTGTCCAAGGCCAAGAATACAGCTTCCATAGGACCAGACAATAGCCCTGGATGTGTTCTACATGAACTGCAAAGTGAACTGGCACCACATCTGTGTGCCCTGTTCAATCACAGCCTCAACTCAGGCTTTGACCTTATCGAATGATACAGTCATCCCTCTCCATAAAGGGGGAGCGACTACAGACCCTGGGAATTTTCGCCCCATTAGCCTGACGAGTCTGATACGTAAGGCTACATAGCGCATCATCATGGACCTAATTTACAAGGATATAGGGAATCTCCGAACTCTAGATCCTCTGCAATTTGGTTTTGTGAAAGGTAGATCATGCCTGCTCAACCTGGTTGACTTCTTTGAGTCAGTCACCAGAGCTGTAGATGATGGCAAGGCAGTTCATACAGCCTACCTCGATCTGGACAAGGCCTTTGATACCATTCCTCACTCAGGAATGACTGATAAAAAAATCACCAAACTAGGCATCAACCCCTGTATCACTAGGTAGGTTGCTAATTTTCTCACAGATAGAACCCACAGAGTGAAAGTAGCTAGAACCCACAGAGTGAAAGTAGCGGACTCCAAGTCAGACTGCCAACCAGTCACGAGTGGAGTCCCACAGGGATTGGTCCTGGGTCCTCTCCTGTTTGGCATCTACTTCTCAGAAGTCCAGGCCAACACAGAGGGACTCTGGCTGATAAAGTTCGCAGACGACTGCAAACTGGGAGCCATTATTAACTCCCCAAGTGATGTAGACATCCCACAGAAAGGCCTCACTGAGACCAATGACTGGTGTCAAAACCATGGCATTAAGCTTAATGCCAAAAAATGCGTCATCATCCCCTTTGGGAAAAACTCAGTTCCCACTAATTACCACATCAATGGGAGCCCACTGAACACTGAAGGCATTATAAGAGATCTGGGGACACAGGTTTTTGCAACCTCTCCTTCGACCACCACATTGTCACTGTGGTCAGAAAGTCCTTCTATGTGGCATATCTCATTACCAAGGATTTTGCATCCAGGAAGCAAGAGATCATCATCTCTCTCTACTCTTCCCTCATTAGGCCAATAATCGAGTATAATGCCCCATCTGCCATGTACCTCACTAGACACGTGCAACAGCTGTAACGGCCACAAGTACCTCATGAAGAGGATCCTAGACCTTAAACACATGTCCTACATGGACAGACTCAAAAAACTCCAACTATTCTCTGTCTCATATCGTCTACTAAGAGGCGATCTCTGCTTTACTTACAAAGCCATGTCTGACCCAACTCTGTTAGAAATGCTACATCTAAAGAAATCCCAATCCCTCCACACCACATGCTCCAGAGACCTTAACCTCATTACCATAATGAACAGAACATGCTGGAGGGACAGGTTCATAACCCAGAGACTGCCCATGCTCTGGAATAAACTTCCCATACATGTCAAGCAGAGCACCTTACTGGCCCACTTCAAGAGAAATCTTGATGAGTGGATGGGAAATAGAAAGTACTCCCTAGGGATCACTCCAGTGGCTCTGCTTGATAGAGGCACTGGGAACCAACGTCAGGCAGCATGATGCCAGGGCACTTCTATGGGCTAGGCTTGTAAAGGCTCCAGGGCCATTAGCCTAGTACACACCTATGACCCTAAATGCTTGAGGCAGAATGAAAGATATAACAGTATGCAGAAGAAAGCATTCTGAAAATAGGCACTCACAGGAAGGTGTTTAGCAGAGAATGGAAACAGTCAAGGGAAGCTGTTTGGGCATAAGGCTGGGAATCCCTTTCATGGAGGGAACACTCTCCCAAGACATGGCGTTGCCTTCTTTGACAATGGTCAAATCCCACTTGTCCACTGTTACCACCTCCAGGAACAGAAGTGAAAGGAACAGTCTTTTTGATAGAGAGGTGGAGGAATGGAGGGAGAAGGTGGGGGAAGATGAGGATAGTTACAAGGTTTTGACCACAAAGGGAGGCTTCTCTGAAGGGGGTCACTCTGCGGTTTGTCTATGAATCCTTTCTTAGGTAGGTGTTTTATTGTGTTTGTGAGATGGCCTAGGGTCCCTGTTAACAAAGGACGTGGATTTGGATGGTTAGTTCCTATAGTATCTAGGAAATGCAGAGAGGAGAATCTGCTTGCAGTCTTTCATGGTCCTCTCTTGTAGGGTTTTGAAAAGATTGGCAGCTTGTGGTCCAAACAAGAGGTCATTGTTCAAGTGTGACTCTAAAAGATTGGATTTGAAGTCTTCAGGGATGGGTTGAGCCTTGAGCCATGCATGCTGTCTGATCGCTGAGCCAGTGCCAGTGCCACAGCCTTGGACATAGCATGAACTGCATCATAACTGCATTTGATGTTGTGTCTGCCATTTGTGTTGCTTGAGCCAGAAGGGTCTGCATTTGCTGTTTAGAATTTGCTGTCTAACGTTCCAACATTACCTTATGCACAGACTGTAGCACAGAAAGCAGGTACTTGATCATTTGTGTTTGGTAACTGATAGCCCTGAATGCTAAGGTGGCTGAGGTATAAACCTTCTTACCCCACCTATTCATGACCCTGCTATCCTTGTCTAAAGTGGAGGGCACTGTGAGTGGGAAGAAAGTTGAAGTCTTATCTGAGGAGAGGGAGACTGCTTCAGGGTCAGCCATGGGGTTTTTGAACAGGTATTTAAGTTTGTCAGGAACCTTAAATAAACCTGGCTGATCATTCTGAAGCAGGTGGTGGAGAATCAAGTGTTAGAGAAAAAGAATGGAACCTCCTCTGTACTGCTGAGATTTACCTTGACTGCCACTCAAAGTGTCTTACATTCTGAATGGTTTCAACAAAGGAAGCCTCTTCCAGAGGTCAGTCATGCAAAAGGGAGTCCCCTTCATCTGAGGACACCTGCTCAGGTGAGTGGAGTTGCAAGTAGTAATCCACAGAATGATTAGAGTCTGGTTCAGGGACCTCTTCAGAGGATCATAGGAGTTTACTAGGCTAATGGCCCTGTGCCCCTTACAAGCCTAGCCAAGAGTTTATCCCCAAAAAAGAAACTTCAGTCAGAAACTGTCACCCTGTCAGTGAGGGACACAGGTGGAACCCCTGGGATAAATTTGTGGTTTCCCATCCACTCATTAAGGTTGTGCATGAAGAGGGTCAGTGACATACTCTGTTTGATGTGTATGGGAAGTCTATTCCAGAGATGGGGCAGCCTCTGGGAGACAAACCTGTCTCTCCAGCAGGTTTTGTTAATGACGCATATTAGATTTAGGCCTTTTGAGCAGGTAATACGTGAGGAGTAAGACTTCCATATATGGAGCATCTCTAGTAGGGCAGGGTCTGAGACTGCCTTGTAGGTGAGAGACAGATCACCTCTGAGCAGTCTGTAAGATACAGAGTAGACTGATAGTGATTTCAGCCTGTCCACATAGGACAGGTGTTAGGGGCCATGGATTCTCTTTGTGAGGTATTTCTGTGGCCTTTCCAGTTGGTGCAGGTGTTTGGAGAGGTACATCCTAAACGAGGCACTGTACTCAATTACTGGCCTAATGAGGGAGCAGTACAGAGAGGTAATAACCCCCTTTTTTCCGGATGCAATCCCTTTACTTATGAGATGAACCAAGTAAATGGCTTTTCTCATCACTGCTGCTCCATGATAGTTGAATGTGAGATTGTTGTCAATCTGTGTACCCAGGTCTCACATCAAAGGTTGTGTGCTTAGCGGGTTGCTGTTGTGGTAATCAGTAGGGGCCATATTTTTTGCCGAATGGTATGATAATACATTTTTTGGGATTTAACTTAAGGCCATGACTTTGGCACCAGTCATTTGATGATGTGAGACCCTCTTGTAGTATGTTAACATCAATTGGGGAGTCAGTGACAGCACCCAACTTACAGTCGTCTGCAAACTTGGTCAGCCACAGGCCTATTGTCTTTGCCTGGACCTCGGAGAAGTAGATGCCAACCAGTAGGGGTCCCAGGACAGATCCCTGGGGAACACCACTAGTGACATGTCTGCTGTTGGAGGTGGAGGCTCCTATTTTGACCTTGTGGGTCCTACTGGTAAGCCATTTGGCCACCCACCTGATGAGATAGGGATTTACGTTAAGTCGAGTTAGCTTTTCAATTATGCCTGAGTGGGGGATTGTGTCAAAGGCTTTTGCCAAGTCAAGGTAAGCTGTATGTATGGACTTTCCCTCATCCAGGGCCTTGGTGACCGTCTGAAAAAAGTCAACCAGGTTCAACAGGCAAGATCTGCCCCTGACTAATCTGAACTGGGTGGGGTCAATTGCTTGGAGATTGCCTATGTCCTTGTTTATGAGGTCCATAATAATATGCTCCATGGCTTTACACATCAGACTTGTCAAGCTAATGGGGGGATAGTTTCCACGCTCAGTAATGGCACCACCCCTGTGCAAGGGGATGACAATGGCAGTTTTCCATTCAGCTAGAATGAAGCCTGTACTTAGGCTGTGGTTGAATAGGGTGCTCAATGCCGAAGTTAGTTCTTGCTGAAGATGGTGCAGAATACAGCCTGGAATACTATCAGATCCATGGAAGCTGTGTTCTTTGTCTTGGATAGAGCCTTTAACATTTGATTTACAGGGATGTGAGGTGCGGGACAAGTACTGAGGATGTCGAATGGGCCTTTGGGGGGTTACAGGAGGGTGAAGTTTGTCCTGAACCTATCTGCTAGCAGGTTGGCTAAGTCAACAGGATCAGTGTAAGTGGTATCATTAAGTATTAATTTGGAACAAACCTGAGCTTTGCCATGGAGGTTCCTGACGCAACTCCATGGCAAAAGCTCAGGTTTGTTCTGAACTAGTACTTAAAGGTACCACTTACACTGATCCTGTTGACATAGCCAATCTGTTAGCAGAGGAGGAAGAATCCAAGGTTTGCTTTTGTAGAGCAGCTTGAAATAGCTGGTCAGAAAAGGAGGAGGCTTCATGGAGAAGTTCATCCACTCTTTTTCCTTGGAAGGAGTAGGGGGAATCAGATGCTTGTTTTTTTTGTTTCTCCTTTTTGGAGTGACATCCGCCTGCCTGAGCTTTTAAGGATCACAGCCTTGTCTCATTTCAATAAGTGTACCATGAACCTCTTCCAATACAAGTATTGGAGAGATTCCATGTGGGCATTCTGAGATAGTAAGACGTAGTTCATCTGAGTTATCTGTCTACAAGGCCTCAGGGGCCATACTGGCCTCCAACGGGGTCTAGGTAGCTGGCAACTGAGAGGTAATTGGATGTACTGTGGGTTCAACCACCTCATCAGGTATGTCTCACTCAGAGATGTTGGACTTTGAAATATCTTGGGGCCTCATGAGTTTTTTCTTAAGGGGAAGGGTGTTGTCGGGGTCCTGAGAGTATGCCATCTTAGATAAGCTAGGTGTTTCAAATGCTGGGTTTCAAAAAAAGGTATTGAGTGAGGAAAATTTCAGTCTGACAATCTTGGGTACAAATGACTGACAAATGGAACAGGATTTGTAGTCATGATCAGGGTCTAGAAAAAAGGCACTTAGTAAGCAAGTCTTGTGCGGAATCCGTCTACCGCACTTACCCCTCCTAGTTCACATATAACAATTTTGAACCACACCTCTAAGAAGTAAGAAATGAAAGCTTCCTCTATGGGACACATCTGAAAACAATTACTGAAGCCAACTGCAACAAACGTGGATCAGTCCAACGGATGCACGACCTGCGTTCGGGCTGGTGGCGAGCTAGTCTGAGGATCTCACATGTGCATGGTTTATAACCTGATGCACACAAGCTAGGTCATATGTTGGATATATGCCCTCAGAATGGTAAAGCTTTGGTGTATACACCAGCCAGAAGTCAGTGATGAAAATCCATCTGGGATGAATACTGCAAAAGTAATTTTAGTTAGGACATCAGAAGATTCAAACATTAACTTCTCATCTAAAGATGCCTGCAAGATTTCAGCCTTTACCTCATCTACAAACTTTTGGTTAAGTAGCCAAGCAAACCTTCTCAACACTATAACAACACCAGTGGCTCTAGACACAGCTATGTGTACAATCACACACACTCTTCAGAGTATGTTTAGATACCTTAGAAAGGGCAGAAACGCTTTCGTTCAGAAAAGAGTTTTTTTTCCATAGGAAGAGTGGAAGCCAATTCCCAAAGACTGTCCATATGACATAACATAAATTTCCACATGTATTTCTGGTAATTCAGAATTCTGAAGACTAATGCGGAAAACGAAAACATTCTCTTACCTATAAGGTCTAACATTTTACGCTCCTTGCCACCAGGAGAAGGACTGGTATTGAGCACCAGTCTATTGCTAGAATGAGACACAGTGTAAACAGCAGCAAAAGTCTGGCCTAAGGTGAAAGAAAAGAAATGTGTTAGTCTGAAGTTCCTTATTACAGCTTATCTATTTTTTTTTTGGCTCTGATGGGTGGGTATCAGGATGAATACAGGCAGCATTCAAGACACATTCCAGGGTGGCAACATAGGACTGATAGGAATGGAATGAGATACATTCATTTTTAACATACCATAACACCTCCTCAGTTCAAGAGAAACATCTGTTTGTTCCCATAAAATTACCACATTCATCCTGGCAATGGTCTGATTAAACAGAGGTTCTTCCAAAGGAAGCTAAGAATTAAAATTTTCCTTACAATCACAGACTTTAGCATGGGAATCTGTAGGAGAAAAGGCCCTATCTCTGTCAAAATCACATCAGCAGACACTGTTTCCTCAGGAATAATTAGGGAATTAAAATAAACTGTAAAGGCTTCTGCATGCCAAGATTTACTGCCTGCAATGACTGTCTAGCCAAGGAAAATCATCTTTTTAATAGCAATAACGTCATCAGAAGAACAATGTTGAACTTTTTGTTTTCTCTTTCGAGATACAGCAGAAGGGGACTGACTTGAAGGAGGGACGTCTGACTGATCTATGGAAGAATTTTCCAGAGTGTCTCCTTGACAAAGAGAAGATGGTTCTTTAATGCCCATAACAGACATTGGACCAGCTGAAGAGGATGTGGCAGACCCCTAGCTCATATTGACTGAAAGGACTACAACACAATAAGTTGGAGAGGAAAATCAGTGGCCTGAGGAAAAACCAATGGCCACTGCAAGACTGCAAGGACTCATTTTAAGTGATATTTTCTTTCCAGCTGCTGCAGGAGAACAGACAGCCGAACCAGACTGAGTATCGATGCTGAAACTGGGTAAGAAGCATCAAAAGCAGTACGTGTTGTAGGAGTAGAAAGGTAAGTTGTCACTGTTCACAAGAAGCACACGTACATTAACACCACCTGTCCCAGTCCCATAGGTTATAAAAAATAAAACTTTCCTGTCAGCACTGTTCAAGTACCTACACACACACTTCCAGAATCAAAATGCAGGCAGGTTGTCACATAGTAAGCATAAGCATAAAACTGACAGATAATTTCCCACCTGTTCCTCCATAAACTTTTCTGTCCCACAAAAAGTTTACACAAGCAATACACAATTTTCCAAAAACTTAGTCACAAATGCTAATACACATACTAAATCCAAACTAGTAGTCCTGGAAACCTCCTATATTTGAAAAAAATAATGTTTCTTAAAGGTGAAACACAGCTTTAAAATAAATAAATACATACATAAATAAATAAATAAATAAATTACAAAATTTCTTAAAAGGCCATTAATTTCTGAGTGGAGGGGTTCCCAATCAGGGACTTATCTTCCAGAAACAAAGTTCTAGGCAGGCAGCTGCTCCTGAAAAGTCCAAGAGATGCTTCTTTTCAAGACAGCAAGAAAATACTTAAGGTGATTCCAGTCAAAGTGAAGGAATTAGGGGTGTGGGGCTTAGCCTTTTGAAGCTGTTTGGCTGTCTCATATACAATGGCTTCTATAGCACTAGGAATGATGAACGTCTGTAGAGTTACATTTAAGAAAATAATTTACATGACACTAAAACATGAGAAAGGCTATGCTATCTGCAGTGGTGTGATCCTGGGGCCAAACCACAAGATTAGTTGACAGGCAAAAAGTTAGTAGAAGGCATTGGCAGTATTTTCTGGATAACTGGTAGGTGCTGCCAAACAAGATGTAAGTCATACAAAGTAGACTGCTACCTTCCAGCTCAAACCAAAGCTAAAAAAAGGATACTGTGAAATCTCCAGACAACATACCACAGATAGATTGTTAGAAATTCCCATTTACAAAGCTGTTATACTAGATCAGCAATCATGTGACAGTCACAACACCCCCAATGATAATATAATGTTACAGAACAGCTGAGCAGCAATTGACCAATGCAGCAAGGCTTTCAGAAGCAGCCATGGTGTCACCAAATAAATATGGGTACTCTCAAAGTTTAAAATATTCTCAAAAAGACCAGCCACAATGAAAAGTTTAACTATATTTAATAATAATTAATAAAAGAACATGAAAATACTAAATATCTACTTACAATAAACACAAGAGTTTCAGTCACAGGAAATATTAAAAATAACACAAATGGATAGAGTCATACATATATAGAAAAACAATACTTAAATAATCTAACTACATTTTCCTGAGTGCTCTAAAGAATTACCATCCCCTAGTTCACTTACTAGAGCAAGGCAAGATGAAGTCAGTGAGTGTCCTTCCTTCTTGTCAGGCTTCACAAACAGACTGCTCTGAGACTTCTGTTTCATCTAGTATTAAAACATCATTTCAGTGCTGACATACAGAATGACATCACACACATCTAGTCTGGTTCCCACACTACCCCGTCTACTAGAAACTGAAACAGAATCTAGCACATATGTATCATAACACACACACACACACACACACACACACACACACACACACACACACACACACACACACACACAGCTTTGCTAAGATGTGTTACAGCATCTAAAACTATAAAATCATTTCATAAACATCCACCCTTCCAGAGTAGCAATTAGTTCACCCCTAAGTAAAATACAGTAGGATTCCTAGTCCTGGTTTTCACAGATATTTTGTCTCTGGCTGCAATCAGAACTCTAAAATAGAATTCTTATGGCCTAAACCAGGTAATTTAATTTCAGAGTATTTTTCAAAGTAAGGTCGTGGTGGTGCAGCGGTTAACGTTGTCGCCTCACAGCAAGAGGTTCTCCTGTTCGATTCTCGGCTGGAGCGCCTTCTGTGTGGAGTCTGCATGTCCTCCCCATGGTCGAGTGACGTTAAAGACATGCAGGTAGGTGCATGCGTGAATGAGTGTGCCTTCTTTGAAGGTTGAGTGTCGGGCTGGCAACTCGGCACCGTAAAAATCCACTGCCAATCATTAGCAGATGGGAGTTCTGCTGTGGCGACCCCTAACCAGGAAAAGCCAAAAGACTTTTAGCTGGACTGAGATTAACCTCTTCTCTTTCGGTTTCTGATGTTGCACTATATTCATTTCAGCAATTAAAATACAGTCTGACATACAGGTGCATTTCTTTTCTGTTCAGCAGGATCCACTGTTGGTACATTTTTAACACAAGCAGGTTTACAAATACATTTTCAACACAAGCACCTGTACAAATTAGTTTGATATACAAATGACATATAATTCTTTACAAAACTCCAGCTAGCTATGCTGGCATATGTTACACATCCACTGTCTTACTTCTTCCGGCATAGATAGCTGGCAATACCTCACATTATCACAGGTTACCACTACATACATGGGATGTTGTATAAAAGGTAGTAACTAAACAAGGAAAGAAAAGCTAAGAAAAAAAGGAAAGGAGTTTCAGAAAGAAACAGAACATTAGACCAATGTGCAGTACACAAAGGAAACTTTAATGTGAAAACAATACAGTTGCTGAAGGTACAAGGCAAACAAAAAAAAGCACAAATAGAAAGTGAATCCACTTGATCAGTTTGGCATCTACGCAGCCTGGAATTTCACGGTGAATATGTTTATTTGGTTACATTTCAACACTTCAATCATCCACAAGTTTATTATACATACCTCTATCCAAAAAAAGGGGATTCACACCAGCAAAGTGAAAAATATTCCTGTGAACCGTGATATTCCCATAAAGGACATTTTTTTCTATTTTAGGGTCATACGGTACTTACTGGGCTACTGATCTGTGAAGATCTTAAGAAGCCTAGGCTTGCATTCTCATGGTAATTATTAGCCTTTATATTTTGTAATACAAATATCCAAAGACAGATTCTACAAGTATATGTTGAAATAATTACATTATCCTGTATCCATGAGAGAAAATGGTGCTAAACTGGGGGTGAATTTGCAGTTACCATCCATTCGTCCAAATTATATTTGAATAGAGTAAGAGAACCCTCCATAACTATTAGAGTAAAAAACAATTTTGCACCTTGCCTAAGCAAAAAATGTAGATCCATACTCAAAGCAAGAGATAAGGCCTGGGAACAACTTCACAAAAACAAAAAACCACAAGACAACTATTTCTGGAACTTAGGAACAAAGCAAAGAAAACAGTAAAACTAGATAAAATCAACTACTACCATAACATTCAAGAAAAACACCACAATAATCCAAAGACATTCTGGGCCACAGTCAAGAATATACTTTCACCAGGTAAATCAACCACCCCTACCCTCAGCCACCTCTTCTAACAAGATAGCAACCTAATTTAATAAATACTTTACTGACACTATCCAGTCCCTTGCAAATTTCCAATGACCCTGCCACTTCTGCCCACCAACTCAGCAGCACCTCACAAAGATGCCCCAACCAGTTCGAGTTACAACCAGTGTCTATAGCTACCACAAAAATCTACTCCATAAACTCAAACCAACCACACTAGCTGCAGACTACCTCCCAGCTGACCTTCTCAAAATTGCAGCAGATGCCATTGCATACCCCAGCCTGTAGCCATACTCATAAATAGATCTTTATCTGAGGGCTTAGTACCCACCCATTTGGAAGATCTCTCATATCATTCCTTTAGACAAAGAAGGCAATTCCACAGAATTTACTAAATATCGTCCAATCGCCATCCTGTCACCCTTATCCAAAATCCTTGAGACAGTCATCCATACTCTACTCATGGATTACCTTCTCACACATAACCTCTTATCTAACACACAACAGTTTTCGCCCCTATCACAGCATGACCACAGCCCTAATGGCCTTCACAAATACAGTTAACCACTTCAGAAACCATGGTCTTTATGTATCTGCCACATTTCTGGATCTATCCAAGGCCTTTGATTATGGTAAAGCACAATAAACTAATCAACGTGCTCTCCACCTCCTTCAACTTTTGTAGGTCTTCTATCACTTGGTTCCAAAACTATCTGTCAGGATGTAAGTAGGCTGTACGGTGGCAAAACCACCTCTCTTCTCCCTGTGTCTCTAGGGGTCCCTCAAGGCTCCATCCTAGGACCTTTACTCTTCTCCTTATTCATCAACCATCTCCCCACCTCCACTCTTCATGCATCTGTTATACAATATGCAGATGACTCTACACTAATATGTGCATCCCCCTCATTACAGCACCTCAACACCATTACCCAGGAATCTTTCCCAGCTGTAGAAGCAAGGCACACCAACTCCCAACTGATTCTCAACCTCAATAAAACAAAACTCCTTATCTTCCATCCTACAAGATCTCCCTCATCTTTTGCTTCCTTTACCACAGAATCCGGGAACAAAACTGTTATCACCTCAATGACCTATATCAAACTACTAGGTGTTGAAATTGATAACCTGAGATTTGATATCCACACTGCTCAAACCATTAAAAAGGTTCAAAAGAAGCTAGAACTACTTTACAGGAACAAACAATTCCTCACCAAAACCACAAAACCTACTATTGCCCTCATTCACCTCCTGTCAATGCTCCTATTTTGCCTCTCCAATCCTGACCAACCTTCGAAAAACTGAGATAACCAAGCTTGAATCCTGTTACAATAAAATCGCCAAATTTGCCACTGATGTCACTCACAAGTCTCATCACTGCACATCTCTAAAACAACTACATTGGCTGGAACTCCCCCAGCTTTTGCACTATAAACAATTAACCTTTGCCCACAAAATCCTGATGCTACCCTTGCACTCCAAAATCTCCTACAGCCATACTCCACTTTCAGAGTCCTCCATTCCAGCAGTAAACATCTCCTGGATACCAGTAAACCCAATAACGCAGCTGGTGAATCTCTCTTCTTAAACATCACCCCTAACATTTGGAATAAACTACCATTCTCCATTATCTCCAGCTCCTCCACACTACAATTTAAAAAGCTACTAACATCACACTTGAACAATGCCTGGCTTTGCTCCTGTAACTCACCTGGCTAATATTAACCTCTGTATAGGCTACCACATACTGATCATAGGGTGCTATCATAACTCTCTTTCTAACTCACAAACAATGCAACTCACTAAATCCTAATTTATTGCTGATCTATATATTATGTTGATACCATTGATAAACTGTATTTCTCATCTCTGTGTTTTACTATTGTTCACTTATGTATTGTCCTTGTAAATTCTGTCAACTTCTATAATGTTAAAGTTTTTATATTTTATTTTGTATAGGAGCTTTTCTCTCCAGGCCTCCGCTGAAAAAGGACACGTGTCAAGTCGGACTTTCCTGGTAAACAAATGTAAAATAAATAAATAAGAGAAGTGCTCTTCTTTATGTATGTACAGTGAAAGATGGCTCCATGTGAATGATATTCTCTGTGAAACATATCTATCTCCTACAGCATGTTCTACTGATTTTACAAAAAGAGATTCAGGTCCCTTGAGTGGTTGTTTATGCCACCACTGGACTTGTGCATGTGTAGTAACAATCTCTTAAACTCAAAGCATTTAACCGAGACTAGGTGAAAATGACAGCATATTTACCAATAATATAAAACCTTTTTTCATTGTCCAGAATCTCATACTTTTTCAACTCACTATTATTACAAGTTACATTTGCCTCTGCCTACAATTGCAAAAGGTGTCTATGAGCCATCAAGTGTTTATAAAATGCAATGGATTCTCTCTCCTACAGCATATGTTACTCAGATCTTCTTGATTATGTAGTCTGTGTGGATAAGACATATGAAGAACACAATACAGCCTACATGTGCAGAGGGCAAAATACAAATCCCAAGAGGAAATGTTAGTAGTCAAAGATCTAATTCAAAATATTTGTTATAGTTTTTGGTTGTAATCACCTTGCTTTGTATATGCAGTTACATACATTGCAGTTTCCACAGTAGGTGCATCCCCTAATGTCAAAAGAATTTAAAGAAGTTGATCAAACTGATTACTGCTGGAGTAGCCTTAGATATATGGGTTATATCCTGCCAAGGATATTAAAGCAGGTCAGCTTCCAAAGCTTCAAAACACCTTCCACATGCCCAAACTATCAGGCAGTTTGAGCTGAGCTGAATATAAGACAAGTTTGGGCACCAAATCTACTACAGCTTTACTGACATCGAAGAGTATTCTCCTCTGAGGATTTTGAGAATTGACAATTGGCTTGTGGTGCTCCTTTGCTGGGCAGACAAGTTCCCTTCGGGGGAAAAAAACATCCATGTAATAATTTTGCTTATTATTTATACTTTTCTCTTCAGAGAAGTTATTTTAAAGCTAGAAGTGTGTGTTTTACCAGACTGTTGCAAGACCGTACCGTATTGTACTTTTAGACAGAAGCACTCTTTTTTCTTGTCAGATTAAAAGTTGCTTAAAATAACTGAAATCCATTTTTCTGTGAAGAAATTCTGTTTATTTCACTGTTTGCAGCTGGCATATTGTTTTAAAGTTGTTTTTATTGTCTCCATCTGTGGAAAAAAGTGCCTTTTTATTTTTATTGGCATTTGCTGCTCGTTTTCCCTGAGAAAGAGACACCGCTTTCGGCTTGACCTTGGAACAAACTACTGGTCCCATGGTCAGTCCTCTTTCCAGCAACAAAAAGAAAAAGTTAAGCAAACAGCAGCCACAAAAAGAAAAAATAAATAAATAAACAGCCTTTGCCAACACAGCAGGCTAGCAATTTGCTTTGGATTGGTGATTTGTTGTACTTTAGACCACTCTTTTACCCTTTCCACTATGGTCTAGGGGTTAGCATGTCCTCTGTGGCCCTTGGAGTCCACTCAGTGGGCAAGGGAAAGCCACTCTTGTTGGTCCTGGAAGAGGGAACAGGGAAGGATTCCCCATTTTGTCAGAATGTTGTGCCCATCTCTAGGAAAGCTGCTTCTGCCACTAGTAACACAGTTGGCCCCATTTCCCTGTCAAAAAGAAGCAGAAAACTAAGTACGTATCTATTTCTCCTCAAATTTCCTTATACAGGAGTAGTTTACTGGGTTTAGCTAGGAGTTTAATACAGGCTATTGATCCTTCTTGCAAGGTAGTTTCTGGTAAAGGAAAGGTGGGGATACTACTTTTCCTGAAGAGATTCAAGATTCTGAATCCTAGACAGGAGGATGAAGGGCCATAAACAGGGTTTTCTCCTCAGATTTCTGATTCAGACTCAAATGAGAGCTCAGTTTCTGATTTTACCTGTGGAGGGTTTTCTTTCTGAGACTATTTCTTGAATGTGCCGGTGTTTTTAGTGGCAGAACACTGAGGTTTCTCAGTCCCTCAGGAAATACTGTAAGTTGTTAAAGAAGGTATTTCCAGAACATGCACCCATTCCTCCAGTTTTGTCTGCTTTGGAGGATGTGTGTTACTACCTGCAATTTTCCTGACAGTCATCCAGCTGCTTCTGAAAAGGCAAATAAGATGTATAAAGCTCCTTAGTCTTTCAAGTTTTTACACACCTTTCCAAAACCGGATAGTTAATCCTTCCGCTGCTAAATATTTAGTTAATTCCAATCCTGCTATTTTTATTAAAGATGGAAAGATTATTGATAAGTATGGGTAAAAAGTGTATGCTTCTGTAATTTTGATTTTCAAAAATTTGAACTGTCAGGCTCATATGTTTAGGTTTGTTCTAAGTGTGAAAGCATGAGGAATGTTTTGCCTGCAGTTTCTTCTTCTGTGGAGAAATCTGCTTTAAAATGATTTAATTTCTTCTGTTGCTCAAGTCACTACTCATTGTATGCAATGTGTGTATGGCTCTGGTGAGACTTCTTCACGGGCTATGGCCACTTGTACTGTTTTGATGAGCTTTCCATGAGTGCATTCTCAAAACCACCCAGGTGATGTTAAAATTATATTTTAAATTCTCCTTTAGACAGAAATTTAGTTTTTATCCCCTCTGCTGCAGAGGTGATCAAAAAGGGTGAAGAAAGGGGTAAGGTGATGCAAAGAATCTCTAAGATTTTTCAGTCCTCCCTTTCCAAATTTTCCAGTATAATTCTCTTATCCAGTTCTGGTAACAAACAAAACAAACAGTCTCAACCAAATGCAGGTAAACAGATGTTTAAGAACAAATGGCAAGAGGGTTCAAAGAAAAAAAAATCTGGAAACCATCAAAGCCAGGGATAGCCCAATAAGTCAGAACAACTACTTAAGAGACTTTGTTTCCCCGTCCCATTCTGGCAGCCCGTTTTGTCTTCCAGAAAGTCTGAATCCCCACTTGTCTCTTTGACAACAGACAGCTTGAGACAAATAGGTTCTGAAGATCTTTAATCAAGGTTACAAATGGAAATCAGTAAAATTTCCTACTTTCCAGGGAGTAATTCCTCATCCTGTAGACCAGCCTTGTATTTCCACCTGCCCTTTATAACATACTGTCCCAGGGAATGAGAGAACAAGTTCCCTTTTCCCAGGTGGGAAAGGGGTTTTATTCAAGGATGTTTTTAGTGCCAAAGAAAGAAAATGCTTGGAGACCACTTCTAGATCTTTACTCCTTTCTTCCCAAACCTGTTTGTGATAGTGCCCAGATTCAAAATTATGTCACTTCACAACCCGTTACCTCTTCTTCCTCATTCAAGTTTGCTGGTAACACTAGATTTAAAAGATGCCTATCATCACATCCCTTCTCATCCAGATTTCAGTCATTTGTTAAGGTTTTGTGCATCTAGATAATATTATCAGTTCCCTGCTTTACCTTTTGGACTAACCACTGCATCAAGAGTGTTCAAAAAGTGTCTAACTCCAGTTACAGCTTATTGCAAGCTACAGGGTATCCACATTTATTTAGATGGCTAGCCTGGAATCTCTTTCTTGGGTTAGTCAGGAATTTCTCTCTCGAGTGAGACATCTCTTGTACAAGCTGAGATTCTAAGACAACATTCAAAAATTTTTCCTGACTCCTCACAGGACTGTGTTTCTGGGTTGTTAACTTGACACCATGATTCAAAGAGCTTTTCTTCTGCAGGAAAAAAGAGATATACATCTAAATTTATTTCTATGGTTTTCCACTCAGACTTCAGTCACTGTGAGAGAATTCCTTAGGATTTTGGGACCCATGGCTTCTACGATTCTCATGATACCCCTGGTAAGACTCCACATGAGAAAGATACAGTGGTATCTGAAGTTTATTTGATCCCAGAATCAACACCCTTTGTCTTTTCAAATCTTAGTATTGGGGTTTGTCAGAAGACAAATCACTTGGTGGAGAAGCCAGCTATCCCTAAATTCAGATCTCCACTTCACTGTCCCTGTTCCAAAGCAGTCAGTCACCACAGATGCCTCCAACTTTGCTTGAGGAGAAGTTCAGGAGGAATAAAAGTGTAAGGTGTGTGGGATACCAAGGATAGATGCAAACACATAACTATAAAATGAGATGCTTAGCCCGATTAAGGCCCTAAACTCCCTGAATTATCTTCAGTTCCCAGGCCCTGTTCAAGTTGTCACAGACAATACCACAGTCATGTGGTACATCAACAGGTAAGGAGGAACCAGGTTGTACCACCTTTGCAGGCTAGCCATGTTAGCCTGTGATATAGCTTCACAGCACAATCTCACTCTACAGGACGAAAGAGCAAAATTGTGTGGGAGACAGCTGAGCAGGACAAAGGCAGGACCTCATGAACAGAAACTAAATCAGGTGTCTTCCAAGATTGGATCCATCTGTGGGGAGTTCTTCATGTAGACCTCTTTGCCTCCTCTCTGAAGAGTCAACTAGCAAGATTCTGCTCCAGGACTCCATAAAAGAAGGCTTGGATGTCAGATGCCTTTTCCTTTCCTTGGAGAGGAATGTTCCTGTATGCTTTTCCCCCCTTTCCACTAATATCCAGGGTATTTCTAACGATTCAGATGGAATCCCCAAGATCACTGTAGTGCCTCAATTCTGGCTCAGGCTGCTGTGGTTCTCCCTTTTATTAATGGCCAGTGGCAACTACCACAAGCTTCTTCACTGAATGGATCTACTCACACAAGAACAGGGGCGTTTGATACACTCTGACATCCATCATTTTCAAATGACTGCCTGGATGATACAGTTTTAATTCCTTTTAGGAACCTCTTTACTGGGGAAGTGCAGGAGGTAATGATGGAGGCAAGAAAATCTGCTACTAGAAAATCATACAACAGGAAATGCAAAAGGTTGGTGCCAACTACACAGCCAGCACCCATTCAGGGCTAGATGGTCTCTGATTTTACAACATTTGTTAGCATTACTATCCTATGGCCTTTCTTACTCCTCTATCGTGGTTCATTTATTAGCCATTTCAGCAAGACTGCCAATGGATCCTCCTAATTCAATGCAGTTTCATATCAAAATGTTTTTGAAATGGATTTTGCATAAGAGGCCTCAAGGAAAGCCAGTGGTCTCTCCTTGGGATGTTTGTGTTACAAAAGTTAACACTTGGTCCATTTGAACAGCTAACCTGGCTGACTTGAGGTTTTTAACATGGAAAACAGTTTTACTTATTGTTCTGGCCTCTGGAAAAAAAAAAAAGAGTATAAGAACTAATCCTTCTTTTATGCCTAAAGTGTTATCCAAGTTTACTTTAAGCCAAACTATCCACCTCCCAGTTTTCTTTCCTGAACCTAAAAATGAGGGAGAAAGAATATTCCATACCTTGGAGGTCCACAGATAACTCAGGTACTGTCTTGACAGAACTAAAGCTTTCAGATCTTTGGATTAATTGTTCATTTGTTGTGAAGGTAAGAAGACTGAGCAACCTGTGTCAAAACAAACTATTTAAAAATGGTTGTTTAAGGCTATTATATTTTGTTACACTTACCACAACACAACTTTTACAGGCCAGGTCAATTGCCCACTCTAATCAGGGCCTTGGCTTCATCTGTAGCTTTCTGGAAAGGGTTGGATGCTATATGTATTCTGTATATACTTCTACAAAGCACTATAAGCTTGATACTTTCTCTAGGTCTAGATAACGCTTTGCAAGGCCCATTCTCCACAGGCTCAAAGACTCTTCTCTTTCCCCCTCCCAAATGTAGTAAGTTAGGGTAATCTACAGATATAGCTATGGCTACTCCGACAGTGATCAATATGACGAACAAAGTACAGTTGTGTAAGTAAACTTACCATGTTTGAATGATCACTGCTGCAGTACCACTCCCTCCTTCCATCCCGTTTGTTTTTGGTAGGTTGTTTATGCTAAGGTTTGTTTTTTTTTTTTTTTGGTCCTTCCTAGCATTACCCTTTCATGGCTCAGTCTCTCTCCCTCTGTTGGCAGGAAAGCTCTAAAGAGCTTGGCGCCCAAACTTGTCTTTTAGTCAGCTCAGCTCAAGCTGTCTGACAGTTTAGACACGTGGAAGGTGCCCTGAAGCTTTAGAAGCTGTCTGGCTTTTATATCCTAGGTAGGCTATGCCCATATAGCTAAGCCCACTGCAGCAGTGATCATTTAAACATCTACACTGTAAGTTTACTTACACAACTGTGCATTCTATTTGTTGTCAACTTCTTTCTGCAGCCAAACTGCTGCTCCAAATTCTTAGGCCTTTTGCAGGCAAAGCTTCATTCATTCGGCAACATGTGACTTACAATCTGGTATCCCTTGAGTACTGACCAATGCCTTTGTATAATCTGCTTTATTTTGTGTTGTGCAGATTCATCCCATTTATTTAAGGGTATTATCTTTTGTTACACTCACCACAACAAAACTATTACAGGCTACAAATTTGTAACTATGCTAAACTAAATATTCTATCAATCCTTCTTACTCCTTCTGTTTCTATTTCCTCATTTTTCTCCAGCTTCTGCCTCTTTCCATTGCCTTCAACATAATCCACACTAATAATATTATATCTATATCAACAGAGCTATCTCTTCCTCCAAACATCTTTTTCTAAATTATTAGCACACCTTCAAGGTTTCATCGTTTATAGCCTATAATGTTTAAAATACTGCTGGGTTAGTATACACCTATGAATGTATAACAACATACAGTGCAATAAGTAACAATTAATATGAATACTGCCTATGAATGTATAACCACATACAGTGCAATAATGGACAAGTAATAAGACTATTAACGACATTTATAGTAATGTCTCTAAGTTGTTTCTTGGTCAGACTCCTGGGGAAACAGACTGCCATACTGAAAAATAATTTTAGCTTTGTGCCTAGTAAGTATAAATAAATTAAAATAAAGTCAGAACTATGTTAAACTTCTTTTACTGTGCACACTTCAAGCATGGTACATTTAAAATGGATGAAGGCTTTTGTCCCAATTTTCTTTTTTTCTTTGAAGAGGGAGGGGCTTCCTCAGATCTTTGAGGACTTCTTAATTCAATACAAAACAAAACTACAAAAAACTTACGAAAGAACACCAGTGTTAAAGGCAGTCATTACAAAGTGGGCAGGCCTGCTTTGACTGCCACAGTATAATTATTTATACATTATGTTAAACATTTAAATGAAAGCAAAAGTTTCTTACAAGTCAAATGGTCAAAAGAAAATCCCACTGGTAAATTAAGAAATCAAGCTGCCAAATAAGAAGTGTATTTTTGATTGGGTCACATCAACTAGGTGGCATCTACATACATAATTAACAAGGTTGGCAGGAGCGGTTTCCCTGGCAGACAGGAGTCATTATCAGTGGAGAATGGACAAAGCAGATTGGGGGAGGGAGTGCCAAGACTGTTAGCATTTATTTAATTTGGAAGTTTCAGATTGGTTGAAATCAAAATGCATCCATCTAGCAAACGGCTGAAATTCAAATTGTTGTGTAGATCTGGGATAGTCTGATCTAACTTATCACTGTGGATTCAACAAAATAGTTTAATTTCTAATACACTGGAAAATTCCTCAGATCCTATAAAGTTGCTGTGAAAGAACATGGGCTAGAATCAGACTTCTTCAGTAACATATGGGGGAATATCTATTTAAGAAAGGTGTAAAAAGGGGGGAGGGGTTAACACAATCAGGATATTGGTGTATATTTCATGACAGTATTTCAGTTTAGTTTGTTACCAAACAGCAATCAATCAATCAATCAATAAAAATGCAGTTTGTACTAGGACATCTTTAAAGGAAAAATGTGAAAAAGTAAAAGCTCACATGGCCACCATAAAACCAGGGGAAGGGGAATTAGGACAAATTTCCACTATTCCATTATTTAATTTGAAAGCTTCACATCTGTTAAAATTAAAATGCATCTATCAAGCAAAAGGTTAAAATTTAAAATTGTTGTTTAGACCTGGGATGGTCTGATCTACCTTATTTACTGCAGGTTCAACAAAGTAATTTCATTTCTAATATACTGTCAAAAAGGGGGGGGGGGGTAGCACGATCAGGATATCGGTGTACATTTCATGAAAGTATTTCAGTTTAGTTTGTTACCAAATAGCATTCAATCAATAAATAAAAACTGGAGCTTGTATTAGGACATCTTAAAGGAAAACAATAAAAAAATAAAAGCTCACATGGCCACCATTAAACCAGGGGATGGGGAACTTAGGCCAATTTCCCACTATTCCAGCTGACCACAATTTACCACTTCAATTCAAGTCAAGGGACAGGCTTCTCAGATTAAGCCATGGAAGATCTAGACTGGCCATCATACTGCAAGGGAATTTATACCACTCAGCCCCACCAAAGAGAACTGTATCAGACATTCTAAGGGTAACAGTAGCTTTGGTGAATAAACCTATGGGAGTTCAAGTACAAATGGTCAGGGAATGCAAAAACTGAGTGAAAAATCTGTGAAGCAAAAAGGACAAGCAGGAGACCAAAGAAAGGTTGCTAAATGGTTAACTACATGATAATGGATGACTTTCATTTGGTGGGGAAAAATGGATGCTGTTACCTTATTGGGGCACAAAATCGTGTCCTTTGAATGCATAAACTGGCAGGGGGCTGTGATTTCTGAAATAAGCACATCCTTACTGGTGGACAGTACTGGAATCTAACTGGGCATCTAGGGCGAGAACCCAGTTATAGTAAAGCCAAACTCTCTAACAGGTAGTCAACTCACAGAACTCACCATTCCTTTTGGGGTACTGACATCATGTTTCGGGGTGAAGGTAAACCAAGATTTCCTTTTTTGCATGACTGCAGCACAAAACTATCACTAAGCGTTAAGAAAATTTACCAGATCATATAAACTGGTAGTCGTGCTTACTGGAAAATATGTGAACAGACAAAAGAAAATGACAGTGGATGACCCGCCGTTGTGTACCACACATCTGACAGGAAAACAGCTCTGTGAGAGGTACAAATAAGACAGGTTGATGCTTGCAGGGGTCCTCAAGTGCAAATGTAAGCATAGGGGATGGTTTGAACTTCAAGGCTACAAAACAACACCATGGTAAGTCTTAAGATTACATGAAATCAGTGCATCTGCCATTCTTGTAAGATTCCCTGCTGGTCTGAGGTGTTGATGGGAAAAGGCAGATAAGCAATCAAAGGGCTGAATCTGACAGATACGTGTTTGGCCAATGACCACTGTGGCAGTGTCAAACAACTTCTTAACTGTAGACAGTAAGTGTCTGCAGGTGATGGCTGGAGTGCCAACGAGAAAGATTAGCAAAAGGACAAAATGCTGCCCAAAAAGACAGAAACCAGCCAAGCAAGATTAGCCTACAACATCTTCAGGTCTAGTAGAGGAACAGACAGTACCACACCAATGGGAGACTCAGTGGTTGCAAAGTCTCCAAGAAAGAAGCATGACTCTGACAAATGATAAAATATCATGAAAATTCCCCTATCAGTAAGGCTCAAACACTCAATACAGGTATGTCCATTCTCCCATGAACCTCTGATTTCATTATCCACTAACATGGCCAGGAGAATCTAGGACCCAGACAAAAATTAAAAACTTACATGAAAGTGGAATAAATGAGTCAAACAGGCTGCTTCAAAATGAAACAATTAGGGTCACATGTGGATTTGGATCATCATGTTAGTTTGGCCTTTTTTGATTTGGGTCTGTCTTCTTCAAACTACTACTGACTTGTACTGATCATCTTCTGTTCTAGGCTCAGCTACTTTTTGGCTCTTGATTCTGATTCTGAAGTCATTTGAGAATCATTCCTTTGCTTATCAGAACCTACACTTTTGACACCTCTCCACTTGTGGTGCTGAGTAAGTCTTCAGTAATAAGCACCTTTAAGAAGTCCCTAACAACCTACCTTTTCACCTGAATTTAAAGACCTGAATTACACCAGTACTGTCCTATGATTTTTTACTTTTTTTAAATCTGTATTTACTTTACTGTAATATTTTATCTCAAAGTTGCCCGTCTATATGTTGTAGTATTTATGTTGTACAGTGCTTAGTCAAGAAGCTTCAACTTAAAAAGAAATCAGCAGCAGGCTTGAGTCTGCAGTTAGAATTCAGAAGGCTCACCAAGTCCTTCATCTAGGAGCTGCTGGATTCAGGAGGTGACCACAACATATTATTGCTAGGTTTGAAACTCATGCAATGAAAGATCAAATTCTATTTGAAATATGGCAACTAGAGAAAGTATGCATGGTGGGTGACATTGGAATCGTCATACAAAATGACTACCCCATTAAAACAAGGAGACAGTGGGCACAGTTTAACAGTGTGACTAAGGACAGTAATATTATAAAACTGCATTTTTATCTTATTTACCCTGCATACCTTAAAGTCTGGTGGTTAAACAGCATCAGATTAAAAAACAACGTTAATCATGCATATAATGCTAGATGTATGGGTTCCCTTGTCCCACCAAGGCAGCAGTTCTTGGAAAGTAAATCACACATAACACTTCTACTTGACTGTAAATTAATTGCACTACTGAATTTGCAGTATCCAGTGCTGTGATTAAGCATATTAAATGTGAGAAAAAGACATCAGCTGAACAAGAAATGCAGCTCCAAATATTTTCTCACAGTTAACATGCCTTGTGGATCACAGCTTCAGGCAAACTGGATCCATCCTACCAGCATTCTGGAACTACACATAATTATATGATTGCCAGTATGGGTTTAAAACTTTTCTGGATCCACAGCATGCAGTGAAAGATATCCATCAGAATCCTTCTTTCAGAATAGAAGGCCAGGAGTCATCTAATGGAGATGGGTTAGGATCACCTCAATCAAATTGCGAGGATTCAAGCTGTAAAACTACCAGCCAGCAAAACCCTTCTATCTTTCTTTCTGGTGGAAATATGTGTGGGTGGGATGATGTAATGATGTAAAGGACTAAATGTACTTTAGTCAAGCACTACTTATAAAGGAATATTTGGTTACATATGGCAAAAGAGTTCAGGCCTCTGCAGTATGGTTAGCCAATAATGACTGGCACGTGTATACTGCAAAACGTCTCTGTCAATATGAAGGCATGTTTCAGGTCAAGCAGCACAAAATCTATTATTTGCCTTGTTAGTTTGCAAATGGGGTACCTTACCTGCTTCTATTTTTTTTTATACTCCATATTAGGTGAATCTTTGCTATAAGAAACCCTTTGAGAAGTCAACCATCACAGCTGATCACTGCGTTGATAAAATGCCCCTAAGAGTCGACCCAGGGGTCAGGGATCTGGGTATGCCCATAGACAGTATCGACCCACCACACGGCCACGATGGTGAGGAAATCGTTTTATGCTGTGTAAATTATAAGTAAGGGCATGGAATCTAGGTCCAAAGAGGTCATTACCCCACTGTACTCTGCCCTTACCAGACCTATCAAAAAGTACAATGCTGTCTTCAATATGTATCTAACCAACCATATACAGCAACTACAGCAACCTCAAAGGGTCCTTACAAAAAGAATACAAAGTGTAACAAACCTGCCTTATGCAGAGTGCTTTAAAGCCCTTCCCCTCTATGCAGTCTCCTATAGATCACTGAGGGGTGATCTATGCCTAGCTTGCAAGGCATCCACAAATCCCACACTTATGAATCTCCTGCATATTCATAAGTCAAACAGTATCAGAAATACAAGGTCTCGGGACCTTAATTTTTTCTGTGACGTAAACAGAACAGAGCATGCTGGAGAGAGAGGTGTGTTCCACAGACTGCCCCTCCTATGGAACAGGTTTCCCATCCATGTTAAGCTTAGTTTTGTCTATTACCCAATTTTTGCACAACATAGACCAGTGAATGGGGAACAGAAAACTTACAGCAGGCTTGGCACCCATGTCCCTTATGTATAGAGGTCGCTTACAAATGCCTGACTCTCAATGTACTAATTGGATACAGGACATCATTATTCTTTCAGGAAAACTTGGCTAGCCTTAGAAAGGCCACCTGGGTTATTAGTCTAGAAACAACGTACAAATCTCAAAGTTTACACAGTAACATAAATAAAGTTAATATACAACTTTCCAAACTCTAGTTCATGTGACTAACCCAACCAAGTGGATTTATTTATTTATCCTTTGTTGACCAGATTAATCCCACTAGGTTAGTGGCCTCTTTTCAGGGGAGACCTGAGGTGGTATTTATACTACAGGAAATTTGGCCAGTTCATCTGGGAACTTCCCCTACTCTTTTCAATAGGTGCTGAGGGATCTTTTACATCCACGTGAACTACCACCAACTCAAGCAGATAGGGCCTTGGTTTAATATCTCATCCAAAGGATGACACAATAAGGAGTGTAGCATCCCCGTTATGCTGTATTGTGTGTCAGGAATCCATCTACCTGTTGTGGGAATAGAACTTACAGCCTTCTGCACAAAAAACGAGCGTGCTGTTGCACCACTGACACTCTAATGTTCTCGAATACTCAACGGTACAAAAGATGCCTGAACTGGCAATTGAGCGGGCTACTCCCATACCTGAATTTTGCAGTAGCAAGGCACTGTTGAAACTGTTTTTAGGCATTTAAGTATCTACCCTTCAAGGACTGCCAATGAAATCATGACAAGTGACTTAGGGTTTATGATCCTTTTACTACAGCTGGGGAATTGTGTAAGTGCTGTTTCAACCATGATTATTATCCAGCTTGTAAGGCCCATTCTCACTTGATTGTCAGGGTCAATAAGACTAAATTCACTATACAAAATCTGAGATTTGAAGGAAGACATTATAACTAACTGCCACTTTGCCTGCTCTTGTGGTTAGGTCTGAGGTGCGTCTTTATTTCATACAGTCAATTCTGCTGCTGTTGAACCCAAAGATATTTGAGACTCATACTCCCTTTTCCCTATGCTCTGCTACTGATGTAGCAGTTGCTTCTCCATGTTTATTAGTTCCTTAAGTTAGTAGTACTTCAACATACTAGTATACAATAAAATACATTGGTAAAGGCATTCAGTATAGCACTATGTATGATTTTAAAGCTCTTCTATACTAAGATATTTGAGTATTATATCAGGTACATAGAGATAATTTCCAATAATAAAAAAAAAAATATTTATTCTGTTTGAAATGTTATTTCAAAAGAATGTGTAACTGTTTCACTGAATGGCAGGATGTGATCTCAGTGCCACAAAGTACCATGAAACTATATTCCAAGCATATCAGTACAGTAAAGGCCCACTTCATGCCAATCTCTTTCATGTGAATGGGCATATGCAGAGGAAGGTAAGGGCTTAATGGGAAAAAAACTGTGCCCGAGGGTGGACATTTGTTCCCACTTCCAGTTCACTTGACCCTTGTCCCAGGGAACAAGAACAAAAAAGTACATAATACAGCGAAAGGTGGGTAGTGCTCAATGGTATGAGTGGGGAACAGAGACAAAAATGAAATTATAAAATACTATTAACCACAAAGATAAATGCAAGAGCATCAGCACTGTACATAAACAATATTTAATAAAAAATAAGCATTTGCAGTTTCTGTGCCTTTGTGCTCCTCACTATTTCTATATATTTGAAAGATGCCCTTTTACGACATCTGGATCTCTTTTTCTTCTTGTTTGCAAGCCCCTTTGGTTTCTTTACCTTTCCACTGACTGTCAGCAATGTCTTCTATACAACTAAGAAATATTATTAGACTTCTAAAACAAAAAGAAAGCATTGCTTTGTGAACTTTCTAACGTGCAAGCTTTTATTTTTTCTAATGAGTATGTAAGTATAAATTTATTTATTGCATTATTCTTTCAATAAATGCAAAATGAAATGCAAATTAAATGGGGGAAATCAAAAGTTAAGTTACTATGCAAGAACTAGAATCAAATGTAAAAAATTCTCTGCAAGATCCAATATCAGATATGAATGAACCTATTCAGTGTTATGGGAAAGGTGTCCTGCTGTTAATGTTTCATGGAGAAAGAGCTTTAAGTCAGACAAAGCCCACTATTTTGGCAAGATACAAGGATCTGTAGCTTCTGAAATAATGAGACTGACTCTATTATATTACACAGAAAAGATGAAGATGTGCACATTTCAAATAAATATAAAAGCCTTACAAATTATTTGTTTCCATGGCAACTTTGCCAACGAAAAGAGCAATCAAGTAGCAATAAGTGCAGTGACATTGAAGATTTATTGGTTTATGTCTGCATACTGCTGGAACTAGTCACCTCATGTGGTGTCAAACACATACAAGTTGTCGATACTGACACAGAGCCAAACAGCAGGGAGATAGCTGTTTTCATTCTTGTCAGACCATACACTGATGGGGCCAGTGACAGTTACTGAGAGGGAGAGACAACGGGAGACAAGATGAGCAAGAATGAAAAAATGGCCAATGCCTTCCAACGGCCTAAGGCTCTTCAGAGATAACAGCAAAAAAGCAACGGACAAGTCCTTATGGAGCACTCATCTGACTTGTGTTGAAAAAAAGGCCAACGTGAAATGCTTCAGAAAGCAGGAGACTTAACTGATCTACTATGGGTTGATGCTTTTATGATAAGCATTCACGACAACTTGTGACCAAACTGCTGTTACAACACTAATTGTCCATGAAAGCTGACCTGCAGCAAAGCAGCAGAGTTCAGCTTCGATAGGCCTGGCTCAAGAGTAAAAACATGATTATAAATGACAGAAGACATCCACACATCAAAAAATCTCAGAAAATGCCTGCCATGACTTTGCATACCAAAAAAAAAGCTATCACTACAAGCTGGCAGTAGCTCAAAGAAGATGTGAGTGCCCATTTCACCTTTGTGTTGTACATCCTGAAGTTAAATTTATATTGTTTACTGAATCAAATGATTTCTTGGGATCTTGTACATACAAAGTGGACAAGGCAGTGACATACAAGAGTAAACTGTAACACATCAAATGTGTGTAAGAGAAAATGCAGGCAAGTGAAGGATACAAAATGTAGTTCAAGTTTACAAAAACAGAGAAAAGCAATTATAATCCTGTAAAACAGACGGCATCAGCAGAACTGTAACCTGTAACCTGCAAATAATGCAAGCTTAGGCAATATGGTTTCATAAGACATACATTTTTTTACTATTCATTTTTCTCCTTCACTCGCTGACTGACTGATGACCCATATCAGAGGTTTTATAATGATTTCATAAGATGTCTGTCCTCTTTTTTTATTACTATTCATGTTTTTTAGCCCCACATGCCAAATAACCAGCTAGCGATCAAAGGAGCTTTACGTTAAAGCCTGCCATTCCCCAAAACCATGTCTCATACAGCCCTAGAACAATGTGTTCAGTGGGGAACTGTGAGGGCTTTGTTAACTTTGTGCAAGCAACATGATCCTACAGACCTCTCCCCCCATAGCTAGATACTTCCATCTGATCTCCAGTCTGCTGCACAGATTAACAGGTAGAACAAGCAATCCCAGGACACACCACAATCTGCTTACCCACTCTCTTCAAGGAAGGAATGCAGGCACAGCCTGATTATTCCTTTTCCCCCAGCTGGCTTCTCCAACATCTGGGCTGGTATTCAAACCAAGGCCATCTGGTTTGTAGTTAGGGTGCAATCCGCCATCATTCTATGTCATACAGTCAGCTTATGACACAGATCTTTGCAAAAAAAATATAGCACAGTTACTTGTATGGGTGACTAATGAAGCCGCAAAAGGTGAATGTCAGTGTGCTGTGACTTAGAATTGCCTACAACACTATTTCAAGCAACACTCTAGTAAACAAAGTGGGTAGTCTAGTAACAGATCCAAACATACTAAAATGAACAAGATGTCAAGTAAGCAAAATCACTCTGGTAACTTTAAGTAAAACAATGATCCCCTTTCCAATTAGCAACACTAGTCAATAAAATAACTTCTTCAAGAAATCTAGCCCAAGTTCCAGTCCTTATCTTAAATGACATTCATATATCTGAGCCTTTTGCTGCTTTCATTTTCAACAATCATTCCACCACACCCACATCATCTCTTATTTACTTCCTCATTAGTAGCATTGAAGACTCTCTCCTTTCTCTCTCTCTTCCCTTGCCTGTCTAAACACATACAGTTATTTTACTTAGCCTAAACTGTTCAAAGGAACACCCTGACTGCATTTTCAAAATTACTGCTCAGAATACACATTGCTAGTCCAGCTCAGTCTTCTTGCTTTCAAGTGACATCTATCCCTGTTAACTAAAAAAAAAAAATACTCTGGCATCCCAGTCCATAGATCTGAAATGCAAATCTAAGCCTTGTACATACTGAACCTGTGTTTCACCACATTTACAGTCTTGTCCTAGCGTAATTCACATTCTTCCTGTATTTATTCAGTGTCTTTGCTCAGTATCTGTTTGACTTTTGGAAACAGTAGCTGGACAACCTCCCTTTCAAAACCCAATTAATTTATCCACTGGAGAAATGAGGAAGATATTTCACAGCTTCTGTAGCTGTTGCAAAAGTGTTTAACAATATGGTCACATAAAGTGTTCAACCTATGACCTCTGATGTAGGTTACACTCCTGCTTCCTTGTACATTTCCAGGAAGTCTGAGTTAGAACCACCTCTGCATCTATCAACACACAGGTTCACAGGTATTGACTAGGCTACTGATCCTCAAGGATCTTAAGAACCCTAGTCTTTTTAGTCCCATGGTAGTTTTTTGGCCCTTGTGTTTTGTGTATGAGTAACCCCAAGGTGGGCAGAACAAAGATATGCTGGGACATATACTTGTTGCCCCTATCCATGACATACATGGATGTTAACAGAGTAAGAAAAGTACTTTACTTTAAGTGGCGTGGAGGGTGTTTCCATAGAAGCAGTATTCTCTGTGATGCATACCTATCCCTCCAACATATCCTCTTTATGAAACAGTGAGATCCCTTGATCGAGTGTTCATGTTACCACTGGACTTGCAAATGTGTAATAGGTCTGAAAGAACAGGGTCTGTTAAGGCCTAATACGCAAGGTAGAGTTTGTCTTTTAAAACCTTCTGATACAGAGATGAAGGACAAAGCTTTGAGATGATCTGTACAGTTTTTACGATTTACCCCCTTTGATTTATTTAGTTAGAAAGTGTTGCAGTCTTTCCAGTTGACAGATAAATACCACAAAGGGCTTTACATTTAATAATCAGCCTTAAGAGAGAGTGGAGTTTAGTGTAATGATTATATCCTTGGACCTGGACACCATAACTTAGATATAAGCTGTGAGATGAAAAAGGACTTCCTTACAATAGTGGCTATGTGATTATCACAGAACAGTTCATTGTCTATATAGGTTCCCAGATGTCTGACTGCAGCATCAATTTTCACAGGTGTGTTGTCGATGTGACAGTTGCAAGGGAATTCATACTTGTTGAAGGATACTATTATACATGTCCTAGCATTAAGTTTTAATTCATGGTTTCAACACAAGCTATTTTTCGGAAAGGCCTTTTTGGAGGACCTTGGTGTCCTCTGGGGAGATAATGATTGCACCAAGTTTTACACTCATCTGCAAACTTGATTAGAGATAAACCCTTAATATTTGCTTTGACCTTGAAGAAGTAAATCCCACAAAAGAGAGGCCTGAGGTCTGAACCATGGGGTACACCACCAGTGACAAGTCTTTTGGAGGACGTAGAGCTACCAACCCTAATTTCCTGGGTTCTCATTGTGAGCCAATTAGCTATCCAATGAATTACACAGGGATTTACATTTAGCTGGGAGAGTTTATCTATGATACCCAACTGTGGGATGGTGTTGAGCACCTTTGCAAAATCTAGATATGCTGTGTGTACTGATCTGTCCTCAACCATTGCTTCAGCAGTCATCATGAAGATGTTGACCAGGTTAAGAAAGAAAATCTGCCCTTTATGAATCTAAACTGGCTTGGGTAGAGAGTCTGCAGGTTACCAAGTCCTTCCATAATGATACTTTCCATGGTCATACAGGTGATGCTGCTAAGGCTTATGGTCTATAACTGCCCAATTCTGTTGTGCAAGGGGATGACTGCTGTTGTCCTCCATTCATCCAGCATAAAGCCTGTTTGGCGGTTGCTACTGAATAGCCAGTGTATCAGGGGTTGACAAGTCCTGTTTCACCCTGGCCAACAGGCAACTCAGTATGTTATCCAGTCCTATAAAAGTAGTGTTCTTTGGCTTGGGTAGGGCCTTGAGGACGTGTTCTTCGGAGATTTGATGGGAGTGTAGATACTGATATGTGCTCTAGGAGTATAGGAGAGGCAAGGGTGGTAAAGTTTAACCTAAACTTGTCTGCCAGTAGATTGGCTATGTTCTCTGGTTCCAAGAATGTGATATCATTGACTATTAGTGCTGCCCTGCACTGCACTGCACTGGGCAATGTTTCTAAGGTGTCTAATAGTTAAATATGGCTTTGTAGTTATCCCTCTCCTGTGTGATTATTGTTACCTCATATCTGGATTATTTTTCCTCAGCAGTCTGCCCTGTATCTGCTCAAAGTTCTATCTAACTATATACCAATCATACTGAGAAGCCTAAATTATAACCTAGACTGAAATTCAATCAAGGCTAAAGGACACATTCATAAATCCATCTATTTTTGCTCAGTTAGAGGAAGCTGACAGCTGATTAACCTGAACTAGAATTCGTGGCATTCAGAACATAAAAAAATAAATCTTGTGAGTGATTGTTTCTCTACCTACTCTCCTCCCTAGGTGGCACAAAATTACAAGAAAATGAATTAAAGTTTGTAAACAATCTACTAAGGAAACATTCAGACTTTACATGGCACTCAACTTTGGTGCTGGTGAATGAAAAGGCTGGGGGTTTCTACTGCCACCTGAGGTGCTTGGATTAATTTTCCAGCACTGAAAATACAGTACAGCGTAGAACACATGTGGCAAACATAGGGCCCACGGGCCAAATCCAGCACACCTGGCTGTTTTATGTGGCCCGCAGTGAAGGATGCACTGGCAGTGGTGAGGAGAGTGATCGGCAGCCGGCTGTGGCAGCATAATACCTGTGTGCCCCAGTGCAGCCCCTGCACGGAGCACCTCTACCCAAGGCCAACATCCGTGAATCTAGCAATTACTCCCAAAATGTCCAAGAGAAAAGTTGATGCAGAGGGGAGACAATTTAATGAAAGATGGGAAAGCGAATATATCTTCATACTTCGTGAAGACAAACCGGTGTGTATTTTGTGTTGAGGCTATGTCAGTGATGGAGTACAATACACGTCGGCATTTTGACACCAAACATGGAGCTAAGTATGCTAAATCTACCCTTCATGAAAGACATAAAATTGTCTAAGAATTAAAAGGCAGACTGCAATCACAGCAGAACATGTTTACTAAAGCTACAGTCAAAAATGATGCAGCAGTGAAAGCTAGCTATATTGTGACTGAAGAAATTGCCCGAGCTTCCAGGTGTTTTCAGAGGGTGCCTTTTTGAAGTAATGCATGCTAAAAGTGTGTGAGCAGGTGTGCCCCAACCAGATGCAGCCTTTCCAAAATGTCAGTTTGTCAAGAAATAACACTGCAGATCGAGTTTGAGATCTTGCAGGAAATCTAACAACACAGCTGGCTGAAGAGGCACGCACTTATCTAGCTTTTTCATTAGCTGTCGATGAAAGCACAGACAATACTGATACGGCACAGATGTCCATCTTTATACGAGCCGCGAAGACGGACCTCTCTGTCACTGAGGAACTCTTGGGTGTAGGTGCAATGCATCACAACAGGGAAGGACATTTTTGTGGCGGTGGAGAAGTCCATAAATAATATTAAATTACCCTGGGAAAAGTTGGTGGGACTAACTACCAATGGCGCACCTGCAATGTGTGGATGAAAAAAGGCTTGGTTGGACTAATGAAGGAGAAAATGTTAAATAATGACTGCCACACACATCTGATTACCTATCATTGCATTATTCATCAAGAAGCTATGTGTGGTAAGGTTCTGGAAATGGATAACATAATAACCACAGTCACAAAAACAGTAAACTTTATACGGGCACGTGGCCTGAATCATCGCCAGTTCCAGCTGTTTTTTTACAGGAGGTAGGATCAGAGCATGGAGACATGCCATACCACACAGAAGTAAGGTGGATGAGCAGGAGCAAAGTCCTCAAACGATTTTTTGAGCTCAGGGAACAAATCGCTCTTTTCATGCAAAGTAAATCAGATCCAACATGGCTTTGTGATTTTGCTATGATGTGTGATTTAACAGAGCATCTCGCCCAACTGAATCAGAGGCTGCAGGGATACAAACAAGTCATCAAGAAGATGTCTGATATGATCACAGCATTCCAGCGCAAACTTCTCTTATGGAAGTCCCAACTAGAACAGGACAATCTTGCCCACTTTACTGTTTGTCAGAGTATGTCGGCCTCCTTATCCAGTACTTTTCCTTGTGCTCGGTTGGCTACTAAAGTGAGCCGGTTAATTGACGAGTTTGATCAGTGCTTCTCTGACTTCAGAGCACAGCACTGTGGCTTTGACATCTTTGCCAATCCTTTCACAGCCGACATCAACAGTGCACCCCATCACCTACAGATGGAGTTGATAGAGCTTCAAACCGATAGTGGCCTGAGAGCAAAGTTCCAGGATGTCGCGATAGATGACTTTTACCGTCTACTGCCCCCTGACTTGATGCCAAAGCTGCAACTTCATGTTGCCCATGTTATGGCCATGGTTGGGAGGACCTATCTGTGAGAACAGATGTTTTCAATAATTAATCTAAACAAGAACATGCACAGCTCACGCATCACCAATGAAAACCTCCACGCTGTTTTACGGGTTGCCACAGCACAAGACATAAAACCAGACATTGACTCACTGACCAGAGGAAAACGGTCTCAGACATCTGGCCAGAAAACAAATAGGTGAGCAATTTTAAAACTTAAATTTCACTGTATTAAAAAAACTGTTTTTTAACTTTTTTGCTTACAGTTTGTTTTGTGCTTATTGTTATTTTCAGAATATGAATAATGCACCTTGCTAAGGCACACAGTGATGGCGCTGATGGAATTCAATGCTCTGTGCACTGATTAATGCACCAGGATGGCGTGAGATATGGTCTCTCAGGATGATGAAGGATCTTTACTTCTACTAGTCTTAGTAGAATCTACTATATCTTAATAAAAAGTTCTGAACCGCGACTTAGCCTATGTTTTTTTATTTCGGCCCTTTATGTGATTGAGTTTGACACCCCTGGCGTAGAGGAGGTGCTATACTTCTAAGTGCGCTGTCTTTTAGATGAGACGTTAAACCAAGGTCTCATCTGCCTGAGTTAGTGCTAGCTGGGATATGAAAGATACCACATCACTTATCAAAAAAGTTGGGGTGCTTCATTTATTCATCTTAATACTATGCACATTTTTACATTTTCATATTTACAATATTTACAGTTTCAAATCAACATTAAGAATATTTATGCTGTTCTTATTGCCAGAATCACACTGTCACATTAACAATATTCTTTTATTACCTTTCTTCACTAGTCCTCCTTCCAAAACCATCTTTTTATTTCAGTTAACACATTTCTTTTCTATTTTTTCAATCTATCACATCTTTTTTTACACAGTACCGTTGTCACCTCACAGTAAGACGTTGTCCTGCTCGATTCTCAGCTAGAGCATCTTCTATGTGGAGACATGAGTGAATGGCCGTACCTTCGTTGAAGGCTGTGCGTCAGGGCCAGCAACTCGACATGTAAAAATCTACTGCCAATCATTAGCGGACCGGAGTTCCGCTGTGGAGACCCCTAACCGGGAAAAGCCGAAAGACACAACAACAACCAATATTACTACAAACAATATTTTGTCATTTCACAATATCACATTTCCTTCCTTTCTTGTACAGGTCTATATTAGATAAATGAAAGTTTATCTTACTGAACAATGACATTATAGAACATCCCGAAACTCGAAACTGCAATTGTGGGGGTTGCACCCCCCCACTAAATATATATTCCAACTCAGAGATTGCACTACAGTGAGGAAAGGGCAAATATTCCCATCTTCACTGTACTGTGATCTAACAATTCCGGTTTTGGTTTCCGGGATTTTCGCTTATGTTAGCGTTCTTTAAGATAAACTTTCGTTTATCTAATATAGACCCCTTTATACACTATCACATGTATGTGTTAATATTTCTGAACCCTTCCCATTTGTGCTTATTTTTCTAAACTTTTTCCAAAACATTTCAGTCTTTTTATATTTCAAAAAACAATCACAGGGATTCCTCAAGATAATCAGTTGCTCAGGTAAAAAGACCCTGTTACCTCGACACAGTATTTTACAATTCAGAGACACATTAGCTGCACTGTGGAAAGACCTCATTGTGGGCTAATCTGCATATCTCTGAATTACATTACCAACCACCAAGTGCAGAAGTGCATTTCCCGCAATACATAATAGTACTGACATCCATATGGCACCCCTCAGTTTCTGTCGCATGCACAAATGCATAGTAAACCACACACAGACACACCAGTGTCATTACAGCATGAGAATTAACAATAATCCCTGGTGGGAAATATTTCCCACCTCCCAGTGCTGTAGATTCTGATCATTAATGTACGGGTATGTACAGGCACACCAGCTACCTCAACCCACTCGCACATACACACTACATGACCCCATTCTACCTCCCAAATACACTCAGACATGAAGCCGCTTGTGCGTCACACACACACACACACATCTCCCAGTCCTACTTTACTACTAAATTCCCTGGCACTTACCTCTACTGGAATGAGTGAACATGGTCTTTTGGCCGTGTTAACTACGGCCATGCTAATCTACATGGTCTAGCAATTCTACGAATTGTTCAGGATGTGGATCCCTTCCTTGAGACAGTTCTGGGGAGACAGCAGATGGCTACGTAGCTTATCCTTCTCCCCAGTCTGCCTCACTAGCATGTGGCATGGCCGTGGAAACAAGTTGATGTGATGCCATATGCCTTCGTGCAGAAGCACCAAGTTAAGGCTGTCTTTTCATTTGAAAAGGTTACTGTGAGGTGTACACGTCATGTACACCTTGCAGTAACCTTTATCAATTCGGCCCAATATTTTGTTGCTACTTCCTCATTACATTCATTCTATTTCCTTTCCTCAGTTACCTTCTACTAATAATTTAACCAGCAAAATTCTCCAAAGAAAATTCCCCTGCCTCATAAAGCATCTCAAACCCTTTCCTTCAATTTTTACAACATTCTTTAACTCTTCCTCTAATTTTCCATGGATACACCAAATAATATTTTTACATAACCATTTCATACCATTTCTATTTCCACCAATTTCATTAAATTTTTACTTCCATAATTAACCTTTATTTTCATATTATTTCTCTTCCATCTTTTCTTGCTTACTGCTTCTTTTATTCCCTCTTTCAGTTTTCCTTACTTCTTCATATTTCGCATACATTTTCCCTATTACTTTTGTTTCTCTTTTCCATTCCTTATTGCCCAAAACAGATGCATAGATGCTAAACATCCTACATTTTTTTATTCAAACCTCCTCCTTTTTTATTACATATTACCTCTTTTAACTTGGTTCAGTCTTTACCCTCATATAAAACTGAAAAATATTTCCATCTTAGCTGGAACATATACACTCACCCCTAAAATATGCTAGAAAAGAGAAGGAAAAATTCCTTGGAGCCCTGGCCAAATTTTCCCAAATTAGTATAAATTACACCTCAGTTCTCCTCTGAAAAGAGGCTGCTGACCTAGTGGGGCTAACCTAGTCGACAAAGAATAAATAAAATTAAATTAACGCAGCCAGATGGTCAGCATAAAAACATGTACCACAACCATGAAAAACAAGCTTTAAAATGTCGTCCCTCTTTGCCTTAAATAAAGCCAAGAAACTACAACTTTTTGTTTCTTTCTTTTTTTCCACTCTACTTGTCTTAATAAGTGTGGCATGCCACTCAATATTTTCTTCCACATTTCTAGGGACCAGTAGACACAACATTCTTACCATATTAGTTATCTATGAACGGATGCTTTTTAACAGATCCTATGGATATCTTCATCCTTTTCACCAATAAGAATATAGCACACCTTTTCAGAATTTCCCATGCTTGAGAATGGATATATGCCTGTGTCTACACAAGGCATGACACATGCACTGATTAAATCATTCCCCACTCCCCTTTGCAGCTCACATCACCCCAGACAGTAGGGAGTAGCTTTCTGCACAAAAGAATCAATGACAAAGATTTGGCATCGCCACTGCTAACAAGTGATATGTTCACAGGTAAACACTAGGCTAGCTGTCCTTGCAGGCAGCTTTAAGCCTAGCCAGTTTCCCTTCTGGTGCTCGAATTAATGAATCTCATTTGATGTTAGATAGCCCTTACCCATCTCATGATCAATAAATACATATTACCCCTAATGAGAATAACTGGGATCATGCCATATATAATTTGAGGGGACCCGTGTACAGGTTAAAGCATTCAGTAGCTGCCTCTGTCCATTAGTAGTACAAAGGGCAGTCTTGGGGTAAATTTTCTATTACCCATCCACAGATCCAATCTGCACATCAATATGGAGTAGGATCACTCAAGATGGTCACAAATTAACCTACATAAGAAGAGAAGTCGCAAGGAATCATCATTTATTTGTCCAACTGTTTGTTTAATAATGTATAGTGTTTGTATATGCAATAATGATTTGTACTTCTTATATACAACTGACTTAAGGCCTATGTACATTTGTAAATAGTTACTTAACTTAAATATTTGCTTTACAAAATCCATTAACTATTGTTTGTAAAAAATTCTTTCAATAAAATTATTTGAACAAAAAAAAAAAAAATATGGAGAAGGATGACCTTTGTTTTATGCCCTGGATCAACTAATACATAGTCCCTCCAGGGGCTCCAATATCCTAGACCTGGTCATTACCAACATGGGAAATCAATGCTCCACACCTATGGTCACCTTCTAGTTGGTCAGGTCTGACCATAAGTTAATCACCCTTGACATCCACATCCCTCCCCCAGTAAGGAACCTCTGTGAACAACTTCTCCAAAGCCAACTTCATGCTACTCAAGTCAGAAGTCACAAACTTCATGACACCCATGCAGACGGGAACTGAAAGCTCGACTGCTGAATCCTACACTAAGGCACTGTACGAGCACATCCACTCTTGCATGGATCGTGCCATCCCAAATAGAATCAAGACGCTCTCCTCCAAAAAAAGGAAGCCAATCTGGTGGTCCCCTGCCATAAACAAACTTTACAACAAAATGAAGAAACTGTTGCAGAAAAGAGTAAAATCCCAGGATGCAAAAAACTCCATTACCAGCCTCAGTAAGAAGCTGAGATCCTTCATAAAATCCTCCAAAGCTAGTTATGAAAATAAAATTGCCAAAGATTCCAAAGGCAACCACAAGGCATTCTACAGCTATGTCAAGAATCTAAATGGCAATGCTCAGAAATGCTCTGGTCTACAACAGAATGACATTAAATATTCTGATCCCAAGGACATTGGAAATATCCTGCAGATCGATTCAGTGCCAATTTCACCCCCCTCTCACCGCCTAAAGGGCCCATCTCAATACTGAAAGATTGCCAAATTCCAGTAATAACGACCACACAGGTAAAAACTGCACTCTCCAAAGCTAAGAATACAGCATTCATGGGACCAGACGACATCCCGGGCTGTGTACTATATAAACTACAAAATGAACTGGCACCTCACCTAAGTGTCATGTTTAATCATAGCCTCACCTCAGGCTTCGTGCCCACTGAGTGGCGCACAGCTACAGTTATCCCACTCCACAAGGGGGGGGGTCCATGTTGGATCCTGAAAACTACCACCTCATCAGTCTGACGAGCCTGATCTGCAAGGCCACGGAACATATTATCATGGAACTTATAAACAAAGACACTGGCAACCTTCAAACACCGGACCCCATCAAGTTTGGGTTCGTGAAGGGACGGTCTTGTCTCCTGAACCTGACTGACTTTTTCAAATCAGTCTCCAGAGCTGTGGATGAGGGTAAGGCGGTCCACACAGCCTATCTGGACCTCGCCAGGGCCTTCAACACCATCCTCCACTCATGAATTATAGATAAATTTACTAAGCTGGGCATTAATCCCTATATCACTCGATGGGTTGGTTACTGACAGAACCCACACTGTAAAAGTAGCAGACTCCAAATCCAGCTCCAGACAAGTGACAAGTGGAATACCTCAGGGTT
Organism: Protopterus annectens; assembly: GCF_019279795.1. Taxonomy (NCBI): domain Eukaryota; kingdom Metazoa; phylum Chordata; order Ceratodontiformes; family Protopteridae; genus Protopterus; species Protopterus annectens. The sequence goes on from NC_056732.1 coordinate 843,562,292, forward strand.
CAGTCCTGGGACCACTCTTGTTTGGCATCTACTTATCTGAAGTACAGGCCAACATTAAGGGACTCTGGCTAACATAGTTCGCAGATGACTGCAAACTGGGAGCCCTTATTGAATCCCCAAATGATGTGGATATTCTACAAAAGGACCTTACAGAAACAGATGCTTGGTGCCAGAGCCAAGGGCTCAAGCTCAATGCCATGAAATGTACAGTAATCCCCTTTGGGAAAAAACATGTACCCATGAATTACTACATAGGTGGCAGTACACTAAACACCGAAAGTGTGATAAGAGACTTAGGAACACAGGTGGACAGTGGTCTCACCTTCGATAACCACATCGCCACAACAGTCAGGAAATCCTTCAACGTGGCACACCTCATCACTAAGGGCTTTTCATCCAGAAAAAAGGAGGTCATTGTCCCACTGTACTCATCCCTCATTAGACCCATTATAGAATACAATGCCCCATTTGGTATGTACCTCACAAGACATCTGCAACAACTGGAAAGGCTGCAGAAATACCTCACTAAAAGAATCACAGGCCTAAAGCAGATGCCCTATGCTGGCTGTCTAAAACAAAAAAAGAAGTTATGTACTCACCATAACGTTCCATGTGAGTTGTTCATCTTACCTTCATTCTTACAGATGGCTTCGGAGCCAATCCTCGTCTTGAGTCGGCCTACTACAAAGCTCGAGGTCTTCAGACAGCTCGAGGCCAAGTCCCTATCCCATGATGCATCTAGAGTTACCTCAGATCTTGTTTGCTGCATATAAATAATATCATGTATCATTCTATCACTCTTTAGGAGAATCCCATAGAAAGACTGAGCAACCAGGAAAAATCTAGTATCTCGGTCCTCAAAAAAAAACTTTGGATGGGGAAGGCGGGTGGAAAGTAAGAATGAAGGCGAGATGAACAACTCACATAGAATGTTATGGTGAGTATATAACTTCTTTATGTGAAGTTGTTCTATCTCGCCGTTCATTCTTACAGATGGGTAGCGCCCAAGCACCATCTTTCTCAGGTGTCTCATGGGAGTATGTTTTTTAGGACAGTAGACCCAAAGGAGGCCCTGTCCCTGGAGGCCTTGTCAACTTTGTAATGAGTGATAAAGGCATGAGGTTTTGACCAAGTAGCTGCTGCACAAATCTTGTCTATAGGTAGCCTAGCAAAAAAGACAGATGATGTGGATACTGCTCTAGTAGAATGATCCTTAATATTGTGTTGTAAAGGTAGATTAGCAGCTGAATAAGTAAATGTGATACAATCGGATAACCATTTAGACAGTGTTGTTTTTGCCACTGGCATACCTTTTCTGGAATCTGAAAAGGAAACAAAAAGCTGTTCAGATTTTCTAAAGTCTTTTGTGCTATCGAGGAAAAATCTGAGATGTCTATAAACATTAAGCTTGTGCAGCATGTACTCTAGGTTGTCGGTGTGTTTGGGAAAGAACACTGGCAAATCTATGATCTGGTTAAGGTTAGTTTCAGTACAAACTTTGGGTAAAATGAGGGGTTTGTTCGCAGGGACACTCTGTCAGCATGGAAAATCAAATAAGGAGGCTTTATGGACAACACCTGAAGCTCTGACACTCTATGGGCAGAAGTGATGGCTACTTAAAAGATAGTCTTCCATGACAAATATTTCAAATCGTATGATGAAGCTGGTTCGAAGGGTGGGAGAATAATGCGTGAAAGCATAAAATTTAGATTCCATGGAGTATAAGGGGATTTCATAGGTGGTCTGAGATGAAATGTCCCTTTGAGAAAGGCTTTGGATAGTTTGTGTGACATTATGTTTAATCCTTCAAAGCCAAGGTGGAAATTAGAGATAGCAGCAAGTTGACCCCAAACAGTTGCTGCTGCAGCTCCTTTACTGAAAAGTACAATCAAGAACTCTAATATGGAGGCCATAGGGGCTTGGTAGGGATTAATGTTATTTTGAGAAGCCCATACAGAAAATCTTTTCCATTTGCAAAGATATAGCTTCCTAGTAGAGGACTTATGAGAAGATATCAACATCTGCTGTGTCTCAAATGAAACAGCATATATCAATATCTGCTGTGTTTCATTTGAGAGGTCATGGAACCTGGCTATGTTGGGAATTGGAGCAGCCAAGCTGTCAATTTCAGGGACTGAAGAGAGGGATGTAGAGCTCCCAACGAATGCGTCAAAAGATCTGGAACTGGGTCCAGAATCCAAGGGTCTTCCAACCGATGAAGTCGAAGGAAGGGGAACCAAATTTGATGGGGCTAATGAGGAGCTATCAGAATTATGGTGCTTCCCGGGGCTTTTGCTTTCTGCAATACTTTGGGTATCAAGGGAATTGGTGGGAATGCACAGAGGAGACCCAGAGGCCAATAGTGTTTGACTGTGTCCCTTGGGGCTTCTCCCGGAGGGGGAATCAGGGCGAAGTAGCTTCTGCATTTTGTGTTCATATGGTTGGCAAAAAGGTCGCAGCGAGGCTGGCCCCACCTGCTGAAAATTCTCTCTGCTATCTCTTTCTTGAGGGACAACTCATGAGGCAACAAAAATGCCCTGCTCAGTTTGTCTGCTATCACGTTGGATTTCCCCGGGATATACATTGCTAACAGAAAGCACTGGGTGGATGTAGCCCACTGCCATACTCTTAGGGCTTCGCGACAAAGGGGATAGGACCTGGTTCCTCCTTGTTTATTCAAGTACCAGACCACTGACATGTTGTCCATCTGAATCACAATTGTTCCCAGAGGAAGAGAGTCCTGGAAGTACTGCAATGCTAAAAGTACCGCTTTCATCTCCAGGACATTGATATGCAGATGTGTCTCCTGTTCGGTCCATGTGCCTTGGGCTGTTCTTCCCTGAAAATGCCCCCCAACCCTATCAAGGAAATGTCCGTGGTCACTGTGGCCACTGGTGGGGGAAGTAAAAAAGGATGACCTATCGTTACATGGAGAGGTCAACCACCACTGAAGATTCTTTTTGCATGCGTTTGTGATCATTATGAGATGAGACACTGAGTTCTTGGTAAGACCATTGAGTGATTAACAGCCACTGCAGAATCCGCATGTGCATGCAACCCAACGGTATCGCTAATATTGCAGCTGCCATCATGCCTAACAATTTTAGCACTTCTGATGCTGGAGTCTTGACTTTGGATATGATAATGTGAACCTGCTGACAGAGTAATAAAACTCTTTCTGTTGGTAGTCTCAAAGTGGTGGAGGTGGTGGTGTCCAATTCTGCTCCAATAAAAACAATATGTTGCAATGGCGACAAGACAGATTTTTCTGAATTTATTGTAATGCCCAGATGACTGCAGAGAGAAAGAGTGATGTCCCTGGCTAGTATTAGCTGATGACTGATGGTGGTGGTGAGGAGCCAATCATCTAAGTTCGAAAACACCTGGAATCCTAAATACCTCAGGTAAGCCGTGACTACTGCCATACATTTGGTGAACACACTGGGGGGCTGTAGTGAGACCAAAGGGCAGGGCTCGAAACTGGTAATGATTGGCTCCCAGACGGAAGTGCAGATGATCCCTGGATGGCCTGGCCATTTTTATATGGTAGTAAGCATCCTGTAGATCTATCGAGCACATCCAATTGTCCTTCCCTAAAAAGGGAAGCATCAACTGAAGCGTGACCATCCGGAACTTCTCTTTCTTGACAGATCTGTTTAGTCTGCTGAAGTCCAAAATAGGTCTCCAGCCCCCTGTCTTTTCTGGAACTAAAAAGAATCTTGAGTAAGTTCCTAATCCTGTCTGGTCTGCTGGGACTGGTTGGCTGACTCTTTTTCTTAGCAACGTTTGGACCTCTACTGTTGCTTGTTCCCTGTAACTGGGTGGAACGTCTGGGATTTTTGTTGTCAATGGAGGGGAGTGACGAAAGGAATGACGTATCCTCTGGAAACTATACTTTGAACCCAGTTGTCTTTTGTTATTTTGAGCCAGGTGTCTGGATACAAAGATAAGCGACCCCCGACTACCTCCAGAGCAGGACAGTCAGGCCTCTTTTCAGGAGTGCTGGTAGGGCTCAATGAAGAACTGCTCTCTGTCGCCCTGATTTTGCAGACCCCCTTCCATTATTGCTCCCTCCTCTGCCCCTGGAAGGGGTTTCACCACGTGTGTCCAGAAAGGTTCCTTGGGCTTTTCAGAACCATATCTTGGGGAAGGATCTAGTAGGGGTGGAAAAACAGACTCCGACGGCAGACAAGAGTCTTTCCTTCCTGCTCACACCTGGTCAAAGTTTCCTTAACTTTCAGCCCGAAAAGGGACGAGCCATCAAAAGGGGTGTTGACAAAGGATGACTTAAAGGGCTCCGCGAAGGAACACAAGCGCATCCAGGAATGTCTCCTGAGAGCAATTCCTGTACCCACTGTCCTACTCACTCCATCAGCTGCATACAAAATGAGGCGCATGGACGAGTTCACTATGTGACTGAGGGTAGCAAGCTGGGAGGTGACTTTGTCTGAAGCTCCTGCAACTACCGTACGCCAAAGAGCATCTCCAAGCTCTTTAAGGAGGTCTCTTTGAAGTCTCGTAAAATGAGTGAGACAGTTCAGTGAATGCATGGCAAAAGTTGCTAAACTGTATGTGTGCTTCCCGTATATATCCATGATCTTAGAGTCTCTGTTAGGAGGATGGATAGATGAAGAAGTTTCTGACATCTCCCTTTTGATGGCTGCCGCCATCAGCATGGCATCAACTGGCACTCCCTTTGTGAGGAAAGACTTTTCTTGGGGGGCAGAAATAAATTTATTGGGCCTCCTAGGGACAGGCTCCATGGTGTCCAGAGACTCCCACACCCTTCGTGAGACCAGCTCTATGAGCTCATCGAAGGGCAGAGACACCCAAGAGGTGGAGGGTTGAGACCCGAAAGCCTTCAGGAGAACAGACTCATCTTCAGACTCATCTAATTTAGTGGACTTCCAGCCACCCCTCTGCCTAAGGATTTTTAATATCTCAGCAAATGAGATATCTTCAGAGGGGGACCATGGGGACCCTTCTGATTCATCTGAATTGGTGTCTGACGTGAAAGACTCCTGTGGGGAGTCTAGATGCTTCCTCTTACAAATTCTCTTCCTGGGAACCTCATCAGTGGGAACTTCTGGTGAGGTCTCAGAAGAGCAGTGGCCACCTAGTGGGGCTTCCTGAGGCTCAGGGTCTCTACACTTCGACAGGATCTGTGAGGCAGAAGTGGACACAGGTGCTTTTGGGGAGGAAGCAGTTGGACCTGAAGTTGTAGATGTTTTGGGAGACATCACTCTCCTCATGGCCTCAAAGGCACTTCTGCTCTGATGAGAAGAGACCGCTGGATCCGCAGAAACCATCGATCCCCTTGGCACTGGGACAGTAGGCTCCAAACACAGAGGTAGGAGCTGAGCTCATCTAAGCCAAAGCCCCGAGAGGCAAAGGAGGAACAGACAGATCTGTCCGACTATCCTCCTCGGACCCGACCAGAGAGTGTCAGCTCCTAGACTCCTCAATCGGCACAGAGGACGTCCGAGTAAACAGAACCGATGACAATGGAACAGGTGTTGGATCCGAAGGCTCAAATATCATCAGGGCTGACTTCTCCGGCTCCAAAGGACCGGTATGGCAAGGAGGAGGAAATGAAGTTGATGGCAATACAGTGTTCAGTTCCGAAACCGCTTGGTTCAGAGCCGAAAAAAATTTTGCAAACACTGGTGGCTGTAGCAACTTCTGCACCACGATTCACATCCAAATCAGAAAGGCTGATCAAGGACCGAGAAGAATGGATGGATGGAGGCACTGTTTGAAGGACTGGCAATTTAGGTACCTCGGATACTGGTTCCAGGACTGGGGACTGGCTCTGAAAAGACAAGACGCTCAGCTCCGAGGGCTGTGGAGCCGATGTTGATGGTTTTCTTGATTTATTTACTTCCGAAGTAGAAAACTTTGAAGATTTACTAGACCTGTCCTGGTTACTCAAAGCTTCCTGAAAGGATGGTTTGAGAAGTCCTCTATTAACTTTCTCTTTCTCTCCTGAAGAACCCTGGAAGAAAAGGAATGACAAATGGAGCAGCTTTCCTGAAGGTGCAAGGCTCCCAGATAATATACACAATTAACATGGCTATCTGTAACAGACATTTTCTGCCCACATTTTGGATATTTTTTAAAGCCTGACTTAGGATGCTTATCCCTATCCTGGTCAGCCATAATGAACTATACAGTATAACAAAGGCTAGCCACACCCAAAACTATTTAAATAAGCCCTGAAAAAAACTATGGGCTAAATATGCTAAGACAAAATGTCACTATTAAACACACACACTATTTATTTAAACCACTCTAAATAGCTAAATATATATATCAAAATATTGTGATAAAACTGTCACTGTTCAAAAGCATACAAACTACTCTAAATATAAAAGTCCTACAGAAAAAAATGAAGGCCAAAGAGAGCTATATCTAACGATGAAAAAGCATGCTATAAAAGCTAAAGGTACTAAAGACTAACTCTAAAAGTAGAGACATAACAATGTTATTTAGATAATATTTAGAAAAGAAAATTACAATGGCCCGAGCTATGCGAGGAACCTCCAATCTATTGCAGCGGCAAACTAGATCTGAGGTAACTCTAGGTGCATCATGGGATAAGGACTTGGCCTCGGGCTGTCTGAATACTTTGAGCTTTGTAGTAGGCCGACTTGGAGCTGAGGATCGGCTCCGCAACGACGAGATAGAACAACTTCACATCTCCAGCTATCCTCTGTCACATATCGTCTACTCAGAGGCAATCTCTGTTTAACATAAAAGGCCATGTCAGACCCAGAGCTGTTGGACATGCTACACTTAAAGAAATCCCAATCCCTCAGAGCCACATGCTCCAGGGATCTAAACCTTGTCATCACAATGAGCAAAACATGCTGGAGGGATACGTTTCTGACCCAGAGACTCCCCAGACTCTGGAATAGACTGCCCATACATGTCAAGCAGAGCGCCTCTTTGGCCCTCTTCAAAAGGAACCTTAACAACTGGATGGAAGATAGGAAATTCACCCCAGGGATCATGTCAGTTGCCCTGCTAGACAGGCTCCAGGGAAGTAAATACTGTGGGAAGAAATAGCCAGGGAACTGTTATGGCTAGGCTTGTAGAGGCCCTAGGGCCGACAGCCTAGTATCAACCTATGAACCTATGTGGATGGGGAGTTTGTTCTAGAGTAGTGGTATCCTCTGGGAGATATACATGTCCTTCAGAACTGTTGCATTGATGCTGCTGAAGTTTAGATCCTGAACTAAGTATTTTTGATGATATTTGACTTGCTGATGTGCAGGAGGATGCCTTATATGCCAGACACAGGTTACCTCTTAGCAGTCTGTAGGATACCCAGTATAGTACATTTACAGTGTAGTATAGCTTTTCCTACATATTCTCCCCATTATCTGAAGGGCTAAGTAACCCAATGACACTACAACCACCATCATTAGTACTTCATAACAAGGACTTAACACAATTCACTCATACTTACTTCCTTTTACCATTCTGCCACTTGTGCTCCACCCTCAGTATCCCAATTAGCCTTATCCATTACTATCCAGCTTCCACTTTCAAACTAGAAACCAACTCAAGGAGGAAACACACACACACACACACACACACACACACACACACACACACACACACACACAGTATGCTTTTACAACACACTCAATAAACAGCACACATCAATCAAACTCTTCACTCCCAAATGGAATATTACCAATGCGTTCTCCATTACACAGTCCCATTTTATACATCACTATATAGAAACTCTATCAATTTCCCTCAGATTTCAAGTTCACGTCAGACTCCCATGTCTGTCCAATCAATTCACACCAAGAGCTGCTGTTACAAACATTATTATTTTCTTAGTTGAGCTCAACTTCTCCTCCCGCATTTCTTCTACTACTGTTGTATTAATGCTACTCAGTTAACTAGCATCTCTTTCCTTTTGCGCCACCTGCAACTGTGTCTGTCTCGTAGGCAGTGCCTTTATTTTCTCAACTGCATCATCAGAACTGTTAGATACTAACACTTTACCATTTCAGAACACCCTCACCACAGCAGTGCCCCACAAATCAAATTTCAGTCTTCTACACTTACACTTCCTTAACATATCAACAAAATTGGAATGTTTGTCATGTTCACTTCTGAATAGTTGTGTTTTACAAACCCTGTCAGGCAGCAGCCACAGCCACTTTTCTTCCTGGGTGCCACATCTTCCACAGTACTTTACATAACAAGGTAAAAACTTGATCTGTATTGGCCTGTGTTTTCCACACCTTGCCTGTACTTTAGATATTGGCAAACACCTCAATGATGCAACACCAAATAGGTTTTTAAAAAGCCAGTTAACTCGGCCATTTTAACTCTCAGACAGTCCAACAAATAATTTTCCAAACTCTCCAGAACATCATATAGACTTATAGTAAGTTTTGTGGTCTTATCTTCAATATAATAAGAACCAACTTCGTTTGATACAGTCTCTTAACTGTTTCTTTTACTTTTTTCCTGAATTTATACTGTCTGCTGCCTAAATGACTTTTTAACTGCATGTTGGTAGTACAGGTGTCCAGCATCCTCAGTGGTGGCAAATCACAACCTTTTCACATGGACATCAAAACATTCCCATCAGGTTCCATAGCTTAGATCATGTAGCTTCCAGGCTGCTGGCCAACTCAGTAACATTCATTCTTAATACTTTTTAACTTCTCTGAGTGGAGAATGCTGAACAGTGACTCAAAATCTCAAGTTCTCTCCTCCCTGAAATACTCTTCTTCCGCAACATAATACATAGCTTCCACCACTAATCATTTAATAAATCCATTATTCTTCTATTTACAGAAAATCAAGTCAAATTACCTATTTTTACTAGCTTTACTGTGCGGGTTTCACCAATTAACAAATTAAGTATTTTCCAAAAGCATCCAGCTTCAAGCAGCACTAGATATACTCTATCATATGCCTTAAGATGTTAAGTATGCATATGGCAGCTACATTTTGCACTTTTGGTATACACCACTGACCAATGTATGTTTGTTAATGTATGTATGAGTGTGTTGTGAATATGAGGCATGTGCTACATTACAGAATTCTGGCAAGCAAATCTAAAAGTCTTGTCTACACCTTTGGACATTATATAAACATGCTAATCTTCATAAACTATACTGTTCCTTAGTGGTACTCACAGCAAAAGGCAATTAACTCCACAGACTATGCCTAACCTACCACCCTTGGCTGGGGGTAGGAAATTACAAAGAAGGAAGCTTTCATTAACACAACCACTGACCTCATTATAGGCTTTGACCTCTTTATAAACCACTTTTCTGTACATGAATGGGCCAAACACTTTTGCTTATGAAATGGTTCCTTCTAGAAAGGAAGGGCCCAGTATACACGCACATAAGTTGGTCTAGTCTCGGATAAAACACCCTGTATGACTTACTAAACAGAAGCAATATTTCATCAATATGTCATTATTTTTTCAGCTAAAAAAGAATAACATTAGAAAGAAATGAGTAAAATGATTTGGATATCTGGTAGGGTACAAACAATCATACAGTTGTGAAAAGACATACCTACAGCAAATCTAGACAATGATTTAAGTGTAGGTCTATGCCAATGTGCATAAAGATTTGGAAGCAACAGATACTGATTTCTTAAAGATAACACTTGTGAATCCTCAAGGTCTGTGAAGGTACTGTCTTCTCAAAAATTAGTGAAATAAACTGCTAATTTCTGTACCAGTCTTTCAAACCTTGAAGGTTATATCTCAGTTTTAAAACCCGTGTGAACCTTTTTTTTTATTATTATTCCTGATATGAATGCAGCAATCCGAACATAAGAAAGATCATGATCTGTGTGCCATATAATACAGTAAAAACATATAGAATGTACCATATCTTGTCTCAGAAAATGTCTTCATGAATGATGCAGGAGTAATATAGACCATAACACTTGTTCCAACATATTTGTTGTAAAACATCATGCTTTCATAAATGCAATTTAAAAAAATCAGGGAATCAAAACACCAGATGATGGTACATAGCCTAAACTTAATTTTTTATATTTTTACTTCATTTTGAAATAGGGGCTAAATCAGTCTTGTACCAAATAATCTTAGGATCTTTTATTTTAGCTCCTTCCCCTCCTCCATTTTAATTACTCATCTACTCTGGAACCTTTAATTGCTTATCAGTTCTGCTGCCTGGTGGCAATTGAGCTGAAGCCCAGCACGGAAGGTTTCACCACAGGCTTCTGTTCTACTGATGTCAAAGACTTTCGGAACTGATAATTAAAAATAGTAGGTGGGTAAAAAGACAGCATTAAGAAGAGCCACAAATGAGGAAAATGATATCAGTGAAGGACAACAAATATAAATAACAGCATAATATCTAAAAGAGTAATTGTAACAAAAGGCAAAACATATACAAAGGTTTATTTTACCATTTTATGACTTAAATACAAGGCACATTAATTCAAAAGGCTCCTTAAAAGCTAAATAATTATTTCTGTTTTCAAGAGTTTCAACCCCAAAACATGAACAATTAAAAGTCTAATTTCATATACATATTAAATGAAAGAAACTAATACAAACAGCATGCCTCTCTCAGTACACTATTACTCCTGTGTAGTCCCTCACTCCAATCCCATAATAACAAAGTCTATATGCAAAGAAATAGAGTTCAAGCCATGATATACTTGAGCCAAAAAATCCTGTGACATGGAAAGAGGAAGGACTTGCAAGCAATCAGCAGAGCTCTTTACAGTAACAATTCTTTTTAATCATATTTGTTCCAGTTTCTTCATATAATCATCACTTAAAAGTGTAGAACTGCAAAAATAAGAAAATATTTTCATAATGAAAGATCTTCCCAGGTGTCCGAGTTTCTCAGAGACATTTCTGAAAACATGTTAAGTAAAAAGAAATGTTCAAGTGAAGAATCTAATTTTAGACACAAAAACTAAATGTTCAGAGCTTTATGGACAATAATTTACAGTTGTATCAAGACTGAAATGCTATACTCATTCAGCAATGAGTGGGTTAGCCTTGCTGCAAAGTATCATCTTTACCTAGATCTACTGACACAGATAGATAAAGCCTGACTACGGCCTAGAAGACCCAAATTTGATTAGTTGCACGAGTGTCTGTAGGATTAGCTGTGGAAAGGATGGCCACGCCTAAGCTGAGACGGAACAGCAACCAAGACCATCCGATGCTATAATCCCAGGAAGGAGGGGTGATACTGCAAACAACACCTTGGAGGGCAGGTGTGTAGCCACTAAGCTGCTTTGATGGTAGCTCTCATCTTGAGTGATTGACTGTGGTTACATTAGAGAGAGTGTCATGCTCTCCAAGGTGATGTGGGTCACTTCTCTCACTGCCCAGAGGAAGAGTTATGTCACCTAATGCATTCTCTTTATGAAGATGCCAGTGAACACACAAAAAACTGCATAGCTGCCAGTGTGATGGTCCCTCCAGACAACTCTCCCTCCCCCCTGTAATGGAGACATTTAGTACAGGGGAATGCATGAGAAGAGTCTGAATGGGACAGGCCTGACAGCAGGCAAGCACACCTAGAAAGAAAGTACCATCTGTTAAATATCTTACAGAGCCCTCAGACCATCCCTAACAGCTATCAGTTTGAAAAACAGGACAATTCATAATGAAACATTGAATTTTGCAGCTCGCCTTCACTTTACTTCCAAAAAAAGACATGTTCTATTCTCCATTTTTATACTTTCGTACAGGATTCGTTTTACAGGTTCATAAGTGTTTACTAGGCTAATGACCACAATGGCCTTTTTAAGCCTAACCATGCATCATAAATCTCTGACAAATTCTGGTACACTAGATAAGTGTAAGCAGGGGTCTTGGAGATGAAACATTTACAAGCAGGGTCCTGAAAGATGACCATTTACATGCCGTCTGTCTCTGTTAAAGACACAGGTGCTAAACCAGGGATGAAGTTCCTGTTCCCCATTCAGCTGTCCAAGTTACACTTGAATTGAGTTAAGGAGGAACTCTAGTTTACTTGGATGGAGACCCTCTTCCAGAAAAGGAGTAGTCTCTGGGATACATATCTGTCTCTCCAAGTGCTATTTATATCACAGGCTAGGTTTAAATCTTTAGAATGGGTAATTCTGGGCTGTTTGTTTTGTGGATATGCAGGACGTCCATCAGGGTGGAGTCTGACAATACTTTGTATGACAGGCATAGATCTCCCAACAAAGGCTGTAGGATACAGAATACAGGGATATGGCCTTGAGGCAGTCTGCATAGGACATGTTAGATAAGCTCTGTATTCTTTTAGTGAGGAACTTCTGTGGACATTCCAATTGTTGGAAGTGTCAGGTTAGGTACATACCAATGGGGGCATTACACTCAATAATAAGGCTATTGAAAGCCAAATACACTGAAACAATAACCTCATTGGACCTAGATGCCATACATTTATTTATATTTTGCAAAACATAGAATTATTTCCTCCCTACTGTAGACATGTTATAGTCTAAGGCTAGATGACTGTCTATGTGTGTGCCCTCAAGTCCCTGACTACTGGGTCAACTCTTAAGAGTGTGTGGTCAATATGACAGTTAGCAGGGGTGGATGACTTCCTAAGGGATACTATTATGCATTTCTTGGAATTTAGTTTCAGTCCATGGCTCTGATACCAGTTATTTGTCTGTGTCAGCCCTTCCTGGAGAACATTTGTGTCGGTGGGGGATTCTATGACAGCACCTAATTTGCAATCATCTGCAAATTTAGTCTGCCAGAGGCCACTGACTATTGTCTTTGATGTCAAAGAACTAAATGCCAAAAAGGAGTGGTCCTAGAACCGATCCCTGAGGGACTGCACTTCTGACTGGCCTCTTTGTAGAGGTAGACTCCCCAGTTCTAACTTCCTGGGTCCTGTCTGTCAGCCAGCTGTCTATCTTCTGGGTGACATAACCTCTTTGAATTACAATGTCTGAGTGGGGTACTGTGTCAAATGCCTTGGCCAGGTCAAGGTAGGCTGCATGAACAATTTTACCCTCATCCACTTCTTTTGTGACCTTTTCAAAGAAGTTCACCAGGCTGAGTAGGCATGAACTGCCCATGATGAAACCAAACTGAGTTGGGACCAGTGTCTGGAAGATTCCTATGTCATTACTGATCATTCCCATGATATTTTTTTCCATGGCTTTGCATACAAGACTAGTGAAACTTATTGGTCTGCAGTTTGCAGGGCCTGTGCATGGCCCACCTTTGTACAGAGGGATGACTGTCGCTCTTCTCCATTCATGAGGCACAAAGCCTGTTTGGAGGCTACAGTTAAACAGCAATTCTAGATGGCCTGATAGGTCACGTGTCATACTATTTAGAAGGCATCCTGAGATATTGTCTGGATCCACTGATGCAGTATTCTTGGCCTTAGAGAGAGCATTTAGGACCTGTTCCCTAGTGACAGCGGGGGAACTGATATTTGATGGTAATTCCTGAGGGAAGTTTTGAGGGGGAGAGTTGGAGCTGAATTTGTCAACCAGTAGGTTTGCTATATCTTCTGCCACAGTATAGGAGGTTTCATTAACAATGAGGTCTGCAAACAATTGTGTATTGCCTTTGAGGTCGGGGGCATAGCTAAAGAATGCCTTGTGGTTGTCCTTGGCTTGGGACACCAAATATACCTCAAACTTGGCTTTGGCTTTATTTGTCCTCTGAGTTGTTTGCTTAGTTTGATGAGAGTGCTTTTATCCTGTTGGGTGCTACATCTCCTAGGTTTTGCCATGATTTGCTTCCTTCTGTTATACAATTCTACTGATGTTGTTATTCCACCAGGGTGGCTTTTTTGAGTTAGTTCTGTACTTCTTCCTGGTGGATTACAGCTGCCGCTATGCAGCTATTAACATGCTTGCACAGGGTTTCTGTGGTGTAATCAATAGTGATCTCAGGGTTTATGGGTGCTTGAAATTTTGCCTTGTTATCACTTAATAGTAAGCCTTAGAGTAGTTCCTGACTATTCCAGGGCTAGCCTGGGTTCCAGGTTTTATTTTTACTTCAAAAAAGACCATTTTGTGGTCTGACCTTACCAGAGAAGACATTACACTAGAGATGTGCAGCACTCTCCCACATTAGTGAGGACCAGAGTCAGTATGTTTATATCCCTGGTTGGTGTATTGACAATCTGGTCCACAAAGTTTGTGCTTGCAAAATCCAGGAATCTCTGTGCCTGTATGTTTGGTGTCGTATATGATTCCCAGTTAATAGTGGGGTTAATTAAAGTTGCCCAATGAATATGGTACTGGTTTGGATGGTGAGTGTTTCCAATAAGTTTAAATACATGTTATGTGTTTCCTGGGTCATAGTGGTGGACTTCCAGTTTGTAAGGAAGTGGTATGGGATTTTGCCTATGGTGATTTTACTTTTGAGAAGCTCAAGTGTATAGTTTTATTTGACCAACCTTGAGGTATATTTATTTTTGATGTAACTCAACACATCTCTACCTTTAGTCTCTGGCTGTCTGTGTAGTAGCTGGTATAAATGTGTGGAAGGCATTACAGCCTTGCACTGCCGATGTGCTCTCCGAAGCTTTAAACCATGTCTCGGTGGCCGCACAGACATCAGTATTCTCTAGGGTAAGTGGAACTTGTAGGAAGTGGAGGTTTTTTTTTGTTTAGACTTCTAGCACCGAGCAGTAACACCTTTAGATTTTCTTGGTTTTGATTTTAAGTTTGGCATTGGCTTAAAAAGGCACTCTGGGGGATGACAATGTTTTAACTAATATTTTAAAGTCTAGAGGGGTGAGGTACAGACCATCCCTGGCTAAGCAACATGGTCTGTCAACCACCTCCTACCATGCTGACAAATATTGCACCCACTTAGAATGACACTAGAAACAAAGCCAGTTATTAAATTCAGTCATCTTCTGTTTGTATCATGGCATCATCCTTGGAGAAGATAACATGCTGCTCAGTGATAGGCTCATAACAGCCTGGGACACATTTTGAGAGCTGCATGATGTCTCTCTTCAAACAGTTTAGGAAAAGTATGTCTCCAGTCACTTACACCCACATGGACAATGACTTAACTCACATTGGTACCTATGGTCCAATGACCTGAGTGCATGCATAACTTGGTAGATCCTGGCCCCTGATATGCAACTGACCGTGACTTTCCCCTTACTCAGTCTTGCGAAAGGGACATCAGTGTGTCTCACAATGGAGTCTCCAATGACCAGAATGGTGGACTGTCTGGTGGCTTATGGACTTAGAAGTTGAGGCTCCATGAGATGTGGATGCATGTGCTCATGTCAGTGTGGTTTTGAAAGAGTGTATTCAGGGCAGCATAGAGTATTTGTTACATGTACTTTGTCTAGGAGGTCTTTGGGGGTTTAGAAAGGCTACATTTAAGTGTCTCAGAATATGTTGATCTATGTGTCTGCTTTGAAGTGTGTGTGATGAGTGATGTGTGTGTACTGCAGACAATCTGCTAGACATTATGAGTGCTTTTATGTGAGAGCTTTGCCTCCAGTGACATTGTGTAAATACATCTCTCACACATTGTATTAATTTGGTTGAGAATTAACTGATTGTCAGTAAACATGAGGCAATTTTTACATTGCCTCAGGATGCCTATATTCAGCAAACTGGTAACGGAGATAGTGGGAAAGTTCATATCCACAGCAACAGACCCTTTTTAATTGATTAGGTGGTAGAATTAAGAATATAAAGTAATGCCAGGAGAATCTGGTTTGCAACTCTTGAGGCAGTGAGTTTCACTCCAAACAGGTTGCCTTGTGTGCAACTAAGTATTGGTGAGATTTCAAGAGTGCTTTTACAAGAAAATTGTCAACTCAAAGTGTATGCAACTATACAGCCACTGCCAAACACTTGAGAAGAAACTAAGAAGAAGACCATGATGATTTACGGATAAAGTTTTCAGGAATATATTCTGAAGTTAAGTTAGACAGAAGCAAATCAAGCAGTACTTACCTGAAAGAAAGAATTACCTTTCTCAAAAACGATGAAAAGAGGGGATTCCTGAATGGTTACTGCCCGGGTACTACTAGTACTGTTCTCACCACAGCATCCCACTGCTGGGGATATAATGCTTTTTTTGCTTCTTCTCTCACCAGACGCAAAACAGTAGCACCAATAACAAGATGAAAAGAAGGCCAGAGGCTCATTGCTGATCTACTGTCTTGTCCCAGATGATGCAAGGGTCTGTAGGCTTGTTGCAGCCTTTTCCTGGTAGATGCTTTGAACAGCAACCAGACCAATCAGGAAGGTCCAAAACAGACACTCGCTGCTCAATCAGAAACGGTCAGGAATCAATGTTCTCTACTCTTCCCTCGCCAGGAGCAAAACATAAGCACCATGCTGGCACCAATGCAGCAGTTATTAGGCTTTCTGTTGATCAACAGTCTCCATTAAATATTGTCCCTATGCTCCTTCTCTCACCAGGATCACAACAGAAACACTAATCCCAAGATGACTACTGAGAGGCAAAATGTGGGCTCTCCAACAAATGGTGTTGATCCATAAAAGGATATAGGAGTTCTAGATACAGTATCAGAGTTTTCTGCAATATTTATATGTTAAAAAGAAAAGAAACACTTTATCGCAGCAAACACCAGGGCATTTTTCAGTTTTCAAGCCTTAGCATTTGCAAAACACAATTGCCCAAATGAAGACTGCCCTGTAAAAAGACAGACGTGGTAAACCTAATAAAAGCAAGAAAACTGGATAATGCAAAATAATATATTAAGAGCAAAGCTTTCAGGGTGAAAAACCCTTCATCAGTGTATAACCAGAGTTAAAAACATTCAGCTTATAAGTAATCACACACAGCCATAATCAAACAATTAACAATCAATTAAAATTCAATTAAAACCTTAAAGTGAAATACAACTAATGCAAGCACATTTTGATTAATGCCTGGTAGAACATTAGCATTCATTCTCAATATCCACTCATATTCTTTAATTTCCAACCTATTATTTAAGGCACCTTTTCTTATATTAACAGTAACCCTATCAATCACCATAAACATAAAAATGCGGTCATCACCAAATTCATTGGTATATTTAGCTAGGGAATTGGTCATATCATTTCTCCTAGTATCAGATCTACTCAAACTAGCTGGCCCATTTTGTGGCAAAACAGCTATCATGTGATAAGCATTCACAAAAAAGTAATGTGCGAACACTGGAACTAACATCTACCATATGTAGCATACACAATGATGCACTATTTAAAAAGTGCAGTTGTGTAAGTAAACTTACTATAATAGAAGATGTTCGAATGATCTTTACTGCAGTAGCCTCAGCTATAAGGGTAAATGCTGCTAAGGATATATAACAACTGTACAGCTTCCAAAGCTTCAAGAGAACGTTCCATGTACTCAAACTATTATTCAGTTTGCGCCGAGCTGAAGAAAAAGAGAAGTTTGGGAGCTTCAGAGTTTTCATGCCAACTTTCAGAGGAACGCTGGAGCCCTGAAAAGTAAATGCTAGGAAATTAAAGTTAGAGGGTCCATATCCTGGAAATAAGAACACACAAAAATAAGGGGGCTGAAGTGAGGACACAGCTACTGCATCAGTGATCATCCAAACATCCACCGTCACTGTAATTTTACTTACACAACTATGATTTGTTTATCATTAGGATTACTGCTGCAGCAGCCTTAGCTATATGGGTCGATTACCATAGCTTAAACTGACTGCGAGGGGTAAGGACGAGGGTTCAGGAACCCCAGGGGAACAGTCCTAGCAAAGCTTGTCCTAGACCTGAAAAAGGAATTCAGTCTGTAGTGCTTTGTAAAGCTAGGAGGTCCAATTTCCTGCTTCTAAAATACTTCTACAATCCAACTCTCTCCAAAAAGCTACAAATAAAACCAAGGCCCTGGTAAAATAAGCCATGACCCTGCCTGGAATTGCCTTGCTGTGGTGTGTAAAGCAAAAGGTAATAGCATGGGACAACCATTTGGAAATGGTCTGCCTTGACACAGGCTGTCCTTTTTTTAACCTTCACTGGAAATGAATAACTGGTCAGAGTTTCTAAAAGACTTTTTTTCTGTCAAGACAGGACCTGGCATGTCTGTGGATAGCCATGGTATGAAGCATCATCCTTTCTCCCTTGTTTTTACATTCTGGATAGAAGATAACAAGACGGATAGCTTGACTCAAAGTAAACTCAGATACCACTTTAGGCATAAATGAGGCTTAGTTTTAAGGAAACATCATCTTTGAGGAAAATCAGATAATATGACCCATCATAAGAGCATGGAGCTCAAATACTCTTCTTGCAAAGGCCAGAGCAATCGTTATCACTATTTTTCATGTTAAGAACCTCATACCAGGCATGATGAACTAGTTCAAATGGAACAAAAGTTATTTTTTCCAAGACAAAGTTAAGATCCAAAGGAGGAGCCACCTGTTTTCTAGAAGACTTGGTATGCAACATCCACTGTGAAAAAGATACTTGTCATTTATTAACATTACAATTTATAAATATGTTTTATAATTTGAATATTAATAAGAAGAAAATTCTGAATGATTATTAATGAAAGATTTATTGAGGAGATACATGAAAGTGGATGGTGGGAGGTGCAGTGCTGATAATGTGCTCTAATTCATCTTTCTGATATGTTATAAATGGCAGAGACAGATTAAAGTTTTACAAGTACGGCTACACAGGAAGCAAATACAGCTTAGAAATTAATTGATGAAATGTTATTGAAGTTGTTGGTAAATAAAGTTATTACTAAAGAAATATTTTATATGTCTTTCATACGATATTTCGAATAGCTGAGGTACATGGTGATATTTGCAAACAACGATTTAGACCAATTATAGTTGCAGAAGGTTTCAAAACAGAACCTGAGGCAATGGTAGCAGAAAAAATTGTATATCCATTACCAATGAGAATGCTACCTAATGTAAAGGATTCATTTAATTTTATTAGTAAACTGAGACCCTTGAAATACAGTCACAGTGTTTTTAAGTAACATATGATGTGAAGTCTTTATACACTGTGAATCCTCAAAAAGAAATTAATTAATTAATTAATTAAATAATAGAAAACAATGGTTAAACAGAAAAGCACTGAAGGTAGTGGATTACTTAAGTGATAATTTAATAAATGCATTTAAAAACAAAAAAAGTACCACACAGAGTATCTGTATTTTAAGATGCATTGCTCTATCACAAAAATAAATTATTAGATATTAAGGCTTCAAATGATGGTTAAAAGAACAATCTGATACTAGATTATTTAAGAATTATGAACTTTTTAAAAAATATGAAATTTATATAGAGAGAGGGTAACCTGATTAAGATGCTGACAGTGTGTTAAACATGGTGGAAAATGAAAGGTAATAAACACAGGAAAGTAATTTATTAGAATGAAAATGTGACTGTAGGTCAGACTTTAAATATAATGTCTCGGAGTCATCAAAATGGAGGCAGAGGTCAGGGGCAATACACATAAAAAACTAACATTATTATCAGCAATAACTGGAAACTCAGTTTTAGCAAAAATTGTTGAACACACGAGTTTTTCAGTGAAAAATGGCATATGTTTAAGTCTGTGCTTTAGAAAAGAAGAAATGATAAAGTGAAATTCTGTTGTACTTTGACATCAAAAGATACAATCAGTTATGAAAAATGTAAGATGTGCAAATACGGATCTCATGACAAGACGTACAGTGGATATAAAAAGTGCACACAGCCCTGTTAAAATGCCAGGTTTATGTGATATGAGACCACAATAAATCATTTCAAAACTTTTCCCACCATTAATGTGACCTATAACCTGTACAATTCAAATGAAAAACAAACTAATCTGTTAGGGGAATAAATATAAAAAAATAAAAAAAACGTACAATAAGCTGGATGCATACGTGTGCACACCTTTAAACTAATACTTTCTTGAAGCACCTACTGATTTTATTACAGCATTCAGTCTTCTTGGGTATACATCTGCCATTAATTAAGGATACTCTGATTAACCCCAAACAAAGTTCAGCTATCCTAGTAGGATTTTCCTGATATTTACTCAGTTGCCTGCTACAGCAAAAGCCATGGTTCGCAGAGAGCTTAAAAAGCATCAAAGGGATCTCATTGTTGAAAGGTATCAGTCAGGAGAAGGGTACAAAAAAATGTCCACAGCATTGGATATACCATGTAACACAGTGAAGACAGTCATCAAAAAGTGGAGAAAATATAGGACAACAGCGACATTGCAAAGAACTGGACGTCCCTCCAAAATTGATGAAAAGACCAAACAAAAACTTGTCAGGGTGGCTGCCAAGAGATCTACAGCAACACCAAATGAACTGCAGAAACTTCTGGCAAGTACTGGTTGTGTACTACGTGTGACAATGATCTCCCGTATTCTCCATATGTCTGAGCTATGGGGAAGGGTTGCAAGACGGAAGCCTTTTCTCACACAGAAAAACATCCAGGCCTGGCTAAAATTTGCAAACAATACACCAAGTCTCCCAAAAGCATGTGGGAAAATGTGTTATGGTCTGATGAGACCAAGGTTGAACTTTTTGGCCACAATTCCAAAAGGTACGTTTGGCACAAAAACAATACTTTGCATCAACAAAAGAACACCATCCCCATGGTGAAGCATGGTGGTAGTGGCAGTATCGTGCTTTGGGGTTGCTTTTCTTCAGCTGGAACTGGAGCTTTAGTCAAGATGGAGGGAATTATGAACAGTTCCAAATACCAGTCACTTTTGGCTAAAACCTTTTGGCATCTGCTAGAAAATTTCACCTTTCAACACGACAATGACCCCAAGCATACATCCAAATCAACAAAAGAATGGCTTCACCAGAAAAAAATTAGAGTTTTGGAATTGCTCAGACAGAGCCCAGACCTAAATCCAATAGAAAACTTGTGGGGTGACCTGAAGAGGGCTGTGTACAAGAGATGTCCTCGCAATCTGACAGACTTAGAGCACTTTTGCAAGGAAGAGTGGGCAAATATTGCCAAGTCAAGAGGTGCCATGCTGATAAGACTCCTAGTCAAGAAGACTGAATGCTGTAATAAAATTAAAAGGTGCTTCAACAAAGTATTACTTTAAGGGTGTGCACACTTATGCAACTAGCTTATTGTATGTTTTTTATTTTTTATATTTTTCCCCTAACAGATTTGTTTGTTTTTCAGTTGAATTGTACAGGTTATAGGTCACATTAAAGATGAGAAAAGTTTTGAAATGATTCATTGTGGTCTCATTTTTATATCACAAAAACCTGGCATTTTAAAAGGGGTGTGTACACTTTTTATATCCACTGTACATGTGCTTTTTATGTGGAAAATAGGGAGGAAGCAGCAACATGTAACTTTAAATGATAGGGCTGGTGACGTACAAAGATAGATGGATGTAAAAGAAGCTTTTTGGCAGATAAAAATAGCTGCTGATTTTGTACCAAGTTAAATAAAATAGTGACTATTAAACTAAGCTAGGAAGTTGAGGTACAAATACTAGATACACTTTAATGATCATAGGAAGTTACTAGGCTATTAGCCCTGAGGCCCTTACAAGCCTAGCCAAGAATTTAGCCCATGTTCCAACAAGTCAGCACCCTATGCCAATGTCCAGCAGGGACACAGAAGGAGTCCCAGGGGTGTATTTTTTGTTCCCCATCCAGTTATCTAGGTTGCACTTAAAATGGTTTAATGAGGTACTCTGCTTGATGTCGAGCGGGAGTCTATTCCAAAAAAGGGGGAGTCTCTGGGACACAAATCTGTCCTGCCAGCAAGTCCTACTGATGTCACAGACCAGGTTGAGGTTGTGTGTGGGTTACTCAAGTGGAGCTTGACTTGCAGATATGCATCAGTCCTATCTGGGTGGGGTCTGATACTGCTTTGTATGCCAATCAGTGCTCACTTCTGAGGAGTCTGTAGGAGACTGAGTAGAGGGACAAGGCTTTTAGCCTACCTGACCAGGGTAGATGTTTGAAGCCCTGGATTCTCCGGATGAGGAACCTCTGTGATCTCTCTAGCTGCTGCATGTGCTTTGTGAGGTACATGCCGAAAGGGGCACTGTACTCAATAATGGGTCTTATAAGGGAAGAATACAGGGATGTTATGACCATTTTGTCCCTGGATGAGATACCCTTACTAATGAGATTGGCCACGTAGAAAGCTTTCCATACAATGGAATCAATATGGTGGTCAAAAGTCAATTTGCTATCAACCTGCGTACCCAAGTCCCTCATGACTGACTGCATGCTTAGTACTTTATTATCAATGTGATAATTTGTGGGGACATCATTCTCCCCAAAAGGGATGATGATGCATTTTTTAACATTCAGTTTGAGGCCATGTTTCTGGCACCAGTCATTTGTTTGGGTGAGACTCTTTTGGAGGATGTCCACATCACTAGGGAAATTGATGATAGCACCCAGCTTGCAGTCATCTGCAAACATGGTCAGCCATAGCCAACTAGATTTGGCCTGCACCTCCGAGAAGTATATCCCAAACAGCAGAGGTCCCAAGATCGATACTTGGGGTACACTGCTTGTTATACAGGTCTACTACTTCAGGTGGATTCCCCTATTTTGACTAGGTGGGTTCCATCAGTGAGCCAGATTGCTACCCATCTGGTAACATATGGATTGATGCCTAGATGAGAGAGTATCTATTATACCTGAGTGGGGAATATCATCAAAGGCTTTGGCCAAGTCAAGGTAGGCAGTGTGCACTGTCTTCCTTTCGTCTATGGCCTTGTTGACTGTCTCAAATAAGTCAACCAAATTTAACAGGCATGGCCTCCCCTTGACAAAACTAATCTCTGTGGGATCAAGTGTCTGGAGGTTGCCAATGTCTTTGTTAATGAGGTCCATGATAATCCGCTCAATGGTCTTGCAGATCAGGTTAGTTAGGCTGATGGGTCTATAATTTCCTCGGTGGACGCTCCACCTTTGTGCAAAGGGATAACAGTAGCTGTCCTCCACTCGGCTGGGATGAAGTCAGCACTCAGGCTTTGGTTGAATAGGGTGCCTAATGTTGCTGCAAGTTCCTGTCTGAGGTCATGTAGGATGCAGTCTAGGATGTTATCGGGTCTAATGGAGGCTGTAGTTTTTGCCTTGGATTGGCAGTGATGTCTTGCTCCCTAGAGATAAGGGTAGGAGGCAGGTACTGGGGATGTCCTGATTTACTGATGGGGGCAGAGGAGTGAAGTTTACACTGAATCTGTCTGCCAGCAGGTTGGCTATATCTACAACATTTGTGTATGTGGTGTCCTTGACCACCAGTTCTGAGCAGATCTGGGTTCTTCACTTGAGACAGCAGACATATGTGAAGAAGGCCTTATGACTGCTTTAGTGGATGTGGCCAGTTTGGACTCGAAGTTTGCTTTTGAGGATTTCACTAGTGCTCTTATTTGCTTGTTCAGGCTAAGGAGAGACTGCTTCCAATTAGGTATCTGCTCTTTCTTGGTCCTAGACAGCAAGTATTTCTTTTTATTATAGAGTTTATTTATTGTAGATGTCCACCAGACAGGTTTACTCTTCCTTGAGAATGATTTCATCCTGGCTAGTATTGTTGAATCCATGCAGCCATATAAATGCTCATATAGTACTTTAGTGTAGGTTTGGATATATGTGCCAGTTCCTATGGAGGGGGAGGGAGCTGTTTATACATTTCCTCAGGAGGTTGTAATCAGCTTTGGAAAAGTTTTTTTGTCTGACCCTAGCTGGGGGGGTGACTTCGAAAGTGATTGCTTTGTGGTCGGATCTTACCAGGGATGACGACACTGTAGGGATGCTGCAGTGGTTACTCATATTGGTTAATACCAAGTCCAAGATATTTTCACCTCTTGTGAGTGTGTCAACCAACTAGTCCAAGACATTTGTATTGACAAAATCAAGGAATCTCTGGGCATTTGTGTTTTGGCATGAGTATTTCTTTCAATCTATAGTTGAATAGTTAAAGTCGCCCAGGATCAGGGTAAAGGGCTGAATCTTGATAGAGCCGAAAGAGGTCCAGATAGGGTAGGTGGGCATCTTGAGTCAGAGTTGGAGGCCTATAGCTAGCTATGATTTGAATAGGGGTCTTGTCAATTGTTAACTGCACCTTAAGTGTTTCCTGTGCATCATACTGTTTGACCAGCCTAGTGGTGTGTATGTCTTTTATATATACTGCAACTCCACCTCCTTTTGTTTTGCTGCCCACAGTTTGAGGTATGAATGAACGACAGGATGAGTAACTGGGTATGGCTAGGGTGCTCTCCGTAACTTTGAACCAGGTTTCTGTGACTGCACAAATGTCAGCTTCTTACTGGGTTAAGAATGCTTGCAGTGAGTGCAGTTTCATGTTTAGACTCCTAGCACTTAGCAGCATGACTTTTAATTTACGTTTTGATGAAATTTTCATGTTGGCAGTTTTGACCTCATGGCATTGCCTAAAAAAGGCATTATGGGGGAGGAAACAGCCTTTGCTAGGAGCCTGAAGCCCAAGGGAGACAGATGCAGGCCATTTTTGGCAAAGCATTGTGGTTTGTCAATCATATCATCCCAGGCTGTCAGGTACTGGATCCCCTTGGAATGACACCAGAAACTAAGCCAAGTGTTAAAGTCAATAATTTTCTGTATGTATTGACGCATCATTCTGGGTGATTGTAGAATGTTGCTTAAGGCTAGGAACATACCTGCCTGGGACACATACTCAGCGAGCTCAATCATGTCTCTCTTCTTACAGTCCAGGGAGGTATGTCTCAAGTCATTCGTTCCAACATGGACTATGACAGTCATAATAGTACCTGCTGAGAAATCTGAGTGCATTGGTGATATGGCAGATTCCGGCACCCGACAAATACTAACTGTGACTTTCTTCTTATCCAGCCTGGTGAGGGGCACATCTGTGCGTCTCACAACGGAGTCTCCTATGACAAATATGTTGGGTTTATGTTTAGGCCTTAGTGACTGTGAGAGACAGATATGTGGACTATGTGTGGTGTGTGGTGTGGTGGGCAGTGGAGTTCACATGTATTTATGCCTCGGAGGTCTCTTTTGTTTGGGTATGATTTTGTTGAGGACCTCCGCATATGTAGGGGTGTGTTAAGGTTCTTATCAAAGGAGGAATCATGTGTTAGAATGAAAATTTGGATGGTGTTTAAGTATGCTCTTTATACATTGTGAACTTGCAAGTTTTTTTCTGATCCAGTCCTTTTTATCGTTTTGGGACAAAAGTGCTAACCTTTATTGTTTTAATAACAGTATCTGGTACATCTGCCCCTGTGCTGTATTTTATTTTATTGTTAGATTATTGCAGCATTTAAATCATCTTTGAGTACTTTTTTAATTACTTTTGTGTGCGTCTCTCTCACTCTGTGTGTGTGTGTGTGTGTGTGTGTGTGTGTGTGTGTGTGTGTGTGTGTGTGTGTGTATGTATATATATATATATATATATATATATATATATATATATGGGTCTACCTGACAACGCCGATGATGAGAACACCGACACCAGAAGATCGAAAACTGAGATGACCGACGGATGAAAACCCCGACGCTGAGAACACCGACATGTGAAAAGGCTGTGTAAGTATGCGGTAGTGACGGACATTAGGGTTAGGGTGCAAGTAAGGTAAGTATGCGATATTGACAGAATCTATGGATAGGGGTCGGTTAAGTGAGTTAGGGTTGGAGTGCAGGTTAGGTGAGTGTGCGATAGTGACCGTATTTAGGGTTAGGGGCGGGTTAAGTGAGTTAGGGTTAGGGCGCGGGTTAGAGGAGTGTGCGATAGTGATGGACCTTAGGGTTAGGGTTTGGGTTAAGGTTATAGATAGTTGTGTATGTAAGGTTTAGTGTGGGTTTGTAAGGATTTTGGTGTGCTTGTGTTGTGTGTGTGCTTTTTGGACAGGGGATTTGTTTTGTTTGTTGATTGTCGGGATTGTGGTGCGTCGGGGCATGTGAGGTTTCATGTTTGTGAACTTTCGGTTATGTGGTGTTGGTGATTTCGTTGTCGGTGTTGTAGTGAGTCGGTGCTGTCAGGTAGACCCATATATATATATATATCTATACACACACACACACACGTATTTGTTTTATATATATATAAAATATATATAGATATATATATATATATATATATATATATGTGTGTATGTGTGCTTGTATGTGTGTGTTTATATGTACCTATGTACATGTGTTGATGTCTATATGTGTGTGTGTATATATATATATATATATATATATATATATATATATATATATACACACACACACACACACATATGTGTGTATATAGTGTGCGGATGTTCTTTTTTTTTTTTTTTTTTATATCATACTGATCACTGCTGCAGTAGTTTTTGCCATATGGGTTATATCCTGCTAAGGATATAACAGAGAGCCAACTTCCAAAGCTTCAAAGGTGTCTTTCATCCACCCAAACCATTATTCAACTCGAGCTGAGCTAAAGAGAAAGAGTGGCTTGGATAACAAGTCCTTCAGAGCATTCTTGCCAGTATCCATTCCTTAAATTCCTCTCTTTTTCAACAGATAGACAGGAAAGTGCCAGTGTCTCATTTTTATTTCAATACCCTGTGTTTTTATTTTAGTTACTACTGGCGCATGATTTGAAATAGTTACTGGGTGCGTATCAAGACCTTCAATTAAATACAAATGCTCTTGTGAAATGTAAATTCTGTTTAGCCTAGCCCAGTTTTTATATTTTTGGGAATAATACGGAAATTCACTCCAAACTGCTATTTCTGAATTCACATCTTCCATGCCAAATATATTCATACATTTTGTGAAACAGGGGCTTTTATGCCAAAGATAGAAAGGTTTTGTCCTGTCTGGAGTATTCCTATTGTAGTTGTCAAATTACCCCCAAGGAACATGCCAGTAGAAAGACACAATGTCCTCATCAATGAAACTAAGTGTAGGGGGGTCAACCAATGGCAAATAGTAGAGCCACAGCTATTAATCACAAATATGTGGCTACACCGTGGAAAAGCTGTGCAGGTGCAGTATGTGAACAGTACCACACTACGATGTTACTATAGTACTCATTATCTCCTCCTGGTTGTGCTAAATTATAGCTCTGTTCAAAGAGACTCTCTTTGAAGAGTACAGCAGTACCACAGCATCAGAGCATACAAAGTGCTTCGCTTGCACAGAAAAGTCATGGAGTAATTACAAATCACTCTTTCTATCCTAGTCCTCTCTACCTAGTCCACTCCAGGAAAAGATACAGAAGGAAGGCAACAGGTATTGCTAATGGACTGCATACTGTGTGATGATCATAGAGTCACATAGAAGAACAACTGTTAATCTGACAAGCTCCATTTCTACGACTAGGTCACACTAGATGCAGTGTATCTGTAATTAGTAAGGCCTTTAATATATACTTCACAGAAAGTTGTTCAGAAAATGGTATTGTATGGAAGCAACGTGTAGAGACAGAAAGAGAAATGGCCGGTAGATATGAAGAAGAAAGTAGACAGTTAAAATGGCATAGTTAAAAGATAAGTCACCGAGTATGCTGGGTAGCACAGACAATGTGTAAAGCCTGATCCCGTCTGCAGCTGGGATAAAATGTGAAAAAAAAATCCAAGGTTATCTTTTTTAGGGAGAATTAGGGAAGGCTTTATGTATTAGAAGGAATACCTCAAAGGAAGACAGAAAAAAGACCGGTATGTTATTGTCACCCCTAGGTTAAATCATCCTGCTGCAGATAGAAATGGCAGTGGCAAAATCTTGCAAAATGCTGTGGTGTATTCTAAGACTAAAAAAAGTTACACATTAGTGAACCCTCTTCTAGAATAGTTCTTTTTTTCTCCTTCTGTCACCAAGACTTCTGTCCAACTACTCTATAGGCCTGTTTATTTTCATTGGGTAACAACCCTACATATCAACTAGTCCCTACAAGGTGAGACGAGAGTGCATCAGGAGTGGTACCCTCATCCATGAGGTGAATTCAGGTTTTCCTGTTCCCAGGCACACTGACGTATACCACATTCTCTATGACAGTGGGCAAAAGGACACTATAAAAGGACTGCTCCACCTCTGAGGTCATATATCCTCAAATTGTGATACCACCCACATGCATGTCCAGCTTATGCCTGCCTTCAAAAGCTCTGGTCTCACCAACAGCATGCCTCATATGTGCACCCCCCATCCCTCCCCCAAAGTAAGAGAAAACAGGCTAAGCATTGCCTTCTTCTGTGTCAACTTATCAAACTTGGGCAACCTGTACTGTAGTTAAACCTTTATTCTTCAAGGCCAACATAACTTGGCTAACTAATGCTACTTCTGGAGACTATGTAGGCACAGTAGCTCAAAACAGTTTAGATTAAGTTGGTGGAACTTTGAACAAAAGAGGAGATGCAAAAGTTCACAGTACTGGAAATGTACAAGTTGGATGAAGAACAGTGAGATACACACACAGAATTACAAAACTGGTAGATAAAGAAATGAAGGACGTGAAGCTAAGATAGGAACATAGATGGCTACTGAAGGAGGGAATGTAAGCACAACTTATTTCACAAAGAGAGTGGTGGACCCTGGAATGCACGACCAAAGAGAGTGTTGCAGTACAGATTTAAAGATGGATTTGTATGGAGCAGGTTGTAAAAGAGCATGGAAGGATTCAAGGATTGCTACAGTACCTTAGTGCACTTACAAAGGTCTGCTGTCAACACTGATATATGGAGTAGCTCCTTTTCATAATTTTGAACATTACGAATTAGAATTTTGCAGGAGATCTGAAATCAGGTGTCTGGTGCTGGATACAATTCCTAATTTTATATGGGAGGCAAAGTCCCTCCATACAAATTCCCGTGCAGAAGGCTTTGCTTCATGCAGCCATAAAGTAATACATCAACTCCATCATTGTTGCTCCTCAACAAAAAAAGGAACTCTTCAAAAAGGGTTTATTTTTGCACTCAGTGATGGCTGAAAAAACATCTGTTCTACCAAATGAACAATATTAAGATATCTGTAATAATCCAGGCATGATCATTTTTACACAGCATTAAGAAACCACTTTGGTACAACACTGGTACAGCATTTCAGGTCAAGTTTTTTGTGGGTCAGTAAGTAGGCACAACCATTACAATGGGAGGGGGTGGCAGTCAACAGTTAAGATATAAAAGGAAGTGCAGATTAACAATGGGTATATAGAGTACTTTACTTAACTAACAAGTAAAAAGTTACAAAGATGTCAATATTATTCAGAAAATACAATATACAATAGTCCTGCTACTTCTCAGGAGTCATTCAGGACAGCGAAATAAACAGGTCTAAGTCAAAGCAGGCAGAAGAAGAAAAAATTAAATTCAATCAATCTGTAATGCATTTACATTTACATATCCCATTACACAAAGAAAGACTTATGGGGACAGATCCACAGCCATGGTGCTAAACTGTATATCAACGATCACCAGAAGTGGAATAGATCCTTAGGAAGACAAAGCATCAACAGTGAAACCCACTGACTAAGAATCTTCAGCAAACATAAGCATGCCAAAATATCCTGAATGAGTAAGAAAAGGCAATATACAGAGGTTATGCCTCTGAATGAGTCTATGGACAAAATCAGCCAGTCTAACTGGAGGTTAGGTCTCAACTGACTATCTTTGTTATTCTACCAGAAGTAAAGGCTATGAGACTGCTTCTTATCTGTTAAGAAAGATGTCGTCTAGCCACAGCCACTTGCTACTGAGAACATGCAGTCTGAGATCTGTGAGCACTACTAGATAAACATATTCAAGAAATGCTGCTAGTAATCTCTTGTACACATGCAGATGTATTGAGACAATCATTTTTTCTCATACCCCCTTTTAAATTATTCAGGGTTGCATGGCAGCCAAAGCCTATTCTAGCAAGCAACAGGCATAAAGCAGAAAACCAATGCTAGATGGGATGCAAGTCCATCACAAGGCACAAACGTACACACAGATACACAGACACACACACAGATACACAGACACAGACACAGACACACACACAGACACACACACACACACACACACACACACACACACACACACACACACACACACACACGCACTCAGTTTAGAAGATCATAAGTCCTTATACCCGTATGACTTTGGGATGTGGGAGAGAACTGAACATGTCAGCAAAAGCCTACAGAGACACAGGAAGGCTCAATACCAGAGGTACCCCAGCTGGGAAATGAACCAGACAACAGATAGCAATGTTAACAGCTGCAACACTATGACATCAAACTAAGTGTAAATGCTGGTGCTTTCTTTTTTGTGTGGTTTTAGCAGAGACTGGCAGGAAGCATGCAAAATTAATATAGAGTAGTGAAAATATGCCATCTAAATAAATCAAACACAAATGGGTCTCACTGTATTTATTTTTTATTTAACATCTGTTTTACTCTGAAAGTCTGACTGGGACAGAGACCCCCGTTTTCAGCAGAGGCCGAAGGTGAAACACTCCAAATGCATGTTTTTGGAATGTGAGAGGAAACCAGAGCACCCACAGGAAACCCACGCAAATGCAGGGAGGACATGCAGACTCTGCACGGAATTTACCCCACACGAGAATCGAACTGGAGAACCTCTTGCTGTGAGGTCACAACGCTAACCACTGCACCACTGCGCAGCCCATGACAATACAACTGAAGACTGTCATATACTATTCTCAGTGCCAGACATCTAAACTGCCACTGTCACATACAAACCATCCACGTACCAGCATCTAGTAGTTCACCTGTAGAACATCTACATCTCTACTTTAGCTGACTGTAGCAGCAATAAATGAAGAAAGGCTGGTAAGTGTAAAACACAAATTCTGTTCTTATATTTACATTACATACATTCAGGTGGCACTATTTTAACTAACACATCTATTATGACATGTGGGCTTTTGTTACATAATAAAACTGACTATGTCTAAAGCAAATCCTTTATTACAACATTAATCAGATATTCCACTGAAAAATAAGAGGGCTTGTGTCATCATAGTACTGCAATGAATAATAAGTGCAAATCTAAACTTCTGATGCCAAATACCTCATCAACGTTCTACTCATAAAGCATGTGCTGTAATTGGAATAAAAGAACACATCGATAACTGTACAGTAACATATTTCAGAAGTTATGGTGGGCTCTGGTCATGGGAAGATATATGAAGACCAAAAGCAAAGTTATATATGAATATGTTGGGAAGCACATATTCCTAAACAAAACTAAAGTTATTATCAGCAACGGTAAATCTAAACTCGGCAATGTGACAAACCATATGAAAGGCAAGAAGCCATAGGCCCTCTGTAAATGAGTAACCTCTTTTCAAGATTACTACAACGTATTAAAGTAGTAACTGCCTCCTCTCTAATAGTCGGGGGGGGGGGTTGAGACTGTCACAATGCATGGGGCTAGCCATTTGTCTTGCTACCAGCTAACAGAAAGGGTAGATAACTCAGACATTTGCATATTGATTTGTAAAGCTATGCCATCCGTTTTGCACAAGATTCAGACTAGTGGAGCCAGTGCCGAGAGACAGTGGTGAATACATTAAAATAATGCATCCACACAGTTTCAGAAAAAAATATAAGCTTTATCAACAGAAACTATAAAAACTACTTCTTGTCAGGAAACTCATTTTAAGCTTGTGAAATTATATACGCAAATCCTTTCTGGTATAAAAAAATATGAACTGGCAAACAGCTGAAGATCAGAACTGGTCAGGTCTATTTTGTCTCCAGCTAGATATCAACCAGTATATGCATACATATAAACACCTAATCATGTCTATTTTATTTATATATAGCAAGTTGCCATCAAATACACAGACATATATAAACTGTTCAACATTTGTCAGGGTTAATGCGAGTTCTATGAGCCTGAAGGACTAAAGAATTTATAAAAATCTTCAGACAACAGGGCAAATTTAAATACAATGCATATAAATAAAGTTCACATTACACAATGCAGTATCAACAGTCCTGCAACTCATGTCCTAATTTACCAAGAAAAGAATGAAAGAGAGACAGCATTACTTCACAAACTACAGATACATAATCCTTGACAAACATTCCAGAAACAGCAGATATAAATGTTTTATTTCATCATTCTCCAGCTTAAGTGCATCAGTCAGTCCACTCAAAGGGATAAATGAAATGTGAACTTGCTCCTTAATTACAATAAGCTGGGGGAAGGGGACACACATTAAAAACAGATGTGAATAATGACTCAGTGGTTTACTTTCTTCTCTTCTAACTGGTTTTGGACTTTCATGCAAAAGACAAGAAAAGCATAGAGAAAAAAGCCCTTTTTGGGCTTTCTGTAACTGTATAACATATATCACTTCAGTCTTGAAAATAAAGATAAGGAAACACCAAGTAACCTGAGAAAAAACATTGCACACAATGTTAATGTTCTCGATGTTTTGGTCTAGCAGAACACAAACCAGAAAAAATAAAGTTTATTACAATTCTGACCACATCAACAGTGTAAGCTAGGATACTGCTTTGTTTTCTGTTATAAGCTGTTTAGCTTGCTGTTTAGCTTTGAACAGTTTAAAATTCTGGGGCAAGAGTCCTAAGAGAATAAGAAACACTGTGTTACTGGACATATTTTGGATTTCTTACCAAATGAAGTCAGACTACAATAGGGAATATGTCTGGTAATGTACTCCTGGATTTCATTTTGACCAGAGCAAACTAAGGTAACATTTCCTTAAAGCAGCTAGCCTGCTCGTCTTTTTGACCCCCCCTTTTTTTGTTAAGAAATTATGCTGCCCATGAGGTTATCAAGTAAGAGCAGCACTTTTAAGTGCTGACTGGTTCTTAGTTGCATCGTAATTCAGCTATGCCATTTCTGACAATGCCACAAACAAGGCTAACATATGGATGTGTGTCTTCTTTATCAAATGCACTGAAAAATGCTGCCCACTCCTTGACTGTGACTCAGGTCCCTGGGATTGGATTAGAAGACCCAGCACTGGATGAGCAAACAGGGGTGATGGAAGTGAGGGGATGGTACACTGTCCATGCCCACTGCATGTCCCACCCACAAGTTGAAGCTGGATGGGCACAAAGGTAGTACTTATAGCAAAACACTGAACCACATTTGATGACTACTTCAACAATGACCTTGCATGGTCAACTCTCACCCACAGTGATGGGGAAATGAATGGATCATCTGGTCAAAGGGGGCTGATGATCAGCAGTAGGTGGAGAGGCAAAGTTTCTCAAAAATATACTGAAAAATGTCATGCTGCTATACGGTATTTCTCAAAGCATAACTAGCTAAGTTATGCTGTGCAACTCTACAAATACTTCTCATTATGCTCTATACTGCATAAAATACAAGGTTGTGAACCGGCAATTAATCGTTTGGCTAGAGCCCTCACTAGTAAACTTTCATCAGAGCAGTCACTCTAGATCTTTATTTATTTCCTTTCATTTGTCATTAACAAATGAAAAAAGTTGTGATAAGACTGCAGAATCCACTCCCAGTTACAGTCCCCCAACATACACACACAGTCTTGGGCTATGGGTAATACAGGAACATACTACCTTTTCAACAGCTGCATTATCAAAAGTGTCTATGGATAACATGGTGAAACGTGTATCCACGGATACTCACCACTGCAAGAATTTTACTCCAATTACATCTTACAAAACAACATTAATGACAGCAAGATACTGCTGTGCAGCTGGCACACAAATTCATCAGGTGGCCAAGATCTGGGCAACTAAACATTTTTATTTATCTTTTAACTGCCTTTTTTGACTTCCAAACATCAAGAAATAAGTTTGCCTGCTCAACTTCACATGGAGCTGAAAACACAGGTTCCCGCTCAATGTTTTTACCCCCATGTAAGTGCCAGATGGAAGGGATCCTCCAAAGATCTGGCCTGGAGCCACTCATTTTTTACTTTTTTTTCAGGTGCTCTAGGCTGTTATATTCAAACAGTTTGTTTAAAGTGTTTTGTCATGCTTGAGTGGCTTACCTTTTGCACCTCTGTATGTGGTACACGAGTGCCAATTACCATCTTCGTTCTTTTTTATAATCCAAGACTAAGAAAAAAAAGCATTTTAAAATCATTTTTCCAGCACTGATTACACTGAGGAGTAAGGGTGATCTTAACCTCACAACTAAGGGAAAACGTAGGATACATCCATAGACTTTATTGGATGCTTGCTGTGCATGCTCAGACATGCATCCATTAAAATATGGACTCATGCCTGACATCACATTACCCGGGGACAACACTAAATTTATTTGGGCTATCACTTCTATATATATATATATATATATATATATATATATATATATATAAAAAAAAAAAAAAGTTTGCAAAGCTTTTTATCGAAACAACGACCCACATAAATACTGGTAGAGTATGGCAAAATGCATAAAAACACTTACCTGACTTGATGCCATGTTGCAGGTTTCCTGTACTTGCTTAATCTAACAAAACTCTAAAGCTTTTGAAAATGCCAAACAACTTGAAATCAGGGACTGTACTAAAGAGTTCCTTAAAAATTATTCTAATATTTCACTGTTGATCAAAGAAAAGAAGTCAAAACACTTGTGAAATAATGACTCAGTCTATATTATGAAGGTAGATAACAGGGTTATTTA
Source organism: Protopterus annectens (assembly GCF_019279795.1). Taxonomy (NCBI): domain Eukaryota; kingdom Metazoa; phylum Chordata; order Ceratodontiformes; family Protopteridae; genus Protopterus; species Protopterus annectens. The sequence continues at coordinate 843,596,837 of NC_056732.1, forward strand.
ATAGTAAAGGACAGAAATGCATGCATTAGCAAAATAGCTCATATATCAGACAGTAACTTCTACAGTGGAATTTTTAGAAGTGTTTCATGCATATAAACAACTGAGGGAATGTTAGAAGATTTGCTTATACAAGGTCTCACAGATGGTATGCTGTTAGAATATTTTAGTGTTTTGAATCCAAGAACGGAATATATTTATGAAATACCCCAAAATCGATAAAGGTGTTTTAGACCCTCATTTAGACCAAGTATGGCAGCTAGATGCTCAAAAAAAGAGCACATTAAAGTGAGAGTGAGACAGTGGAACACCTTTATTCTTGATTTATTTCATAAAATTAATGACATTTGTATCACAGATTATGATAATACTTAATATGTCATATTATAAAATTTAGGTGTGAAAGGGTATGGATGCATTTTTACACAGAATATTAGATACGACAGTAACAAAATTATATGTTCTGAGTTGGTTTTGCAAATAAGTTGTGTTTCAAGATAAAATATACCAGCAAACCAAAGGAGTGGTGAAGATGGTGTTGTGTCACCCATGTTTTGCCATTTTGGTTTTAGCATACTGGGAAACCTGCTTTGTATACAACAGTAATTTTGGCTGAATGCAGAGTCTTAACCCCTTTCCTGACTTTTTTTTAGTCATCTTTGGAAGGGAAATTTATGTCAGTTTGAAATGTCCATTCAATATTTGAGCAGGACTATGATTTTTTAACATTCAGTATTTGAACAGAAGTATTTCATTTTTAAGACTGACTCTAAATGTGGACTGCAATTTTGCTATATTTCTGGGTATGATGATTAGCAGAAGGGATGGTGACGCTAGAACTACTATTAGCTTACACAGAAAACCAATATACAGTAATGGTTTTCCATCTTTTACTAATATGCAGCCCCCAAAACACAGAATTTAACACTGCTAAAAGTTAGGCTATACATACTTCAAGATTAACAGCTGGTAACTGATGCATTTCTACTGAAATTAACACTTTTAAGGACAGATTCATGAATATGGGCTATCTAGCCTGTGAGACTATTAGAGTCAGCAATGAGACTGAGGAGAAGACAGACCTAGTTTATCCAAACTGGGTAACAGGAATTAATATTTAAGACTTACAATGAAGTGACAATGCAGTATATCCATGGTGATGGCATTCAGCGTAGACTTTCACAGCAGCAGAAACATAATTCAGGAATACTGGAGTGTTAGCAGTGCTCTGGATGAAATTAAGAATAATCTTTGGTGAATGTCTGCCTTTACTGTCAAAATAAAATTTAATTTGGGAATGGATATTTATTTAATAAAAGTAGTAACAGTGGTAGTACTGCGGTGGTGGTGCTGCGGTAGCGTTGTCGCCTCACAGACGTTGCCCGTTCGATTCTCAGTTAGAGCGTCTTCTGTGTGTCGACATGCGTGAATGGGCATTCCTTCATTGAAGGTTGTGCGTTAGGCCCGGCAAGCCAGCACGTAAAAATCTACTGCCAATCATTAGCGGACCGGAGTTCTGCTGTGGCGACCCCTAACCGGGAAAAGCCGAAAGACACAAACAAACAAAGTAACAGTGGTGCAAATCAAAATACAGGAAGGAGACATACCACATAATGATTGGTACGTGTAGATAGTGTAGGAACACTGCCAATAGTTTGCGGCGTGACAGTTTGAAAACTACAGGAAAATAGCCTCCAGGGGGGTACTATACTTGTAATACCACATATAATTTATCTTGCTGAATGCAACACCTGTAATTCATACTTTGTACAGTGCACTGTATGACAACTTAGCAGTTTGGGTATATGAATGTGACTTCTTCTTCTAGCTTTTCCTGGTTAGGGGTCACAGCGGATCACCTGTCCGCTCATGATTGGCAGTGGAGTTTTACAGTGTCGATTTGCCAGCCCGGCACCCAACCCTCTACAGAAGGTACACACACACACACACACACACACACACACACACACACACACACACACACGCACGCGCGCGCGCACTCACACCCAGGGCCAATTTAGAGTGTTCAATCCACCTACTGCATGTCTTTAGGATGTGGGAGGAAACCCACGCGACCACAGGGAGGACATGCAGACTCCGCACAGAAGGCACCCCAGCTGAGGATTGAACCAGAGAACCTCTTGCTGTGAGGCAGCAATGCTAACCGGTGCACCACCATGACAGTCCTGGTATATGAATGTGACCATAAAATTAAAAAAAATATTTCTCTTTTATGTGCATTAACAAGAAGAAACAGCTACCAGTGTTGGTGACTTAATAAATCTTTGATTGTAAGGACTACTACTCACAGTTGATTGTAGAATTAATAAAAACCCAGGTTTGAATGATATGTTAAAGTTGAAATCTCAGTTAAAAACAGGTCTTCAAAACATTAATCAGTTAAAGTATTTTGTTAGATTTTCCAGCTAACATGGGTAGCTTCACTCAAAACCTTTCAAAATGGTTGTCCTAATAGAGGGCCTTGCTGTAAAGACAGAGTTAAGGCTATAAATGTTAAGCAAAGGTATGCAAGGAAATCCAAATAGCCAATGCTGTGATATCCTGGTGTGGAAGACTTTTGAGAAATGCTGTCAATGTTGCTTAAGCCCTGACAGAATATGCCTTTGGAGGAGCAGACAATTCCTAGCTTGCCTCATAACAGAATAAGACGCAGTTCATAATCCACTTTGCTAATGTAATCCTGGAAATCTTGTGACCCAGTTTAACTGGCAAAAAACTAAAAAGCTGTCCATCTTTCCTAAATGTTTTAATACAATCCAAGTAAAATCATAGTTGTCTGTGAACATTTAAGCAATTTAATAGGTAATCCCCTTTACTGCAGCACTGCAGAAAAACTACAGGCAAATGACTATACTACTTCAAATTAGTCTGCACTGCCACTTTAGGAAGAAGGAATGGTTTGGTTTTAAGACACACACTTTTTCTGATGGAAAAGAATATAAGGAACTTGCAAGGACAAAGCCTAAACCACCAAAATCCACCTTGCCAAAGTCATAGCCACAAAAAAAAGCTGTCTTTCAAGAAAGGGATATAATATCTGCTAAGTTAGATGGTTCAAAAGGAGGTCTTGAAAGGTTTCAACAACAAAATTTAGGTCCCAAGCTGTTTTGGTCTAGTTAAGGGGGGCCTCGGATGAAAAATACCTTTAGGAAAGTCCTTATGAGCTCTATTTGCAGCTACCAAATGATTTGAAAACCCATCAATCACAGAAGGACAAGATGGCTATCAAGTGAATGTTGATAGAAGAAAAGCTAGTCCCTTTGTTGTATAATTCAGTCAGGAAGATTAAAATCTCATCTAATGCTGCAGATGTTTGGGAGATGTTTCTGTTCTGGGTTCGCAAAGAACCCCCCCGATTTATCCTTGCAACCTTAATAAGGTCCACTACCTCTGGATGGAACTGAGGGTTCCTGGCCCTCATGAAAACTGGAGAAACCAAGAAGTTAGACTGTGGGCTGAATGTCCGGGAGGGGTTTGTGAAAGAGGTAGGGGTCACTTCCTTAGATGAGGTCACAGCAAGGTCACCAAGTCTGACAATGTCAGAATACTGTATGAGAATTAGATTGGCCTTGCATTCTCTGGCTTTCTGTAGGAGTCTCAGAATTAGCAGAAGAGGGAGAAGGCACAGAATGGGTGGCCATTCCTGGAAGAATGGGCCTCTTGGTGACTGTCCTTCTGGAATGAACTATGCTGAAGAAGGTGAATAACAAAGCAAAAAGATCACAATAAGTTTGTCCATATTTCTTGAATATGGTTTGTTTGTGGGGAAGTAGAATCTAAGTGCTCAGTTTGTCCACAATCTCGTTGCTGGTTCCTGGCAGGTGCACTGCTGTTAGAAAGTGGTGCAAAGTCAGTGTTCATTCCCACACTCTCATTGCTTCTTTTCATGGAGGGCAATACTGCGTACCCCCTTGCTTGATGTACCACACTACTGCCATGCTGTCTGACTGAATGGTAAGTGCACCCCAAGGGACCACAGCCTGAAATACCCGGAATGTTAGGATGACTGCGCTCATCTCGAGAACACTGTGTAAAATACTGATAATACGGCTAATATTAAGTTTAAGCCATTTTATTACTGTGTTGAAAACTGAGTTCATACATGCACAAGCCATAACATCCCACATATTGTACCAACTATGTAACAGAAGAACCCCCACACAAAAAAAGAAAAGAAAGCCAAGAAATGCAGTGCAAGTATTCATTGTATTTATATCATGCCTTCACTAATCCCTCATAAGTGAAGTGCTACATAAAAAAGGAAGAAAACATACACATCTTCTGACATTAACCTTGTAGGATACATACTCTCCACCAATAATACCAACTGAAATGATTAGACCCTGAACATTTAGGAAGCAAAAAAAAGAGGGTGATGGAAGGGATGACATCCATGAAAACCATGATACTCCATCTCCTCATAACATACTGTGGAGTTTAATATAAAAAGACATGGTACACCTCTGCAAAGCTCCTAAGCAGGTGAATGCCTTGTGGATGTGCTACTTTCAAAAGAGTACTCTATACCTTTCACACTAACTCACCCCCTTCAGTTAAAAGTCACTCCAAAAAAGGGGACAATTAATAAGACCAGGGCTGGGAGCCTACACTGGGCATTAGGCTGTTAGGACTCTCATTAAATGTTATCATTTACCCTTGATAAACACAAAGTAAACAGTCTGAAAGCAAAAAGGGAAATCAGAAATTTGTCTACTTCAATGATGCAAAAACGAGATCACTATAATGCATCCCTACCAGTAACTCCTCTTTACAATGCACAGGCCTTCTAGTCTTACTGAGGTGAAGAAAAAAATTATGTTGAGTGTGTACACCAAAATTCACAAGGCATGCTTCAATATCAGACTTCAATTTTAATTGCAATTTACTTACTTACATATATCAACCAGAGTAAGAGCAGCAATCAGCATGGACCAATTTCAGACCACCCAGAGAAACATAAGAAAAGTAAATACCAAAACAATTTGAGAAACAGTGCAGCTAAAAATAGTAAGATTAGCTAAATTAATAATAACTAGTGAGTATAGGACTAATAGGAAAGCATCATTAGTTTTAGCATTGTTGCAGTGAATGCTGACATTTTGAAATCAATTTACTGAAACTACTTTCAGTAATATTTCACTTTTCTCCACTGTTGTGCAAGTTTGGAGTAAATATACACATGGCCACAAAATTACCTTACTCTGAAGTTAGCTGAAAGTGCATTGGTTACAGAAGATTAATAAATTGCTGGAAGTGTTGCTGATCTATCAGCATGAATCTGGACCAACTTATCAGTTTTCCATTGCTAACATAAGATCTCAAATTATCCACAGTGCTCCTAGACACTATATAGGAAAGATGTAAAAATGTGTACATTTTATCAAGGGATAGCATGCACCCACCATTTGTTTTTGGCAATACTATAAAAAATCAAATGGCCAGTGTGGCCAAGCAAAATACAGAGGATGACAATATGTTCATTCAAACTGAAAACATGGTGAAAGATTTTAATAACAGAGGTTACCGGTTAAATAAGCTTCAAGAGAAAGAATGAAACTCTGAATGACAGAAGGTTCTCTTTAAGATCTATTTTTTTCTGAGTATAATACGGATACAGATAATTATAAAGCAGTGAAAAAGGCCACTAGGAGCTGTAGATGTATTTTAACTTTTGATTGAAAACATATTATTAAGAAACATTGGCTGATTTGTCACAAGTCCCTGAACTGAAAGACATTTACAATGAAGGTCCTTCCTTCGGTTATGAGGTCTACCACTCTGAAAAACAGACTGTACTACAAGAAACAAGAGCTACGTATTCCACTAACAGAAAGGGCACACACACTTGTAATAAACGTAGTTGCTGTAAATACATACATACCAATAAAACTATACTTTTTTTTTCAAACACTTTTATTGAGTTATCACTTGTGACATAGGCATATTTACATTCATATAAAAATAATTGGTATTTACATATTATCGCAACCAGATTTTTGTGATAATACCACTTGCTTCCCGGTGTGTAAATGTAACCACAGATGTATGCAGAATCACAATGGCAATGTTAACTTTATGAAAAACATTGTTTAGGTAGGAAGAAAAGTGTACAATTTAAAAAACGACTTTGTCTGAAGCTATGCCGTTTTCCAACATCATGTCCCTCGTAACACATTTTCTACGCCAGTTATACAAGTATGCTGCCCAAAACATCCAGAAAACATCCACAAGTATGCTGTCCAAAACATCCAGAAAATATTCCAAGAGTAACTACTATCCATCTGAAAACAAAAAATAATCCGTTACTGTCAAATACTCCATAAATGTTTATTGTAGTACCACCTAACACCACATGTAATATTAAGTTTATCATCCGTTCTACAAGTACTTTATCTCTTTGTTATTCTCTTTAACTTAAATTCTTTTCAAATGTTTGTAAAATAAAGCCAGTAATTTACCCCCAAAATTTGCTGCTCTTGATGTCTTATTGTCTGAAAAATGTATTGTCAACTTTCGAATAATCCTTCTTGCAGTACAGCAGAAGTTCATCCAAACATTTCCCAGGCGTTCTCGTTTCATTTCCTGCAGTACGACAGCAGTGTAACCAATTTTGAAGTATGCAAAGCAGGATTCACATTTCCGCATTAATTTAGCTTACAAATTTGGGACAAGCTAGGTTGTATCCACAGAAAACATCAAATTCAACCTTACGTTTAATCCCGCAATCCGTTTTTGGGTCAACAAGCGTTATTACCGCAACCGTGAAAATCTGGTTGCAATAATACGCAAGTACCAAGTAATCAAACTATATTAACATGAAAAACATTACACTTCACATATATTGCTATATATCATATAACCTAAGCAATATTATTCAATCCCCATTTTTTGCATTTTTTTTTAAAACAAGAAACATCTTCATTAAACCATCACTTACTACATAGGCAATCATACATTTATATAAATGAAAACAACCACCAGCAACACAATCCTAGTCACAAGCATTTTACATCACAAACCATACTGACACACTCCCAGTTGCAAACATTATACATCACCTAAGATCTACCCAATCTTTTTCACTCAGACATTACATAGCTCATTTAAGTCCTGCTGCCTTTTAGGCCTCATTCCTCCCTTGCATGTATTGTTCCCACAATTCCCATTTTTTCCTATGTAGTTTGCTCCTACCTTTTTCTAAACATCTCAATTCCATTTGTTTTATCTCTGTTACTATATTCATTACTTCCAGTACAGTTGGTTGAGGTTCTGATTTCCATTTTCTAGTAATTCCTTTTTTGGCAGCCACCATTATTAGACACAGCAAGGCCTTACCATGTGTAGGCAATTCCGAGTCTGTATCTTAGCTCAGAAAAATCATCTCCCTCGTCAGACCAATCAGTTCACCCAGTATATCCGACAATGCATCCCACAGGGAATCCTTAAAGTCCGCCAACATACTGCAATCCCAGAAAATATGTACCTAATTTCCTCTTTCTTCCCTTTCACACCTCCCACATTTACTGCCTACCTGAGGAAAAATTCTCGGAGTTTACTTGGGGTATAACAATATCTACAGTATGTAAACATTTCCAAGCTAAAATCCTAAATCTTATAGATTTTGTTGCATATTTGGGAGACATATGCATACCCTCCCATTGTTTCTTTGTGAATTGCTTATACAGTCTCTCTTCCCAATCCTTTCTAACCACCTTTGATCAATTCTCATAGTTATACTGCAATATTTTATATGCTCTACTAATTATTCCTTTTTTAATGGCAGCTTCTGTTCTATATTCTATCAAAAATTCTACCAGTGCTGGTCTTTCATTTACGATACCTCCCATTTATTTCTCCTTGCCTATACTCTGATATCAATCCCTGACAGGGAAGGCAATCTCTAACCTGCAGTCCAAATAAACTCTTGGCATCTTCCCATTCTATCATCTTTCCCTCTCTAGTTATTTGCTCCCAATACCTTGGTTCCTTTGCCAGTTTTCTTCAATAAATTCCAGCCCCCTCTTGCCTATTGTTTGTATCCTTAATCGCAGTCATCCCTATTGGCAGAATCTCCTTTCTCCATTCCTGTGTTGGTTTAGATCTTAGAATACTTTCTGCTGCTTTATGGCTATTATATTCTGCATGATTATTTTTATTCTCCTTAAAGGCCTGCATCCAAAATCCCAGTCTCTCCTTGTTTCCTGAGCTTCCCCCTGTTTCATCATCCCTTTCCACTTTGAATTATAGATTTCTGCTTGTCCTATGTATAAGAGTCTTAACTGTGCAGCTCTGAAATACCCCTTCAAATTGGGTAATCCCAATCTGCCATGTTCTACTGGAAGAATCAGCTTATCCCACTTCACTCTTGCCATCTTCCCCTCCCAGATAAAGTCCTTCAGCTCTTTATTAATTGCTACCCACAACTTCTCATCTGGTTGATAAAAATATGCCTGACCTATGTATAAGACTAAAGGGGCTAAAATTATTTAACTGCCTGTATCTTACTATCTATATCCATATAACAAAGGTTCCATTTTCCCATTTTTTGGATTATCTTTTGTTTAGTCACTTCCCACATATCCTTAGCTGCCACACTAGAATTATTTATTTTATCATGTCCTCATAAATATGGGTATTCCTGAACCAGTTCATGTGTGGGTGCATAGTTTACCGCTATTGCCTTTGTTTTAGCTTCATTAATTTTGCATCCCAAAAATATCTGAAACTGTCTCAAAGTGTTCCACAACACTGTAATGTCTTTTTCTGGTTTTGTCGGGTACAAAATATCATCATCTGCAAATAAAGCCAGCTTTTCTTGACTACCACAGCAATTATATCATTGAATTTCTGAGTCCCTTATTTTCTTTGCCAGTGGTTCTAAATATAATGAAAATAATAAAAGGGAAAGAGGACACCCCTGCTTGGTTCCTCTGCTCAAACAGAAATTATCAGAGAGGCCCTCACCCACTTTAATTTTTGCCTTCAATCCCTCATATATTCTCCTAATCAACCTTATAACTGTTTCAGGAAATGAAAATACTTCCACTGCCCTGCCCATAAAGTCCCAGCTTACTCTGTTAAACGCTTTCTTTGGATCAGGACTCACCAACAACAATGGTATTTTCTTACATTATTTAATAAAAGTATACTTCATCCGAAGCATAACACGGTTTTTATTTTACAGGTCTACGGCACTTGTGAGACAAAAAACATTGTCTATTTGGCCAAATGTTGTAAGCGTCCTGCCTATTATATAGATAAAAAACAAACTAAAGGTTTAAAGACTGAATATGTAATCATTTATCAGACATTAAGAGGAAAGTGGAAAATAACCTGCTATATAAGCATATACAACACACAGATAATAAACATTGTTTACAATGTTTATTATCTAAGTGTTATATTCATGCATGCTAGGGGAGGTAATTTGAAGAATCAAACTGAAAATGAAGAAAATAAATGCATTTTGAGATTTAGGGCACAGCACCCACCTGGACTGAATGAGTTTTTCAGTATTAAACCTGTATTAAAGGAGTTACAGAATAAAGCATAATAATGCACCTGTCCCTTTAACTTTGATTTTAAGCTTTATATTTTAATTAATTAATTGATTTTAAAGTCACATGGTTTTAGAGTTGTATAAAAAGGTGTACGTTTGATTGTGATTATGTTGTACTGCCTGATAAAGCGTTCTATACGTGAAAATTCTACTTGTATTAAATGTATTATTTGGCTCGTGGCTCTGGACTGCTTGTTTTATCTTTGTTCTGTGACTTGTATTTTCTGGACTCATATCTCAGGTTGTTTTTATCTGATTCTACTTTTGTTTGCATTCAGACCAATACATTGTATAATGTAGTTACTTATTTATTTTACGTTATTTGCTAATGGGTTGAGTAAACTGGTATTTCTCGGAACCTATTTGTCCAAACTTGCACCTCAAGTACAAGAGTAAATATAACATCAGAATGGAAAGTTTAGTACATTCAACCATTGTACTTTTGGGAGGCAGGAGGAAACTTGAGCATCCAGGGAAATCCCACAAAGGCATTGGCAAAATATGCAAAACTCAACAAAGGCAGTGGCTGCAGATCAGGATTGAGTCCAAGGTCCTGGAGCTGTGCATCACATATTTTACCCAAGCCACCAAGCTGAAGTAACTATTCACTGCACCCGCAAAACATACAACAGCAGCTCATATGGTTACTGCTTGATATTTAGCAACTGACATTGTTTCCACTTATGTGACTGGCTACAATTATGAATGGGGGAGGTGAGGCAGGGACATGATGAAACAACTTCCCTTTTATTACTATTATACATACTTCATTAAGTTGCAACACCCCACCTCCCCACAAAAGAAAAAAAAATCTCTTAATATCATCGATATATTCTGAGATTTTATTTGCAACAGAAAACTGCTAAAATGATTGACATAACCATGCCAGTTATCCAAATACCAAGTTCAAGGTCAGAGACTCAGCCACAGAACAATGTGATTCTTTATGCTTTCTTGACTTGGTATTATAATAATAATAATAATAACAATAATAATATAACCCTTCTACTATGCCAGTGAACTCTTTTCATGGAAAATCCAAAGTGGCATTCATACTGACCAGACAAGAGCACCTACTCTGGGGATGAAGGGGTGCAGAAGAGACGCAAGATGGAGGAACAGAGAGAATAACTGGACAATATGCAGGAAATAGGTCTAAAAATGGATGCTCTGCAAATGTGTCTTTACATGTGGACGTTACAATGTATGTGGAGGTGGATTTTTCATGGTGTGAAATTACTGTTCTTTGGCAAGGTAGTCTGGAAAATGCTGTTTTACAGAAAATGAAGGATGATAAAGATTTGAGTGCTGAACTGGCTTTAGCTTGGTCAGAGGCAGTGGATAAATACTTTCCTGTTACAATGACTTAGGACCCAGATGCAGAGGCTGCTGGTGGAGAGTTGGAGGTATTTTTAAATGCACAAGGAGAAAACATGACTTAGGAAGTTGCTACCATCAGTAGTGAAGAAGGAATGTCAAAAAAAGGAAAAAAAACTCTAGAGAAACTGGGAAATAAAAAAAAACATATGCGGCTCCTATACTTCTGACAAATGAGACAGTATAATGCAGCAGAGTATAAAACAAAGAAATGAGACAACTTGTAGTGAGAGTTCAGAGCGGGAATGGAGATGCTGTTAATAGGTATGTTCAGTGAAATTCTCTAGAGATTCCACATGGCTTTTCCTGGTATGGATGTAAGGGCTCTGATTCATTTGGGGTCAGTGTCCTTCTGTGAAATAGCATTAAAGACTTTTGCACTAGCAGTAAAGTTTCTGACTGCCAAAAAAAAATCCTTTTGTGAGCTGCGGAAGGGATACATAGCCACTTGGAATACTGCTTTGCTCACAAAAAATTGTGGTGAAGTTCACAATGACAGATGTGACTGAACATGAGCCAAAGGAACATTCTGAACTGAAATGCCAGACTGTTTTTGAAATTAATTAATGACCGATGAAAGACATTTATGGAATGGGGTGTGGGAGGTTTGGGTTGATTTAGATGATGTTGATGGCAGAGTGCAACATTTGTCCAGTGTTATTTTTTGTTTAATGGAAAGAAAGAAATGGTAAAATGTTGGAGGCAACCAAAAACATTTTTTCCCCTGTGGTGCTAATGATCTTTTGATACAAGTCTGCCCTGACGTAAGAAATTGGACATTCAACTGAAGACTCAAATGACTTGCAGAAAATGTGAGGGAGGGGAGCACTTTTGATTTAACTGTTAATTATTGCTTGAATCTGCTGAAAATGATAAAACAACTGTGGGGGTGGAAGAAGGTATTGTACAAGATAACGTGGATTTTGATAAAAAACATTACATATGAGCTGCACAAGGAGGAATAGAATGAAGTGGAGAACGAAAATAAGGAAAGTACAGAGTAGTACTATAATGTTCAAACACAAAATAACCTCCCAGGTGAAAGATAACCACAAAGCTACCTCCACAAAGGGTCCATTCAGCAGCAGAATCCCCCAGGGCTCTGCGCTAGGCCCACTCCTCTTTGGCATTTACTTCTCACATATCAAAGCCAATGTCAAAAGCCTCTGCCTAACCAAGTTCACAGATTATTGCAAACTGGAAGCAGTCATTGAACCCCACCGAGACAAAATGCCCTTCAGAAGTTCTAAAACAAACGCTTCGTGCCAAAACTCAATACCAAGAAATGCATCACAGTACGTTTTGGGATGTCTGCCACTCCAGGTAACTATGTCATCAATAAAACACTTTTAAAAAGTTGATTCACCAGTCAGTGATACTTGAACTCATTTAGACAGTAACCTACATAAGCAAGGTCATTACATCTGGGTCCAGAGAAGTTATCATACCACTGTACTCGGCCATCATTAGGCCCATCTTCGAGTATAACACCTCCTTTAGTATGTACCTGACCAGATACATGCAGCAACTGGAACATCCACAAAGGTTCCTTACAAAAACAATACAAGGTGTAAACACAATGTCCTACGCCAATCGCCTCAAAGGTCTTTCTCTTTACTCAGTATAATACATACTTCTGAGAGGTGATATTTGTCTGGCATACAAGGCATTCCTGGACCCTGGACCCTGTCTTGATGAATCTTTTACATAACCACAAAACAAACAGCATCATAACTACTAGATTAAAAAAAACTAAATTTTGATTGTTACATAAATAGGGCATGTTGGAGAGACATATATGATTCTCATACAATTCCCATTCTCTGGAACAGGCTCCCCATCCATATGAAGCAGAGATTGGGAACTGAAAATTCACCCCTGGTCTGGCTTCTATGTTTCTGAAGAACACAGGTAATCGGTAAAAATCCCCATATAAATCAAATATAAATCAAATTTGTGGGCTACATTTAGATTCCACCACTAGGCTTTTAAGGGCCCTAGTGGTCCTTAGCCTAGTAGACACCTATGAATCTGTGAACCAATATGTATGATGTTTCAAGCCAAGATGAAAGCAAGGAGAAGGTGGAATTGTGTAATACTACAGGAAACACGGTAAAGAAAATACATTTTTTGTTACATCAAAAGAAACTTGCAAATAACTGGATGGGATAATTTATGTTAATGCAAATGTTTATACCACAAATACTGAACTTAAGACATTTAAAACTACTGAAATGATATCGAGAGGAAAAATCTGATATAATACATTTAGAAAATACTAGATATTTAGATAAGGTACAAAATTCTCATGAAAAAGTTTCTGGATTTAGAAAAGCTTCTCTCACATGTGAAGTTTTAATTTTTGTGAGCTACATTTTTAGTTTACCTGCTGTCACCTAACATCTCCAAAGTGGCAACTTATGTGTCTCAGACATATTTTTGCATGTAAGCGGATCTAGCCATATTCCATGACAGTAAGCAGTACGTGAAAAAAGAAATGGCTCACATAAGTACCAGGCTTTTAAATAATCACCCCCATGGAAACACATAACTGAAAACAAGAAATATAAAACAGAAATTAAGAAATGTTTCTACTATTATACAGAACCTGACTAAATTAATATTACAGTGTTGTGTTCCTGTTGTAATATATTGAAAAACAATTGCACTAATCTGGAAAAAAGTAGAGACTTGTTCTTAAAGAATACAGGGCTTAAAAGTTTGGACTCTGAAACTAGATTTTGAACATTAAATTTAGACACTATAAAGTCTAGAACTGTAAATGCTCTATTTGGTGTTTAAAGCAATGAAGGATACATTTTTGTTTAACATGTTGCTTCTGGAGTAAGGTCATACAGCACAGGACTGAAGATAAATGGGTTAAAGGCACTAAGCTGTCCAAGAACTTTGAAGCCAATGATCCAGAATAAAATTTCAAACTATCAATGTGCTCAAATTAAATTTAAATTATCCACTACCACAGTCCCTCTCCAATACACACCAAACATGCTTATTTCAAAGTCAAGGCACTATATTACTTATTAAGACGTATTTTCTGTAAAATATTTCTGAATGTAGTTACCCTAAGCGAGTTAAAAAGTTGCAGAAACACCAATAAAAGGAGATGCATGATAAAAGTTGTGCATGAAAGACAGATGTCCCTTGAAACACCTAAAATATAAGAACATAACTTTAATGCTTCAATGCTTTTCATATATTTCAAATGTTTAGCTGTGATATGTTTCATAAAGAATTTTTAAATTACTTCCAAATCACCAGTCAAAACAGTGGGGCAAGGTATCAGTATATTTAAGTGCATAACAGTACAATTAACACTCCCTCGTTGCTATTCATACAATTACTAAGGGATGCCTGAGCATTTTACTAAATTTACAATTTAAATATTTTACAAATTCATTACTTATAACTCTTCACTGTTAAATAATGACTGTTCAGTAAGGTACAATGCATTATATGATGACACCAACTTTGACCAATACTTGTTTGGAATGATTAAACTTAATTCCTTAACACATCCTCCACTCATGTTACTTCCAAGACATTTCTTGATGTTACCTTGTCAGTAAAAAGAGACAAATATGCAGTTTTAAGCAACAACTTTTTCCCTTCTCATGTTACCATTTTATCACTTTTTGCAAAAATTTCATATGATGACATTATTGATAGCCTGTTCATAGGTGTGTACTAGGCTAATGGCCCTGGAGCCTTTACAAGCCTAGCCCATAGGATTACCCTTACAACCAAGACTTTATTATTATTTTTCAACAATAAAGTAATCGCATACCAATGTCTTGGCCACATACCTTGAAGATGTGATGGTATGCAAGTGTTTTATTGATGACAAATAGTAATAAGGTTGAGGTTTTAACAGGCTATCAATAGTGTCATAATATGAGATAAACGTGCAGTTGCCTGCAAATCCAGAAATCCAAATTTTAGCAGCGGAATGAACAAAAAAAAAAAAAAGAAAAAAAAGAAAAACAACAAAAAACACTTTGACTGCTTTGACTGAGAGATAGCTCTTTGACATACTCCAAGTGGAACCACAATCAGATGGAATATGCATGCTCCTGTTATAAGACCCATCTTCCTTTTTTATCGGCCAATTAAATATCCACTTTATAACACAGTTAACTCTGTAACTGATAAAGCTATTAATAATCCAATGCTACTGCACCTTGTGAAATATTTTTTGAGACAGGTATGTAATGCCCACCAGAAAAAAAAAATCTGTTTTGTGAAAAATTTAGTGTTGCAAATCATTTACAAAACAATAATATTATCACCCAGTTAGGTCTAAGGAAAGATGTGGATTACAACCCACAAAACAGGGGTTGCTACGTATATTTATGTTCAGCAATCCACACTGTATATTATCCACAGCCCAGTGATGAGCTGCAGGGCTACTCAGCGTTGTATACTACGGCTTGTGGTATACCATACTGTAACTGAGCAATTACTAACACAATCCCACACAAGTACAGAATGGTGCAAGGGCCAAAATCCAAATTCAAAAAACAGCCATTCCAAATCAGATTTTAATATCAGACCATGATATTAAAATGGACAACTCCAATAAAGGAATACCTATACAACATATATTTTATTGTGTTTAATGGAACATGTTCTATGTGTTTTATTTTGGTAATCAATGTTATTTATAGCTTAAGGGGACTGCCATAGGGGCGTCTTTTGTGCCAATATATGCGGACCTGTTTTATGGGTTATGTAGAGGAACAACTCAATTATGATGATTCCCACAATATTTTTTTGGATTCTATGGACATTTGGCGCAGACATTTGGATGATTGTTGGTTGGTTTGGAGGTCGGATTCTACCTATTTACAGGAAATGTGTAGAGTACTGAATGAAAATAAATGGGGGATCCAATTTACGGTCAGCTATCATACTAAATCTATTCAGTTTTTCGATGTATTAGTTATAGTAATGCAATATGGTACTTTGCAAAGTTTGATCTTTAGGAAATATCCTAAATTTAATACTTTATTACATGCCGCCAGCTGTTATCCCAAACACATGAACAACAACATCCCCGAATCTCAATTTAAGAGGCTCAGGAGGATATGTTCGTCTTCTTCGGATTTAAAAGTACATGAGCAGGATTTGGTTTGGAGATTTTGAGAGAGAGGATATTACATTAATGTTATTAATCAAGCTTGCATGTCAACTAAGAAGTGTCTGAATCTTCTTTGTTACAATACTCAGTGAAAAATAAGCAGGTTAAGCAACCTATCCAGTTTATTACTTGTTTTGGGATAACACCACATTTATCAGTGATTTAATATCCAAACATTGGGATATTTTGCTGATGGATGATAAACTTAAAGAAGTTATACCTTCCAAATGTCTCTTTTCTTATAGAAAAAGGAAAACTATGGCTGGTTGGTGTAATCATTATAAAAATATTCACAATATGAGCAAAGAGAAATATCAGTTTGGTTTGGACCAACAAAGATTAGTGGGTTGTTTTCCATGTGGACACTGTAATTTTTGCAAATTTGTCAATAAGGACAAATATTTTACTTCCAAAAATAGTTCTAGAGTATTTCACATTTTGATAAATGGGAATTGCAATACAGACTGGGTGGTATATTTGGCGACTTGTTCTTGCTCAGCAACTTTGTATTGCCTGAAGCTAAGAATGTCTGAATACCTTAGTGAGATACAGTGCACCAGACCTACTAATGCTTTATATAAACACACTTTAAAACATGCTTCAGCACGTTTTAAGTTTACCACTATTGATAGAGTGAGTTTCAAAACCAATAACAAAGTTTAATGGCACTCATTGTTAAATTACAAGGAACAAATGTGGATTATTAAATTAGGGGCATTGTTTGCACGAGGACTTAATGAGCAGCTATGACAGACAATTTCTTAGGGAATTATATTTAAATGTGATGAATTACTGAAAATAGTATGCACTGATGAAGGCTTACAGCCAAAACCGATATGTTGTAAGTTATTCCTTTATTGGAGTTGTCCATTTTAATATCATGGTCTGATATTAAAATCTTATTTGGAAAGCTGACTGAGGGTGCTGGGTGTTTTGTGAATTTGGATACTATACTGTAACTCCAGTGTACATATACAAACAGTGAATTATCAGGATACTTAATGTGTTGCTGTTGCTACACTGAGCACTTACAGCAAATATTCACTTGGCTTATATACTGTCTGAATTATAATTACAACAAACCCTTTTTTCCTGTCTGCACCCTAAGTTGACCATTAAAATACTCATCACCAGTTTATCATCATGTAAAAGCCATGTTACTAGGAGTAAAGGCTCAATGGATGGGGCAGCTCCATTAAGCTATCCTGCCGATTTACAGAAAAAAGTAAAATTGTACATTAACTATTCATGAGAGCTTTTTGCAAAGGCATTTTCCTAAATCACTGAGCCTCTAACAATGTAAGTGCAGGAGCTTTACAACTGGTATCAACACTTTCCAAAGCCCACGGTTCTGAAATGTGACCCCAGTTTGAGTCAATAATAAAGCTTCCATTCTTTCAAAGATCTGAGATATAAGGCTTGTTAAAATAAAAAAGTCTTAAAGTGTAGTTAAAGATGTCAACAAGTTTCACATGTACATATCTCCATTTGTCTAAAACAAAAATATCTGCTACATTTTTACAATGGTTGAACTATGGGTGGCATAGCAGAATCGAGAAAAGTGCCTCAGATCTAGGGGTGGATACTGTTTTACTCCAAGCAGGCAGTCTCAAGGAAACATTAAAAACTGCTGCCTTATCCAAGTAGTACTAATGCAAAAACAGCTGTTTAGAGAAAGCTGGTCTTTCCTTTTTCAAGCAATGCAGTTTAAATTCTCTCTTTGCCAGACACATGATTTTTCTCATATATGCACATGTTCTACAGCCCATGTCTTAGCTAATTTCCCTAGGCTTCATATGCAGCATCACACAAGGCTATATTAAATAAATATTAAAAATAACACAGATGGAAAGGTTCGCACAGATACAGAAAAACAATACTTAAATAATATCACTATATATTCCTGACTGATCTAAAGAATCACTGCCTCCTAGTTCACTTAGTGCAGCAAGGCAAGATTAAGTGGGTAAGTGGTCTTTCTTCTTGTCAGGTTTCACAAGCAGACTGCTCTAAGATTTCTGTCTTATCTGGTATTAAAACATCATTTCAGTGCTGGATTACAGAATGACATCACATACATCTGGTCATCTAACTCTGGTTCCCACACTACCCCCTTCACTAGAAACTAAACCAGAATCTAGCAAATTTGTGTCATAATACACATACATAGAGCTTTGCTAAGATATGTTACAGCATCTGGAAGCTATAAAACCATTTCAAAACTACTCCCTTCCAGGGTAGCAATCAGTTCACCCATAAGGATAATACAGTAGGATTCCTAGCCCTGGTTTTCACAGCCATTTTGCCCCTGGCTGGAATCACAACTATAAGATATGATCGTTATGGTCTAAACCAGGTAATTTAATTTCCAACTATTTTTCAAAGATAGCTGGACTGAGATTAACCTCTTTTCTTTCTGTATCCTCTGTTACAATATACTCATTTCAACAGTTACAATACAGTCTGATATACAGGTATTTATTTTCTGTCCAGCAGGACCCACTGTTGGTACATTTGTTTTAACAGAAGCAGCTTTACAAATACATTTTCAGCACAAGCACCTGCACAAATCAGTTTGATATACAAATGACATATAATTCTTTACAAAACTCCAGCTAGCTAAGCTGGCATGTGTTACACATCTACTGCCCTACTTCTCCTGGCAGAGTTGGCAATACCTCATATCATCACACACAACCCAAACAATCTATATCCTGCTAGTTTCCCGGGGGCTTAACCAAGCAGAGGAGGAAGGGAATATGCATACTCAAGCATACAGGAGAGAAAAGTGGGGTGGAACAGGACACATACTGCTGCATTCCCTCTGAGAAGGGGTGGTGACACAAATGCATATCATGGGGACAGGCTTTTGGCTTACTAAGCCATTTTCCAGTGGCAACCTACACAACAGGTATATATACCAAGACAGAGAGCACATGCAAAGGAAAGACACTGTGGTCTTCAATGGTGAATGAGTAGCTTCTCCTCCTGACAAGGAGTGGGTTAGGACCACTACATCTATCATCATAGTCAGGATACTAGTGTTGATGCAAACATACCCTCATGACTGACTATATGATCCTCCCAAGACAACTCTTGCCATTGTACATCTGGTGGTTAAGTCCCCCGGTATAAAGCAATGAATGGGCTCAGGTCCAGAAGGGGAAGGCATGATGGATGGTAGGTACAGGGGCAAAATGACTGAGGGGAAAAACTCCACTTTGCAAATAGTTATGACTAGACTAGGTTTTCTTTCACTTCTATGGTAGACATAACCGTAAAGCATCTAAAAGACTTCATCAATGGCTATAAACGGGACGATTCACACAAACAAAGAAGGTAATGAAAGCAAACAGAATTCAAACAGGTCAAGTAACAATGTTAAAGTCAACAAAGAACGCTCTTTTATCTAAGATGAAGTGCAAAATTAACATTTTTAACAAAGTCCCTTTGTGTAACTAAATTTACGATACATTTGTATTATACTGCAGATCTAGATAGCATCATGACATGAAGCAGACTAATTATCTGAAAAGATTCCTATCAAAGATGCAGTATAACCAGACAGGTTAAAAGATGAGCAGGGCACAATCAACAACAGTAAAAATACAGGCAAAAGTGTACTATACCACTGTGATTTACCAAACTATCAATTCATAAACAGTGTACATCTTCCTACCAAAACATGATTTCCAGTAAAGCTCTTGATGGAACCATGATTTCAAGTAGGCATCATGATGGAACCAGTAACATAAACAGTAAATGGGGTGTAGAGAAACAGAACAAATAATGATACTATTAATAAAAATATGGTGGTAATACACAGTTTCACTTCCACATGTAAAATTAATTAGGTTATAAAACAATTCATTATAGCCTTTGAGTTTCATTTTACCTCCTAGCTGCTTCTTGACAAATGTTTTTTAGTTAATCGTCAGTTTCACTGCAACTATTATTTTCACAACTTGAAATTTGTGATCAGTGGCACAAAATACACTTTCGGCCTGACCACTTTCTTCTAATATAAAAGCTGAAAGTATTGTCTGAAATTTCTGAAGCACTGAGTGACTAAGGTATCATTAGCCTTCTAAGCTAACAAACAAGCAAATGGCATGGAAGTGTCAAGGTGCAGTAATTAGTAAGACAACTCTCACCTCACTTTAAATGAGTCGCATTACACCATTAAGTTAACAAACCAGGGACAAATAGGAAGAGAAAAAAGAATCAGTTATCTGAAAAAAAAATCATAAATGTGTCTTTTGTGTAACTATAATCATCATATTTTATGCTGTCATTTTACATTTAATTGCTCACCCTGGTACTTTTCTTCACAGAAGCCATCAGTATCCCACAGAGTCAAACACTGAATCTGAAAAAAAACACACTGTGACCGTGGACTTCTACCCTGGTTAGTTTGCAGAGTCGGACTACATGACAAGTTAATTTTTGCAATTATGTTATTTCAAGAATAAATGAAATTATGGGTCATATCCAAATGATTAGAGACGAAATAAAAAATGATAATCATGAAGTCCTTTAAACTTGCCAGGACGCTTATTTAGTCATCTTGGTTTAACTTGTTTATGTAAACAAAGACATCAATTACAAAGTGATTCTGACACCTCCCAACTCTGTCATCCAACATGAACGTTCAGCATTCTTCCAAGTGTAAAATAATCTCGATGTTAAAAAAAAAAATGGAAACGCATTTTTCTTCAAAAACAATTTATATATTCTACAGATCTGCTGAAGTCTGACTACAAGCACTTTAAGCACACAGTCATATAATTAATAGTATTCTTGCATTTTTTTTCAGTCATAAATTATTTGAAAACAAAGTATATATACTCAAACCCACTCTGATGTTGTATAAGTTAGTCTGATGGTATTGTTCAATGGTCTTAACATGAACTCTGATCTGGCATTAAAGCTAAGGGGGCCCAAGGAAATGTTTCACTTTTTGGTTCATGTTTTCAAATGGTTCACTTTTTGCTTCATACTTTCAAACAGCAAAAAAAAAAAAAAAAAAAGAAACAAAATGTATACAAAAGTAAAAAATGCAAATGAAATTTCAAAATTCAGATTTATCTGCCCTATAACTATCTTCAATTAGCCCCGAAACACACAAACAGTGCAATTCTTATCTCTAAAAACACACTGATAGAAAATGACTCTTTGTTTTATTTTTTTTTTTCAAATCATACAATGCTGCTAATGTTAACAGGTTGTACATTTTTACCATCTCTACTATAGTTGCTCCTCTGCTATTCAGCAGATTAAGATAAGTTTTGTATGTTTTTCACACAGGAAAAAAAATGTGGGCTAAAATTTCAACAGACTATCAGATGTAAACCGTATTCTGTAATTTTTACAGTTTGGGCTTATTACATATAACAGTCCAGTTTGTTAAATTCGAAACAGATGCTTTATAAAAAAAATTAAATCTATCATTACAAGGAAGAATACTATCAGTATGTTTACATTAGCATACAAAAGAGATAACAGCACAAAGTGTTTTCTAAAACACCGTGAGCTTGTGTGACTACTTTGGAACTGTTATACAATAAACTCTAGTAGTGGTGCTGCGGTAGCGTTGTCGCCTCACAGCAAGACGTAGTCGCGTTCGATTCTTAGCTAGAGCGTCTTCTGTGTGAAGGCATGCGTGAATGGGCGTGCCTTTGTTGAAGGTTGTGCGTCAGGGCTGGTAACTCGGCACGTAAAAATCCATTACGAAACATTAATGGACTGGAGTTCCGCTGTGGCGACTGCTAACCGAGATAAGCCAAAAGACACAACAACAACATGTAGATCTGTAAAATAGTAATAGTGCAGACAAAAAGAAGAAAGCAATGGACTAAATACGCAAGCGCAGAAAAAAGAATACATCGCCACTGATTATACTGTGTCTACCTTCCTGATTCAGATGTGTTCAATTAACGGTGGGGTAGCTGCATTATTTTATAACTAAAAAGATGCATAAAACAATGCATACATTTTCAAGGGTGCAGCACAGTTAGCTACTCTGCTAATCAATCAATAGCAAAGAAGTCAGTCAGATAAATGCATATTTATTTCTGGTATTGGTATATCTATGCCACGTCTTTGGAATACGCTGCCAATTGATGTGAAGCAGAGCACTTCCATAACACAGTTTGCAATGAAGCTGTACGAGTGGATGGAGTACTGTAAATTCTTACTGGGGATCATGCCCACAACTCTCCTAGACATGGGCAGTCATTAATAAATACAATCTAGTGTACTGACTAGAGTATCTGTGGCATTACACTTGGATGGAACAGCTAAGCTTGAAATGACCTCCAGGTCGATAGCCTAGTAACAGAATAGTTGCGTACCATAACCATAGATGTCCTCCTCTTCTTTAAGTTGCAGTATTCATAAAAGGGGGGAGTCCACCGCCACTGACTTGTATTTTGGGCCAGTATACAAACGTTTAATGCTACTGCAGGGTATATGCAACATCACACACAGAACTCGTCCTATGTAAGTCATAAAATGAAGTCAGGTATAAAGCAAATGGCACGTACCAATCCTCAGAACTGAATGCCACAAGCAGAGCACCAGCTTGATCCCAGGTGAGGAAACATAACACCAGCAAACAGGCAAGTATTAGGGGGAAGCTGGGGGGGGGGGGTACTGCAACATACAGAACAGAAGAACATCTATGGTTATGGTAAGATTTCACACAACTATTCTATATCCTTCTACTCATATGTTGCAGTATTCATAACATGAGGGAGAATACCAAAGCACATGCAAAAGAGGAGTTGGGCGGAGGGGCACTAGCACTCTCTACCTATAAAATAACCCTTCCAAAACCAACTCTGCACCTGGAAATGCCATCTAACTTATAGTGTTTCGTGAAGGTTAATACAAAAGACCAGATATCTGCTTCTAAAATAGAGCAAGTGTCTAGACCCTTGAAAAAAGCACCAGAGGACGACACAGCTCTGGTGGAGTGTGCCCTAACTGGCGAAGGAAGAATTTTCCCATGGGACACACAACAAAAGGAAATAGTTTTGGAAATACAAGTGGAAATAGCTTGGAAACAGACCTGCCCAGGGGCCTTGGATGATAGGGGAAAAAAAAGGCAGTCATATTTCCTAATTGGTTTGGTTTTATCCAAATAAAATCTGAGTTGCCTATGCAATTCTAAGGTGTGTAACATCCTCTCACTAGAGGACTGAGGAGAAGGGAAGAAGGTTGGAAGATGAATGGACTGACTGAGTGACAACTCACTTACCACCTTGGGCATAAAGGAGGGGTTAGTGTGTAAAGAGACCCTATCCTTGTGGAAAACCGTGAAGGGGAAGAAGACATCAGTGCCGCAAGTTCAGAGACCCTTCTAGCGAAAGTAATGACCACAAGAAGAATGGTTTTCCAGGTGCAGTGCTGCAGAGAAGAACTTGCTAGCTCAAAAGGGACCAGGGTAAGTTTTTCTAGAACAAAATTAAGATTCCAAGGAGGACTAACTGGTTTTCTTGGTGGTCTAATATGAAGGGCACCTTTCAAGAAAAGTTTAACTTCAAGCCTGGGAACTAAAGGGGGAGACACTGGTAGACATGCTGAGATAGCGGAAAGACGAGTTTTTACTGAAGGGTATGACAGTCCACTCTTCAATAATTCACACAGATAGGACAGAACCACTGGAACATCCACCAGCAGTGGGTGCAAATCCTTTGAAAGACAATAGAAAACCTTTTCCATTTGGAAATATAGGATTTGCTAGTATTGGGCTTTCTGGCCTCCTGCAGAACTTGGAGCATGTCCTCAGAGAAAAAAGTGCATGAAAGGAATCAAAACCCTATCACCCACAGGGTAAGCAGTAGAGTTGACATCTGTGGGTGTATTACTTGTCCTGTATGAGTAGGTCCATTCTGGGGGGCAACTTGCGATGTTTGCCCTTGGCTAAATGCAGATAAAGGGGGAACCACTGCTGTCTTGGCCAAAAGGGAGTCACTAGCAAGATATCTGGTTGCCCCTGTTGAATCTTCAACAGGACCTTTTGGAGAAGTGGGAAGATGGGGAATGCATATAAAAACATCCCATTCCAGGTGAAGGACAGGGCGTCCGCCTTCCATGCCGAAGGATTGGGGACTCTGGCACAAAACTTGGGAAGTTGTCTGTTCATGGGGGAGGTGAAGAGATCTACCAAGATGTACTCCACCAATGGACCATGTCCAGAAACACATTTGTGGAACTGAGTCATGGACCTGCTCAATCTGTCTGCTACAACATTTTGAGTCTAAGGAATGTAAACTGCCTGGAGGGTGAGCTGACTCTGAGAGGCTGAGACCCAGTCTGCACAGGAGATAAGATTTGGTCCCTCCCTGCTTGTTGACATACCAAAGAACTGTGGTATTGTCTGTAAACCATTTTAGGGCACCTGGAAGAAGAAAGAGCTTGAAGATTTGTACAGAAAATTTTGTGGCTCTCATCTCCTTTATGTTGATGTGTTCTCTCTTCTGAGAGGGGACCACACATCTCTGACACTCCATGAGGCCAGGGATGTTCCCTATCCCAAGTGTGAAGTTTCCATGTACAGCTCCTGAGTGGGAGGAGGTGCCTGCATGGGTAAAGCCTGGATTCCTTGCAACCTGCTGAATCCACCAGTTTAGTTCCTTTTTCAGGCAGGGTAGAAGGGGTGAGTGGATGGGAAACTGTTCTCAGTAACCACTGGAATTTCATGTGTAACCTGGCTAATGGTAGCATAGGAATAGTGGATGCCATGAACCCCAAGAGATGAATAAACTCCCTGGCAGTCAAGGATTGAAGGGGGAAGAGGGCCTAGAAGTAGGATGTGAGAGACAGGACCTTTTCTGGTGGTAAGAAAGCTAACATACTGTCTGTCGGGATCTTGCATCCTAGGAAAATGTAGTCTTGAAAAGCAACCAAGGTAGATTTTTGGTAGCTGATAGTGAATTCTAGACCCTCCAGCAGTGATACAGTGAAAAGAAGATTCTCTTGAAGGGTGTTTGGTGTCTGAGCCTGGAGAAGAAGATCGTCCAGGTATGGAAAAATTGTATGCCCTGAAGCCTGCAAAAGGTTATGACAGGAGCTAAGCATTTTGTGAAGACCCGTGGGGCTGTAGACAACCCAAAAGGCAAGGCAGGGAATTGAAAATGTGAAGAAGCAATAGCAAAGCGAAGATATTTCTTGAACCGAGGATGGATGTGAATATGAAGATAAGCATCCTTGATATCCAGAGACACCATAAAGGCCTGAGGAAGGACGAGGGGAAGAAGAGTGGGCAAAGTTAACATGCGAAAAGCGTGAACCTTCATGAAAGTCTTTAGATGGGATAAGTCTAGGATGGGCCTCCAATGACCATCCTTCCTGTGGGCCAGGAACATCCTGTAGTAGAACCCTCTTCCTACTTGGGAGGGTGGCACTTCCTGAATTGTGCCCTGAAAGAGAAGACTGGAAATGACCTGGGGAAAGAGTTCCAGCTGTTCCCTTGGAGGTTACTGAATTCCTCTGAAGGAAGGAGGTGTTTTCTACACCATAAGGTATCCTTGAAGGATAATGGAGAGAACCCAAGAGTTCTGGATGATCTGTTTCCAAGCAGAGAGAGAAAGGGAAAGGTGAAGGGAAACAGGAGTCAGGCAGCAAGGAGGCAGGTAGTCATAGACTACCTGCCTTCACCTGAAAGGGCTGCTTCTGAGCAGCAGGAGTTGTTGTGGAAGATTTGGAGGAAAATTGCTTCATAGCATCTCTTTTAGTCAGGGAAGACTGGGGTCTGGAAGACTTCCTTACAAATGGGGACTTAGTAAGGTAGTTCCTCTGAAATCATGGGGCAGGAGACACAAAAATGTGCTTAAGGTATGGCAGCTCTTTGACCTTTTCCTGTAATGACTTAAAGAGTTCTGCAGCAGAGGTACCAAATAATGCCTTGTTGTCAAGGGGGGCATCCATGACTTCTGCCTTAATGTCATCAGGCAAAAGTTGAAGCCTGAGCCAGGAGCATCTCCTAAGAACTGACCCCAATGCAGCCGTTGTGGCTGATACCTTCACAGCATCATACTATATTTTATAGAATTACATCTAACTTGAGCAGAGGAGTTAAGAATGGAGGATAACTTAGCCTTAGAAGGAGAGTCTAGAAGTTCTGAAAGTAGCTTACCAGCACCCGGGAGAAGGGCCAAAGATTATTTAGACATATGGGTCTGGTAATGTATGGCCCTGAATGTCAGAGTAGTTGATGTATAAACTTTCTTCCCCAGTCTCTCCATAACTTTATTCTCCTAGTCTGAAGGGAGCACGGAAGTGGAGGGTAGCACCTTGGAGGCTTTGTCAGCAGACACTGAAATTGTTGCAGAGTCTGCAGAGGGACATTTAAACAGAAACTGGGAATCCACTGGCACCTTATCGAACCGGTCTGGCCTTTTAGGGGCAGGAAGTTGAGTGTCAGGGCACTTAGAAGCTGCAGAGAATGCATCCAGAAAGGCTGGCAGAACAAGGGGTCAGACACCTAAGAATAATCTCATTTGCAGAACTCCTTTATTTTAATAATACTTTCCCCAAAAGAAATATCCTCTCCAGGGAAATCTGTCCCTTTTGATTCTTCTTCTGGGGAAGCATATCCCAAAGGAGATGAAATTTGGGCAGAATAAGCCAAAGATTCATCCCAAGAAGACTCCTCTTCATCTGATGAAAGCTCCTCAGAAATCCTCTTTTGTGGAGTAGAGAGAGGAAGGGAGGGAGAGACCTGATGATTGTCTCAGGGCCATAAAGGTATTGAACAGGCTTTGGAAAAAAGCTTGACAATCCACCGGCTGTTCTTGGGGGGCAAGGGAAGTATGCGTAGTTTTCAGTTTTTTCTTTTGAGGGACATCCATGTGGTGGAAGGACAATGGGCCTGACAGTTTACACTCAACAATGTTAGAAGGATCATCTTCTCAGACAATGATCTGTGGAATGCCATGCGGGCCTTCAGTTACAATGAGCCGAGGTTCCCCCACTATGTCCGGAACGGATGCCTGCATATCTCCCAGAGGATGTGCTAGTAGGATCCTTTATAGCTTCCACACCGGTACCCATGGAAGGAGCACTTACTGACTCCGAAACAGTCTCCAGGCCAATATCAACCTCGGGAGAGACATCAGGAATTGCAGGAGCAGCAGGTAAATCAAGCCTAGATTTCTTGGCCTTCTTAGCTAGCAGCTCACCTGAAAGGTTTAACGTACTTTCCATATTGCATGCAAAACATTTAATGTGCTTGTTTCCTAGGTACAAATTAAGAGAAGCTAAATGGCTATGCAGAGTCTTGGGGACAAAGGTCTTGCAAATAGAGCAAGAAGTATGGTTGTGGTCAGGGCCTAGGCAAAAGAGACAAAGGTTGTGAGAGTCCTTATGAGGAATGGCACTTGCCCTTCCCTAGCTGACATGCAACTCCAAAAAAGACAGTAGCAAGATAAAGCAATAAGAAAAAAAAAATCAATGGGTTACTTATCTGATCGGGATCCACAACTTCTCTGATGAGCAATGACCAGAGAAGACAATCTGACTGATGGCAGAAAAGTTCTGAGGATCGGTACTTGCTGACGTCCACTTTAAACCCAATGTCATTTTATGACCGACATAGGACCAGTTCTGTGTGTGATGCCGTATGTATCCTACAGTAGCATTAGACTTTTGTATACTGGCCTGACGTACAAGTCAGCGGCGGCAGACTCCACCATGTTATGAATACTGCAACATATGAATAGAAGGATACCTCCTATGATGCTATGATAATATTTAACTGCAGCAGTATAAGGTCACAACAGCTTATATTAAAGAGTGGAAAAGCATGTATAGTTGCAATGTTTTTGTGAAGCTTGGGGTCAGAACTGCAAGTGATTTTAAAGACTACTGTACTGCATTAAGGAGAAACTGAGGACCATTCATAAGCGGGGAAAGCTTTGCTAATGTGAGTAGTGTGCAGCAGCAACTTATACAAGCTACTGTTCATCATGCAGTTCTGTCAAATATGGCAAGCTGAAATAACATACATTTATACGGATTGTTGGTGGGTCTTGATGCAGAGAAAGAATTCAACACATTAAGCTTGGAGTTTATGAGTAGTGCAATGGAAGCATTTGCATCCCCTGATACAATAAGGTTAATTAGGAGGATATATGAAGGATGAGAAGCAAGAATTAAAGTAGAAGGTTTCCTCTCTGGTAAGTTGTGTTTCAACAGAGGAAGCAGGCAGGGCTGCCCTCTTTCCCCTTTGTTATTTGCTTTATATTTAGTGGCATTTGCAAAGAAAATAAGGGATAAGAAATGCAAGGATATAATTGGTATGGTAAACAAGAAAAGTTGGCTTTATTTGCAGATGATATTTTGTACCTGATAAATCCAGAAAAGGATATCTCAGTGTTGGGAAACACACAATTTGAAGTCTTTTTGGGATATAACATTAATAAAAATAAAACAAATGCTATAGCCATAAATTATGTACCCACACATGAATTGGTTCAGCAATAACCATACTTATGGAGACACAATAAGATAAACATTTAGGAGTGCAGATTAAAAAGGAATCTTTTATGGCATCTAAGATTATGTGGGAACAGACTACTTAACATTTGTTTATTGGAAATGTCTGTTTGGGACAGAGCCCATTTTCAGCGGAGGCCCGGGAAGAAATGCTCCAGATGCATGTCTTTGGAATGTAGGAGGAAACTGGAGCACCCGGACGAAACTCACATGAACACAGGAAGGACATGCAGACTCCACACAGAAGGCATCCCAGCCGAGAATCAAAGCGGAGAACCTACTGCTATGAGGTGACAACACTAACTGCTGCACCACTGTGTCGACTAAATAAAAGCTAATACAAAGACTGGGAAACTGGAAGCTGTTGTTAACAGATATGGATACTAGGATACAAGCATTGACAATGCATTAAGTTCCTTCAGTTTTATATGCAGGTCAGGCATATTTTTATCAACCAGAGGAGAAGTTGTGGGCAATAATTAATAAAGAGTTGAAGGAAGTTATCTAGGAGGAAGACGGCAAGCGTTAAATGGGATATGCTGATCATTCCAACAGAACAAGGTGGTTTTGGATTAATTAACTTAAAGGGATATTTTAGAGCTACACAGTTAAGACTAATATATATAACACAAGTAGAAGGTTATAATTCAAAATGGAAAGGAATGATGAAGAGGGGGAAGTTCAAGAAATAAAAGGGAACTGTAGTTTTGGATGCAGATCCTTATGGAGAATAGCAACAACAATGCAGAATATTATATTCATAAAGTAGCAGAATATATTATAAGAACAAAGCCAATATGGGAATGGAGAAAGGAGATTTTGACTACAAATATGACTGCAAGTAGGAGTATAGAAAATAAGCAAGGGGGGGGGGCTAGAATTTACTGGAGAAAACTCCCAAAGGAACCATGGTACTGGGAGCAAACAACTAGAAAAGGAAATTTAGCAGAGTGAGATGAGGCCAAGAAGACGTTTGGACTGTTGCCTAGAGATTGCAGGGAATTGTTATCAGAATATAGGCAAAGAGAAAGGGATGGGGGATTCTTAAGTGAAAGACCTTCTCTGGTGGAGTTTTTAGCTGAATCTAGAACAGAAGCTGCTATTAAAGAGGGGATAATTAGTAGGGCATATATAATATTGCATAATAACTAAAATAATCGGGTCTATATCACATCAGCGAACGCTAAAAATAGCAAACAGTGACATATTGAACTTCAAAGTCTGAAAGCTGAAAACAGCAAAGGAACAGATCAGCAAATTTTTTCCCCAGGGAATAAAATCACTGGGCCGTTCTCCGGGCTTTGCTGTTTTCTCCATTGTAATGTGATCTTGGAGTTGGTTTATTTAAGTTGAGGGGGTGTGGGGAAGCCCCCCCCCCCCACTTAATTTTGAGTGTATATATATTTTTTTTTCAATCAGCTAATTTTTTTTCCTGGGAAAAAATTCACTGAACCGTTCCTTCGCTGTTTTCATCTTTCAGACTTTGAAGTTCGATATATCAGCGTTAGCTATTTTTAACGTTCGCTGATGTGATATAGACCCAAAAGAATCAATCAGAGGAAGTTAGAAAAGATTGGGAAGACAGACTGGAAAAGCAAATTACAAGAGAACAACAGGAGGGCATATGTGTGGCTCCCAAGTATGCAACAAGTCCAGAAGGTTTAGGATCTTTGCTTGGAAGTGTTTGCATAGGTATTTTATACCTTCAAGCAGACTTCAAAGATATTACCTCAGGTAGTTAGCAAACGTTGGCGGCATGACTGGAAAGGGGTAACTGGGAACTTATGTTTCAGGACAGTAATTAGTTGGCTGATTTTAAAAATTTCCTACATAGTACTCTGTCAGAAATATGGGGTGAGCAAATGGCTGTAAATAATGGATTTTTTTTAACTGTGACACTGGATATAAATTGCCTAGACATAGTAAAGCCCTTACTAACCATAATTCTGCTGGCTGCCAAAAAATCAATTAAATCAAAAGCTTACACCAACTGTATTTGAAGTACTTAATATTATAAAAGAGATAAAAATAAATGGAAGAGGGATCTTTAGAAAATAGAAGGAGCAAATTACAGAGAAATGAATGGAAATTGTGGGAACAATACATGCAGAATAATGTTCAGGAGGAGGAGTGAAGTTTAAGGGGAGGCAGGAATTCAGCAATTTATGTAATGTTGGACTGGTGATGGTTACAAAGAAAGAAAAGATATGTGATATTTAATGTATATAAATGGAAAAAATGTTAATATGGATTGTCTTCTTTTCTGTTAGTATATGTTCACTTAAGTCTTAATTGAGAATTTAATAAAGGTGTTTGAAAACATGCAATTATAAGGACATAAAGAGCCTTTTCATGTAAATCAGTTTTAAAAAAAATAAAGTCACTATAGTTATGTGAGTATACTCAACATAACAATAAATGCTCAAACAACAAAAGAATTTCTGCAGGCAGTATACCCATGTTCCTTAGCATGCAAACATCTATGTGGGCATGTGGATAGTGTTAAACTTCAGTTGTTGAACAAAGCACAACCTTTGTTTGTTTTTTTTTTTAGCCTCATGAAGAATAAAAAGTCACTATACCAACAAATGAACTTCATAAATACTGAAGCAGCAACAAAAGCTTCAACTAAACCTACGAACAGATAAACCAAATAAATACCAATACCACAAGCAAATAAATGAGCCTGAGCAAAAAAAAAACAAAAGATAAACATAAAACAAAATACTTGCTCAGGGTCAAAAACCAGGCACTTCGTTCAAGTGAAAAGCACTGTCCAAAATCAAGGAATGGTAAAAGTTCAAGTCTATTCAGACCAGTCCATTCAAAATAATTGCCACAACAATGATGGCAGTGCAGCACATACAGGAACACAAACAAGTCTTCAAAAATGAAGTAAATATTCCAAACTTGTAATCCAAAAAGTTGCCTTCAAGCTATTATCAGATTGCTAGATGTCTCTTCAGACCATATAAAATATGACCTTCGAATCAAGGACTCAATGCCATCCAGTATACTAAAAACAGCAAATCCTTTATTAACATATGTTCGGTAAGCGCTTTCGCCAAGCGGCTTTTTCAAACCATTAGAAATACAGCAATACTAAAAGACACCTTTTATATTATAAAGTTCAAACATAATTAGTTAATGGAAATGTTCAACAATCAATTAACTGCATTAGGAATATTAGTGAAGAGAGACTTTATGTCCATAGTCACCAATAGAAAGGGATAGTTATCTGGTTACATACTCGTCCCTTCATATAAATCTAATAGGAATTGTTTAGAGTCTCTAAGGACATATAAATTAGAGTCTACTACTGGTCTCAAAGTTTTTTCAATTAATATAGATAAGGGTTCCGTAACCCATCCTTGACCTGCTACTATTGGTCTCATCGGAGGATTTATTGGGTCCTTATGGACCTTAGGTAAACCCTGTATAGTCGGGATGGTTGGGTTCTCCACCCATAAAAACTCATAGATTTCAGTAGTAACTGTACCAATTTTGAGCAAATCATCTAAAGTATTATAAACTCTTATAATGTGTGCTTGAACATCTGAAAGAATAATGGGACTGTAAAACTTAGCATCTCCTAGCATTTCCTTCATACATCGGTCATAGGCAACTTTATCTAGCACTACAACTGGGCCACCTTTGTCTGCTGGTCTGATCAAAATATTCTTATCATTTCTCAAATTGTTCGGAGCTCTTTTTTGTCTAATTGTCAAATTGCCTTTTCTATGCATAGAAGTATGTCCATCTGCTGAAGAATAAATATCTCTCTCAACAATTTTGCAGAACGCATCCAGTAATGGATGTAAATTGGGAACAAAAACACTTGGTTTTCGAAACTGTGCCTTCTGTGTTTCAGTAGCAGCATTGTTGAATAATATTTTTAACTGTAAATTTCGTGCAAACAACTTAACATCTAAAATAGTATCCACCGTATTACTTTTCATAGAGGGTATAAACAACAGTCCTTTATTTAAAACCTCCAGTTCATATTTATCTAATGGTCTGTGTGAAAGATTCCACACTAAGTCATTCTTTCCCACATTTTCTTTAACGTAGGTTCCTTCATTTCCCCTACTGTGGCCTTCCTTTTCTGACTCCCCCTGCTCATAGAGCGACTTCTCCCCCCTGTTGTATGTATTGGGGATAGGGAAAGGACTAGGAACTTCCGTAGAGTTACGACTGTTAGATGTTATAGGTGTTTTCCTACGAACAACTAAATAATTTCCTGACAAAACATCAGTATTTGGTAAATTCGAAGTGTCCCTACTATTAACTACAGGTTCAACAAAACTCGTTTCACTATTAGAAGCACCATGGCCAGACCTTACACTAGTGTTAGATTCTAAAGAAACATGATCAGTTACACTGATACTTCCTGTGCTGTTAACTTCAACAGTATTATCACCATTAGTGGAAACAT
Source organism: Protopterus annectens (assembly GCF_019279795.1). Lineage (NCBI taxonomy): Eukaryota > Metazoa > Chordata > Ceratodontiformes > Protopteridae > Protopterus > Protopterus annectens. The sequence continues at coordinate 843,629,885 of NC_056732.1, forward strand.
TAACATTAAGAGCAGCAGTACTAAAACAGACATTCCTACCATTCTTAATTTCTCTGTTGTTATTAATATTCAACACATGTAAATCATTCTGATTACTATATGCATTATTTTGTCTATTTGAGTTGCTGTTGTTATACCTAGGCCAAGTGAAGACTTGGCCATGTGAAAAATCATAAGTATCCCTCGATAGCTTATGTTTCTTCTGTTCCAACAGTCTTTTCTCAAACAGAAAAATGCTATCAACTAAACGATCAAGCAACGGCTCAACAACACTGTCTTTAAATTTATCAAATAAGTCATTCTGTTGTTTCTTTATAAGTTCTTGTAAAGCAAGTTCTTCAGGCATGAAGAATTCATTAAGCAATGTCATGTAACTGATGCTCACTTCGATATTCAACTGTCGCCAGCGATACAGTAGTTCTGGATACATATTCCCTGTCGTTGGCATTTTCAAGATTCTCAACCCACTGGGTATGATTTTCTTTTTAATACATACTTCAAAATGGAAGCGCTGCATTTGTAAACGTTTTAGTTTTAATAGATCAGATTCCAGAGAAGAGAGGGCAGCATTCAAGGTTTCAAAATCAGTATTGCTCAAAGTTTCATTGCTATTAGCGGCTACAAGTTCAAAATGAAGCAACGGATTGACATCAGGGGTGGCACAATCTTGTAAGCGTGAATAAAGCGTTTTGCTTTTCACTACTTTATTTGGATTGTATGGTAGTTCTAAATTATTATCAGTTAATTCTGTCATGGTTATGCTGTGGTAACAAGGAATGCAAAAGATAAACCAAATAAATACCAATACCACAAGCAAATAAACGAGCCTGAGCAAAAAAAAACTATAAGATAAACATAAAATAAAATACTTGCTCAGGGTCAAAAAACAGGCATTTCGTTCAAGTGAAAAGCACTGTCCAAAATCAAGGAATGATAAAAGTTCAAGTCTATTCAGACCAGTCCATTTAAAATAATTGCCACAACAATGATGGCAGTGCAGCACATAGAGGAACACAAACAGGTCTTCAAAAATGAAGTAAATATTCCAAACCTGTAATCCAAAAAGTTGCCTTCAAGCTATTATCAGATTGCTAGATTTTTGGATTACAAGTTTGGAATATTTACTTCATTTTTGAAGACCTGTTTGTGTTCCTGTATGTGCTGCACTGCCATCATTGTTGTGGCAATTATTTTGAATGGACTGGTCTGAATAGACTGGAACTTTTATCATTCCTTGATTTTGGACAGTGCTTTTCACTTGAACGAAGTGCCTGGTTTTTGACCCTGAGCAAGTATTTTATTTTATGTTAAACCTATGAACATTTATTTATTTATTTGGCATTTGTTTACCAGGAATGTCCGACCAGGTCATGAGGTACCCATTTTCAGTGGAGGCCTGGAGAGAAAAGCTCCAGATACATATGGTTAACAGAATGAAAAACTAGACAGACATAATAAAGTCATACCATTCAAGAACAAATATGAAAAGAACACATTAATTTGTCAGAATGAGAAGTTAACAGACATATAAAGTCATAACATTCAAGTATAAAAGTTAAAAAAACTACACATTAGTTTGTCAGAATAAAAACTCAGCAGACATAATAAAGTCACAGCGTTCAAGCATAAATTACATGGAAAGCCCGAGAAATATAAAACAGAACAAAATAAAGTACAGCTGTGTAAGTAAATTAAAAAAAAGAGTCGGTGCTTTCAAACACCAGTGCAAATGAATTACGAACAGTTGTAAAGTTTTCAGGTAAAACACTCTTTTTCAATACTTATACAGTGGATATAAGAAGTTTACACACCCCTGTTAAAATGCCAGGTTTTTGTGATATAAAAAATGAGACCACAATAAATCATTTCAAAACTTTTCCCAATTTTAATGTGACCTATAACCTGTGCAATTCAATTGAAAAACAAATATGTTAGGGGGAAATATAAAAAATGTACAATAAGCTGGTTGCATAACTGTGCACACCCTTAAACTAATACTTTGTTGAAGCACCTTTTGATTTAATTACAGCATTCAGTCTTGTTGGATACACACCTGCAATCAATTAAGGAGACTCGGATTTACCCCAAGTAAAGTTCAACTGTCCTAGTAAGACCTTCTGCTGCATGAGAGATTAATGTCATGGATGCAATGGAAACTGACAAAGGTGTGGCCAGCTGAGAAGATGATCTTTTGAAATCCTCTGCAGAGATTGACTCAGAGACAGAATTTGATAGTTCTTCTGTCAAATCTTTCTGTAGCCTTGTAAAGTATGCTAGATAGTTCAAAGACCTCAGGGTGAAGGTCGCTAAACCAAATACATGCTTTCCAAATTTGTCCAGTGCCCTAGACTCTCTGCTAGGGGGTGCACAGAGAAACTCTGGAATGATAGCTCATTTACAGTGACTGCCACCACAACCATTGCATCAATAGAGACTCCTTCATTCCAGTGGGGTTTATCCTTTGGTGGGGCTAAAAACTTGCCCAGGCGACACAGGATTGGTTCAATGGAATATGGTTCCTTCCATGCCTGGATCGATGAGCTCATCAGCTGGGGGAGTCACCAAAGATGCAGATGGGCCAGCACCAAAATCCTCCAGAAATACTGACTCTTCTGGAGAAGGAGTGTTGGTGGACCAACCAACTTTCTGTTTAAGGATCTGTAAAATGTCTCCAAATGAGAAGTCATCAGGTGGTGATCTGGCAGATCCTTCTCCTTCCTTGAAATCATTATCTTCAGTCAGAGATTCCAAAGGGGAATCTATGTGCCTCATCTTGAATGCTCTCTTCTGATGGACCTGCTCAGGGAGATGTTCTGGGGAGGTGTCAGAAGAGAGGAGAAGTTCTTCTATGGGAACTGACTGGCTGCTCTTGTGGAACAGGTCTGAGGGGCTCAGAGCTTAGAACCAAAGAGGAATAGGGGTAAGATCTGAGACAGGATGAGAGACCAGATCTCTAGAATAAGAAAGGACCCCTTTCACAGTCTCAAAGGCAGATGTACCCGGAGAAGCCATGGCCACACGCACTCGAGCTGAATGTTCCAATATGGGGAGATCATGACTCTGACCTGATCCATACCAAGGAGAGAACTGGACCCAAGCTATCTAGCCCTAAAACTCCGAGGGCCAGGGATGGATCCAACATCATCTCAGTAGACCCTGGCCCCATGGATCTGAAGCTTCGGCTCTGGGACTTATCATGATCCGAAGGCATAGAAACAGAACTGGTCAGGGATACTGTCTGAGGCGAAGAGGTAATTCTATTCAGATCCGAATCTGGAACTTCCACAGCAGTCAAATTCAAAGTCCAAAACCAAAGGATGGATAGAAGAAGGAGATAAAACTGAGAAGACTCATGGCTCCAATAGGGGACAAATTTGAGATGACCCACATCTGGATCTGGGCTCTGAGGAATTTTTGCATTATCTTATCTACACCTGCTTCGGAAAGACTCCTAGAGGACCTGATGGATGAAGTAGTTGACTGAGGTCTGGAATGCTTTGCAGGTGTCTACATAAAAGGAGAATGGAGCCAAGGAGAGACAGGATCTATCAAAAACTCAGGCAAGCAAGTCCTCAGCATGTAAGATGTGCTAGGCTTAGGATCCAAAGAATTACGATCCCTAATCTGAGTGTAGGACTGGCTGAAATGATAATATGATCCAAGGGCTTAGGATCTGAAGGCTCTGAGTCCACAGTCTGTCTTTTCAGGTCCAATGAACTCAGATCTGACAATTTGGGAATTTTTGAAAGTGTCTCTGAAGAAATCTTAGGAAATTTTGGAGGTGAACGCTTCCTGTGCTCCGATGGAGCTTTTGAACACTTACTGGGGGTTGAGCCCCTAAGAGGAAGAAGATGAGGATGGAAGCAAACCTTCACATGCAAGCTTACTCTGCTTGTCAGTAATGGCTCCTGAGTTAAATCTTGCACAAAATGTACAGCTTTTATTTAAATGAGCTGCTCTTAAGCAATACACGCAAGCCTTGTGGGCATCCAAGTTAGGCAGTTTATGCCCACAAGAACTGCATTTTTTTAACTTCTCAGCCATGACAGTAAAACTCTACAGAGAAAAAAAGTAGTTAAAGTAAGGACAGATTTTTTTAAAAAGAAAATACCACCAATGTTAAAAAAAAAGAGTAGACTGATTAATAGGGTAGGAGTTATAGAAGAAAGACAAAATATTAGCAATGGTATGTTCAAAAGGTTACTACAAAAATAGTAAGAGCTTAATGCAGAAAATCCAAAAACTAAGAGGAAGATTTAAGATTAGAGAAAAGAGATGTGCATTTGTCTGTGTCTGTGTGTGCGTGTGTGTGTGCATCTTAGAGGTAAAATTTAAATTAAAGTTAACTAAACTTTTCCACTTATAAATACAGAAACTATAAGAATATGCTGCAACAGAAGGATACCATATCTGTGTGTGATGGTGGAAATGAGATCTGACATGTTGGGGATGGACTAGGACATTAGGCATAGAGGGAGAAGCTTGTGAGTTGGATCCAAAGTCTGGAGTATGTGGCAGAGTTGGATCTGAGGATCGAATCCATAATCCATTTGTTGAGTAAGAATGAAAAGGACAACATGAGATTATATATTTACTAACAGAATGCAGCTTGGAAGTGGATGGCATGCTGATAAGGAGGAGTCTGGACATGTATCCAGGAGACAAGGTGGGAGGGCAGTGCAGAAAACCAACTGGGATCCAAAATATACTGCTCTGAGGAAAGTACAGCTGTGTACACTTACTATAAATGTAGATGTTCGAGTGTATTCATTGTTGCAGTCATCACACTTGGGTTATCCTGCCAGGGGTAGCCCTCAGTCGGCCCGAATACCAGAGACTTAGTATTTCTGTGTCGGTTGCTGTCACTTCAGGACTGATGTCAGGGGTACAAAAACAGGCAGCCGACGCCATTACATCAGTTTTTCTTGCCCCAAATGTCAGGAGCCCCCAAATAGGGAGCTAAGTTATTGTGGAAAAACACTACCATTAAAAGTAAATACCAATAGCCCTGTAATGAGTGAAGAAGAGAGAGACAGAAAGAGAGAGAGAGAGAGACAAGGGGGCTGGAGGGTAGGAAACCAGGACTGCAACACTGAATACACTCGAACATCTACATTTATGGTAAGTGTACACAACTGTACTATGCTCCTCGTGTTTCACTGTTGCAGTCATCACACTTGGGTTGATTCCCAAAGCTGAAGAATGGGTGGAGGCAGTCAAGAAGAGTTGGAGCTGGCTAATATGCCCTGCAGGACTGCTGGTGCAAAGCCCGCCCTGGATTTGGAAAAGATAGGCAGGTGGTAATGCTGGGTGAAGGTATGAACAGAACTCCAAGTAGCAGCTTCCAGAATGTCCCTGGTATGGACACCTCTGAGAAAGGCTGTAGAGGTTGAAGTTGCCCTAGTGGAATGCGTTCTGACCCCCTGAGGGGGTGGTTTCCCATGGTGTTTGTAACAGAAATGGATACAGTGCGCTATCCATTTGGAGATGGTTTGTTTTGATATGGCCTTGCCCTCTGCCCCTGGTGCAAAGCTGACTAGTAACTGGTCAGATTTCCTGAAGGGCTTAGTCCTATCAAAAAAATCTGAGCTGTCTGTGCACATCTAAAGAGTGCAGGATCCTTTACCCCTTATTTTGAGGATTAGGGAAAAAGGTGGGCAAATGGACAGCTTGGTTGAGAGCCACACTGGACACCACTTTAGGCATAAAAAGTTGGGTTAGTCCTGACAGAGACCCTGTCAGCATGAAAAATGATGAAGGGTTCCACGGCCATAAGTGCTTGTAGCTCAGACACTCTTCTAGCTGAAGTGATGGCCAGAAGCAAGACTGTTTTCCAAGAGAGGAATTTTACTCTGCTGAGACTGCAGGCTCAAAGGGGGTAGCGTGAGCTTTTCCAACACAAAATTAAGGTCCCAAGCAGGGGTGGGGGCTCTTCTTGGTGGCCTTAAGTTGTTAGCCCCTCTCAGGAACTGCTTGATGAGAGGGTGAGAGAAGAGAGGTGGCTCAGTGCTGCAATGAGCAGAGATGGCAGAAGCATGGATCTTAATGGAAGAGAAAGATAGGCCTCTGTGGAGTAGGTCTGCTAGGTAATCCACGATGAGAGGTAAGGAGGGCTGTGCTATATCCGCTCCTTTAGTGTGAATCCAGGAACAATACCTTTTCCACTTATCAGCATAGGATTTCCTTGTACTGGGTCGTCTTGCTTCACGTATGACATCCAGTACCTGCTTGCTTAGGCTGGCCACTGGAGGAGAATTCAAGGAATAAGCCAGGCTGCAAGGTTCAGGGTCTGCAATTGCGGATGCAAGATCTGTCCCTCCTGCTGAGTCAGGAGGGTTGGGATCTGGGGTAGGTGCCATGGCGGCACTGGTGACAGACTGCGCAGTATTGGATATCAGTGCTGGTGTGGCGAGTCTGGGGCAATCAGGACTGCCCTTGGTCTTTCCTGCCTTATCTTGAGTAATACTCTTGTAAGAAGAGGCAGAGGGGGAATGCATAGATTGAGAGGTTTGCCCACTGGAAGGATAGGTCCTCCACTTTCCAGGCCTTGCTGTGAGGTACCCTGGTGCAGAATTTGCTGAGCTGGAGGTTGTAGGGGGAGGCAAATAGGTCCACCTTCAGGGTACCCCATTTCTGGGTCACAAGGCTGAAGGTGTTGTGGGTTAATTGCCACTCATGTGAGTCTAGGAGATTTCTGCTTAAGTTGTCTGCCAGAGAGTTTTGGCTGCCTGGCAGGAATTGAGCTTGCAGGTGAATATGGATGGCTGAGGCCGTGTTCCACAGGGTCTTGGCTAGCTTGCAGAGTGGGTTCCCCTCTGCTTATTGATGTACCACATCACTGTGGTGTCGGTTTTGATTAATAGGGGCCCCAGTGAGAATAGGGATCTGAAAGCTGTCAGAGGGTGCTGAACAGCTAGCATCTCTTTTTGACTGAAGTGCAGATGAATTTGGTTTGGGCTCCAGTGGCCCTGAATGCACCTGCCATCTAGATGTGCACCTCAGGCATAGTCTGATGTGTCTGTAGTTAGGGTCTGGGTGGCATAGGGTTGTGTACAGGGAAGTCCCTTGTTGTGGCTGCATGCTGCTGCCCACCAAAGAAACTCTTTCCTTAGACAAGGTATGATAGGTATGATAGTTTCCAGGTCCTGAGAATGTTGGCACCAAAGACTTTTTAAGTACCACTGAAGTTTCCTCATATGCATTCTGGCATATGGAATTAGTAGAATGCAGGAGGCCATGAGCTCTAGAGCCTGCAGGATTTTCCTTGTGGATAGCTGGGTTCTTTTTCTGGAGTAAGGAATGCCATCTGGGATGCTGGTCCAAGCTTGCTCCCAGGAATACAATTTTTTGACTGTGGACTAGTTTGGATTTCTTTTCATTGATAGTATGCCCCAGGGAGGTTAAATGGTCCTTTACAAATGTCAGGTGCTGCAACAGCTCTTCCTGACTATCTGCCTGAATCAGGCAATCGCCCAAGTAAGTGTAAATTTGAATATTACTCTGTCTGCAATAGGCAATGGCTGGAGCCAGGCATTTTGTGAAAACTCTGTGGATAAGCCAAAGGGAAGTGCACAGAACTAATAATGCATAGATCCTGCCCTGAAACGTAGATATTTCCTGCAGGAGTCCCTGATTGGGATGTGCAGATAAGCCTCCTTTAGGTCTAGGATGGCTAACTAGGCATCTTGGGACACCAAAGGGAGAAGGTGCTGTAGGGTGAGCATTTTGAATTTTGGTACCACCAAGAAGGTGTTTAGAATGGATAGATCTAAGATTGGGTGCCAGGTGCCCTCTTTTCTGCGTACCAGGAAAAGTCTGGAATAAGAACCTTGTCCTATCTGTTCTTTAGGAACAGGTTGAATTGCCCTTATGGAGAGCAGGGACTGAACTTGGTTTTGTGCCTCTGCCCACTGGTTTGGAGGAAGGTCTGGGAACCCTTTTGGTGTTGGCAGGGTATGGAAATAAAATGTGTACCCCTGGGATACTATGTTGAGGAGCCATTGATCGCTAGTGATGGAGGTCCAGTTTTTTGCATGGTGGGCAGGTTTTCCTCCTAGGGGCATGAACAATTTGGCAGCGGTGAGGAGTGGAGTTGAGAAGTCATTGTGAATTCTTTCCACAAGGGGGTGGCTTAGCATTCCCTGCTTTAGAAGTGGAGGTGCTCCATTGCTTAGATCTCTGCATACCCTGAGACTGTAATCTGGGGGGTCTGTTTCCCCTGGGTCTAGTTTGAGATGGCCTTGAGGGGGCTGGAAAGGACCAATGTTTTGAGGGGCAATGCCTACTGAATCTTGGAGGCTGCACTTGCAAAAAATATTTGACTGTCTGCATAGACTTAACCTTTTCTTCTATCTTTTTTAAAACCTCTTCTGCTATGGTGCCAAACAGATTGTCCTTGTTCAGAGGAGCGTCCAATAATTTTGATTTGACATGGTCTGCCAAGGTCTGCTTCTTAAGCCAGGCATGCCTTCTAAGTACATAACCTGTGACTGCTGCCCTGCAAGATGCTTCTAGGGTGTCAAACCCACATTGCAGGGTATGCCTGCTGTCTTGGCTTGCAGAATGCATAAGCTCCTGTAATTCTTTATTTTCTGTACAGCCAGGAAAGGTAGATAATTTTTGCTTAGTAAGTTCCATAGTATGTTGCTGGTATTTCAGCATGTGGAACTGACAATTCAATGCTCTAATGGCGAGAGTTGCAGAGGTGTATACCTTTTTACCCCATCTGTCTAAAGCTTGGGAATCCCTACCCGAGGGGGTGGGATTCTTAGCTGTAGTTGCTTTTATTCCTTTAGGTCCTTGGGAGATGACCTCTGGGTCAGCAGTAGGATTTTTTTTTTGTGAGAGTCAGGGACTCTGTAGTATCTGTCAGGTTTCCTTGGAGCAGGGGGTAAAGTATCAGGAGTTAATCTGGATTCCATGAAGACATCATCCACAACATCCAGAACAGGAGGAATAGCTAAGGGTCTGTGCTGTGGTACATCTAAAAATTCCCTGAGTATCTTTTTGAACTGAGGATAATCCTGGCATTCCCAATGGAAATGCTCTCTCAAAGTATGTAGGGTTTCAACAAAAAAAAAATCCTCTGGAGGGGAGGCAGAAGGAATGGATTCCTCTGCATCTGAATCCTCATAGGCAGATAAGGGCACGTTTTCATATTCAGAAACCTCAGAGTTGTCGGACTCTTGGTCAGATACAGCTGCTGGGGACAAGTCTCTTTTTCTTTTAGCAGGGGAAGGCTGACTTCCCATAATCAGCATGATCAGGTCGTCTGCCATTTTAAGCATCTGAGATTGTGGCAAGGAAGCAGGTGTGTTAGATTGGGTCGTCGTTTTTTTTTTAGGCGTAGCTTGTACTCTTGGCCTTAGAAACTCAGTAGTTTTAGAAAAAACTGAAGACGCAAAAGAAGTCGTCAGTGTCGAATATCGGTAGTGCGAAGAATTTCCCCAAAAGCCGGTACCTGCCCAGCGACTCCGGACCCATCCAAGGTAGAGACATCCACAGGTTCCGTAATCAAAGAAAGGTTTTGCGGCATACCGTACTCTGAATGGGTCTTGGTAGCGGCCTGCAAATCCATCAAAGTGGGCATCAGGGGCTGCGAAAGCACCTCACTGAGTACTGGCGATTAGCTTAACGGAAGCGTCGTCAGCAGTTTTGGACCGGTGCGTCTGTGTCTGTCTTTATCCTTATGTTTTTTCAGAAGATCGGCAGTGGGGTGGCTTACCGAAGCCATTTCGGAATACAGAGATAGAGAACGAAAGTATTTAGTTACAATAAGGGCCCGACGATGAATCATTCGGGTGTTGAACAAAGCACAAAACCGACAGCAAGGTATGTCGTGGTCTGAGCCTAAACAAGTGATGCAGTAAGAATGGAAATCTCGGTGTAATATTTGCTTTCCACAGGCCAGACAATTGTTAACTTTTTCTGACATCGGTTAGAGCAAGAAAAAAGGATCCTCAACAGGGTACTTAGCTTTAGAAGACTTCAAGATGATTCAATTTCGGAAATGAAGACTCAGATAGAGGCCGACTGACTGATGTAATGGCGTCGGCTGCCTGTTTTTATCCCCTGATGACCTGACATCAGTCCTGAAGCGATAGCAACCAACGTAGAAATACTAAGCCTCTGGTATTCGGGCCGACTGAGAGCTACCCCTGGCAGGATAACCCAAGTGTGATGACTGCAACAGTGAGAACATCAGAGACGAAAATGGTATGTGAACTGTGTGAAGGAGAGTCTTCTGAAGACAGTGAAGGGCATCATCAGAATTAGTGGCAGACTCATGGCAATCAGGCTACGTGGTAAGGATAGGGCAGTATTCATAACCTTAGTCTGTGCCCCACAGCAGGGTTGTGATACACAGGAAACAAGAGCATTCAAGCAACAGTTGTCCGACCTACTAGATAAAGAAAGACAACATGAGTTGGTGTTGATAATGGGGGACCTAAATGCTTATAGTGGAACAGACAGAACACGATAAGAGGACTGCCTGGATCCATATATGGGTGGGGTAACAAGAATAAAGGTGGAAAGGCCATTACAGACTTCTGTCTGGCAAATGGCTTGATGGTGGTCAACACATGGTTTATCAAGAGAAACAGTCACAAAGTCACAACAAGAGTAGTTAACATGCAATTCAGATAGACCTCCTCCTAGCAAGAAAACTACATTGAGGTAGAATCAGAGATTGCAATGTCGTCCCCAGTGAAACAGTCCATAGCATAAACCATTGGTGGCTCCAAATAGCTGCCAGCAGTCATCAGAGAAGGCTCTAATTTCAACAGAGACTAGGCTAAAGACCTGGAAGTTGAGTGTAGTGAAACCACAAGAGTTCATGGAAATACTCAGGGTTCTATTCCTTTAGAAAGAAGAGAAAATAGGTGAAACTAAAGAATGGCATCTCAAAACAACATGTGTGAAGACTACAGATATGCTGCTGAGACAAGTATGGAAACAAGGCATATAAGGAAAGCTGGTGGTGTTGGAATTCAGAAGTCCAGCAAATTATCAAAAGAAAGGAGTGCTAGAAAAAGTGGGAGACAGAAAACACAGATCTGTGTAAGACAAAATACTGGATGGCTAACTAAGAGGCTAATAGAACAATCACAACAGCAATACCAGCTAATGGAAAGTCACTCAGCATATGGCACAAAGAAACTCTTATCAACACAGAGAGATAAAATAGTCATCAGAAACCATTCATAATGGATGCCAGCAACAATCTGCTCACTAAAGCACAGGACATCAAAGGCAGGTGGAAGGAGCACTTTCGGCAGCTTCTGAATGAAGAAAACCCTACAGAAGCTCTACTATCCCATAAAAAACATTTGATGAAAAAGAACCAATCCTAGAAGTAAGAAAAGTACTAAAGAAAATGAAGTCCGGAAAAGCAGCAGGCTCAAATGAGGTCACAGCAGATATGATCTAGATGTTGGGTGAGCCATGGGAAGAAATGACTCCTGAGGGTGCTCATACCAATATGGAGAGGGCTTATCACAAATGACTGGGGAAAAATCACTCAGGTGCCAGTGTACAAAAACAGAGGAACAATCACAACTATTGACAGTATAGAGGTATCAAACACCCATCGGACTGCATGAATGCACTGCACTGGGCAATTGATAAACTAACATTCAGAGCAGCTGAAAGTAAAATGGGAGATGAGCAATTCAAATTCAGATCACGATGTAGCACAACCAACCTGATGTTTATAGTAAGACAGATGGTGGTGAAGAAGCTAGAGATGAAGAAAGATTCCAAATGGGCATTCCTAGATTTGGAGAAAACAAGACAAGATCGAAAGAAATCTGATTTGGACAATCCTGTGATGGTCTGAAGTCTGGGAAACACTGGCTGAATTAGTGCATGCTATGTGCAAGGACCCAATGACAAAAGTACGAAAAACATGCTGTATCAAACAGGGGTTTTGCAGTGGGAGTGCGTGTGCATCAGGGTTTAGCTCTGAACCCCATTCTGTACATACTGGTGATTGACTACATCAATCAGCAGGTCAGAGAGGAAAGATCAACAAAGTTGCTATATGCAAACACTGTGGCATTACAAGCTGACTCTGAACATGAACTTCAGCAAGTGAAAGGGGAAAAGAAAGCAATACTGAAGGTACATGGGATGAAACTGAGTTGCATATAAAAAGTACAGTTGTGTACACTTACCATAAATGTAGATGTTCGAGTGTATTCACTGTTGCAGTCATTACACTTGGGTTATCCTGCTGGCAGGCTACCCTCAGTTGGCCTGAATTCCAAAGTCTAGGTCCAGCATTGGTTGCTGTCGCCTCTTCACTGACGTCAGTGTGCCAGGGGTATAAAAGATGCAGCCGACGCCATTTTCTTCAGTTTTTCTTGCCCCAGATGTCAGGTGCCTCCAAAAAGGTAGGCTAAAAATATGCCAATAAAACATGCATGCACCAAAATATATAATACCTTCGTCTACAAGCAAATACACCACATAGGTTGTATAGATTAGAGAAGTGTAGATAAGTTCCAGCAAAGAGATGGGGGATGGTGGGTGGGTAACCTTGACTGCAACAGTGAATACATTCAAACATCTACATTTATGGTAAGTGTACACAACTGTACTATGTTCTTCGTGTTTCACTACTGCAGTCATTACACTTGGGTTGAATCCCAAAGCTATGGTTGGGAGGCAGGAGCTAAATAGCATTAGGAGCGGCTATGAGGCCCTGCAAAACTGCAGTGGCAAAGCCTGCCCTGGATTTAGAGTAGAGTGGTAAATGATAGTGCTTTGTAAAGGTGTGCACTGAACTCTAGGTAGCAGCCTTTAAAATGTCTTTAGTTGGTACTCCCCTGAGGAAGGCTGCTGAAGTGGCTGCTGCTCTGGTTGAATGTGGCCTAATGCCCTTAGGCACTGGCTTGCCATGTTGTGAATAGCAGAAACGAATGCAATGGCCTATCCACTTTGAAATAGTCTGCTTTGAGATGGCCTTTCCTTGTGATCCTGCAGCATATGCCACTAGTAGTTGCTCAGTCTTTCTGAAAGCTTTGGTTCTGTTCAAGTAGAAGTGTAGCTGTCTGTGTATGTCCAAAGAATGCAGAATTCTCTCCCCCTTATTCTGTGGGTTTGGATAAAAAAGTAGGCAGATGAATAGTTTGGTTAAGGGCCACACTGGACACTACCTTAGGCATAAATGTCGGGTTCGTCCTCAGAGAAACCCGGTCTGGATAAAAAATGATAAAAGGTTCCACAGCCATGAGTGCCTGTAGCTCTGAGACTCGTCTTGCAGAGGTTATTGCTAGGAGCAGAGCTGTTTTCCAAGATTAAAAACTTTATATCAGCTGTAGCAGCTGGTTCAGAAGGGGGCAGAGTGAGTTTTTCCAAAACATAATTGAGGTCCCATGCAGGTATTGGTGATCTCCTTGGAGGCCTTAAGTTTTTGGCTCCTCTGAGGTATTGCCTTAACAACAGATGAGAAAAGATTGGTGGCTCTGTATTGTAATGAGCTGAAATGGCAGAGGCATGAATTTTAATTGATGAAAAGGATAGGCCTTTGTCCAGCATCTCAGTTAAGTATTGCACAATCTGAGGAATATTTGGTACTGCTGTGTCAATTCCTTTTGCCTGGTTCCAGGCACAGAATCTCTTCTATTTTCCAGCATAAGATTTTCTAGTACTAGGCCTCCTGGCCTCCAAAATGACATCCATCACCGCTTTAGTGAGAGGTGTGTTTTGTATGACTACATTATCCGCCATGCTGCCAGATTTAAGGTCTTGAGTTGGCTGTGCAGGATCTGATTGTTTTGTTGGGACAGTAGGTGAGGTATTTGAGGTAAGGTTCAGGCTGGGCATTCAGACAAGTTTCTTAGGATTGGATACCAGTACTGGCGTGGCCAGTCTGGGGCAATCAGTATCATTTTTGGCTTCTCTTGTCTGACCTTTAGGAGTACCTTGGGGAGGAGAGGCAGTGGAGGAAAGGCATATACTGTTAACTTTTTCCAGCTGAAAGATAAGGCATCCACTTTCCATGCTTTTCTGTGATAAGTCCTTGTGCAGAATCTCTTTAGTTGGCAGTTGTGAGGAGAGGCAAATAGGTCTATGTCCGGGCATCCCCATTTCCTTGTTATCATGATGAAGACTTGTGGATCCAATTTCCACTCATGGGGATCCATGAGGTTTCTGCTTAGTTCGTCTGCCAGAGTATTTATCTTTCATGGCAGGAATTGTGCCTGCAGATATACTTGGTAAGTCAATGCTGTTTCCCACAAAGTCATGGCTAGTCTGCAGAGGGAGTAAGAATGAGTGCCTCTCTGCTTGTTTATGTACCACATGACCGTGGTATTGTCGGTCTTTATCAGTAGTTGTCCCGGATGAAGTAGGTTCTTGAGAGCTATCAGGGCATTCTGAACAGCTAGCATCTCTTTTTGATTGATATGTAGATGCATCTGGTTGGCGGACCAAGTGCCTTGAATACATCTTCCTGCCATGTGTGCCCCCCAGGCATAATCTGATGCATCCGTTGTCAATGTCTGCCTAGCTGGGGGTAAGGTGAATGGCTGTCCCTTGTTCTGGTGACAGGCCTTCGCCCACCACCGAAACTCCTGTCGCAGGCAGGTAATGAGAGTAATTATTGTTTCCAGGCTGTGGCAATGCTGAGTCCAAACACTTTTTAGGTACCATTGAAGTTTCCTCATATGCAGTCTTGCATATGGAATTAGTAGAATGCAGGATGCCATGAAGCCCAAAGCCTGCAGAATTTTTCTTGCAGATAACTGGGTCTTTGTTGCCAACAGTTTGAAATAGGTAGTCAGTTGCCTTTGTTTGTCTGGCGTGAGATAAGCCATCTGGGCAGTTGTATTTAAGCTTGCACCCAGGAATATTATCTCTTGAGAGGGTACTAGTTTTGATTTTTGTTCATTGACTGTTTACCCTAGGCATGGTAGTAATCTCTTTACAAACGCCAGATGGTGTAGTAGAATGTCCTTGTTTTTTATTTTTATTTATTTATTTTACATTTGTTAACCGGGCTAGTCTGGCTGGATACATTGTCCATTTTCAGCAGAGGCCCGAGGAGAAAAGCTCCATTAACAGACTAGTAAATTACAATAAAAAGAACAATAATCAAAATCACACTCAACACAGAACCAGTCATACATACAAGCAAATAAAGGACAAAGTTGTTATTGGTGTAGTGAAAAGCAGAAGTATTATAACAAGAAAAAAACAAAGGAGAGGCAACATTGTTTAGTAGTAATTGAATATAATACGACTGACTTGTAAGGGAGAAGAATTGAAATAGGCTGGCAGATAGAGAGTCAAATGAACTGTACACTATTTACAATTTGGGATAGAACAGCTTTTGCCAGAGCACTAGTATAGGGCGAGATAAAAATAGAGTGTATGTTTGAAAAGAGATGACAAATTGTGTAGATATAGTATCTAGTAGGAAAAAGTGAAGAGTATTGCAGAAACCATCAAAGGTTGAGAACAACCAGTATGAGTGAGAAAAAGGGAATTAGAAATAGGGGAATATATTGTTGAGCTCAGTCAGGATTAGAGCATGGGCATAGCCAGTGGGTTTGTAAGTGGTTTCTTGTTTGTTTTGAAAAGGTGTGATGAGCCTAGGGTGGTCAGGTGTATGGGAAGTTTGTTCCAATATGATCCTACAGTGTTGGCAAATAAGGAGTCACCTGCTTTATTGTGGGATTTGAGAGTAGTTACTAGAAGCTTATTGGCTGAGCGAGGGAAGTGAGATTTTATAAGGGGTGATGAGGTTGTTAAGTATGGGTGTGTTGGATGGGTAATGTAGAATTTTATAAGTGATGACTAATTGTTGTAGAAGTATTATGTTCTGAAGTTCTAGCCAATTGAGTTTTTTTAGATTGAGACAGTGATGAGTACGGAAAGGGAACCTGTGGCAAACCTGGCAATACTATGGTATGCTGTGTTAAGTTTTGAAGGTTAGCTCTTGAAAGGTTAATAAAAGATGGAGAGGCATACAATAGTGTGGAGATGAGGTGAGTTTGCAGAGACACTCGGGTAGTGGCAGTAAGAAAAGGCTTTAGTCTGTAGAGGGCACCTATTTTTTATTAACAGTCTTGATGGTAAGATCAATGTGGTAGTCAAAGCTTAGCTGATTGTCTATAGTAGCCTAGTAGTTTAGTGGAACAGTCAGGTTTGATGATAGTGCCATTACAGGATATAATGGAAAATGAGATTGGGGCAGATTTAAGGGTGGGGGTGAAGAGTAGTAATTTAGTTTTTTTGGGATTAAGGAGGAGACAGATGTGTTGGAACCATTTTTCTGCTGCTGTAAAGATTTTTTTGGGTGGAGGAGTTGAGTTCTTCTGGAGATACAGCAGAGCAGATGAGAGTGGAATCATCAGCATACTGTATACAAGTGGTTGTAGGAAGTGAAGTTGGTAGGTTATTAATAAAAATGGAGAAAAGGAGGGGGCCTAAGATGGAACCTTGTGGGACACCAATAGTGATAGGGAGCTGAGAGGATAGATGGCTGTCCCAGAGGACAGCTTGTTTTCTATCTTTCAAGTAGGAGTCAAACCATTGTAGTACAGATGGATCAAGTGAGAGGGATTTTAAAGTATCTAGGAGAAGTTGATGGTTCACCATGTCGAAAGCTTTTGAGAGGTCAATGAGGCAGTCGTCCAAGTAAGGATATATTTGTATTCCTCTTTGTCTGCAGAATGCAATTACTGGTGCCAGGCACTTTGTGAACACCCTGGGCGCAGTAGATAAGCCCAAGGGCAGTGCAGAGAATTGGTAGTGCATTGAGCCAGCCTTGAATATGAGGTATCTTCTGCATGTTTGTCTGATTGGGACATGCAGGTATGCCTCCTTTAGGTCTAAAGTCACAAGCCAAGCCTTCTTGCCCAGCATGGGCAGAAGCTGCTGTAAGGTCAACATTTTGAATTTTGGTATATCCAGATATGTGTTTAGAATAGATAGGTCCAGTACTGGTCTCCAGGCTTTGTCCTTTCTGGATACAAAGAGCAGTCTTGAATAAAATCCTTGTCCCTGCTCTTGTTCTGGTACTTGTTGAATGGCCCTCACGTCCATGAGGGATGAGACTTGTTTTTGTGCCTCTGTCCATTGGTTTCTTGGTAGGTCTGACAACCGTTGGCCGGGTATGAAAGTGAAACTTGTAGCCCTGTGACACTATGTCTAAGACCCATTTGTCCTGGGTTATTATGTGCCAATTTTGAGAAAAAAGTGCTAGTTTTCCCCCTAAAGGTGCTGCCAGAAGATAAGTGTTTGACGCAGGCAGGGGGAAGTCATTGGGACTGTTTCCTGTAAGGCTGTGATTTGTCTTCTCCACTTTTGTTGGTAGAAGCACCCCATTGTTTAGACCTGTATGAACCTTGGGGCTGGGATCTGCCTCTTGGGCATCTGCATCTAACCCTTTGTGGTCTGTCTGACACTGGAAAGGACCAATTCTTTGTAGGCCAGTGTCTGCTAAATCTTGGAGGCTGTACCTGTAAGAAATCCTTGACTGTTTGCATAGATTTAGCTTTGTCCTCCATTTTCTTTAACACCTCTTCTGCTTTAACACCAAACAAAGTATCATGCTGTTATGGAGCATCTAATAATTTTGCTTTAACATGATCTGGTAAATTTTGTTCCTTTAACCAAGCATGCCTCCTAATGACAGAACCTGTGACAGCGGCCCTGCAGGAGGCCTCCAAAGAATCAAAACCACATTGCAAAGTATGCTTTCAACTTGCTCAGCTGCATGCAATAAATCCTGCATTTCTTTGGTTTCTGCACCTTCAGAATTTATCAACATTTTCTGTTTAAGCAGTGACATAATATATTGCTGATATTTGAGCATATGAAACTGACAATTTAAAGCCCTTATAGCCAAGGTAGCAGAGGTGTAAATCTTCTTTCCCCATCTGTCTAATGCCCTAGAATCCCTGTCGGAGGGGGTAGGGTTTTTTGCAGTGGATGCCTTGACCCCTTTGGGACCCTGAGAAATAGTTTCTGGGTCAGCAGCAGGGTTCTTGAAAAGGAATTTATGAGAGTCAGGCACCCTGTAGTACCTGTCCGGCTTAACAGGAGCTGGAGGTAAGGAATCAGGGGTCAGACTAGACTCTGAAAATACATCATCTACAGTGTCTAACATAGGCGAAATAGCTAGGGGCCTGTGTTGTGGGAGTAAAAGGAAGTCCCTGAGCCTTTTCTTAGATTCAGAGTAATCTTGGCTCTCCCAGTGGAACTGTTCCCTCATGGTATGCAAAGTTTCCCCAAAAGAGTAATCCTCAGCAGGAGAGGCTGAAGGGATAGATTCTTCAGCATCAGTATCCTCATAGGGAGGAACAGAGTATTCCTGATCAGAAGAGGAATCTGAAGAAATGGGAACCTGATCTGAAGATTCATATTCTGTCTCTTGCCTAGGCCTCTTATCAGGAGGGGGATGGGAACTCCTGATCAAAGTAATTAAGTCTTCGGCCATTTTGAGCATCTGTTTTTTGGGCATGGAGGCCTGAGCATGAGCCTGTTGTACTCGTTTCTTTGTCTTTAAAGATGCCTCAGTCTTTGCCTTTGTAGCTGGAGTCACTTTAATGTACAATTGAGTAGGTCTGAAAACACCCTCAGAAGCTGATGCCTGCTCAGCGGCTCCAGACCCATCTGAGGGAATAGTTTCCGAAGGTCCAATACCTTGAGCTTCCAGTGGCCTAGGCGACTCCACATGGGTCCAAAGTAGCGGGCGTCAGCTGCTGCGAAAGCGCCTCACTAAGAGCTTACCGGCGACTGGCTTAGAAGAAGCCTCGTCATCGGTTTTAGACCTCGGATGCCTGTCCTTTTCTTTTTCTTTGCGTTTCTTGCTGAATTGCAGTAGTCAGTTGGCTATCCGACGGCATCATGTAATTAAATCTTCTGCCAAAATAGTGAAAAGCAAAATTGTACCAGCGCTTTATAGTGCACTGGTTAAATCTAGCACAAAACCGACATCAAGCAACATCGTGGTCAGGGCCTAGGCAAGGAATACAGTAAGAATGAAAATCCTTATGAGGTATTTGCTTCCCACAAGAAATACAATTATTAACTTTTTCTGACATCGGTCTGGAGCAAGAAAACAGTTTTCCCCAATGGGGTACTTAGCTTTTAATGAAGACTTCGGATCTGAAATTCGAACACAAAAATCTCAGGAGTCAGCCGACCAGCACTTGTGAACTGCTTCTGCTTCGGGCACCGCCCGGCAAGAAAGACTGAAGAAAATGGCGTCGGCTGCATCTTTTATACCCCTGGCACACTGACGTCAAGGAAGAGGTGACAACCACCGACGCTGGACCTAGACTTTGGAATTCAGGCCGACTGAGGGTAGCCTGCCAGCAAGATAACCCAAGTGTAATGACTGCAACAGTGAAACACGAAGAACATCAGCTGACACAGCAACAAACTGGGGAATCAAAATAAGCTGAAAATTAAAATAGAAGGAAAACAGTGTAACAGGTTATCAGCTTCAAGTATATAGGAAGGGTGGATGAGGGGATGGGAAATCTAAATGATGAGGACAAAGTTAGAAACACAAGCGTTGCTGCCAACTGGCACAAAATGTCAGGAGTATAATGCAAAAGAAGCAAAACTGTGGTATGATCAGTACTTCTGCATGGTACAGAAACCTTGTCAGTGAAGACAGAACAAGTGAGGAAGCTAGAAGTGATGAAGGTGAAATGAAGTACTAGAGATGGGTAGTAAGATGTAAATCATGAGACAGACAAAGAAATTATTACATCAAAGCAGAAGCCAAAGTAGCTCCAACTGCAGAGAAGGACAAAAAGAACAGACTATGGTGCTTCAGGTGCATATGCAAGAAAGCAGATGATGATTTGGTAAAGAAGATTTAGGATAGAAAGGAAGAAGGCAAGAGGAAATCAGGGCATCAAGCAAAGGGAAGGATAGATTGCGAGAAGACCTGTGACAGTCAGGCATGACTGCTTATGAAGGTAAGACAGTAGCACTGAATCAAGAGAGAGAGAGGTGATGACAGTTAACACCCTGATCGCATGTGGAAAAAATGGGAAAAACAGGGTTGATGATGATGGTAGTGGTAAGAAAAAAAGTGTGGTAAAACGATAGTGATAATAAAAAGTCACATAAAATAGCAGAACGTACTAGTTTGTTTGAGTATTAAGAGGTAAAATGACAGACTGCACTGGCTTCTTTGACTATGTGAGAGGTAAAATGGCAGAATGCACAAGTTTTATTAAAGATGCAATAGGTCGTGCATCAGCAAAACACTTGTCTCGCTGTTAGGTCAGGTAAGGAAAGCTCATGCTAATACTGAGTTTTCAACAGAGTACTTTCTGATTTCCTTGACCAAGGGAATCTCTGAAACAGAAGCAACACTAATTAGTATATCAGGGGGTTAAGCAGGTACTGTACAAACAACAAATGAAAGTTAAAAAATAAATATGTTTTTTTCTCCCAGGATGGCAGACTCCATCTACACTGCAAAGGCACTGATTATTGTTTTCACTTTCAGTTCTATGAGGCTCACTCAGAAAAGTTTGCTCATAGCACACTGGACATGAATGACTGAAAGCTGATCAGGGAGATGGGAGACCTCTCAGAACATTTTTTTTCCAAAGGAGAGGATATTGAGGAAGATGTACTGTAAATATAGTCTTTCTCCTATTCTGCATGCTGAAAGACTGAAAATATGTGCAAAATATAAAAAAGTACTTTATTAAAATTAATACTAAATAAATCTAACTACTCTTCTAATGTGGCCTCTGCACAGCAGAGCTCAAACCAAACAGCCACAGCAACCACAGATACATACCACAAACCGTACCAGTTCCAGTTCATACCTTTTGCCTTGCAAACCATTACATTCTGCGGGGTTACTATGAGACAGGCAGTGATTTTATTTATCATTTTTTTCTTTCTTTGCCTTTTGCTTTGTAGAAAGTTTTTCCATTAGCACCTTTAACTATTTTTAAATTGTTTCTATGAAAACTGCTTGTGGTAGTTCAGTTTGTTTCCTTATTTCTCTGGTTTTGGCTACTTCATTTTCATGATCTTTTTAAGCAGTGGTTGATGGACTAACAGCTGCCACTGGGTGCAACACAGATTCATTTTCATTTATAGCTATGAAGTGATACCTTACTTGTACT
The DNA here is from genome assembly GCF_019279795.1 of Protopterus annectens. Taxonomy (NCBI): domain Eukaryota; kingdom Metazoa; phylum Chordata; order Ceratodontiformes; family Protopteridae; genus Protopterus; species Protopterus annectens. The sequence goes on from NC_056732.1 coordinate 843,651,004, forward strand.
TTGCTACCTTGCATTAGCTTACTTTACACATGTGTATACCTTTGATTTGCATCCACAAATACATCTCCAGTTTAGCACTCTTGTACCTCAAGGATAGGGACAACATGTCAATCTCCCAACATATACTTGCTCTGTCCATTTCTTGGTTATCTGTACACTCAAATATAAGGGCTAAAAACTGCAATGGAAATGCAAGGCTATGCTTCTTATGATCCTTACACATCAGTAGCCTAGTAATAACCTATAAATCTACAGGACTTCTTGGTATGGTCCTCAACCAGGGGCTTCTACAGAGAAAGTTTAGGCATTCTGGTTGTGGTCTGTGAAGGTAACAGAGTTGCAAAAGTCTCTGTGATGATAGAAAGTTGTCACTCTGGCTCAGCCATAAATGTGTTGGTGGCAACTCACTCATTTTTTCTCATTTCCTCTTTCCCAAAGAACATAATGATGCCAAACAGCAAAAGGGTCTATAGTCTCTTCAGTGCTTAGCATACCCAAGTTGCAGTCTGATCAGTCCTCTACCATGGATTACTGTACATGCAGCAGTTATCATGCTTTCTTCCCCATGAAGAATAGTCACTGAAATTGAGATGTTCACTCATGCCTACCGCCATCCAGTTCTGAAACCCAGATCATTGGAGTTGGAAAAAAAATCCAAAATCTATATCAGTACGACAAAAAATACATCTGGATTTACTCAGCAGCAAAGTTTTTTCTCTATTAATTTATACTCCCTAACTTCTTCAAACAAAGAAATGCCAAGTCATTCGAAATCTTTGTAAATACAACTATGGAAGTTCATTCACATCTTTATACGACACAGGTGCCTGGTACTACAGTGAAATAATGGCATCGAGGATAAGGTCAGTCCCAAGTGAGAGGTGTAAGCATACAGTCAGGTGTTGCGGCAATAAAAGTGCTACAACTTTAGGAGTGCTAATGTTTTAAAATCAGTTCTACTACCGAGGGCTAAAGTGCACAATGAAACCTGTCCATATAGGGATCAATAACTAGGGATGCTGGGGCAAGCATTTCTTCAAATGCAGTGGATGGGTAAATACATATAGGTTAAATAGAATGCATGTGAGACTAACCTGGTAAACAAAGGTAAGAAAAGTCACATAAGATGAAAGAAGGATATACCCAAATGTTTCAAAGTAACATCCTAAAAATGCAATGAAGATTAAGGACATTGTTGGCTGTATCAATAAAAATCTCTTATTTGTAATTATTTTATAAAGAAACAGATCATCAATCATGCTTTTTAAAATACCAGAGAAAGTTATAAGAAACTACTAGCAAAACAAAATAACCACTGTCTCGTTGGCACTCTTCACCTGCAAACATACCAATAGTCCATTCATAGATTATAGACAATACAAGATTTTAAAATTAATACATTTAAAATATGATATATATATATATATATATATATATATATATATATATATATATATATATATATATATATATATATATATAAATAATATTTGTCTACACATACAACACGCACACAATATATGGACATAAGAATTGAAAAAAAAACATGAATCAGTGAAGCTAATCTAAGACTATAGCAATCCAGAAAAAAAAAAAAAAAAAAAGAACACTGCAAATCATTGTTTGAGATGTTTCGACTGATTGGGAACCTCTTTACACACACAGACACAGACAGACAGACAGACAGACAGACACACACACACACACACACACACACCATCACTTTTCAAATTCAGATACATTTTAAGAAGTGAAAAGTCATAGCATGCTACACTGTATATAGACAGCTGTAATAAATGAGGCATGATGTTAGATCGCTAATTATGTCCTTTATTCTTTGCCATTTAGTTACATGAAAAAAACATCAGTATATTGCGATGTAGTAACTACACTGAAGCAGTATTGTGTGGATAATTAACTTAACCTTATCACTTAATCATAAAAGGTTATTCTAGTGAAGCATAATAGCAAAGCTCGGAATCAGCTGCAGGAATGTTATCATGTTTAAGTGGTCAGAAGCTGAACAATAGCACTAGCAAATGGATCATCTCTCCTGATATTTAGCTAGTGCTGGACAAATGATGCTGCATTTAATTTCTACTAAAATTACAGAATCATTGAACTGTACTGTGCAACAAAATTTTGGTGAGAAATATAAGAAAAGGAAAACATCTAAGTAAATACACACACAGTCTGTTTTTCTCTTACTCTGACCATCTGACACAACAAAAAGAAATTGAGCTCTGCATCTGAAATAACCATTGGACACAAAAGATGTACAATAAATTTCAAACACAGAGTCTGACACAACTATGCTTATTCAGTGCCATCTTTTTTATGGGACATACTGCTTAGGAGAAAGATTACTATAAAGCAGTAGCTAAGACAAAATTCTGAGGTCTTCTACTTTTGCAAAGTCAGACACTAAATCATAAGGGATGATTATCAGCAAATTCTCTCCGACAGGCCCTAAGCCTGCTGAGGTAATGCAGCTGACAAACTTTGATGCGCCATGCCCGTGCACATTATGTTCACATAGTGTGTACATCTGGGCACCCTTTATGGCGATGCAGCAAGCAGCCAATCATTTATTCCACTCTAATTAGCACACATGTAAATCCTCGCCAATCAAGCCACTTGCAAGGTTACTGTTGTGGCAGCTATACAGCAAACTGGCAGGACATGTGAAAAAAGTACAAGAACTAAGTATTGGGTTTGATTTGAACCTGCCGTCATACCACTGCAGGTCTCCTCAGTCCTGACTGTAACCAGCTCTCCCCTTCAAAACCCATCAATGAGCTACAAGAGAAAAAGGTCATCAGGCAGATTGCTGATTGGCCAAGATGCTTTGATTCTTTACAAGCTTTGGGAGTACACCTGAAGCGACATTCTTCTCTTGTAGCTCACAGCATTTTAAGCTGTCACATGCTAAATTCAGAGCCAGCTTTCAGCTCTCCTGCACAGCATCCGATGCATGTTAACTTAAAGCAGCACTGTCCACATGAATATACTGCACCTCTTTACACCACTGGGGATAATCTGCCACGTCAACATCTTTTTCCTTCTTTGAAAACACTAGTCCAATACAAAGTATGTTCTACAAAGAAGACACTAATTTAAAAACATAACAAGAAACAGTAAAGAGAAAGAAGCACTGTGACTGTCAAGCATGAATGTTGAACTCAGAAGAAAACCATAAGCTTAACACAAGTTTTTCCTTACACAGTTTAACAAAGTTACTGGAATACAGCTGGGAAGGTTAGAAACATACTACACTACTTCCAAATAACCTGGATGCTATACCAAAGTTTTCTCATATACTGCCCTAAACTAGTGCTACAGTTTCTTTCTCCTGCTTACATTCTATATATGTTCCTAAAAAGAAAAGTACAACATGCTCAGTCTGCAAAGTTAACTGACATTACCTCCAGGCATAAAAAGTTACAGTATCATAATGGCAAAGTTAGCTAATACCACAGATTTTTTTTTTCAAAATAAATAAATGAATGAATTTCTTTTAAGACTACTCACTTATGCACATAGACAAATACTGTTCCATTAGTGTACATTGACAGAAATCGGACACATTAAAAAAAGACTATACACTTTCTAGAAACACAAATACTTACTATAAAACGTTACCAGCATGTAATATGAAAAAAAAAAACATTATTTAGATCTCTAGTAAAAAAACACACCTTCCTTACTAGAGGCTTCAGTCCACCAGGAAAAATGCAATTAAATTTAAAACACTTGTAGTCCAAAAAATGGCAGGTAGTTCCAGTGTAAAAAACTCTTCTTTATTCAACCACAGAAGAGCTTTTTACACTGGAACTACCTGCCATTTTTTGGACTACAAGTGGTTTACAATTATTTAGCTCTCTATTTTCCACTATAATTTGCAGGTGAAGTTATTTTTTTTTCTTCAAGAAAGTGTCCATTCATGCAGTAGCACAGCTTCTGTTAAGGTACAACTGTATCAAGAAATTGAAAAAACATACATACATACTGCAATTTATCATCATTAATCCAGTACAAACCCATATGCATCATGCTGCATGGTTAGTATTATTTCTTAACTTATTAAACTGCAAAATGCCCCAGTGGAAATGGTCATACTAATCTGAGCTTGGTTTTCAACCTGTCCTCCTCCTCCTCACAATAATCTCTGTACCTAGAATTGTGGATATCAAAATATCAGATGCTTTATCTCTGCAATGACTTATAACAGCAGTTACTGACTTAATAGAATGTCACCAGACGCAATGTCAGTGTTTCTTTTTCAATATCTCACCATGATTAGTATCAGCTGAAACTTACCAAAATGCCCTTCGTAGTACATTTAAATTTTCTAGATAAACTAGCTAAACTACATATTTCTGTTCATGGTTATTGGTTCATAGTAAATTATCCCACCATCCACTTGTGTTTACTACTAAAGAGTAACATTGCTTTTGACTACCCCTGCAGATCTGCTCAGTCATCATTGACTGAGTTATGTCTGACAGACCTGGCAGGCTTTTATCACTCTGAGATTTGCAGGCTGAGGCAAATGCCTGTACAGAAGTATGAAATTTAAGTGGCAAAACATGGTGGGATGCACTGTCTGGCTGCTGACCACGATGGGAAATGGATGAACACCTAGGTATTCAGTGATTTATTAATGTTATGATAAATAAATCTTTTTTACACGGTAAAAATAACATCTTAGCTAAGGCTAAGCAAATGGGATGGTGATGTTCTCCTTATAAACTGATCTTCCTACTCTATTACATTGTACCAGTAGCAATTTATTCATAAGTACAAAACGTGCAACATTTCATTACTAGAAGGAAACTATTACTATCTGGGCTGAAACAGAGTATTTACAGATGTTTTATGACACCCAGACAGGGAATTTGCTGAAGAATCACTTTTCCTGGGAAACTCCCAAAGTTTAAAGTCAATACTTACCCTGGGAAAAAAAACTCCTCAGGGTGGGAAGGCAAAAGAGCAAACTGTTTCCTTCCCCGATACTGACAAGCATGGTTCTCCCATAACATGAGGGGGCAACTAAACAGCTGCAAAGGACATGCTTGTTTCTTGGCCCATTGTGGTTTCTGCCTTTTTTAATTTCTCCAAATCTTTTGGGTTTCTAATACCATGAAGAGAATGGACCCTATTCCTAAGTCAAAGTACGATTAAACTTCATGAAATTAGTATTGTTTCAATCTTTGATGTTAGGCAGAAGTGCTCTTTGCAGCACCTGCAATGTGCCCAGTAATGACTTCTCCTGCAATTCGTATGGGGTTGCATGTGTTGGTAATATATCTAAATACAATTGTAGATTCTTTTTTATAAGACCCATTGCTCCTACTACTACTGGAACTGTCTGGGTATCTTTCTTCCACATTGCTCTTGTTTTTGCCTGCAAATCCTGATATATTACAACTTTGAGTCTCTCTGTACGTAAGACACTGTAGTCACTGGGTGTGGTGATTTCAATGATCAATGCTGCTTTTGTCTTCTTTTCATGGACCACTATATCTGGTTTTCTAGCATCTATCTTTTGAACTGTTGGTAATGGATGATCCCATGTGATGTAACCTTCATCATTTTTTATGATGCTTTGTGGCTCATGTTTCCAGTGTTTTTGAGCCACTTGAATACCACAGTGTTTGCAGATTACCCAGTGCAACAATCTTGCCATATTATTATGCCTTTCAGTATACATACAGTCCCTCTGCCATTAGTATGTCACAATCAGCAACGTGGTGTACGACTGTTTCCAACTGGGTTTTACAAAACCTGCATTTGTCTCTTTCTCCCACATGTTCAATGGACTTTGTAAACCAATGTGTATGCAGCCCACTATTTTGGGCCACCAATATTAACCTTTCATCTCTTGGTTTGAATTTGCCTCTCCTTAATTATTCCTGTGTTCGTTCCTGATCAACATGAGGTTCTTACAGAAGTTTTCTGTACTTGCAACTATGCATTTTCCACATTTCTTGCCTTCTCATCTGGTCCTTCACTACATATTCTTTCTTTTCTTTTACTATTTTGCCACATTCAGCTGTTGCCTGATTTTTATCTACTTCTGGTTTGATTTCCATTCCTGCTTGATGCCGATATGCTTTTGCTAGATTAAACAAGATAAGTCATCTTAGATTTATTCTCATGTTTCAAAACTTTCACTACATTTGGATCTTGTGAGGTCAGCAGATATGTGTGAAGTCCCATTACTGTAGATCTATACATGTAATCAATTTCAAGGAGTCCCATCCCTGCTTCGGAATGGAGAATATATATAATCTTGGTATGTGCTGATTTTTATAAATCATTTGGTTTGCATGAAGCATCCTACTTGTTTTCCTATCTAATCTATCCAACACATTTTGAGGCCAGTCAGTCACTCCAAAACTGTAAATTAGGAATTAGGACAGGAAAAGCAAACTGGTTTATAGCTTGGATTTTGTTCCTAGATGGCAATGCTGTTTTCAGGATTAACTTAAGTCTTCTAAAGTACTCCTTACTAAGTTTTATTCGCATTTGTTCATTTTTTATTGTTGACCCTTCATCAATTCCCAAACATTTGTACACTCCCTCTTGCTCAAGTTCTTTTTACATCACATTCTTGTCCCAAAATTATGTTTTCCTGGTGCTACAGTTTTCCTGCTTTAAAGGTTGCTTTTGCACATTTATCAAGACCAAATGAGATTCTTATATCATATGAAAATGTTTTGACTACTTGCAGTTGTGCTTTTGATTCCTCATCTGATGAGCTCTACAGTTTTAAATCATCGACAAAGAGAAGTCGAGAAGTCTTTACACTTTGTTGTTTTCTAGGAGCCAAATTATAGCCATGGCCTAAGCTGTTAAGTGGGCAGCTTAATGGGTTAAGGGCAAGACAGAATAGCAGAGTGACAGAGGTCACCCTGGAATATCCCCCTTTGAATTTTTATCTCTGGGATAATAATTTGTCCTTTATCAGGGCTTAACTGCAAAGTGGTCTGCCACTGTTTCGTGATCACTGTAATGTAGTCAATCAGTGTAGGGTGTATCTTATACATTTTTAAGCACTCTTTTATCGATGAATGGTGGATACTATCCAATGCTTTTCTGTAGTCAATCCATGCCATACTTCGACTCTTCCCCTTTTTACAGTTCTCCACTATGACCTTATTTAACAACAAATGATCCTTTGTTGCGTATGACTTTCTTTTATTTCCCTTTTGTTCTATTGCCATAATTTAGTTTTTTCTAAATGAGTATAAACTCGGACAGCATCAATTCCCATGTATAATTTATAAGGTGTCGGAAGGCAAGTTATTGGTCTATAATTTTTAGGGTAGCTTGCAGGTTCAACTCCTAAGTAGGAGCAATGTTTTTCCTGTTTTTATCTAGGTTGGTGTCTGTTTGGGGTGCACATATAAATAGTTCTTACTCATGGATAAACCTTCACGCAAAGATGTTAATACTTTTAACTAAAAGTTAGGTACTGCATCGGGGCCTGGGGCTTTCCAGTTAGTAGCTTTTCTTAACTTTGCTTCAGTCTCTCTGGCTGTTACTTCATCCCATTTCATATCCTGTACCTTTAAACTTCTTATTCTTTATTTTACTTCTTCTATCCATTTAGCATCTTTGCTATGTTCCACAGGATCTTCATAGATACTTCTCCAAAATGTATCTATTTCTTCTTTTTTTGGTGGTCTTTCAATTCCTTCTACCTTGTTTCCCAATTCTCTATAAAACTTTTTTGGGTCATCAATAAATTGCTTATTTTGTACTTTTCCTTTATATTTATCTGCGTATCTTCTAAGTTTTTCTGCCTGGGCTGAGATTTTTAGTTTGTTATTTGAGATAGTGCTTGATAGATCTTGGTCTGTTCTAATACTGTGCATTGCTGTTATCACATCTTAGTATTTATGATGATCTATTCCCTCTTCTATAGTGACACTTCTTGTCTTAATTGCTTTATAGTTTTCTCTGGTCGATACTTCCACGATAGTAATTGATTTATCCCCTTCCATTCCCTCACTACCCTGTATTCTTGTGGTAGAATTTTATCAGTTATTAATTTAGCTGAACAGTAATATGTCCTGTTTATTTCTGTTATACCACATGGATCTCTATGGACAGCCCTAATTATTGTGTTAATTTGTTTTATCAAACCTATGACTTTTGGGATTTTATTGACCTTCTGCAGTCTATTTCTTTCATTGATCTTAATATGTCTATCTATCTCTATTAAGTCAAGCAACTCTTCTCTTAGCTCATTTTCTTCTAAACTGAGGCCACATTTTTTGTTTTCCATTTCCTGCGGGCATTCTATAGAAAGTTCAACAGCAAATTCCTGTGGCACATTCTCTTCAATTTCATCCTGTGCCATCCGTTGATCTGTCAAATGGGAACTCACTAGCCTATCACTCCTCAACATTGACTGCATCAGAGTTTCCACAGTTTCCTGTCCCTTCCTTTGCTGTTCACCTTCAAGTGAACGTTTAAACTGGTTTCCTGTGGAAGGCTCCAAAATACCTTCATATGGCACTTGACCAATTGCTTCCCGTTCCACTGGTTTCCTCCTTAATTTGGATATCCGTCTTGTGGTCCTTTCTGAATTAGATTTTTTACACTGGATCCTTCACTTTGCAGGTACTCCATAATCTCAGTCTTCTTCTCCATTACTAATCTCATGTTCTCCTTTTCCTCTTTGTCTTATTTTTTGTATTGCAAAGTTTTTCTTTAGTCTGGATTTCTTTGCATGTATTTCTCTTCAAATATCTTTGGTGCGGCTGTTTTTGTATTGGCTAGTTTTGCTTTCTCCTTTGCATAAATATTACACCATATTAAATCTCTTTTTCTTTCCCATGTCAATATTTCTTCTTCAGATGTTTCCTGATCTTCCTGTGTCTCTTTACTTTGGGCACTTTTTTATCCTGGGTCTTGTGCACCTAGCTATCTTATAGGTTCATAGGTTGGTACTAAGCTATTGGCCCTAGGGCCTATACAAGCCTAGCCATAACAATTCCCTGGATATTTCTTCCCACTATATTTACTTCCCTGGACCCGTGTCTAGCAGGGCGACTGATATGATCTGACATGATCCCCCGGGTGAATTTCCTATTGCCCATCCAATCGTCAAGGTTCCTTTTGAAGAGGTCCAAGGAGGCGCTCTGCTTGACATGCATGAGCAGTCTATTCCAGAGTATGGGGAGTCTCTGGGTCAGGAACCTATCCCTCCAGCATGTTTTGTTCATTGTGATGACAAGGTTTAGATCCCTGGAGCGTGTGGCTCTGAGGGACTGGGATGCTTTAAGTGGGGCATATCCAACAGCTCAGGGTTTGAAATGGCCTTGTATGTTAAACAGAGATCTCCTCTGAGTAGATGATATGCCACAGAGTATAGCTGGAGTTTTTTTTTAGATGGTCAGCACAGGGCATCTGCTTTAGACCCGTGATTCTTTTAGTGAGGTATTTCTGCGGCCTTTCCAGCTGTTGCAGATGTCTTGTGAGGTACATACCAAACGGGGTGTTGTACTCTATAATGGGTCTAATGAGGGATGAGAGGGTGGCCTAATGGTTAAGGTGTTTGCCTTACAAACACAAGGTGCAGGGTTTGAGTCTCACAAGGGATAATTGGCTAGGCTTAAAATGGCTCGCAAGGGCAGTTAGCTTAGTACTAACCTATGAGTACAGTGGGACAATGACCTCCTTTTTTCTGGATGAAAAGCCCTTAGTGATGAGGTGTGCCACATAGAAGGATTTCCTGACTGTTGTGACGATGTGATTATCGAAGGTGAGACTACTGTCCACCTATGTCCCCAAGTCTCTCATCAGACTTTCGGTGTTTAGTGTACTGCCACCTATGTGGTAATTCATGGGTACATGTTTTTCCCCAAAGGGGATAACTATACATTTCTTGGCATTAAGCCTGAGCCCATGGCTCTGGCACCAAGCATCTGTTTCTGTAAGGCCCTTTTGCAGAATATCCACATCATATGGAGATTCAATAATGGCTCCCAGTTTGCAGTCATCTGCAAACTTTGTTAGCCAGAGTCACTTAGTGTTGGTCTGTACTTCAGAGAAATAGATGCCAAACAACAGCGGTCCCAAGACTGAACCCTGAGGTACTCCACTTGTCACTTTTCTGGAGCTGGATTTGGAGCGGCTACTTTTACAGTCTGGGTTCTGTCAGTAAGCCAGCTGGCAACCCATCGTGTGACCTAGGGATTTATGTTTGCTGACTTATCATATCTTCATTCAGGCCCCTACGAGCACACCAGGTGTACCAAGAAAATTTGATGAGTCGTCCAAGGAACTCAAAATGGCTACATTAGAATCACTCGCTGGCAGAAGAAGCAAAAAAAAAATGAAGCTAGACTTATGTGAAGCCTCCTTAATAACTCTTAAGAAGAAGACAGTAGAACCTTGGTGAGCCAGTCTTATCTCTGAATTAAAATGTAGAGAGTTTAAGTAAAAATTTTACATGACAACCTCCAAACACACTAGTCCTAGCCCACAGCAACCTCTTTTGACAGAACAGTTAAACTTTCCATCACAAAAAAGATGATAATTTACAGTACATTCATTTATAAAAGCCAAGAGCTGCTGTCTACTGGAAATGGTCTGACAAGCAGTTAAATAAAACCAACTGACCAAGTAAGTATACTTTGAGGTATACAACTGTAATTACAATCACCCCAAAAAGAAGCTGGCTTAGCCCCTTATCATTTCTGTATAAAATATAAAACTTTTCCTCATAGAAATTATTTCACAAGAGATTCACCATAGGGAATCCTAACAGAAAAGTCAGGATAGTGGTAAACTGTTTCAAAGACAACCACTGTAAACGGTAAAGCTGGTGCCCATTAAAAAAAAAATATATATATATATATAAATATGCTGTTGAAGGTAATCTCCAGTGGGGTATTTACCTACCCAGCCCTGGAAATGCTAGTCGATCTTTGATGTTAAGTCCTTTGGGAGGTTTTGTCCCCCAACTACTAAATCTATACTGACAGTCTCTAGCTGTACAGTAGTTAGGGTGTGTGGAAGGTGCCCTAGAGGTTTGGAAGCTAGCCAGCTGGTCCTTATCTTGGTAGGATACATCCTTAGCTTGGGCTACAGCAACAGTGAACTAATGATAAACACCTGAAAGTTATTTGCATGTCATAATAACAGATCTGCAGTGGCGGTTCCAATTTCTTCACCTTCAGAACTACAGCTTGCAGGACTCGGACAGCTCAGCATCTAAAACATTCCTCAGCTACCAGACTCCTCCCTCTTACTTGCAATGTTGTGCAAATTAGGACCCTTCTCCAGATCTCTAAGTCCACACTAATGCAGAACAAGCAACTATAAAATGACACAAAACAAGCATATCAACAACCAAAGCCTTCTAGGTCCCAAGGAGGACTGGGGAAGGAGAGTCAGTGTAGTTATAGAGATAAAACTGCTGTTATGGAGCCATCATTACAGTAAGTACATAGAGTCGTATCTGGTAATGGAAGCCCCATCTCTATCACCTGTAAGGCAAAGTTCCAGGTTTATCCTTCTGGGTTACTGCTCCTCACAGAAATATATCCCTGATAACACTAGTTCTGAAAGACGACTTGGATCTTGGGATCACATTTGGCTTGTAGTGCCCTGCAAAAGTTTTTATAGAGATCCTCACATACTTGTCGCATAATCATCATCCACAGATGGATTCTTAAAATTGAGAGGTACTCATAGCTTTGGTAGAGTAAGCTACAGGCTCAGAAGGCAAGGTTTTTGTACATTTTATTTTAACAGTGCTTAATACACTCAGACAGCCATTTTAATAGTCAGTTTGGAAACCTTACAGCCCAATCCCTCTTTTTAGAGAATCAAACAAAAAGTTGGGAATCTTTCCTAATGGATATTGTTCTGTCACAGTAAACTCTAAGTTGCATGCAGACATTCATACAAATACAATCCTCCCTTTGTTAATTCACTTGTTTTTCCAAAACTGTTCAAACCATTCAGGACCCATTCTCATGCACAATAACATTATAGAAAACCTGGTAAGGATGACTGACACACTTAACATGCAAATCTGAAATTCTTCTGGCAGAAGTAATGGTCATTAGAAAAAAATGGAGTTTTCCAAGGCTTAAAAGGCAGAAGAATTAAGTTATTCAGAATTCTTTAAAGCTTTTTAGCGAAATCAATAAAAAGTTAACACCAAAGTGAAATTTAGAGACAGCTGTCAAATGCACTTTAACTGAAGTGTATTTTAGATATCCATGACAACTGATCACAAATAGCAGGAACAGGACTGTAATGGGGTCATAGACTTTGGCCATAGCCCAGAATGAAAAATAAGTACATTTACTTCTCTAAGCCTTTCTGGTATTTGGTTTCTGTGCCGACTTCAGGATTTGAACCAGCCTGTCCAGGTATTTGGCTCTCTGGCCATCACAGGAATTGGAAAAACATGTGGTCAGTCATAGGTAATCAAGGCTCTGGAAGACTGCACTTCACAGAATTCCTACAGAGGGATGAAAAACGGAAAATAAGCTGCTACTGCTGTACTTGGTAATTGTAGGGGATTTAACCAGTTTGCATTAAGACATCCCCTTAGACACAGAACAACATCTGTGCAACAGACCATTACTATGGCATCAGCAGATAACATCTGCTAAAGAGTTGACTTCTCCTGGGTCGTGACTGGCTAAGTGACTGGTGGATATAGCCCATTTTCTAACAGTCATGCCATCCAGACCCATGGGGTAGGAGTGGGGTCCTCCCTGCTTTCTGATATGCTGTACTACAGTCATGTTACTGGTGTGGATGACAATAAGAAAGGAGTACTGAAATGCCTGCAGAATGAAAAGTATTAGTTTCAAAATCTTATCTGCAGACTGGCTTCTGTCTATGACTATGCACCTTGGAATGTCTGCCTTTGAAAGCGCCATCCCACCCGTCCTAAGGTATCTAATGATGACAGCCATAGCTGGATTGAGAACTTGGAGGGGAATGCCACGAGAAATTTCTCATAAGTTTTCATTGGAAGGATCATGGAATCTAAAGACTGATCCTACTGAACCTTAATGTTCCACTGTAGTATCATCATATGAAATCTCGTGATGGGAGCTATGCAATCTGGGTTGCCATTAGTCCAAGGGGCTGAAAGCACAGAACAGTCAAAACTGTTTGATTCTGGAGGATATGATTGACTGTATTCATGAAGGAGGAAATTTGCCCACAGGATGAAAGGCTTGACAAAAAACAGTGTCCTGGATACACCAAATAAATGCAAGCATCCCCATAAGTAACAACTGTGACCTCAAAGTGTCCTATGATTCCCAAGGACTGGAATCTGTTACTACCAGCAGACTGTCCATTGCTAGAGCAAATAGTAGTTAGTCAGCTAGGTATGGAAATAGCAAAGAACCTCAGGCTTGCTACAAAGATAGACTTGCACCTTGTGAAAATCTGTGGGGTGAGAGCACCCCAAATGCCAGTGTGTGATGTGGAACTAGTAATGACAAGTTCCTTTTCAGAATTGCAAAATCCTTCCTGGACTCCTGAATGATACTGATGTGCAGACATGCATCTTGGAGGTCCAGTGAGAACATTCAGTCTCCTTAGGACAAACAAGGAAGCATCAACTGCACTAAACTCACGAGAAAGAATTTTTTTGAAAATGTAAAGATATAGTCCACTCATAATAAGAATAGGACTGAGGTCCTTTGCTTACTTTAGCACTGAAAAAGAATAAGGAGTAATAGCCTTGCCTTTTCTGGCTAAGTGAGACCTCTTGGATTGTTCGCTTTCATAAAAGATTACGCAACATTTTCTTTTCTTTCTTTGCTACAGACTTTTAAAGAGAGCAGACTGCTAACTAGGTGAAGGGGGATCAGGATTTCCCTGATTGCTTTTCTGATTGTTACGGTCTCTGGGAGGATGGTTATTTCAAAAACTGTCACATGATATTGCCCTTTTTCAGTACCTCTGCTACTGTTCTGCTGTTGGCCACACTGAAACTAAAGATGGCAGGGACTCTGCTGCATTTGAAGGAATATGCAGCTGTGAGAGCCTTTCCTTATTTCTCTTGTTTCTAAAATTTGGCTTTGGCTGAAAGATCGAATAGCACTGTACCACTGATACAGCTGGCTGTTCATAAATCTAGCCTTGGTATCATCAACAATATCAGTCAGACAGATCAAGGTATGACAAAATGCAGCTAAGTCTAGCACCTGCAATCATAGAAAAAACATTCCGGGCACTGTGAGCCAATCACATTGTTGGGCTATCAACAGAAGGGGTGACATATGGGAATAAAATTTTCTTTTTAAGCCCCATTCTGCAACCTATCCAGAGACCATTTAGGTTCATGAATCAAATCTTTCTGGAAGCACAACAAGTTACACAAGTAGCTTACATACCTGAAGTTGAATACTTGGTATGTGTAAAAGTGTTTCTCTATTCTGTTCAGTGCATGAGGCTCCTTGTTAGGTAGCTGAACAGCCTTCCTGGGAGTAGCCACTACAATTACCAAGTCCACTTGAGGAGTCTACCACCACTACTTCCAGTCCTTAGGAGGTCAAAGGATCCTGTCATTCCTCTTCTGTACAATTACTACCACATCAGGATGTTTCTATGCACTTACTCATTAGTTGGGAATACATGCTGCAGCTTTCATTTTGCTGTCCTCACCATCCCCAGAGGTGACCGATCTAATAATGAATAAGAATGGTTTCATCTAGAACAGACATGCGCATCCTAGCAGGGAGCCACCAATCCCTCTATCCTACATGGGGTGATGGTAGATGGATGAGAAAATAGGTCCATGTGTTTTTAAAGCAGAGACCAAGGTGAGAGTCAGTGTTGGGGCAGAAGGTAGTTATGGTGATGCTGGCATTGTTACCACTGGGATGGACATCAGTGTCATGGTCTAGGCCAACAAGAGTGAACCCAACAGCAGGCATCAAAGCCAACCAGGACCAAGTCAGGGAGTGAAGGAAAGGGCACTAAGCCCAACACTGCTAGCTCAGTTCTACTTGATGAGGATGACAAATTGATCAGCTCTGAACCAAACACCAAGGGCATCAACACAGAAGATAAAAGCGGACCTCACAGATGGTGTGTTCGGCCCCAAATCGACATGATGCTGAACCCAAGAGACTGGATCCCTGCTCCAAGGCCAATGATCCTCCAGACACCAATTGTACCAATGTCAAAAAGTCAATTTCAGTGGCAGCATCAACATCAATGGCTGTGGTCTCAATATAGAAACCACAGTCAATAACAACTTTTAAAGCTGTGGTACACCTGGTAGTTTCAGAAGTACTGGAGACTGAACAGGACCTGATGAGAAGAATGATGGAAACCAAGCTGAAAAACTAGGTAAAGAGGAACGTGCTCTAGCCACCACAATGTTAGAGGGGGAAAAGGCCTGTGACCACATAGGCTATAACCTGCATAAAGGTCTTCCACATTATTTTATAATGTAATATAAATGCTCCTACATGGCCTCAAAAAGTAAAGGCAGAGAGTCACTAAGAATTTCTTAACCCCAGCATCTAAGGGTAGTAAAGATGCACTTTCAGTTCGACAGTAGGGGGACTGGGGACTCCTTTAAAGCTACTGCTGCAGCAGCCTTGGCAACATCAGTGTAAAGGTGGGAAATAGCAAACGTGGTTCTCTTGGCATCTGGACTTGGAAAAGAGGTAAAATGAAGATGCGCTCCTAGGTTGCAACTCAATCCATACCTTTCGGCCCCAGAATATGTCCGGAAGCTCCAAAGGCGGTGGTGCTTCCATGTTCATAAAGGATATGCACACCTCTAGACTGGTAGCCCAGCATAATGCATCCGAGATACTCCAGGTGCAACTAACACTGGGTAAGACGGTGATACAAGTCATAGTCTGCTACAGAACCCCAACCATGTCCCTAGACTCTCACTATAGATTCCTAAGCACCCTGGAATTTATCAAGGTCCAGCCCAATACTCTCATACTGGGTGACTTCTACAGGAAGCAACATCCTACACCTGGTTATCACCAACATGGGAGACCGTTGCTCCACACCTACAGTCAACTCCTCCCTGGTTAAATCTGACCACACAAATCTCACCTACACCCCCGCAAAGGTGACCGCCCCGAAAAACTTCTCCAAAGGTGACTTTGGGCTCCTAAAAACAGATGTGACTAGCTTCTTGGCACCCATGCCAATGGAAAATAGCTGCATGACTGCCGAATCATACACCAATGCACTGTACGAGCATGTGCACAAATACATGGAACTTGCCATACCAAATAGAACCAAGATGCTCTTCTTCAAAAATCAGAGCCTTACCTCAGGCTTTGTCCCTAACGAATGGCACACTGCTATAGTCATCCCTTTCCATAAAGGGGGAGCGACTACAGATCCTGGGAACTATCGCCCATAGTATGTAAAGCTATGGAGCACATCATCATGGACCTGCTTAACAAAGATATTTTTTGTGTCTTTCGGCTTTTCCCGGTTTGGGGTCGTCACAGCGGAACTCCGGTCCGCTAATGATTGGTAGTTGATATTTATGTGCCAAGTTACCAGCCCTGACGCACAACCTTCAATGAAGGTACGCCAATTCACGCATGTCTCCACGCAGAAGATGCTCTAGCTGAGAATCAAACCAGACAGTATCTTACTGTGAGGTGACTACGTTACCACAGCACCACCACCGCGGTCCTGCTTAACAAAGATATAATAGGCAATATCCAAACTCTTGACCCCATGCAGTTCAGCTTTGTCAAGGGGAGATCCTGCCTGCTGAACCTGGTTGACTTCTTCGAGGCAGTCACCAAGGCTGTGGATGAGGGTAGGGCAGTGCATACAGCCTACCTCGACCTGGCCAAGGCCTTTGATATCATTCTCCAATCGGGTATCATTGAAAAACTCACCAAAC
Source organism: Protopterus annectens (assembly GCF_019279795.1). Lineage (NCBI taxonomy): Eukaryota > Metazoa > Chordata > Ceratodontiformes > Protopteridae > Protopterus > Protopterus annectens. The sequence continues at coordinate 843,667,901 of NC_056732.1, forward strand.
TAGGCATAAATCCTTATATCACTAGGTGGGTTGCAAATTGGCTCACAGACAGGACCAACCAAGTGAAAGTTGCGGACTCCAAGTCAGACTGTTGACCAGTCATAGGTGGAGTCCCACAGGGCTCGGGCATCAATCCTTATATCACTAGGTGGGTTGCAAACTGGCTCACAGACAGGACCCACCGAGTGAAAGTTGCAGACCCCAAGTCAGACTGTCGACCAGTTATGAGTGGAGTCCCACAGGGCTTGGGCTTGGGCCCTCTCTTGTTTGGCATCTACTTCTCAGAAGTCCAGGCCAACACAGAGGGACTCTGGCTGACCAAGTTTGCTGATGACTGCAAGCTAGGAGTCATTATTAACTCCCCAACTAATGTAGACATCCTACAAAAGGGCCTCACTGAGACCAATGACTGGTGTTGGAACCATGGCCTTAAGCTTAATGCCAAAAAATGCGTTATCATTCCCTTTGGAAAAAACTCCATTCCCACTAATTACCATGTCGATGGGAGCCCACTGAACATTGAAGGGGCCATTAGAGATCTGGTCACCCAGGTCGACAGCAACCTCACTTTCGACCACCACATTGCCACTGTGGTCAAAAAGTCCTTCTACGTGGCACATCTCATAACCAAAGGTTTTGCAACCAGAAAGAAAGAGGTCATCATCCCTCTCTACTCATCCCTCATTATTAGACCAATGATCGAATATAACGCCCCATTTGGCATGTACCTGACCAAACACCTACAGAAACTTCAGCTGTTCTCAGTCTCTTATCGTCTACTTAGAGGTGATCTCTGCTTAACTTACAAAGCCATGTCCGACCCAGCCTTACTTGAAATGCTACACCTAAAGAAATCCCAATCCCCCTGTGCCACATGCTCCAGAGATCACAACATCATTACCACAATCAACAGAACATGCTGGAGGTATAGGTTCATCACCCACAGACTGCCCATACTCTGGAATAAGCTTCCCTCTCATGTCAAGCAGAGCACCTCACTGGCCCTCTTCAAGAGAAATCTCGACGAGTGGATGGGGAACAGAAAGTTCACCCCAGGGATCACTCCAGTTGCCCAACTAGATAGAGGCACTGTGAACTAACATTGGGTGGCACTGTGCCAGGGCAATTTTTTGGGCTAGGTTTGTAAAGGCTCCAGGGCCATCAGCCTAGTACACACCTATGAACCTATGAAGAAGTGGATGTCTGAACAGGAGTGGAAAATTCTGGAAACATTCTACTGAGATAATAGTGGCAGCATTTTACAGATGGAAAGAAGATGACCTAATGACAGCTGGCCCCTAGTATAACAATATCAACCATTTGGGACAAAACGGAAATTATGCACCTTCAGAATGACCCCAGCCTACTGGCTCCATCAAATAATAGAAAAGAACAGAAAATGGCAATGCTCAGAAATGTCTTGTGTTGCATGTATACCTATGGCCTCCACCTGGATGAATTCCTTTTCAAACTATAACAAATCATTCAAAAATGCATGACCTTCAAATCATCTGCTAGAAACATACACAAGCATAGTCAGGCATATGGCATGCACATCACAGCATACACATTAAAAATATATTTTTGCAAAGGTGGTCAAAAATGTACATTTTTAAATGAACCAATGCTGGCTATTTTTCCCTTTGATTAAGTCTATAATTGCAAGATTTTTTTGCACTGGAATGATTATGATTCTTGAAACATACACTATACTGGGTGGAGAAGGCTACGCTTGGACAGGGAAGAGGCTATAGTCTGAAAATTGGTGTACAATTCCAAAACTCCCAGCTCTGCAATTAAATAAACGCTAACTACTCATTCACGAGGAAAGATGAGGGCATTCACCAAATGCCTAGCTCCTGACACTGCCTTTTGCAAGCTTCAAGGAATGCAGACATTCCCTCCCTTATCTAGATGACCTCCTTATTCAGGCTCCTTCTCCCAGCAGTCTTCTACAAGATCTCCACTTTGCCACTTGTCTTTTACAAAGTCTGGGGTAAACCATCAATCTCAGGAAGTCGATGCTTACAGCCTCCCAGGATCATATTTTTCTTGTGTGCAGGATTCAGACCATTCATGTTGGCCTCTCTTCCTGCTCCCAAGGATTTGTCCCTGACAACCTTCTTCCAGTGTCCTTGTCCTCTGTCCTCTCTCATGGCCTGGGAATTTCTCGGGATCCTGTGGTTTATGGCCTTCACCATTACCATGCTTCCTCTCGCCAGGCCCCACATGAGAAAGCTTCAATGGTACTTCAAATCAGTGTGGCTTCAGCATTGCCACCCCCCCTGGAGTTTCCTGTACCTTTCCTTCTTTGTCTCAGACTTGAGCTCCAAAGCTTCAATGGTACTTCAAATCAGTGTGGCTTCAGCATTGCCACCCCCCCTGGAGTTTCCTGTACCTTTCCTTCTTTGTCTCAGACTTGAGCTCCAAAGCTTCAATGGTACCTCAAATCAGTGTGGCTTCAGCATTGCCACCTCCCTGGAGTTTCCTGTACCTTTCCTTCTTTGTCTCAGACTTGAGCTCCAAAGCTTCAATGGTACCTCAAATCAGTGTGGCTTCAGCATTGCCACCCCCCTGGAGTTTCCTGTACCTTTCCTTCTTTGTCTCAGACTTGAGCTCCAAAGCATCAATGGAACCTCAAATCAGTGTGGCTTCAGCATTGCCACCTCCCCCTGGAGTTTCCTGTACCTTTCCTTCTTTGTCTCAGACTTGAGCTCCAAAGCATCAATGGAACCTCAAATCAGTTTACTACAGGTGCTTCAGCCATTGATTTCCCTGGAAGTTGCTAGGAAGTAAATTCCATTTTGTACCTACTGAATTGGTAAAAAGGGACTTGAGCTCCAGTGGTAAATTCGGCAAATTTCTCTCAATCCAGGACTGCTCTTTCATGTTCCAGTTCCTTCTCAAGAAGTGTTCACGAAAGTCTCAGACCCAGGGTGGGGTGCTCCTTGTGGTCCTCTGATGAAGAGGCCAGAGACCTTGAACTTTCAGAGGTCAGACCACATCAATGTAAAAGACACGTGGGCTCAGTTACTGGCTCTACAGACCTTCCATTAAGACCCAGGAAACATAGGGATATCTATTAGTTTAAATGGGAATGTCTGAGAATCACACAAGTTGAGTCGGGGACTGTTGCTGGGGCTAGAGAAATCTGGCCTAATCTGCTCAGCTTACTTCCACTGTCAACCTCACCAGGATAAGAAAAATGAATGAATATGCTATCAAATGGTGAGAGACAGCCATCCTGAAGCATGGCACACACACATCAACAGAAGCTGTAAGATTCGGCTACAAGTGCTCATAAAGTTATAAGTGTGGTTTGGACTTTATTTTGTGGGTAGGATGAGCTGCTGGAAAAACATAATAGTGTTACAGACAGCAAAGGATAATAAACATGTAAGTGGTGCTGCAGTAAGCATTAAGACGTAAATTAGCTACTGTGTGCATATCCATATTCTAAGCTAAGTACAGAGGCAGCAGCTTGTACATTTAAGGCAGATTTAGATTATGTCTAACTATATAATGCCCTCTATGGAAAGCGAAGTGAAATGGCTACAGACTTCAAATACACATAGTGGCTACTACTTCATAATGAAGAACAAGCACTGAGTATTCATGGAAACACAGTGACTACAGATACTGTGACCGACATTTACCAAATGCAACTCTACAACCAGCAATTAAAGACTAAAGAGCACAGCCATCAGTTTACATTATTACAAGTATTTTTGTACAGTTTTACAATAATGTAAACCATTCAGAGAATATGAAGTAATATTTAGATTTAATTAAATGCCATTACAAGATGGAAGTGAGACTCCTACTGCTACAATGCAATTTGTTTTAAAAAAGCCACAGTTGCAGACGATGCAACAAGAAGCGATTATATTACTGTGAGGTCTTGCAACATGACATGGAAATGAGCAACACAGTGCCATATAAAAAAAATGCCTAAACCTGCTCTGGTATAAGTCTTATTGTCTTAACATATTAAAGTGAAATATATATTTCTAAGCAGGGTGGATTCCCAATACAAACAAAATAAAACAATACAAAACATTAATGGTTATAGCTTACTCTGTTCCCGATACCAAAAAAAAAAAATTCATCAATGATTAATAGCTTTCTGTGTAACACACATTTTGCTTGCTTCCTGTATAGCTGGAAGGTATATCTGCAGCTTCAAGAAAAATATACATATAGCTTGGCATAAAAAAAAGAAAAATATACATAGAGATTATAGCCTAAAAATTATTTTAAACTTTATTACAATATGTTACTTTTAATTCTTACCATGAGACAACAACAGAATCCGATTTGAAGCTTGGTATCTGTCATCAAATAAAACTTACATACACATCTTTTATTTTAAACTGCAATAAACACATTAGAAAAAGTTGTAAGATTCACATGGAAGATGCAGGGACTTTAATATGTAAATGGGCAGACACTACTATAAGAACTCATGACTGTATGCTTTCAAAGCAGTCAAAAAACATGGCTGTGTTGTTTTCTTATTCAGCAGACAGGCATATGCCATTAGGATACATTCATGAAGTTATATTTGCCCTTACTGAGGTATTTCCTTAGGGTAGTGAATGAGCTGCGGTTTGTGGCATGTCTGAGGTAACGGAAAGGCTGTTGCAAGATTGTGATAGAGAGGAAAGACAGTTCCCATACCTGTTACTGGTGGGTAAGTTTAAGCCAGGAATTTGTTCCAAGGGCCTAAGACAGCCAGAAAATTTGCTTCACTGCAATAGGGGATGAAGAGTTGGGCAGCTATCACATGGTGTGGTACGTGAACTCTTTTTAGGGTACCAACAGTTAGCTTGTTTTCGAGTTCTGGATAGTTATTAAACTTGAGATATAAGCAATGGCATGTTCAAGGTATGACACTTGCAGTGAAAAAGAATGCAGTGCCACAGGACAAATTTTCTACAAATTTCACAATTTTCACATTGTTCTCTGCAAACAAGTATATTTGTACTACTGCAATTATCAGTTTTGTGCGAGTCCTGTTATCTTTTACATATTTTACTGTATTTTCTCTGTATCTGAAGTTACAGACATTACTGAAGGCATTTTACTATTTGCACTGCTTTTTTGAGTGGGTTCTGTGCTGAGACTGGGTATTTAAATCAGTTTTGAGTGGGTCCTCTCATTTTCTGCATTTTTACTAATTCTATGAATCTAAAGCAATGGCTATTAATGAAAATGGCTTTACAGTTCAAATGTTTTCTGTACTGTTAAGTGGATTAATGTGTATTGCTGCATTTAATTAATTTGTCTTTGGTCACTTTTAAAACTTAGGACAGACAGACAGTTTTTGGCCAGTTGCGTGAGATATATAGAGCTTGTGGTCATTGAACCTAGTGAGAATGGGGCTGATTTCTGCAGTTCTGTGAAGATTACCACTACTGTCTACTGTTTTCAGCTTTCATTCCCCCTGTTATTTCCTCTGGCTTCGCCTTGCCCAGACATAGTTCACCATTCACCTGTTATTTATGTTGCTTGGGCAATCAGCCATTATTGTCTTATTAAGGCTCTTGGAAGCTGAAGTTCCCGTGCACAAGTTAAAAACCGAACAAAGCATGTGGACTTAGTTTTGCATCCAGGAAAGTACATTTAAACTACTGCACTTATCTAATCATTTAAATCAGTTTTGTGTCCAAATACTCCCACCCCACCTCACCCCACCACCAGCTCCTTTGGTGGCTTTTGAGCTGCCCACTGCTACTGTATATTTGGCCTTGGAAGCTACTCCTAGTCTCATTGCCTGTATGTTTGGCCTTGGAAGCTCTTCCTAGTCTAATCTCCTTTACTCATTTTATAGACACGTACAGATCAAGCTGGGAAGATGCTCCCCTTAGACTATTAAAGCATGAATTAGCATTTGTTTCATATTATCTCATACACTTAATGCACACCGCAGTATCCCGAGTATTAATCCCTTTTCCCTTCCTACTTTTAAAATCTGTAACATCTGGGACTAAACTAGCAATCACTGGGTAACTGCTTCTCAGGAATCAGCTTGGGATTAGTGCTTCTGTTTTGCTCCTGGTGAGAGGAGCAGCAGAGGGACATTATTTTCTGATCTTCCTAGTGAACACCAATCACTGGAAAACCTGAAAATTGCCTCTTAGGACATGGCTTGGGATTAGTGACACTGCTTTGCTCCTAACGAGTAAAGGAGTAGAGAGGCACTGATTTTGTGCTTGTCTCCAACTGGGTATTGTGTATGGGACTTCACTGAGTGCTCATCTTGCATTTTTATGAGAACCCCATTCATAGCCGGCCTTAGGCATAGGCCAACTAGGCAGCCGCCTAGGGCGCCGCTCTAACAGTGGCACTTTTCCAATATTTATTTGCTGTACGAAGACCAGGATGGGGGCACCGAGTGGTGTTGTTGGGGGAGCCATGTAACCATTTTGCCTAGGGCACCAGTTGATCTAAGGCCACTCCTGACCCCATTCAGGGCATTTGAGCAGCTTGGGTTCCTGTTGCATCCAGCTGCTGTAGGTTCCATCCGGGGTAACTACCAAGAGAAGACTACAGCCAGTGTACTTAACCCATCAACATCTTGGTTAAGACTACTTTTTCAGGAAGCAGCCTGGGACTAATGCTACTCTTTGTTTCTGGTGAGAGAAGGAGAAAAGTATATGTGATTCCTCTGTGTGTGCAGCTTTTGTAAGACTAGCATTAACTCTACTACCTGACAAACAGTAACTCCAATAATCAACTCAAAACTTCATAGGCACTACTCCCCCTTCAACTCACATTAGTAAGCACTTGGAACCATGGAATTGCACTTTCCTACTGTCTCTGTAGCTATCTTGGTTGAAATTAACATCCTGAAACAATGTAGCAATTCATGTTTACTGACAACAACCTACTACTCAAACAACTTTACAGTGTGTGTGAGAATTATGTAGTTATATAATGCTATTGGAAGCAAAGCTCTCACACAAAGTCACTACAAATAGCAAACAGGCTGTCAGTAGCATACAATACCTATTAAACACAATACATACCAAACACATCTACATATGCTGAGGATCATAAAGGTAACCTGCGTAAACCACAAAGGCATCCTAAATATAACAGAAGAAACAGGTACCCTCAGCAACCTCACAAACACTCAACTCGGGCAGCTCACCACCATAAGACATGCATCTAAGGCTCTTGGTGTCTCAAATTAAAAGTCCATAAAAACTTCAAACAATCCAATATCCTAGTCATAGGTGATTCTACAGTCAGACACACTGATGCATCCCTCACCAGGCCAAGTAAGGAGAGGGTGATTACCTATCAGGTGGCAGGACTGGCCACATCATGCATGCACTTAAGTCCTTGCACCACAAGTACATACATGACACAGTCATAATACATGTGGGAATAAATGAGTTGCAACCTACTCCTCTGGACTACATGAAGACAGATGAGGGAGTTCTTGGAATATGTAACTGAGGCAGGTGTGAACCTATCCTTGAGCAGCATTTTACCATCACAGAGAAAGATAATGCAATACGAACAAATGAGTATTGACTTCAATAATTGTCTTAGCTTCTGGTGTTATTCAAGGGGGGGGGGGGGTCCAATATACATCAGTCTCATACAATGGCTAAAACCTTGTCTGCCTCTTAGTACCTTTTTTAGACAATGTCATTTCAAAAGCTGCCAAATTAACAAAACAATATCTAAATAACAAAGATATTGCTGCTCAACAAAAGACCTGGTTTAAGACCAGTGTGAGCACACTGTCAGTGCACTCCCATGCTCTGAAGCCCACACGAGAGGTAATAAAGGAAACAGTGTCTCTATAACCACAAAACAAAATACTAGTTTGAGACTCATTAAATAGGATAATGACCTGGAACTCTTCCATGTCTGGCTTGCAATAAACAAAGCCCCTTATCACATCATAGGTAATTAAAAGATCCCTCTCTATGATCCCCTTGGACAATACCTCCTACCTGACTAGTATGGAGCTCCTACACATTATGCCAAACACAATTCTCCTAGGGGACGCCAACTACTCCTCCATCACCTGGGAGACGTATACATTTCCATACATGTACGTCAGGAGACTTACGGACTTCATAAACATAAACACTCTGGACCCGTTTGTCTTCCCCCCAAATAGAGGGGACAAAATCCTAGACTTGGTCCTCAACAAAATGGGGCAGATCTTTTCCCCACCAACTATAACTTATTCTCTTGTCAAATTAGCATATTCAGCATAAAACAGAAGTTGGAAGCATCCTCATATACCTTGGTATTCAATGATTATGCAAAGCCTAATCTATGAAAACTGAATGATGGACTGGCTAAATTCACCATCCCTCTTCAACCCGATGACCACACTGTGTATAAGTAATTTTTTACCACCAAATTATATCCACATGTGCAGAGATGCATCTGACCCCCTCCAAAGCAAACACAATACCAAATTTAAAAATAAACTTCTTTGGTGGAATCCAAACATAAACAAGCTCTACAATAAGAGAAAATACCTCACTGCAAGCAATAATAATTGCAACTATCGAGATGTCAAAAATGCTCTTGTAAAACATAACAAGGAACTCTGATCCCTGATCAAAATCAACCAAGGCTAGACACGAGATAAAAACGGCAACTATAAAGCTTTCTTTAACTATGTTAGAAGTCTTAGAAACAATCCCCAGCACTGAGCATAAATCTAGCTCTAACCTCACCCTCTCTCTCCCCCTACATTCCCAGATTACATACCCACATCTACACCCCCTGAATCTCCTAAGAACAATTCCTCAAAGCACTTTTTAAGGTTAAAAACATTGCTTCTGTGGGGCCAGGTGACATACCAGGCTGTCTAATGACCAGCCTGTAACAGGAGCTGTCAAACCCCCTACACAGACTATTCAATATCAGTCTCCAAACAAGCTATGTGCCAGATGAATGGAGGACAGCAACAGTCATCCCCCTACAAAAAGGTGGGACATCAATGGACCAGAGTAATGACAGACCACCCAAGTCTAACCAGCCTTATCTGTAAGACTATGAGATAATCATTATGGAATTAATACATAGGGACATGGGTAAACTACAAACTCTTGACCCAGGCCACTTCAGTTTTTTCCAAAGGTAGGTCCTGCCTGCTTAACATGATCATCTTCTTTGAGAAGGTTACTAAAGCAATGGATGAAGGAAAAATCAGCATACACTGAATATCTGGACCTCGCAAAGGCTTTCGACACCATGCTACACTCAGGTAATGTTGATAAACTCTCCCAGCTAAGTGCTAATACCCATGTAACTTACTGTATAGCAAACTGGCTCATAAATAGACCTCAGGAAATTACAACAGCAGCCCCACATCCTCCAAAAGACCTGTCACCTGTGGTGTACCCAAGGGTTCATTCCTTGGGCCAGTCCTCTTTGGCATTTACTTCTCAAAGATCAAAGCTAATGTAAAGGGTTTGTGGTTAACCAAGTTTACAGATCATAAATTCTCCAGAGGACACCAACATCCTCCAAGAGGGTCTTTTCCAAACAAATAGTTGGTGTCATAAGCATGGAATAAAACTAAATGTCAAAAAATGTGTAACAGTCTCCTTTGGCAAGCATGAGGTCTCCTGTAGTCATCACATCAACAACACAATCCTGGGAGCCTATGTGGACAGCAAACTATCCTTCAATCACTGTGTATCCACCATTGTAAGAAAGTCCTTTCTAAATGCATAGCTTATTAGTAAGGGTATGGCGTCTAGGTAAATGATCATTCAACTATATTTAGCATTTATTAAGCTAATCACAGAGTATAACACCTTTGGTATGTACGTATCCAAACACAATTTGAATGACCACAACACTTACTTGCCAAGAATATCCAAGGGCTTAAAGTATAAAATCTACAATGACCATCTCAAAGCCTTGTCTCTCTTCTCAGCAGCATGCAGGCTACTGAGGGGCAAACCTGTCTTGCCTACAGAGCCACAACAGATACTTAAATTTCTCAGTCCCACTGCACATCTGCAAGTCCAATGGTGGAATAAACACCTTCTCAAGAGATCTTAAGCTTTTCTGCAACACACACAGAACATGATGGAAGGACAGATATGTATCACAGAAAATACCACTTCCTTGAAATCATCTTTTCCACATAAAGCAAAGTACATCCTTACTCTATTCAAAATTAATCTGGACAAACATATGGGAAACCACAAACTCACCCCTGGTTTATTACTCTTGTCCTTATGGACAGGGGAACATGTAAATGCCTTGCTTGTCTCTGGGTTATTTTGTATTTACATTACAAGGGCTAAAACTTCATGGGAATCCAGGGCTAGGCTTCTAATGATCCTCACAGACTAACAACCTGAGTTAGTACCCATTAAAATATGAACTAACTATTACACAACATGGCAAGGAAAGCAAGGGTAAGTCATATTTTAAGTGATTTATTTTATGCCCCTACACTTTAAAATGACATCACAGGAATCGTGAGTTAAAACAGGCAGACAGAGAGCTTTTCAGTTACAAAAAAATTAAACAGTGGGTGTAAGAAGATGTGAAAATGCCCTCATGGATAAGGTGGTGACTACATTTTTTTTGTTCTGTATGGCTGAGTTTTCCTGCTATTAATTTATCTTAAATGTTAATTTAAATGGATGAAAAATGTAAATGACTTTGCTGTTTAAAATGTTGAATTTGTTCAAGAAAGTTGAAATCTGTGATTCCATGCAAGTTCCTGTGACATAACTGCATGCTTATAAAATCCAGAGAGATATAAAGTACAGTTTTGTACCTACCATAAATGTAGATGTTCGAAGATCCACATTGCTGCAGTCCTAACACTTGGGGTAGTCCGCTGTCCCAGTCGGCCCGAATACCAAAGTATATGGCTGACGTCTGTCATAGAAGCATTAGTCTGACGTCAGGACGTCAGGGTACAAATGCGCATGACCGACGGCATATCCTCAGTCTTTTCTTGCCCCAGATGTCAGAAGACCCTAAAAAGATAAGGCCCAAAACCAAGAAACACCAAACACTCCTGCACCAAATATATATACAATATATACAAATTTACAAGAGTATAACCCCACCCACACAACCACCCCTAAACACAGAGGGAAGGAGGATTGGACTGCAGCAATGTGGATCTTGAACATCTACATTTATGGTAGGTACAAAACTGTACTATGTTCTTCATACCACATTGCTGCAGTCCTAACACTTGGGTAGAATCCCAAAGCAGAGGTAAGGGAGGCTGGCAAATCATAAAGAAGCAGGAGCTGTCAACATGCCCTGCAAAATAGCCGTAAAACCAGCCCTAGATTTAGAGTAGAGAGGAAGGTGGTAATGCTTAGAGAAAGTATGCACTGAACTCCAAGTAGCTGCCTCCAAAATATCCTTAGTTGCCACCCCCTTAGAAATGCTGTTGAAGTGGCAGTAGCCCTAGTGGAATGAGGCCTAATCCCAGCTGGAATCTCCTTGCCATGATGGGAATAACAAAATGCAATGCAAAACCCAATCCACTTAGAAATAGTTTGTTTTGACACAGGCTTGCCCTGAGAACTCAAAGCAAAAGAAACAAACAACTGCTGAGACTGCCTAAAATCCTTAGTCCTGCTTAAATAATAACGCAACTGCCTGTGTACATCTAAAGTGTGCAAAATCTTTTCCCTTATTTTGGGGATCTGCATAAAAGTAGGCAAATGAATAGTTTGGTTCAAAGCCACACTAGAAACCACCTTAGGCATAAAGGAAGGATTAGTACGTAATGATACCCTATCCTTATGGAAAATCAAAAGGCTCAACCGCCATAAGGGCCTGCAATTCAGAAACCCTTCTTGCAGAAGTAATGGCCAACAAAAAAGCAGTCTTCCATGACAAATATTTCAACTCAGCAGTAACCGCAGGCTCAAAAGGTTGTAGAGTAAGTTTCTCCAACACAAAATTGAGATCCCAAGCAGGAGTAGGAGCTCTACGTGGGGGTCTTATATTCATTGCCCCTCTAAGAAATTGCTTGAACAAAGGATGAGAAAACAATGGTGGGTCACAATCATAGTGAGCTGAAATTGCTGCAGCATGAATCTTAATGGAAGAGAAAGACAAACCTTTGTCCAATAACTCAGTAAGATATTGAAGAGCCACACTCAAATTAGGCTCAGAAACCTCCAAATTCTTTGCTGCACTCCAAAATAAAAATATCTTCCATTTACACTTTCCTTGTACTAGGTCTTCTGGCTTCCATAATCACATTCAAAACTTGTTGAGGAAGTTGAGACCTGCTGTGTTTCAAAACAGAATATGCCAGGCTGTTAGATGAAGAGAGTGAAGCTTGACATTGAGTAGATGACCGTCCCTCTGAGACAATAGGTGTGGAATCAAAGGTAAAGGCCATGGAGGCTTCCTTACCAGACTCCTCAGTAATGGGTACCAGTGTTGCCGAGGCCAATCTGGAGCTATCAAAATCATCCTTGGCTTGTCTTGTCTGACCTTTAGGAGTACCTTTGGGAGAAGAGGCAGAGGTGGAAAGGCATACACATGAAGATTTTCCCAACTGAAAGAAAGAGCATCCACTTTCCAAGCTGTGTGATGAAACCTTTTTGTGCAAAACTTTGGCAGCTGGTGGTTTAGTGGAGAAGCGAACAGATCTATGTCTGGAGTTCCCCATGACACTGTCAATTTCCGAAATACATGAAGATCCAGTTTCCACTCGTGGGGATCCATGATTTGTCTGCTTAACACATCTGCTAAGGAGTTCTATGCTCCCGGCAGAAACCTTGCCTGAAGAGTTAGTTGCAAGCTGAGCGCAGTCTCCCATAAAATCATTGCTTGCCTGCATAGAGGGTAAGAATGTGTTCCCCCTTGTTTGTTGATGTACCACATGACAGTTATGTTGTCTGTTAGAATCAACACCTGCCCTGGAAGAAGTAACTCCTTGAAAGCCATTAATGCAAACTGGACTGCTAACATCTCCTTCATGTTGATATGTAGATGCTGTAGTCTGGCAGGCCACTTGTCTTGTATCCACTTTCCATTCAGATGAGCTCCCCAAGCTATGTCTGAGGCATCTGTCGTTAGAATCTGACTCGCCTCTGGCCGGGTCACAGAGAGTCCCTTGTTTAGGTGACATTCCTGAGCCCACCACAAAAATTCCTTTTGAATGCAAGGTATTATTTGAATGACAGTGTCCAAATCCTGGCAGTGCTGTGTCCATACATTTTTGAGATACCATTGCAGCTTCCTCATATGCAGTTTGGCATTGGGAAGCACCAGAATACAAGATGCCATGAACCCTAAGGCTTGAAGGACTGTCCTTGCAGTCAGCCCGGACTGAAGAGATAGTTGATGGAAGTAAAGGGAAAGATTCTTTTGTTTGTCCGGGGTTAAAAAGGCCATCTGTTGCTGTATTCAGTCCCACACCCAGAAAGCACATGTCTTGAGAGGGTACTAGACTGGACTTTATTTCGTTCACAGAATACCCCAGGCATCTTAGCACTGCTATCACATATTCCAAATGCTGTAAAAGGTCTTCCTTTTCTTGAGCCAGAATCAGGCAGTCGTCCAAGTAAGGATAGATTTGTATTCCTTTTAGCCTGAAGTAAGCTATCACTGGAGCCAGAACCTTTGTGAATACTTGGGCGCAGTAGATAAGCCAAAGGGCAATGCAGAGAACTGATAATGGGAATTCCCAGCTCGAAATCGCAGATACTTCCTGCAACTTAGTCTGATAGGTACATGAAGGTAAGCCTCCTTGAGATCCAAAGTTACCATCCAGTGATCTTTGCCCAGCAGAGGTAAAAGCTGTTGTAACGTCAACATTTTGAACTTGGGAATGTCCAGATAAGTGTTGAGGATAGATAAATCCAAAATTGGTCTCCACGTGTTCCCCTTCTTTGGTACTAGGAACAGGCGAGAATAAAATCCTAGGCCCCTTTCTGGCACAGGAACCGGCTGAATGGCCCCTATTTGGAGTAACAAAATTTGCTTGTGAGCCTCTTTTCTTTGTAGAGGAGGAATGTCTGGCATGCCTTTGAAAGGAGGCAAGGTATGGAAATAAAACCTGTAACCGTGGTGAATGATATCCAATACCCATCTGTCTTGGGTAATTAAACACCAATTTTCTTTGAAAAGTGCCAGCCTTCCTCCCAAAGGTGCTGCCAGACGAGAAAGCACTGGCAGCTGAAAAGGCAGGTCATTGGGTCTGTTTACGAAAGGACTGACCCCTGCCCTCACCAGAAGACTGAGCAGGTGAACTCCCTGTCCTAGGCCTAAAAGAACCTTGAGCTCTGCCCCTACCACGTCTAGACCTACCCTAGACTGGGAATCATAAGCAGGATATGTCCATCCCTTAGTAGGCCAATTTCTACTAAACTGGAGGCTGAACCTGCAAAAATCTTTAACAGTCTCCATAGACTTAGCCTTGTCCTCCATTTTCTTTAAAACAGCTTCCACAGGCGAACCAAACAACCCGCCAGACTGCAACGGAGCATCCAAAATCCTTGTCTTAACATGCTCAGCTAAATTCTGATCCCTTAGCCAGGCGTAAGAACAGAACCAGTGGCAGCCACCCTCAAGAGGCCTGCACAGCATCAAAACCACATTGCAAGGAATGCTTACCCACCTGTTCAGACACATGAACTAAATCCTGCAACTCTTTACACTCAATACCTTCCGCCAGAGCATCCACCTTAGACTTCAATTGTGAAAGGAGATAATTTTGATATTTTAACATGTGGAACTGGCAATTCAAAGCCCTCATGGCTAAAGTGGAAGAAGTATACACCTTCTTTCCCCATCTATCCAAAGCCCTTGCCTCTTTATCAGTAGGAACAGGATTTTTAACAACAGAAGCCTTAACACCTTTAGGCCCCTGAGAAACAGCTTCTGGGTCTGCCCTAGGACTCTTAAAAAGATACTTATGAGCTTCAGGCACCCTATAATACCTATCTGGTTTAACTGGGGCAGGAGGCAAAGAATCAGGGTTCAGGGAAGCCTCTGCAAAAACATCTTCCACCACATCCAGAACAGGAGGTATAGCTAAAGGCCTATGCTGGGGTAAAAACAAAAATTCCCTAAGCCTCTTCCTGGAATCAGAGAAATCTTGGCCTTCCCATTTAAAATGCTCCCTCATGGAATGAAGAGTCTCTGAAAAGAGAAATCCTCAGGAGGAGAAGTCAAGAAGTAGAATCATACACATCAGAATCAGAATAAGGAGGATACTCCTGCAAGTCTTCAGTCAAGACTCAGAAGCCTCGAACACTGCTCAAAACTCTCAAGCTCAGGTTCCACCCTAGGCCTCTTATCAGGAGGGGCATAGAACCTCTAATCATAGTAATCAAATCTTCTGCCATTTTAAGCATATGTTTCTTAGGCAAAGATCCCAAGAACTAGGAGAGACCCCACTGAAGTTAAACCTGGCCTGCCTCTCAAAGAAGCCTTGGAAACAGAAGGGAGGGCCTAACCACCTTAAGAAGAGAGGGAGAACAGCCACCTGAGAAGCCCCTTCAGCCTGGCCTACCTCCTGAGAAACACATCTTGTAACAGTAAAGTCTCTCCTGAGACTCCAAAGAAACTTCTGGCAGAGCCTCCGCTCCACTGAGCCTTCTAAAGAACCACTGACGGTTCTTCCAACCTAGGCTTTGCTGCTTTGTCCTTGCGCTTTTGATGGACGAAGCGGCCGGAGCATCCGACGGCATTTTATAATTACAACGCCCCAAAACTAACCTGGCACAGTCTAACCTTCTCTTTATAGTGCGTTTGTTAAATCTAGCACAAGAGCGACATCCAACATCAGGCCCTAAACAAGGTATACACAAGGTATGGTAATCCCTATGAGGTATCTGTTTCCCACAAGAAATACAGTTATTCACTTTTCTGACATCCGGTTAAATACTGAGGCAAGAAAAAACAAAATATTCAACTTTGATTCGGTCTGAAACTCCGACTTCAGAAAATTTCAGAACGCCAACCTGCACTCGCAAAACTGCTTCTGCATCGGACCATGCGGCAAAAAAGACTGAGGATATGACGTCGGTCATGCGCATTTGTACCCTGACGTCCTGACGTCAGACTAGTGCGCCTTGACAGACGTCAGCCATATACTTTGGTATTCGGGCCGACTGGGACAGCGGACTACCCCAAGTGTTAGGACTGCAGCAATGTGGTATGAAGAACATCACCAACATCATTAGTAGTGTTCATTTTCATACAGGTGGTGTCCTTGTGACAGTTTTTGGCAATTTATGTGCTGTGCAGTTACAAAGTTTTGGAATTAAATTTTATTGCTAAATGTATTAGTGTGGGAGGGGTCAGTAGTTTACACAATGATTTTTAAAATAAAATTTTCAGTAAAACAGGCAGAGATAATTAGGTTTCTACTATAATATGTTCAAGATGGAAGACTTGAGTAAATGCCTAATATGCAGGTGTTGTACTGCCTGAAATGTTTAGAAACCTTGAAAAAGTACATATTATGCAAAGCTTAGTCTGCACTGCATTTAAGGCAGTGGTGGCTGGTGACTTCAAATCAAAGGGGGGCTGCAGGAGACAGCTGAATGGGTGGGGTCAATGAGAAGGGGTGTGGCCAACTAGAAAGGGACAGAGCTATGCTCAAAACCACAAAAACTAACTAAATACACTGCCCTGGGTACCAAACCATCATTATGAGAGTCCAGTCAAGACAAAATGAAGTGTAGAAGAATAAAAATATTTCAATGCATTGGCTGCATGACAGCTTACTTAATATCTAGAGGGAAACAAAAAGGTTGTGAGGCATGAAAAAATAAATTACTTTTTAAATACATTAATGGAATGCCAGTCAAAATCAAGTATAAGAAAAACAAGCAGCACTCAACTCAAACCACGTCTTGCACTGCAGTTCTAATTATAATTTATATTCAGCTTTATTAAAGTACCAAGTAACATGCTGAAAGTAGAAATCTCTGATGCCCCCACTTGTAAAAATGTTTCTTACCCAAAAAAAGACCTGCTGCCTGACAACTATCTACTTGTTTCATGGGGAAAACATGATCAAAGTAAAAAATGAAAAGCAAACAAGAAATAAGCTCAAGATACATTGCTTAAAAGGATTACTGTACAGGTTATGGACCACACGATTGACATTCTGTTTAGTTTACGGGTAAAGCCTGCAGAGATGACTGGAAGTCTCCAAGTGTAATGAGCTTCTTAAAATAATGTAATCTGTCCTTTATTACAAATACTGTCATATGCATTTCAATACCCAAGGCTTATACATTAGCTAGTTAAGTATTCTCTACATGGCAACAACAGAAAGGCTTTCAATGTTGGCAATTCTTTAACAGTATGCTTATTAAAGCTTACTTGCATCTTACGATCTCAGCCAAGCTTACATGATGGTCATTAAAGTATTGCTACTTAAACACAGAGCAACAGACACTTTGAGTAATAAGCATAAATCAACAGTACAAAAAATATGACAGAAACCAGACCATTCTGCAAAAATCAAGGACAGATGAAAAGCCACTCTAGTACTTGTGTCTACCTTGGATAGGGGGGATACTCTGCACATTTACACTGCATAACTACTCCTTGCCTTGCTTCGACACATCCAGAGTCACTACATGGGGGAGTGGGGTGCAACAAATATGTCACAATTTGAAATATCTCTGGCTGACTGTGATGGCCCTGACACATTTGTCAACATTTGTCAACATGCTCCAGGGATCTAAACCTTGTCATCACAATGAACAAAACATGCTGGAAGGATGGGTTCCTGACCCAGAGACTCCCCATACTCCAGAATAGACTGCCCATACATGTCAAGCAGAGTGCCTGGCACTCTTCAAAAGGAACCTTGACGATTGGATGGGAGATAGGAACCCCCCGGGATCATGTCAGGGGTCCAGGGAAGTAAATACTGTGGGAAGAAATATCCAGGGAATTGTTATGGCTAGGCTTGTATAGGCCCTAGGGCCGATAGCCTCGTATCAACCTATGAAGCTATGAACCTATACCTCTCAACCTCAGAGCAAGAAATCTGGACAATGCCATACAGAGAAGTAGGACAAAGGCCCAAAAATAAGGACAATTTTTAAATATTGCTCTTATAAACTTAGAAAGATACTTGCAATAGTATAAATTTTCTGAATGGTATGAAATCTGAAACTCAAATGTCTGTCATTATTTTCTAACTTCAGTCTTTAATGACTTGTCACTAATTTGCCAAAAAAAACACAATTTTATGAAAAATGGACCAAAAATGTGATGTACAAATATAAAATAACCACACAATACAGCTGGGAACCTGTCAAAGAAGGGACACTTTAATATTAGTACTGCTAACTTGAGCAGCTGACAAAATAAAATAATCTACATGCATTTCTGAAATAAAAGTACTCTATAACTGATTATTACAGTTATTTCTTAATTGTAAACCCTCCATGTTTTCTTCCAAAATTGCTATTTTGCGGAGGGATTATTAGGGGGAAGAGCAACATTTTGAGCCAAAATCAGGGACAATTGAGAGGTTTGGCTATGCCTAATTCTATAAAGCAATTTATTTGCATGTACCTCTCAACCTGTTAATGCAATAAATCTGGACAAGGCCAAATATATTGGGGGAACATATAAACAGTACTAAAAATTGCTCTTGTATAAACTGAGACAGTTGATAGAACAACAGGTCTTACTTTAGCATGCATTTTTCTGAAGGTTATGACGTCTGAAACTCAGTGTGTCATTATTTAGTGACTTAATTCCTAAATGATTTGCCAGAAAACCACAAATTTTATGAGGAACAAACCAAAAATAAGAAGCAAAAATCTACTCATTCTTTGAAAATCTGGACAGTTGAGAGGTATAGTTCAGCTGGGGCATTCTTTAAGTTTGCCGCCCTTCCCCCTCACAAAATCATGGTCGAATGGAGCTTCCCCCTGCAGCCATTCCAATGATCCATTACTTGGCTATTTCAATCCATTTACCATAAACACTAATGTGCATACTGATTTACTTCTATGATGATTTGGACTTCATTTGAAAGTTTTATTTTGCATTTTACAGCACAAACACTAAGACATCTGCTAAACAAACTTAGCATTAAAACTTCTCTGCCCTTGAAACTCACATTCATTGAAACAGCATTGAAACCCGCATTCAAAGAAAATACATTTTACCAGTGGAAGAACTGCCCAATTCAGAACATCTTTCCAGTAAAGAATGAAACAAAATGCATGCACCCATAATGACAAAACTGCCCAGTTCAGAACATTTCCATCATAAAAGTCTACACAAACTTCTATAGTCCACCATTATCAGTAAATATGCACAATTCTACAGTCCACCATTATCAGTAAATATGCACAATCTCTGAAGAAGTAAAAAAGTCATCTAAATAATTCCACATTAAATAAATCTGTAACTAATGAAGAGGTTGCTTCTAGCAAACACCTTTATATTTCATGGTTTCATCGAAAAATAAAGTGTCTGATGCCCCTGAGGAATAAATTGCCTATATTACATGATAAGCTAGTAATATTGCAATAGGAAATGGATAACAAACTGATAACAGGCTCATAGTATCTTAACTTTTTCAGTACGGCAGCATTCACCCCTTGTGGGTGTAGAACCAACAACCTTCTGCATCAACAGCAAGTACACAACCTGTTGTGTTATTAACAATGCAAGCTGACTTAGCATAAGCAGCACTAAACTTCTCTTCCCCTGCATCTCTCAGCTCCTTGTAAAATCTACTCAATACTCAACTGCATCTCAGCTTCGCAGCACAAGAAATCTGGAAAAAGCCAAATTTATTGGGGGGGGGGGGTCAAAAGCCCAAAAAACAGGGACACATTAAACATTCCTTGTATAATCTTGGAAAGTTGCTAGAATAAATTGCTGTGTTACCACCATAAATTTTACTGACAAGGTCCCTGTGCAAAAGAGTCAGAGCAACATACCACTATGACAAATCAGCTGCTTTGTGAAAGAAAAATGCTGTGTTACCACCATACATTTTACTACCAATGTCCCTGTGCAAAACAGTCAGAGCAACATACCACTATGCCAAATCACCTGCTTTGTGAAAGAAAAATGCTGTGTTACCACCATACATTTTACTGCCAAGGTCTCTGTGCAAAACAGTCAGAGCAACATACCACTACGCCAAATCAGCTGCTTTGCGAAAGAGCGGAAGTCTGAAACTTAAATGGCTATCATTTAATGAATTCAGTTCTCACCATAGCTGTCAACCTCTTAGCACAAAACACCTGGACAAACACAGTAATGAGGGAATACAGCCCTCAAACATATTCAGTGAATTCAGTTCTTGCCATAGCTGTCAACCTTAGCACAAAAAACCTGGACAAAGCCAATAATGGGGTAATACAGTCCCAAAAATAAGGACACATTTCAAATATTCATCTTATAAACTTAGAAAATTGCTAGAATAAAAGGTTGTGTTACTATGTATTTTCTGAAGAATATGAAGTCTGAAATTCAAATGCCTGTCAATTTTACTTCTGACTGAACAAAAACAATTTTCAGCAGAGGCCCAGGGAGTAATACTGCAGACACGTCTTTATAAAATGGCAGGACACCAGAGCAAATCCACACAAACACAGGGATGAGATGGAGACTCCACACAGAAGGCACCCCAGCCAAGAATCAAACCAGAAAACCTATAGGTGTGAGGCAACAATGTTACCACTGCACCAACAAATATGTAAGGAATTAAACATTCAGAAATCTGAAGTCTGAAATTCAAATGCCTGTCAATTTTATTTAACATTTGTTAATCAGGACAGTCTGACTTGGAACAAAAAAACAATTTTCAGCAGAGGCCCAGGAAGAAATAATGCAGACATGTATTTGTAACATGGGAGGACACAAAAGCAAACCCACACAAACACAGGGAGAAGATGCAGACCCCACACAGAAGGCACCCCAGCCAAGAATCAAACCTGAGAACTTGCAGCTGTGCAGCAACAATGCTAAAACTGCACCATCAAATATCAAGCATTGCAACATTTAGAAACCACAGATATTATGAGGAACAGATCAGATCAAATATGAGGCAAAAATCTGCAATTTTTTTACAAATGGTGGTGGGTAGGGAATTCAGGTCCTTAACACCTGCATATAAGGTACAGGGTTCAAGCCTGAGGTATTCCCTACCACACCACCATGAGTTTGTTCTAGCCACCTGTATATAGTAACTGGGGCATTTACACACACACACACACACACACACACACACACACACACACACACACACACACACACACACACACACACACACACACACACACACACACACACACACATTTCGTTCCATAGCTGTCCCTCTTACCTTCCGTTCCATAGCGCAATGTAGATCCCTTCATTCCATTAAATCCGTAGTGTTCCATTCCATTACATCCATAGCTGGGCTATTAAATCCACTGGCGCATTATGTCCGGGCACATCCACCACGTGAGATCCCCGACGAGACTCCTGGAGCACATCCACCACGCAAGATCCCAGACGAGACTACAGCCTGCCGACGTTGCAGTCCGAGTCTGATCCGTTTCCAGCGACAGTCTATGCAGTTAAAACTGCATAGACTTCTGGGAGCTCTGCTCTTACATGTTTCCCAGTCCGGACTGCTTCTGAAACAGTCTGCACATGCTCCAGACTGTCTCAGAAGCAGTCTGGACTAGTGCGCATGCGCGAAAGTCCGCAAATTTTTTAATTTTGTTTTTAACTTTTATTTTTCTTTTCTTTTCTTTATTTTACAGTTGGGGGGCTGCAGTCCGGCAGTCCAATAGCACGGGCCGGGCCGCTCCTGATTTAAGGACAACTTAAAATGAAAGCACCTACATATGGCAGGCAGCACACATCTGTTTAGTACCCTTTGTGATTAATACAAGCTGCAGCATATAACAAACAATTAGAGGATAGCGGGTTGGGTACTGAGGGCCACAACTTTCTCTTAGTGTTTGCAAAGTACTTCTGCCTTTTGTTTTTTTATTTTTTTTTTATCCAGACCCCATCCATTTGTTTCATGGGGAAAGAAATGGGCATTCCCATGTTTAGTGAGAGATGTACAGTCCATTCATTCCTGCCAGGAAAGCTGCATTGGAATATCCACCCCCCCCCCAGCAAAAGTCGAGTGGTAGGGAGCAGGTGAGCTTGTTGGTCTTGTGAGGCAAACCACTCTCTTCCCAAAGTTGGCTCACCAAGCGCAATAAATGCTGACCTCCAAGGAGACCTCAGGTCACAGGTGCAAGTACACCATCACAATGCAGACTCCTTAGGCCCATCCTCCACAGGTGAAATACCTAGTGCTTCCAATGATGTCTGAACTGCTTCCCTTGGGGAACTAGTTTGTAACAGGCATAACAGAGAAAGAAAGGATGCAGTTACCCTACTGGACCACTTTTCAAGATACAATGGTCAAATGTGACTCTGAGCAGTTTAAAATTTGAAACCAGTTCTCGTGATGTTTGTTTTTTAGCCATTCTATGTAGTTCTGTTGAGTTTGATGGAAGGGGTGGCACAGACCTGGGATTAAAAGCATGAGTAGTTTTTTTGAGTGTGGTTTAAATTCTTCTATCCAGTTCTATATGAAGCTAAAAGCAATTCAGAGGGCTGGGTTGATCTGTGAAATGGGACAAACTGTGAGATAAAGATAGTCAGGAGACAGGCATGTTATTTACAAATTAAGAGAGGTCCAAGAGCACAGCCCTGAAGATCTGGAAAGAGTGGAGATTTGATATAACCATCTACCTACTTGTGAACAAGGTAGCAACAAAGTGAGAGAATACCCAGAAGTAATAAATGAATGTTGTGACTAATCAAGTGAAAAACTCTGGACAGCTACGAAACATTGCTTCAACAGAGTAACTGTTAGTGAGTTGTTGTCTCCCTAAGGAACTTGTGAAAGTAAACAAGGCAGTCTTGGTACCATGGTCTGGTCTGAACCCATGCTGTACAGGAGACAGTAAATTACAACTGTTAAGAGCTGATGACTGACACATTTTAATAAAGACCTCAGAGGCAGGTAGAAGAATTGCAATAATTTTACACTGGTTTCAGTGAAACTCATCCTTTTTTTAAGTGAAACTATAATACAGAACCTCGAGGAAGCAGGCATGTGGTCTTCCCTTACTGATCTGCTAACCAGTATATAGACTTGATAAGTGTTTTGAGTCAGCACTGCATTTGATATAATCCAAGGATAAAAAAGAAGTCAAGTTCTTTCAGTAGTTCATGGATGGTTGAACTGTGCACTGGTGAAATATTTAGGTCATTTTGTGGGTGGCCACTGTAGTGGGGACTTATTAATTAATGAAGTTATCGATAGAGGATGGGGGGGTAGGTAAATAGAAGAGACTGGAAAAGTGGTGGCATTATTTTGTAGATATGCCTAGTGGGCTGTCACATCAGCACAGGTTTGGAGTATGACATTTTCCAGGAAATTGAGGAGTTTATAATTGGTAGAATTGTTATCAATTGTTTGCAGTGGGTATTTTAACAGTTTTGTTTGCTTTTAATAAGTAACATAATTCAGCTATCTAGATGGCTGTGATCAGACTTGTTTTTGAAGCAGCAGATGTCTTTATAATTTCTCCATGTGGAGCCACATTCCTTAACCGTGTTTTTGATACAGGGGTTATCCACACAGAGAATTTTGCTTCATTTTTTCATCCAAATAGGGAACACAACAGTGAGAATATTAAGGAAGGTAGAGATGAAGATCTGTTCAGCTGAGCATAGTTCAAAGTAAACAGGGAAGAGGATAGTTTATGTGTTTCAAAGAATAGGTTCAGGTTGAAGTTATGCATATTACAGCATTGTATGCAATGGAGAGAAACACATGAATGGGATATTTCTCCAACCAGAGAAAATTGGAGCATGATCAGTTATCAGCCAAACACTATGCCTTGGCAGATGCTCTGTTTGGAGTGGATAGAAGGATCCAGTCCTGGATGCTTTGTTTACCAAACACCTTGCCAGGTGTAGTTGTAAGTTTCATCAGCTGAATAATTAGTCTAAGTATGTGTGTGCAGCATTAGCCAAGTGCCAGTCCAGGTTGAAGTTAACAAGGAATACTGCACACAACATAGCTGAATATATTTTATGTGGCATCTTTTGACACATTGAGGGGAAGCAGAAACAACCCAAGACAATCTGTATAGCTGAACTAATCCCAAGGGAAGTGAGGAATGAGTCTAAGCAGTATGGAAAATGGAAATTAAGAGATGAGCAGGATAAAGTATCACTGGTGAAAAATGCAATGCTGTTTCCATATTTGTAAGTTGTATTAGCTCAGAAGACCTTAAAGTCCCGTAGAACTCTGTCTTAATCTTTTATTGAGGCTTTAGCAATGTTTTAGAGACCACAAGGGCTGTCCAGACAACTATGGTACAGTCACTTATGAAGTAATGGGTGTTTGTTACAGATACTTCTGAAGTTTAAGTGTGTGAGCTGAGGGATTAAAGGCAGTGCCAATAAGGACCAGTAGAAGTACAGAAGAGAGTATTCTTCCATGCAAGGGCTGTGATACAGATGAAAAATCTCCTGAACACAGTCATAATTACTTAAAGTGCAGAAAAAGGAAATAGGTGAAGTGGCTGTGTGTTGGAGTGTGTGTGTGTGTGTGGGGGGGGGGGCTGATGAAGCAGGAGATTATGGAACTGGGGCAAACAGTGAAGCCTAGGATTACAAACAAGCTATGTATCCTATTCAGAACCATGTAGAACCCTAGGCCCAATTCTGAAGACGTTGAGCAGTATATACTCAACTTACCCCAAGTACTCTATTGATACTAACAAAGATAGACTCCTGATCAAAGCTCTCCCATAATAGTACCAAGCCTTCCATAACAATGTCAATAATCCAGTGAGCCTTTCTAATTGATCTCCATGTCAGGTCATATTCAGAGAACCATTCCCCTCCCTCCAACTGGCAGCCCAAGATGACAAGGCTGCACATGCTGAGTCAGTGAAATTATCTGCTTGTGCAACTTAGCTGGTACCACCAGGACAGTAAAACAATCTGATGCTTCAGGGCCAATCTCAATCTGTGTGGGAGACCGCTTTTTTTATGGGAGATGGGCATACCTCTTAACTGTTCATGTTTCTGCCTCATTTTTGTCCTGTCCATGGTACTTTTTTTTCTAGTGAATTACTAAGGACTACACCAGTGTCACATACAGCTTAATTCTTTAGAAATTCATAAAATGCATTTTGGTACAAAACCTGTTGTTCCACTAACTTTTTAAATCAAACTGAGTAATATTTAAATAACGTCCTTGGTTCGGAGCCTTTGTCCTTCCATTATTTCTGGCTTTCTCCAGAATTCTTGAACAAAGAAGCTGAGAGGTATTAAGGGGGGGGGGGGGAGGTTAGGCCCTGAAGGAGAATGGAGTATCACAACAGGTTCATAATGGCAGGGGATCTCTCACATGTAATGTGACACAGGATAAGTAAGAAGGTGCGCCTTCGTTACTTGACAGACAGAATGTGACACACAAACAAGCTGTTCAAGGGTGGATTAACTTCCAGGTAGATGTAACCCCAACTTCCCCCTTTTGAATGTGCTTCAGCAAAAGCCTGGGACTGAGTAGATTATCCTCCTGATAATCTCTGTACTGAGAACTTTCAACTACCACTATACTCCTTGAAGCAAGATAAGTCAGAAGTTGTCCCTTATACATCTAGGGGTGTACCAGTTGAATCCTTAACATTTATGGCAGTGCTTCTACCATGCTCCTCTTCCAGATTGACAGAGACACAAACAGTAAGAACCACAGTTTGTAATCTGTTATTCACACAATCACTTGGAAGATCCTGTTGTTTTAGGCTTCCAATGCAGGAACCTTTGATGACAAACATCAGGATCAACATATTAAGTGGGCAAATGGCAGAAAGGAACACGCAGGCTGAGTTGTTAGCGTGTTCTTTTAGTGCAGCTCATTCAATCAAGAGTGCAGAGATGTAGGATGTGTGTATTCCAAAGTACAGCAGTGTCTATGAAAAAAACATATCACACTGTAAAAGAAAGGAGGACAGACCCAAAGGATGACACATTAAGCAGGGTTCCTTATTTTAAATTTGTTACTTCTGGAAAATCCCCATCAGCTGCTAAAGAAAGAACTCTCCATACCCTTTGCATCTAAGGAACTTGAATTTTGAAGAAGAAGCTCTGACCTCAAGCACTTGTTTGCTGAAATAACTTCCAACTTTCCATCCTGATCCCTGTAGTAGAAGGAAATGACAGGTTCATAACCCAGAGACTGCACCACTAGACTGAGTTAAATTTAAAATACTGCACCAACCAATCACAGTTCAATATTGTAACCTCCTCCTTTTTAGGGCTGTTTTTAAGGGTATAACACATTAAAACCAGGAGCTTTGTCTGATGCTAACTCAATAATCTACTTCATCTCATTATACTCTGCATGATTAACCAAATCTCCATCCATGACATTATTATATAAGATTTGTAAGACCATAAACTTAAAGGTATGAATAAAATGACTTTGTGTATGTTGATAAAGTTCATTATGTAACCTTATGGCCGATAAATGCTTCAAAATTCTATCTTTTAGCATGCAATTTGTTTTCCCCTCATAGAAGGAAGTGCACATTTGGCACATCGCCAAATAAACAACATTTCGTGTTCTGTAGTTTGCATAATTATTTAAATGGTACCCTCTACCTGTTAAAGAATGTATAAACTGATTGTGTTCCGCAATACATGGGCATGCCTTACACCGTCCACAAATGAAGGTGCCCCTGCGTGAAGATAAAACACTATTCATCTTAATAATCTTTTGTTCTTGACAGAGTAAATCCTTTAGATTTTTATTCCTTCTAACCCTAAAGGACAGTGCCAGTCCAACTATATTGCCTATCTTTTCATCTGTCAGTAGTACCTTCCAATTACGTTTAATGATTTCACACACCCCCTATATCATTACTACATGGAAATAACATGCGTAAATTGTTGTCATGATTATCAAATGCATTTTCATTCGTAGTCATATTACCTTCCTGTTGTACTTTTTAATGAAAACCATGGTCTCCCTTCTTTCTTCCTGTTATGTCTATTGCTATTAATTATTCTATCAACCTTAGTTCTCTTATGACGCCTTCCTATCAAATTCTTCCCTAGTTCCATGATTTCTCGATCAAACATAATCGAGAAATCCTTTTAACCTGTCCTTTCACTATATTATTGAACATATGACTCGAGTGCATACTATCAAATGCCAAAAGGCTATTCTTCCAGCAACTTTTCTTATATAAACATATTTGTACTTGGCCATGACAATCGTTACTGAGGTGAACATCTAGAAAATCTATCTGTTCTTCAGAGTAACTCATTGTAAATCTTAAAAAATTTGTGCTGGATTCTAACTATCCCACAAAGCTTTCCAATTCTTTGGGAGTACCCATCCACAACAGGAAACTGTCATCCGCAAATCTTACGTAATAACTTAACTGTGTTTTCCAATTGTTGTCTGTATCAAATATCACTTTTTGTTCCCTATAAGCCAAAACAAAGTTAGCGAATGAATTGGCACATGGTGTGCCAATCGCAATACCGTCTTTGGCGATAATAATTACCTTGACACAAAAAAACATTATTTTCCAATATAAGTCTAAGTAAATCACATGGTCTTACACATCTTATATAATAAAGTCAGGGCTGGAGATTTGGTTAATCATACAGAGTTCAATGAGATGAAGTGGATTATTGAGTTAGCAGCAGACAAAGCTCCTGGTTTAAATGGTGTTATACCCTTTAAAACAGCCCTAAAAAGGAGGAGGGCACAATACTGAACTGTGATTGGTTGGTGCAGTATTTTAAATTTGTGCTGTTTAATGTGTTTATTCATCTGATGAAGAGCTTGGACCCAAAAGCGCTCATGTTCTTTGAATTTTATTGATGGTTTTATTAAAAGTGTAAGTTGGTCTGGTGGTCCGACTGCATTTATTTTTATTTTTACCTACTGAAATCTTGAAACTAGCATTGCAGAGTCCTGAGAGACTGAAACAATACTGAAATACAAGAGAAGAGCAAGTATTGATCATTAACCTCCACCTTTAAACTCGCAATTTTGAGTAATTTCCTTAAACTTGCCTTTGTAACTATTTGGCCTTAAGATAAAGCATTCCATTTACTCAAAGTACTAAGTTGTTTTTCTTAACTGTCTTTCTCCCCTCTTTTAATTTCATCTATTTTATTTGTTCCATAACCTCATTAGCTTCTGCTTATTTGGGTTTCTCCTTAGTCCTCCGTTTGCCATTACCACTTTCTTAACTCTATGAAAAGACTATACATTTTCCATACCATTACACCATGTTGTTTTATTACATGTGTTATACGCATTCCTTATATACTTTCATATATACATAGGTTATCACAGTCTATATCCATTGTTTTCCAAACTTTTGCCTCTAGTGTCCCTTATGTATCTAGTCACATAACCTACATCTGGACATATAATAGTGTGACTGTATCAGATATACAAGTCTGAGTTGTACTGCTCTGCATTATTATTTTAGGTTTGGCAACCCCAGTCCAGCCTGTTATATTGGCATCATCATCTTATCCCACTTTACAATATTTCTTTTTCCCTCCAACTAAATGACTTCAACTCTTTCTCTAGTATTTTCCAATCATCTTCTGAGGGTTGACAGACATATGATTGGCTCACATACAGAACTAGAGGAGCTAAAACATTTTAATCACTACTGATTTACTATCTAAATCCATCTAAGTTGTTTTCCATTTCCTAACCTTATTTATTTTCTGCTGTTTTGTTGTAAGCGATGTTTCCTGTGCTACCTCATCCACTTTCTGCTTTAACCCAACACCTAGATATTTTATTTTCATAGGTAGGTACTAGGCTATTGGCCCTAGGGCCTACACATGCCTAGCCAGATGGATTCCCTGTCTATCGCACTTACAGATATTTATTTTCCTGCACCAATATCAAGCAGAGCACTGAAGTGATCCCGGGGGTGAATTTCCTATTTCCCATCCAATCGTCATGATTTTTCTTAAAGAGAGCCAAAGGGGTGCTCTGCTTGACCTGAATGGGCAGTATGTTCCAGAGTATGGGAAGTCTCTGGGACAGGATCCTAGCCCTCCAGCAAGTGTTGTTTATTGGGGTGACAAGGTTTAGGTCCCTGGAATGTGTGGCCGGATGGATTGGGATTTCTTTAAGTGGAGCAGGTCCAACATTTGTGGGTTTGATATGGCCTTGTATGTTAGGCAGAGATCACCTCTGAGTAGGCGATATGAAACAGAGTAGAGCTGGAGTTTTTTAAGGTGGTCTGCATAGGGTAGATGTTTTAGGCCAGTGATCCTCTTTGTTTTGTATTTCTGTTCTCTTTCCAGCTGTTGCAAATGTTTCGTGAGGTACATACCAAAAGTGGCATTGTATTCTATAATAGGTCTAATGAGGGATACGTAGAGGGGAACAATGACCTACTTTTTTCTAGATGAGAAGCCTTTTGTAATTAGGTGGACCACGTAGAAAGATTTTTCGACTACTGTGGCAATGTGCTTATCAAAGGAGAGACCACTGTCCACCTGTGTCCCAAGGTCTCATCACATTTTCGGTGTTAAGTGGGCTACCACCTATGTGGTAGTTCAAGGGCACTTGTTTTTTTCCAAAGGGGATGACTATGCATTTTTTGGCATTGAGCTTGTGGCCATGGCTCTGACACCAGGCATCTATATCAGTGAGGCCCTTTTGTCCACATCCTTTGGGGAGTCGATAATGGCTCCTAGCTTGCAGTCGTCTGCGAACTTTGTTAGCCATAGGCCTTCAGTGTTTCTTGAATTTAAGAGACGTAGACGCCAAATAAGAGCGGACCCAGGGCTGAGCCCTGTGCTACTGCACTTGTCACAGGTCTAGTACTGGATTTGGAGTCAGCTACTTTGACTATGCGGGTTCTGTCAGTGAGCCAGTTTGCAACCCATCTAGTGACATAGGGATTAATGCCCAGTTTAGTGAGTCTATCTAACATTCCAGAGTGGGGGATGGTGTCGAAGGCCTTGCTGAGGTCCGGATAGGCTGTGTGAACCACCTTACCCTCATCCACGGCACTGGTGACTGTTTCAAAGAAGTCAATCAGATTTAGGAGACATGATCTACCTTTCATAAACCCAAACTGTTTGGGGTACAGAGACTGGAGGTTTCCAATGTCCCTGTTTATGAGTTCCTTGATTATACGTTTCATGGCCTTACAGACCAGACTTGTCAGACTGATGGGGTGGTAGTTATCAGGGTCTATGGCGGACCCCCCCTTATGGAGTGGGATAACCGTAGCTGTGTGCCATTCAGTGGCCATAAAGCCTGAGGTGAGGCTAAGATTGAACATGGTACATAGGTGGGGTGCCACTTTGTTTTGTAGTTTGTGTAGGACACAGCCCGGGGTGCTGTCTGATCCCATGGATGCTGTATTCTTGGCTTTGGCTAGTGAAGTTTTTACCTGTGCAGCCGTGATTACCGGGACTTGGCATTCTTCCGGTATTGAGATGGGCCCTTTGGGGGGTGAGAGGGGGGTGAAACTGGCACTGAACCTATCTGCCAGAATGTTGGCAATACCAGTTGGATCAGTACATTTGGTGCCACTGTGCTGTAACTCAGAGCAAATCTGAGTGTTGCCATTGAGGTTCTTGACATAACTGTAGAATGCCTTCTGGTTGTCTTTAGAATCTGTGGCAATTTTGTTCTCGTAACTAGCTTTCTAGGATTTTATGAGGGATCTCAGCTTCTTACTGATGCCGACCAGGTAATTTTTCCAGTCCTGGGTTTTTACTCTTTTTGCAGGAGTTTCTTTCTTCTTTTGTATAATTTGTTTATGGCCTGGATTTTTACTCTTTTTTACAGGAGTTTCTTTCTTCTGTTGTATAATTTGTTTATGGCCGGGGACCACCAGATTGGCTTCCTTTTTTTGTAAGATAGCATCTTGGTTCTATATGGCATGGCCCGGTCCAGGCACAAGTGTATGTGCTCATGCAATGCATTAGTGAAAGATTCTGCATACTCGCTTTCACATTCCGTGTGCATGGGGGTTGTGATGGGTGTTGTGAAGTTTGCCACTTCGGTCTTGAGAAGTTTGAAGTTGCCCTTGGAGAAATTTTTTAAGGTGGTTACCTTGGTAGGGGGTGGAGGTGGGATGTGGATGTCTAGGGTGATTAGCTTATGGTCATATCTGACCAATGAGGAGAGGACCTGTGGAGTGGAGCATCTGTCTCCCATGTTGGTAATGATCAGGTCCAGGACATTTGTGCCCCTGGTGGGGGCATGGATAAGCTGGTCCAAGGCATTGGCATTTATGAATTCCAGAAAATGTTGAGAAAATGTGTTGGTACTTGAGTAGTTTTCCAAGTTAATGGCGGGGTAGTTGAAGTCACCTAGTATTATGGTGTTTGATTTTACCTGAATATTTTCCAGTATGTTGAGAAAAGTGGAGTGGCAGTCTTAGGGCATAGTGGGAGATCTGTAGCAAGCTACAATTTGGATTGCAGTCTTGCCTAGTGTTAGTTGCACTTGGAGAATTTCAGATGCATTATGTTGGGCAACAAGCCTGGAGGTGTGGACAGTCTTAATAAATATGGACACACCTCTGCCTTTAGTGTTCGGGTCCTGACTGGGTGGCTGAAAGGTGTGGTATGAGTTGTATCCTGGTATAGTTGGGGTGCTCTCTGGAGCCTTGAACCAGGTTTTTGTCACTGTACAGATATCTATGTTCTCCATTTTAAGGAGTGCTTCGGGTTGGTGCATTTTGTGGTTGAGACTTCTAGCACTGAGTAGCATTACCCTCAGGTTTAGCTTGCTTGGACTTGTTACGGTGGTAATTTTGTCATTTGAACTTTGCCTAAAAAAAGGCACAATAGGGGTGGCAAGAGCCTTGACCAGTAACCTGAATCCCAGAGGCGACAAGTGCAGGCCATCTCTGGCAAAGCATCGTGGCCTGTCGATCATGTCATCCCAGGCAGACAGATACTGGATCCCCTTAGAACGACACCAGAAACTTAGCCAATTGTTGAAGTCAGTCATTTTGTCCTTGTACTGTGGTATCATTCTGGGTGAGGGCAGGATGCTACTCAGGGCTAGGGTCTTGCCTGATTGGGCTACCAGATCCAAGAGCTCCTCCATGTAGTCAAGGGAGGTGTGTCCCAGGTCATCCACACCAACATGGATGATGACAGAGTCATAATCATGCCTGTTGTGGATTCACCTGAGTGCATGCATTATGTGGTGAATCCTGGTACCCAACAAGCAGCTGACTGTAATCTTCTCTTTATTCAGCCTGGTGAGTGGGACGTCAGTGTGCCTGACTATAGAGTCACCTATGACTAGTTTGCTGGGTACTTTGTTTTGCCTTAAGGGCTGTTGCTGGGTGGCACACTGGTGTTTTGGGCCATGTGTTGCTTTGGCTGTGTTGGTGGGTGGTGGTTGCTTGTGTATCTGCTTTGGGGGTCTCCGTTTCCTGTTTAGATTTACATTGAGAACATCTGCATATGTAGATGCGTGTTTGGCATTGCTATGTGTGGGTATTGTTGGTAAAGGTTTTGAGGGACTGTGTGGTGCTGTGCGGGTGTTGACCTTCTCCTCCTGACTGACTAGTTCAGTCTTGGTTGGAGAGAGCTTGGCTATACAAGTGCCTCTCTCGCAGGTTGTAGTGTTGAGTGGTAAGAGGAGAGGGTTGTCTGTGTGCATGAGGCAATTGCAACATTGCCCCAAGATGTCCAGATTCACCAGGTGGACAGGAGAAAACACCAGGAGCTGACCCTTGGACATGCCTTGATAAGAGCTTATTTAATTTAAGTACTAGAACTGCTTTCCTGCTTACTAGGCAAGGAAGGTTGAGTGCTACAGCAATTTAAGGATGATATAGTGCTTACAAGTAGCTCTGAGCTATTTCTGGGTACAGAGCCAAGTTAGAGTGCTGATACTTGAGAGACTGACTAGATCAAAGGGAAAATTTGAAGAGCAGACCTTCTGGCTCCGGTAATAGATTTACCCCGTGGCTCAGCGGCACTGCTCGAAGCACAAACCCGCACAAACACAGGTTTTAAAGCTGGAAGTTGAAAGGGATAGAAGCATCCCAAAACAGCCAATAGTACAACAAAACTAGAGCTGGAAACCACTCTCCTAGCGATAGATAGGCTGTTCAGAGCTTACCACTTTTTGTCATGCTCCCATAGGAAGGGGTAAGTCTGAACCAGTTTAAACAACAGGGTATAATTCATGACTGTCACATTTGTTTTTGTTTCATTAATTTTGTATCCAATCAACTTGTAATTCTGCATTTTTCTAAAAAAAAATTTCTATCTCAGGATCCATCACAAAGTATTATGTCATCAGTGAGTAGGAAGATTTTCTTCACAGATTTCCTCATTGCAAACCTTTGCTATATGTGTCTCTAATGTCTATAGCTAGTGGCTCTACATACAGAGGAAATAAGAGTGATGAAAGTGGGCAGTTCTGCCTAGTCCCCCTGGACAGGCTGAAGGTATTTGATAATCTACCCCACATTTTACTCTCACTGCCCCCCCCCCCCTGTCTATCCTAAATAATATTTCTGTCCATTCATTTGGGAAGTTAAAAGAATTCCAGTGTTACTTTCAGGAACATCTAGCTTATTCTATCAAACGCTTTTTCAGCACCAACTCCAAATAGCATTGAGTGTTTTTTTAATTTCAGCTTCTTTCTGTAGCATCAATGTTTTGTTAAATTCTGTCAAAAGTCTGCCTGCCTTCTATAAAAGTACACTGTTCAAGGGTTAGCAAATTTGGTGAGACTTTTGCTAATCTATTCACCATTACAGTCATAAATACCTTATACTGGGTCTGTAGGAACCAGGATCGATCATATCCTTCCTTTCTTCTGGCAGAAAGTACAGCTGTGTAATTAAACTTACCATATGTTCTAATGATCACTGGTGAGATACCCTTAGCTGTATGGATTATATCCTGCATAGGATTTAAAAGCTAGCCAGCTTCAAATGTTTCAAGGCACATTCCTCACACTCAAAGTTGTCAGCCAGCTCCAGACAAGTGGAGTACCTCAGGGTTCAGTCCTGGGACCGCTCTTGTTTGGCATCTACTTCTCTGAAGTACAGGCCAACACTAAGGGACTCTGGCTAACAAAGTTCGCGGATGACTGCAAACTGGGAGCCATTACTGAATCCCCAAATGCTGTGGATATTCTACAAAAGGGCCTTACAGAAACAGATGCTTGATGCCAGAGCCATGGGCTTAAGCTTAATGCCAAGAAATGCATAGTTATCCCCTTTGGGAAAAACCATGTACCCATGAATTACCACATAGGTGGCAGTACACTAAAAACAGAAAGTGTGATGAGAGACTTGGGGACAGAGGTCTCACCTTCGATAACCACATCGCCACAACAGTCAGGAAATCCTTCTATGTGGCACACCTCATCACTAAGGGCTTTTCATCCAGAAAAAAGGACTTCATCGTCCCACTGTACTCATCCCTCATTAGATCCATTATAGAGTACAACGCCCCATTTGGTATGTACCTCACAAGAC
This sequence comes from Protopterus annectens, assembly GCF_019279795.1. Taxonomy (NCBI): domain Eukaryota; kingdom Metazoa; phylum Chordata; order Ceratodontiformes; family Protopteridae; genus Protopterus; species Protopterus annectens. Next base: position 843,702,433 of record NC_056732.1, read on the forward strand.
ATCTGCAACAGCTGGAAAGGCCGCAGAAATACCTCACTAAAAGAATCACAGGCCTAAAGCAGATGCCTTATGCTGACTGTCTAAAAAAATTCCAGCTATACTCTGTGGCATATTGTCTACTCAGAAGCGATCTCCACTTAACATACAAGGCCATGCCAAACCCTGAGCTGTTGGACATGGTCCACTTAGAGAAATCCCAATCCCTCAAAGCCACATGCTCCAGGGATATAAACCTTGTCATCAGAATGAACAAAACATGCTGGAGGGATAGGTTCCTGGCCCAGAGATCCCCCATACTTTGGAATAGACTGCTCATGCATGTCAAGCAGAGCACCACCTTAGCCTTTTACCTTGACAATTGGATGGGAGATAGGAAATTCACCCCAGGGATCACGTCAGTCTCCCTGCTAGACAGGGGTCCAGGGAAGTAAATATTGTGAGAAGAAATATCCAGGGAATTGTTATAGCTAGGTTTGTACAGGCTCTAGGGCTGATAGCCTAGTACCAGCCTATGAACCTATGATTAATTTGGGTGCCAAGCCCTTCAGAGCTTTCATGCCAACAGACAGAGGAAGGCTGAGCCCTGAAAGGACTATGTAAGGAATAGCAAAAAGAAAAATGTCCACAACCTAGCATAAACAACACAACAGAAAGCAAGGGGATGGAGGGAGCAGCTATGGCAGCAGTAATCATTCATACATCTACTGTTACTATAACTTTACTTACACAACTGTACTATGTACATCATATTAATCACTGCTAGAGTAGCCTTAGCTATACTGATAGATTACCTTAGCTTAGTAAATTTTGGAGGTGGAAGGAGAATGGTCCAAGCGCCCCTAGAGAATAGTCCTAGCAACACCAGATCTAGACCTGGAGAAGGAAACAAGCTTCTACTGCTTTGTACAAGTATGTACAGAGTACCAAGTTGGTGTTTCTAGAATACACCTAGAATCCAACCCTTTCCAAAGAGTCAAAGATGAAGCCAGGGCCCTGCAAGAGTGGGCCTTGACTCTGCCTTGAATAGTTTTCTTCTGATGACTATAATAAAAGGTAATAGCCTTAGACAACCATTTGGAAATAGTCTGATTTGACAGAGAATGTTCCTTTTTACCTTAACTAGAAATGAACAATTGATCCAAAGATCTGAATGATTTTTAGTTCTGTCAGGGTTGTAGCTGAGTTGTCTGTGGAAATCCAAGGTATGAATTATCCTTTCGCCCTCATTTTTAGGTTCAGGAAAGAAAGCAGGGAAATGGATAGTCTGGCTTAAAATAAACTTGGATACCACTGTGACACTGCCAGCTCAGCTATCTGAAGTTTTGTAAATAATCATGTCATTTGTGAATATTAATGTGATTCATATGCTTGTCTTACAAATGTAAGAGAACTATATGTTATGTGTATAGTAAACTACTGGTGCAGAAGTATGTGTTGAACTTTATGTTATGTACTGAGCTTCAAGAATGTAACCACAGTGTACCCTACTGGAAAAGAACAGAATGTTTTACGATTGTGTTTATCTCTCAGTTTCACTGAAGGAAACAGGATGTCTAGAGCTATAAGTTTCTTTCTATTGTCTTAAAACAGAAATAATTACTAGGTTTAAAACATAAAGTGTTTTTATTGCTCTGTGACTTCCTAGCAGCTGCACATCTGAGAGAGATGTATTTTTGACAAAAATTGCTAAATTCTAAGTATCAGTTTAGCCTGAGAAATGAAGGCAGGTGATAAAAAGTGATGCAATCTGAAATAATCCAGCAGTAATGTTGATTATTAATTTGGGAACTCTCTCAGAGACTGGGCATTTTGTATTTGTCTTTGGACCTGGAAACATCCTTTCATCAGCACTTGCCTTGCTAATAGTAAATAACCAGGGTACAGTAATTTCTCTTAGATATAGACAGGACTATAGTAAAGATTAGTTTAGATGTTTTCTGTATTTATTTGAGAAGGTCCTGAAATGTTTTTTTTTTTAAATATCTCCTGTGATTCTGAACTCTGTAGTCACCATGCTGAGTTACTGAATATTGTCTTGCTTTATTATTTATTATTAAATATATTTAAATCTTTTTAATTGTGGCTGGTTTGTTTAGAGATATTTAAGCTCTGAGAGTACTTGCATATGTATCTGGAGACACTGTATAGGCCACTCCTAAATAGCCTTGGCCTTGGTTACACTTACAATTTTGATAGTACTAACATTACACAGTAGAACTTGTCACCTTTGGTAAGGGCCTTATAATAGCTGATATAGAGCTGATTGGTGGCAGTGATAACTACTTTTTAGTGTGGGCAGAAGGGGGCATGGCTAGTAAACCTGAGCCTGCCTTTCCCAGGAGTGTGTGGGGGTGTATATGTTTGTGTATATGTTTGTATATAAATCAAATTTCAAAGTGTATGTGTCAGCTACTTGGGCAAGGAAATACAGAGCACTGGTTTGACAGAGAGGGTGCTGGAGGCTTTGGCTTGACTGCTCAGCTGAGATCTTAACCCTACAGCTGTGCCAGTGGGGAGTCTTACTGGGGATCTGGAGAAACCAGCCCCAGACTGACTGTGATCTCTGTGTGCTCTTAAAGGAAATTGTACTTTACTGTGTGTGTACTTGTCCTCCTATTGTGTACATCCCTCACTGATGCTAGTGGTGAGGATTGAGGATCCTTGATTACTGGGCCAGTGCAGGGGCGTCACAACCACTTTAGGCATAAAAGAAGGATTATTTCTTAAAGAAATCTTGCCCCTGTGGAAAAAAAGGTGGGGCTGACTCACCTTAAAAGCTTGCAGCTCAGATATCTTTCATGCAAAGGTCAGAGCAATTAGTAAAACTCTTTTCCATGTTAAGAACCTCAAGTCGCCCAGGTTAGCTGGTTCTAATGGAGCAAGTCTTAACACAAAATTAAGATCCCAAGGAGGGGCCATCAGTTTTCTAGGAAATCTCTTATGTAAAACCCCTTTCAAAAACATTATAACATGAAAATGCATTGAAAGAGGAGGATGCATGGGCAGACATGCTGAAATGGCTGATAAAGGAGTAAGAAAGCCCATAGGATAGTAAATCACACAAACATTGTAAAACCAGAGAACAACTAACCCTGAATGAGTAATGGTTACGTTGTTGGTATCAATTAGAAAACTATTTTCACTTGCTAATGTATCATTTTCTACTAGCAGACTTTCTTGCTTCCTTTACTACCTGCTGCACACTCCCATTAAACAGATGCCTAAAGGGAATTAAGACCCTACAATACAGCCAGTCAACTGAAGTTAATTAGGGTTGGGGTGTATCAAACACACCTATTCTTGTGTAAACAGATGCAGTCTGTGAGGAAACTTATGGTAATTGACCTTGCCTTTTCCAAAAGAAATGAGAACCACTGTTGCCTAGGTCAGAAGGGAGTCACCACAATGATCTTGGGGGGATTCCCTCTGAATCTTCAGAAGTACCCTGGATATCGGTGGGAAGGTTTAGAAAAGTATGCATGACCATTTCTGCTCAAGTAAAAGAAAACGCATCTGTCTTCTAGGCCTTCTTGCAAGAAGTCTTGGGAGTAGAATCTTGACAGCTGATTGTTCAGAGAGAAAGCAAACAGATCTACTTGAGGAAATTACCACAGATGAATCAAATCTCGGAGGACCCCTTGGAACTAGTTTCTATTTGTGAGGGTCTACCCTTGTCCTGCTCAGCTTGTTTGCCACACAATTTTGCTATGACAGAGTGTAGGATGCCTGTACAGAGAGATTGTGCAGTGAAACTATATCCCAAGCTAACATGGCTAGTCTGCAAAAGGGGTACAAACTGGTTCCCTCTTGCTTGTTGATGTATCACATGACCGTAGTATTATCTGTAACAACTTGAAGAGATCCCAAGGACGAAAGATGATTCACACAGTTGAGTACCTTGATCAGGGCAAGCATCCCTTTTATATTTGTGTGTTTGCATCTTTCCTTGTTGTCCCACATACCTTGCACTTTTGTCCCTCCTGAAAGTGCATATCAAGCAAAGTCCGAGGCACCTGTGGTAATGGACTGCTTTGGAACATGGAGGGAGAAGGGGAAACCAAGATTTAAGGATATTTACCGTCTCCACCAAATGATGTCCCTTCTGACAAACCTCAGCACTGGAATGTGAAAAGACAATGGATGTTGGTTCTCGGCCCAAAGAGCTTTCAAATATCATTGTATCTTTCTCATGTGGAATTTTGCAAAGGGTATAATGAGAATCATAGATGCTCTAGACCCAAAATCCTGAATTATTCCCTTGCAATGACTGAAGTCTGAGTGAAAAAAACTTAGAAATAAATATACACATATATATTTTATTCCTGTGGAAGAAAAGCTCTTTGAACTGAGGTGTCTAGCTGACACCCCAGGAACATAATCCTGTGTGAAAAAGTCAAAAAAGACTTTTGAATGTTATCTTGGAATCCCATCTTGTGTTAGTGATCTGTCACCCAAGTGAGAGATTCCGGAAACTTTGAAAAAGACTCTACACAGATAAGCAGGTTGTCTAAACATGGGAAAATGTGGATACAATGTAGCCTGCAATGACCTACAACTGGATATAGGCACTTTGTGAACAGCCTTGGTGCAGTGGATAGTCCAAAGCGCAAGGAAGATAACTGACAATGTGATCCAGACACATTGAACCTTAAGAAATGCCAGAAGTCTGAATGAATAGGGATGTGATGATAAGCATCTTTTAAATCTAGAATTACTAGAAAACTTGAATGAGGAAGAAGAGGTAACAGACTGTGAAGTGACAGCATTTTGAACCTGGACACTACCACAAACAGGAAGGAATGGAAGATGGCTACCTTCATTCCCCTGCACAAAGGAGGTCCAACCACTGATCTGGGAAACTACATGCCCATAGGTCTTACCAGCCTCATATTTAAGGTCATGGAAAGAATCATAATGGACATGATAAATGAGGACACAGGTAACTTGCAAACACTGGACCCATCACAGTTTAGCTTTGTTAAAAGAAGGTACATGCCTATTAAATTTAGTGGATTTTTTTGAGATGGTCACTAAAACACTGGATGAAGATAAGACTTTACACAGCTTACCTCGACCTGGCCAAGGCTTTTGGTACAATACCCAACTCAGGCATTATATTCAAGCTCACAAATTTTTAGGTATAAACCGTTTTATCACCCACAGGATAACCAACTGGCTCATTGACAGAACCCAGGAGGTCAAATAGGTGAGGCTACTTCCATCAAGATACCGGTCAGTAGCGGAGTAGCCCAGGGCTCATTATTGTGCCCACTCCTTTTTGGCTACTATTTCTCTGATATGAAAGCAAATACTGAAGGTTTATGGCTGACTAAGCTTGCAGATGATTGCAAGCTGGGGGCTATCAGCAACTCCTCTGCAGACACTAGCATTTCTCAAGAAGATCTATCTCTCTCTGACTAATAAATGGTGTCAAAATCATGGTCTTAAACTCAGTGCTACTAAATGCATAATTGTACCCTTTGGGAAATCAACCATCCCAGCTAATTACCATGTTGATAATACACCCCTAAGAGTTGACCCAGTGGTCAGAGATCTGGTTACACATGTAGACAGTAGCCTTACCATCACCACCACGTGGCCACAATGGTGAGGAAATCCTTTTATGTTGTGCAACTTATAAGTAAGAGCATGGCATCTAGGTCCAAAGCGGTCATTATCCTACTGTACTCCTCCCTTATCAGACCAATCATAGAGTACAACACTCCCTTTGGTATGTATCTGACCAGGCACATGCAGCAACTAGAGTGACCTCAAAGGTTCCGTACAAAATGAATATAAGGCGTAACAATCCTGCCATATGCAAACCGCCTTAAAGCCCTTTCCCTCTACTCAGCCTCCTACAGATTGTTGAGGGGTGATCTATGCCTGGCTTACAAGGCAATAGCAAACACCAAAATTATGAATCTCGTAAGTCAAAAGGTACCAGAAATACAAAGTCTAGGGACCTGAATTCTGTCTGTAATTTAAACGAACATGCTGGAGAGACAGATGTGTCCCAGAGATTCCCCCTCGTAAGGAACAGGCTTCCCATCCATGTGAAGCTGAGTTTGTCTGTTACCCAGTTTAAGTACAACCTAGACAAGTGGATGGGGAATAGAAAATTTACAACAGACCTGGTACCAATGTCCCTTATGGACAGAGGAAGCTTACAAATACTTGGCCCTCATTCTCCTATATGGATGCAGGACATCATTATTCTTTCAGGAAAACTTGGCTGGTCTTAGAAAGGCCCCTTGAGTCATTAACCTACTAAATGTATATGAATCTATGAATCCAGAACTGGTCTCCAAGCATTTTATTTCTTTGGCACTAAAAACATCCTTAAATAAAAACCTTTTCCATCTGGGAAGGAGGAATTGGTTCTACCATTTCTTGGGACAGCATGTGATGAAGGATAGCTGGAAATAAGAGTTTCTGATCCAGTGGATGACGGATTACCCCCGTAATGGAGGAGTTTTCCTCCACTGCCATCTGTAACCTTAATGAATGACCTTCAGAACCCATTTGTCTGAAACTATCTGTTGCCAAAGCGAAAAGTGGAGATCCAGACTTTCTGGAAGGGAAAAGGGACTGCCAGGATAGGGAGGAGGGGCAAGGATAAGGTCCCAAATAGTCATTCTGACTTTTGGACTGTCCTTAGTTTTTTGGCGGGCTCCTGAATTCTTTTTGGACCCCACTTGCCATTTCTTCTTAAATGTCCATTTACCAGCTTTTTGTTGAGACTGTTTATTTAGTTTTTTGCCAAAACTACATGAGTCGTTAGAGAATCCTTTTGGAAACTCTTCTCGTCATGCTTTTTGATCACCTCTGCAGCAGAGGGGCCAAAAACTTAATCTCTATCCGAAGGAGAATTTGAAATCTCATTTTTATCATCTGGGACGTTCTGAGTATGCAGCCAGGCAAACCTCCCCAACACAGTAACAGTGGTCAAAGCTCTTAAAGCAGTATTAATTGTGTCATACACACACACACACACACACACACACACTGTAAACCATGAGAAGTAACTTGTATAACAGAAGAAACTAAATTATTTAAAGTAGATTTTTCCTCACAAGAACAAACTGCAGACAAAGCATTCATAGGTTCATACTAGGCTATCTGCCCTAGGGCATTTATAAGCCTAGCCAGAGTGTGTTTGGCTTTCGCCACCCATTTTAAATTAATTTTGCTATGCCCTTTTTCGAGGTTAGTATACTGTGCCTCTGTGTAACAGTGACACAGAAGTGATACCCGGGGTAAACCTACGATCTCCCATCCACTCATCAAGATTCCTCTTGAAGAGAGTCAATGAGGGACTCTGCCTAACCTGGACTGGGATTTTATTCCAGAGTGAAGGGAGCCTCTGGGTTATGAATCTGTCCCTCCAGCATGTCCTATTTATTTCAGTGCTGAGGTTCAAGTCTCTCGAGCGCATGGCTCAATGGGATTTGGATTTTCTGAGGTGCAGCATGTCCATTAATTCCGGGTTGGACATGGCTTTATACGTCAGGCACAGATCGCCTCTGAGCACGCGGTATGCCACTGAGTAGAGCTGGAGTTTTTTAACCGGGCAGCATATGGCATCTGTTTGAGCCCTTTGATCCTCTTGGTGAGGTACTTTTGGGGTCTTTCCAGTTGCTGCAGGTGTCTGGTAAGGTACATCCCAAAAGGGGCATTGCACTCAATTATGGGCCTGATGAGGGATGAGTAAAGAGGCACGATGACCTCCCCTGATCTAGATGTGAATCCCTTCATGATTAGGTGGGCTATATAAAATGTTTTTCTAACCACTTTGGCCATGTGGTTGTCAAATGAGAGATTGCTATCAACTTGGGTCCCCAGGTCCCTAATTACTTCTTCTGTACTTAATGGATTACCACCTATGTGGTAATTTGTGAATATCCAGTGAGATTAGTTTATGGTCTGATCTTACCAGTGAGGGATACACTTCTGGTCTGGAGCATAAAGTCCCCATGTTGGTGATAATCAGGTCCAGTATGTTTTCCCCTCTTGTGGGAGTGGTAACAAGTTGTTCCATAGCATTTGAGTTTATAAATTCTAGGAACCTTTGGGTTAGGGTGTTGGGGCTAGACTAATGCTCCCAGTCTATGTTTGGGTAGTTGAAGTCGCCCAATATAATGGTGTTTGGAGAGACCTTCATATTTTCCAGTGTTCTCAGGAAGGCCGAGTGGGGTTCCTGGGTTTGGGAGGGTGGTCTGTAGCAGGCTATAAACTGGAAGGCAGTTTTACCCACTGTTAGTTGCACATGGATAGTCTCTGATGCTTCGTGCTGTGCCACCAACCTGGAGGTGTGGGTATCTTTGACGAATATTGATACTCCCCCTCCTTTGTGGTTCGGTTCAAGTTTTGGGGCTGAAAAGCATGGTATGAGGTATAACCTGGTAGTGCTGGGGTGCTCTCAGGAGCTTTGAACCAGGTTTCTGTTACTGCACAGATATCGATGTTCTCCATGCTAAGGAGAGTTTCGAGTGCGTGCATCTTGAGGTTTAGACTTCTAGCGTTGAGTAGCATTACTCTTAGTTTCTTATCCCTTGTGATACCTATGGAGGCGGCTTTCACAATTAATCAGAACAAACTTTAATATACGAGCCAAGCAATTCAGAATTCTGAAAAATCAAGGTTGCAGAAGCATGCGGTTTTTAATTCCATACTTAATAATCTTTCCATCCTTATCAGAAAGAGTAGTATTGGAATTAACTACATTTTTAGCAGCAGTAGGATTAACTAAAGCTATAGCTGCTGGGTCAGTTTTGGAAAGGACTTTATACATCCTACCTGCTTTTTAGGGGTGTCTGGCTGACCACCAGGAAAACTGTAGAAGCAAAACATACATCTGCCAAATCTGACAGGACTGGAGGAATAAGTGAAGTTTCAGGAAATTCGTTCTGAAACAGCTCATAGTATTTTCTGACAGACAGAAAAACCTCACTGTTCTCCCACTGAAAACAATGGCATATTCTGGAAATAGTCTCAGAGAAAGATAAACTTCCACAGGGAGAATGACAAACTGTGGGAGTCTAAATCAGAAACCTGAGGAGAAAACTCTGTATCTGTCCCATCATCTTCCTGTCCAGATTCAGAATTCAGAATCTCTTCAGGAAAAGAGGTACCCCTCTTTTTTTCCAAAAACTTTTTTATAAAAAGGATCAACACTCTGAATTAAACCCTGAGTCAGACCCAGCAAATTGCTCTTGTCCAAGGAAATTTGAGGAGGAGTAGATACATGTTTAGTTTTCTGTTTCAGAAAAAATGGGGCCAACAGTGTTATTAATGGCAAATGACAAAAACAGCTGCACCAGGGATGGGGACCACATTCGGACAAAACAGGGAAGCCTTCCCTGTTCTCTCTTCCAGGAACAACAAGAGAGGCTCTCCCTTGTCCACTGAGGGGACCACAACAACTACAGAGGACATGGGTCCATCGTAGCTGTAGGTGCTATACCAGAAGGATAGAGAGTAAAAGATGAGTGCTCTGATGTACAACTAGTGGCTACAGCAGGGTCACCCACCTATGGCTGAGGAAAACTGCTAGCCTGCTGTGATGGCAAAGGCTGTTTGCTTAACTTTTTTATGTTTTTGTGGCTGGAAGAATACCCCACTGTGGGACGGGCAGTTTATTCCATGGTCAAGCCGAAAATGGTGCTGCTTTCCTGGGAGAAAAGCAGCAAAAGCTGGTAAAACTTTAAAGTCTTTAAAAGTTCCTTTTTCACAGAGAAACGCAGTAAAAAAAAACACATTAAAACACTTTGCCAGCCCCAACAATTAAACTAAACACAGTTTCTCCACAGAAAAAAATGTTTTTGACTATTTTACCAACTTTTAAACTGACAGGAACAAAATATCACTCTCATTTAAAAGTACAAAAACGGTCTCATGACAGTCTGTTAAAACACACACTCCTAGCTTTAAAATATCCTTCCTGATCAGGAACGTATTCTCAAACAAACAAACAATTTTTTAAATAGGAAGTTTTTTTTATCTGCCCAGCAAAGGAACAGCATAAGCTGACTGTTGACCCTCAAAAGCCTCAGAGGACTGTACTGTTCCATGCCAAGAAAGCTCTGAAGGGCTTGGTGCCCAAACCTGTCACTTTAGTCAGCTTAGCTCAAGCTGATTAATGGTTTGGGCATGATGAAGGTGCCCTGAAGCTTTGGAAGCTGGCTATGCAGGATAGAACCTATACAGCTTAGACTACTGTAACAGTCATCAGATGAACATCAACATCAGGAAATCTAGGAAAAGCAAGGCAAAACATGAGGGTCAAAATCATAGCAGTTGAGAGATATGGTCCTAACACATGATCTGGTGGAAAGCTTTCAAAATTTTCATTACCAGACATTGAAAGTTATAATGATGCAAATAAGAAGACATTCCAGATAGTATGATAAGCTAGGAAAAATGGGATATTGAGGAGGTGCTTGTCTCCCATACCTGTAGCAAAGACACTGCACATGGACCAAAAGGGGTGTATACACCTTAGAAACTAAAGCTGATTATTTCAGAGCTAAGCTGATGATTTCAGAACTTGGGCAGTATAAGAATGTACCCAACCATTCCATGTATGTGCTTGTGCATTTATCCATCATCATAGAGGTGTATGTGAATATATAATACACATATATATATACACCCACAAACAAGCATATATGCGCATTATACCTCTCAATCTCTTAGAGGAAGAAATCTGGAAAAAGCCATAAATTATCAAGAGATAATGGTCCAAAAATAGGGACAGATTTTCAATTTTGCTCTTATAAACTTAGAAAGTTGACAGAATTAACAGGTTTTGTGTTAACATGCATTTTCTGAAAGGTACGGAGTATAAATCTCAAACATCTGCCATTACTTTCTGACTTCAATCTTCATCGATTTACTAGTAAACAGCAATTTTATGAGAAACAGGCCAAAAATATGAGGCAAAAATCTGGACATTCTGTGAAAATCTGTACAGTTTAGAGGTATGATGCACATGCATGCATGCGCGCACACACACACACACACACACACACACACACACACACACACACACACACACACACACACTCGTTTTAATGTATAAACAAATGTCTTGTTGCACTGTACAATACTACATACTTACTTAGCACCTTTGCTTGCTTCCAGGAATGCTCTCCTAATCATGGTAGAACAATCACTTGTTTTTTTAAAGGCATTTATTGAAGAAAAGTGAAGCTTACAGCCATGTTAAGTAATTGCACAAAGCAAGACACAAATTGATTAAAAAAGATTTTTCATGGGATCTGCTCAAAGTTAACTAAAGGATCAGTACATATTTGTAGGATATGCACAAAATAGCTAGTAGGAGTCATCTGTCATGTAATATTTAAAAAAAAGTAGTTAAAACTGCCAGATTAGTACATATATTGGAGATATAAACACAGCACAAGTACTGACATAAAATACTGGTAAACATTCAATGCCAAATATGTTTGCGTCTGCCTGTTAACATAAAGTGATCATTCAGATTGAGCAGTATTACCCAAATCTATTTGCTTTCATTTTGTACAAGGTAAAAAATGGAAAGCAAATCTGGAGAAATGGTGATAAAAAGTATGGATAGTATAGACAGTCTGATTCCGAAAAAAACTGTGTACGTTCAGTAGAGTCTAAGAATTTTTACTCCAGCTTTTCAAAGTATACCCTACACTGTTTGAATAAACCCTAACATACAGGCTACCACTGTCTTCTAACCAAACATACATTTTCAGGTATATCACGCATACATTTTAAGGTGTGCTTCATGTATGTCTGTGTGTGTGCACTACACATACACATGTGTACATCTCTGTAAGTACACATGCAGTTGCACATGGCTCATTATAAAAGAAGAACCCTGTATAGTGTAACAGAAAATGTTTAAGTATTAATCACCATGGTTCCACAATCCCCTCACCAAGATATCAAAGCAAAATAGCTGTCAACCACCCAAACTAAATCAGTTTCAAATTGAACAGAAAATTATTTCCTATATTTTAGAGGTACTGATTTGGAGTGATCCTAAACTTCTGGAAAAGAATTCCTCAATTTTCAAAAAAAAAATGAAATGAAGCCTAATTACAAGTAATTATACCTTTTCATTCTGAACATGATGAAATAATTTGATTCTTTATTATGTGAGGTCTGGTTATGCTCAAAACAGACAAGTGCTTCTGCACTGAGTTAGTACATTGAAAGACAATAAAGATCATTCTGAAAAGAAAGCCAGTCTTGCATGTTGGTCATAAATCACAAAAGCAGTATTCAGACAAAATTGTTTGTGTGCTCTGAAGTGCCATTCATTCTGTCCCACTTGAGTGAAATAAAATAAACAAACTAATGACAGGCTTGGCTTTTAAAAAGGCAAAACCTGTATGACATTAGAAAAGAAAACATAAAAATATAGCTCCATTATTAACTCTGTTCAGTTAGAATATGAGCTGAAAAGGAATGAAAACATGAAATATGAACTTTCCTTGCAATCTAGTTAGAAGGCAGAGTCCAGAAATATCCTAGCCTACAGTCCAGTGACAAGTAAACGTTATTCTTGCATAAATACTAATATCTGTCTAAAGGGGAGTGCTGCCATTAATCAAAGTGTTAAAATATGTGCAAGAACAGAAAACTGACCCACATTTGTAAAACTAGTGGGTCAGATTTACAGTGTTCCCAGCATTGATAAATGTTGTGTGTGACTATACAATGGCCTATAAAAATCATTTTATAGCCAAATACTACATGAATTACCAAAGAACAAGCCTTAGTTTTTTTCTTGGATATTCTAAATGTAAGCATCTATGAAAGAATGTTATACTTTGGCTAATAGAGACAGAAATCAGTTCAGATGTGGAACGTAACCATTTTGCTACTCTATGGTTGACCGCAGAATCTGTGGCAAAGCTTCAGTTACTATTGCTCATGCAGAGTTAAGCAGCTAGATAATCTTCCTTTCCCACCGGCTACTGAGGATGGATAGATAACAAGACATTAGATTATTATTGTCTATGGCTCTATATACCTTGCATGATTGCATGAAAAGACTATAACGTAGGGCAACAGGTACTAACTACACAAAGACAGTGGTCTTTGTTACACATACTTGAGACATACACCCCCTCCAGGTCCCATGGCTATGAGTGATACAGTTTAATGTCAGAATGTGCAGTTCAGAAAATTATCTTAAGAAAGTAAACATGACAGTGAATACTGCAGTCATAAAGAAGTGATGTCTACCCTGGACACGCTGGGTTATGTTTTCCCAGTAAAACTATGTATTCCACTATGCATGCTTTCCCAATGACCTTTTGCACCAACAATGTACATATGCAGCTTCTGGCCACAAGGTCAAAGACATTAACAGTCTACACTAGAAAGATGTACTTTTAAAAGAAGTCATAACATAATCCCAAGTCAGAAGACACTACTCAATGACCTTTTAATTATGGAATTCCCTGGTTGCAAGGAATCTGCACTTGTTCTTTAAGTCTGTGGGGCACTCCTGCCTCCCTCAGCAACCATTATTTTGATGGATCTTGTGGGTGTAAAAAGAAGTATATATTGCAGACTCTCAACTGTTTTCTTCCATTCACTAAAAATCAGCATATGACACTGACTCAAACCAATGTTAGGAATCAAGCAAATTGCCTGAATTATGCCTAAATAATAATGTTCCAGAGTTTTTAGGCTTTCGAGGTACGCGTGTCTAATAAGTTGTTCTCTTTTTGAGATGAAAACAATGGCAAGAAGTAGGTAAATGTGCGCATTATAGCTATAAAACATAGAAAGGTTACTGTGTATCTGCTTCAGTTAACAGTGCCAAAAGCAATGTCTTTTGGCTTTTCCCGGTTACAGGTCTGCAGATTGATTGGCAGTGATGATTTTACAGTGTCAATTTGCCAGCCTGGCACCCAACCTTCACAGAAGGCACACATACATACATGCACCTACCTGCATGTCTTTAAAACTCATTTGACCGCAGGGAGGACATGCAGACTCTGCAGAGAAGGTGCTCTAGCTGAGAAATGAACCAGAGAACCTCTTGCTGTGAGGAGACAACACTAACTGCTGCACCAATGCGGCCACTTCAGTGTGCAATGCCAATAAGGTTAATAAACAGATGCAGTCCAGACCTGTAAACCATGTGTCTTTAGTTAGTGCAACTATTGTATGAATATACACCTCTACACAGGTCTTATGACAGTATAGGCTACATTTCTTCCATTTGCACTTGTCAACCTTGGGAAAGAGAACGATGTAAACACAAACAGTAGGCCACTTTCTTAAAACAGTATGTTTTTAATTGCTCTGCACTTATAACCTATTGGGTCTGGCACTACTGTCTTTTAATTACAGTCCACAAATCCTAGGTGTTATCATATTTAAGCATGAATGTTACTTCTGTTTTTATATTACGGTACAGCATTTAAATATTTATCAGCTGTGCTTTATTTGCAGACAATAATACTTTTTGATATCCATTTTAAAAACATCTGCAATATTTCTCCAATTAAATACACACTTCACCGCCTCTGTATACATTCAGAGACTGGAGAAAGCCATCTCATATGTTCAAAACAGTCCCTGTAGCCCTGGTAGGCTTGAAACAGTGACCTAAAGTAGATCTTTTAGGGCTGTCTTCTGGTTGGATGCTGCAGTACAAGATTCAGGTCTCTCAAAGGCTGGGAAAGACTTAAGTCATCTATCCATAAATGGTTAGTGGTCTGGTCTGTCATTTCTCTTGAGGTGTGAAACTGTAAAGCCACCGATCACTGCAAATGATAACAGTCACCCATGTTTTCACCTCTGGATAAAGTTCTGGTCATACATCTGTCTTAAAGTTAAGTTTCCAGTGTTTGCCACCAAAGGAAGGGTACCACTGACCATCATTTCTGTGGATAAACTCAGTAATAAGGTAGTTGTTTGCAATTTCACTGTACAGTAACTAGCTATGGACCACTCATTTAGTTAATTACTTTTTGAAAGGTTTGCATGTGCTGCCCATTTATCATGGACAATATTAGCAGTATAGTACAATGGCCCAGTCCTTGAAATAATGTGGTCCAAATGTCATTTACCAGTTCTGCAGCTTCTCTGACATGTTAAGATAGATCTGTGTGCTTGCCTGGGCATATACAAGTTCCCCAGTTCACACCTAAAGTGCAATTTCCTGTTCAAAACAGAAATACCTGGCATACAGTAGGTCTGTGGTTTAAATCTACAATACTGTGATAATCAAAACTAAAATAATTTGTCTTTTATTGTAGGGGCTAACCGCAGGGTCTCATTATCTTTAACAGTTCACTTGGACATTTGCACAAAGTTTTCATCAAGGCAAGTTGTGGTGAGCGGTTAGATATAAAGTGTGTAACATCTTGATTCTCTTAAAGTAAAATGAAAGCAATTGCCACTGACAATATAATCAGGCAGTATGTTTCAAACATTGCTCTTAGCAGTGATACTGCCTGTTTAGTTGCTATGGATTCCTCGAAGATGACCTCTGGCCACTTTCAATGCATATCCAGTACAATTAAGAACATAGTGGCATTTAAATGACCTGCAAAGTAAATATGGATATACTGCTTCACTGCAGTGAAGAGCACAAGGATGTTGGCACAGATGCATCTTGGAACATTTGATATCCAAGTCTTCAGTTACAATATAACCACGAGACTACCAAATAAAACTTTGGACAAATAACTTGATTTCTGCTTTATCTAAATGTCTTTCATATACTGAACTCTTTGGAACACAGCTTGGCCAGGAGCACTAATGTGAAGCTACAAAGAAAGACCCCTAAATATATAAACAACTGCTTTTTTCTAGCAAAAACATTAGGATTTACCAAATGATCACTTTTTGCTTTTCTTTTACAGCTAACTACAAATATAACAGTGGATTACTTTTGGTTTCTCTTTGCACTGCAGCATTTAGTGCAAGAAGCAGAAGTAAAAAAATGGTACTGGGGCTGCTATAACAATAACTTCAATGAGAGAGCATGAGAAATTAATTTCACATGTAGCAAAGATTTATATAGCTCTATCAGTCTGATTCATTTTCTAAGTTCCAAGTATATCGAGTCATACTTTGTTTGCAAAGGCCTCCATTCCATCTAATCCTCCATTTCCTGTAACCAGCATAAGTAAACTTGTAATTCATGCTTGTCATCGCACACCCCATATTTGCCATTCAAAGTGATCCTGTTATTAATTCACCACATATCCTCTCACTATTGCTACAGCCTTTTATAGCATCTTCTAAAGTCTTTTTGTTTAAATAAATCCCTATCATTTTTGTAAGAAAAATACCCATAGTAATACACACATGCTTCTTAAAAGTGTTAACAGTACACTCGTAACGCACTCAGCCATACCTTGTGTTACCGTGTGTAATAACATTTTATGACAGTGTCACTGGTGCTTCAGATAGCAGAATTAGGTTCATAGGTGTTTACTAGGCTAACAATCACAAGGGCCTTTTTAAGCCTGGATGGACCTAGACACCCACCATACCTTTGTTTATAAATTCCACCAGATCTGGTCATTTTCTGCCTCTCCAAGGTCTTTTAATAATATTCTTCATACCAGTGTAGTTGAAAGCTTGGACAGGTTCAGTGTAAACAATTATAAAACTATGTTGGTTATTCAGTGGTTAGTAGAATCAAATGCAAGCTCAAAAGGAATCCATCACTACGATTCCTCAGGTATCAGAGTAAAGGGGTCTGTAGTTTTTAGTGTCTTTTGTTTCACAAGTACATATAACAAAGTAAGGTTTGACATTCCAGTTTTGCTGATAATTTCAAAACAAGTGAAATTTTTGCAGTCCAGAATACTTTGTCTCTGTTTACTGCCTAGTTCAGACATTTATCCAAATGGATATTATCAAAAAATTTCTTCAAATGTGTACAGAAGTGTGCTACTTTTACTGTGCCTTGAACAAACTATCCATAAAACATTAAACAATACACAAACAGAGGGTGAATGCTACACTGATTTAGATGTAGCAGTGGAAGTTATTTTAAGAATTTTTTTTTCACATCAAGAGAAAAACTTACACCATTAACCGACTGCTAAGACTAATTATATGAAATAAGGGTAAAGTCGTGTTCCCACTGCAGTGAATCTTGGTCCCAATATGAAATGAATACAATAGCGGGTTATGTTTTTACACAATATTCAATGCAGAATAGATTGATTTGGTTCAGTAGTACTTTAGAAAGTGACTACAAAGCAAAAATTGTTATTCTGTGAGGGTCAGTTGTCACTACATTCTGATAGGTACAATTCAATATGATTAGACTTGATAACAGCTTTCAATGCAATAAGGATGAGGTGTTATTGTTACATTATGGTCTGTCTAAAAGAAATGGTACTACATGGCAGTTAGATATAAAAGCACATAAATTAAAACTGGTACTTTGACAAAAGAATTAGCAAATAATGAAAATGTTACAGTTAAGAGCCAACCAGACTTACACTGTTAGTTCCGTTTAAAGATAATTTAGAATGTTTTAATGTGATGACATGTATAAATTAAATAGTTTTGGGCAACTGGGACCCTTGTCAATGCTCTAGCAGAGTTCAGATTCAGCAGCATTCTACTTTGGAATCAGGTTAATCTGAGCATGGTATGGAACATTTAAACTCTTCATACTGCAAGTACTACTCCTGTTTATAAACTCTGTTCAGGCAATTCTGTTTTTTTAATTTTCTGTTCTACTTGCATTTGGCCTCTATCACTATTCATCTATTTTCTTATTCTTCCCCATTCACCCTAGCCTGTTTTCTGAGTCCCTGGTCAAACTGGTTGCATTATTTTCTACTGGGTGTGTCCTGAATATACTTTTATATTAATTCGCTTGCTTTATGTATTAAAATATTTCTCTAACCTTTGTGGACGATTTGGCTGCAACTTATGCATTTGTCTCATCTGCTTATTAACTTTTGGAAATAAAAAGCTATATGTGGTCTGAATGTACAATTAACATTTACTGTAAGCTGGTGTGTATACAGTACTGCAAACCATCAACCACTGCCAGTGCATCAATATAATACATGGTGAGCTACAGCCACTGGCATAGAAGGATAAAGGTCAAATTACAACCTAGGTGATCTAAATTCAATTACTGACTTGTGCACCAGCTGAAACTGGCATGGTTGAACAGAGGAATGACAGACTAAGCACTCTCACTTCTCTTCCAGGGGACGGCTGGGTCATGTGTTCACAAGCACACACTATGAGGTAGAAGCTCAGATGCAGACCAAGAATCACAATCACACATAGGTGCCTTTCTTCAAGGGTGTAAGGCCAAATGGTCCTGTCATCTGGGTGTGTGACTGTACATCATAAATTCCCACTGCATGCCACATCTTTGGATGCTAATAATGTATAGGAAGAGTTACTGCTTAATCAGAAACTCTGGTCCTCAACATAGATGATGGTGCTACTTCCGCTGAGCTTGCCCCTTGCCACAGAGAAATTATTATTTGGGGACTGAAGTAAAAAGACAGAAAAAAATATATAGAATATAAGGTGTGACAGGGAAATTTATTGTGCACTTCTCACAGCTAATAACCTTTCCACACTTAGTACAGGTCATCATTTTTGTTTCATTGACAACTCTCCACTGCCTCTCCTCAATAATATTATTTCCTTTCACTTATGGTCCACTATTCTTGCCTACTTGGAAGCTTTAGCTTTCTCATTAAAACTCTGTAGATACCTCCTTCCATTTAATTTTGGCGCTGCGTTTTGTCTTCCTCTCACAGGCTTTGAGTTGGTTTTACTCAGTAGTTCTGTCATATGTCAAGTGCCTCTCTTGCTAGGTGTGTCGCTTGCAGTCAGCAAGCTTAAGCTACAACCAAAAACTAGTGACACAGATTACTAAATTATAACTTGCAAATCTGAATAAAGTAAACAATCTGAAAAAGAAAACTGTGATTTTTCAAGACTGCATTAATATTACTCAAGGAATGTGCTCTGTATATAAACGGCAGGTGACTTAACAAGTAATCTCGAAATCCAGTCTTGATCCGGTACATTTTAAGCTTGTGGCCTTTGCTTCTCCATGGATATATTATGATACGCATCCCTCTATTCTTCAAAAAATCTGTCATGTTTAAAATCTCATGCAAGGTTTTTAATTGTTAAAACTTTCCATCTCTTCAACATGCTGTTTACTGCCATTTTAATTGTTTTTATGTCTCTAGAACTGCATGATTATGCACCAGGAATGTCTATAAAGGAGCTGTGTACATCAGAACACATACCCAATTATCAAACCAATCAATAAATAAAACGTTGAAATACAAGACACAGAAAAAGAGTATCTGCTCATGCTGTTGAGGGCTTGGGTTCAAAGACCAGTCTAGAAGTCAAAGGGCAGGTAAAGTAGAGGAAACAAAGTACCTTCTATTATCAGACCACATCTTTTAAAGGGGAACATACCTCATAACCTGTACACAATGAAAAAAGGAACAAAGGCCCTTGATAAATGGGAACATCCAGCTAAACAATCTAGACTTCTAATTAGCAATACTAAATAGCACGTAAAACTTCCCACTTCTGGTAGGAATGTGGGATACTACTACGAAACATGTCTTTAAAACAGAGAGACTGACAAACTGAAGGAAACTAAAAGCACATTTTCAAAGAGTGTAACATCTGTAGATTTTAATGAACTGAATCACAAAATTCCACCACACAAGGTCATTTATTTTTGCTTCAGAAAAAGGGAATTGTAAGACATGTGTCCTCTTTAACTTACTGTTGTAATTACTAGACCAGATTCAATAATGCTTAAGGTCTCCGTCTCCCATGCATAAGGTTCGACCCTGACCTGTAAACCAGTGTTTTTCAACCACCTGTCCAGCAGAAATTTTCTGCCGGTTCATGAAATGGGAGAATTATTAAAAGGTTTTTTTTTTTTTTTTTTAACGGGCATTCTTGTTTAAGAACACCCTTTGCATCTAGTCACACAACACCTGTCGCATCTGTGCGAGCGGCTGTTTATCTCTTCATCTTCCGCGTGCACAGAGTTTGAATGTCAGAAGATGTTTGAAATGAGGGACCACAAATGCACAAGTGAGAGGTGTGTGTGCGTCTGTTTAAGTGGTAGGTAGACAGGAGTGTGTATAGGTAAGTAGGTGACGGGGGTGTGTGTGTATGAGGTAGCATACCTCTCAACTGTCCACGTTTTGGCAGAATGTCCAGATTTTTGCCCCATATTTTTGGTCTGTTCCTCATAAAATGGACTGAAGTTTCAGATTTCACATCCTGGCAATGATTTATCAGCATTTCTCATTTAGAAATACTTGATTACTATGGTCACACTATGTATCTATATCTTTCTCAATTGGTGAGATTACTATGTTGGCATACAACACTCAAACAGCGATTGTTTTAATTGGTTCCTTATAAATGTTTTTTTATTTCTGCCTTTGTGGTCCCCAAAATAATTATCCTATTTTCACCTGTCACCAAGTGTAAAACGGTTGAAAACCACTGCTCTAGACAATACCTAAGTGGGGTTTGCATGTTCTTCTCGAGTCTCTGTGGGGTTCCTCACACCGCCAAAAAAACATGCTGAGTGTTTCTACCTCAAACTCACTTCAAGAATGAAGCTGTGGGCAGCACAGGCTCTAGATGGCAGCCTATAAGGGGAACAGCTGTATAGGCCAACCACTTTGGTCATCAATTTCAAAATAGAAGAAAGTGGATCATAGATGTGTCAGGGCTAGCCAATTCATGGAGTAAAAATTGGCTCTAGGTGATTCTGACATATTAACCAATGTTGCCAAATTGGTATGGGTATTTGCAAGTGATAAGTGGGTTGAGGAGCCAGCCTATACTGACCTATGCCAGGGACCTATGCTAATTGTGGGAAGCGTGTATGTGCCTCTAATGACCAGTGTGTGCCTGCCGTAAAGTCCAGCAGCCTTGGATCAATAAGATACTGACCGGCCAAGTGTCCAGTTGTCCAGTTTGGGTTACCTAGGTAGATCTGCTGAGAGAAAGCTGGATGTAAACCCAATCAACCTGCCAAACATGAATTAAGGACTGCTACACTCAATGTAGGTTCACTGACAGGACACAGCTTGGAAGTGGATGACATGATAATAAGGAGGAGGCTGGACATCCTATGTATCCAGGAGGCAAGATGGAAGGGCAGTGCAACAAAGCCACTTGGATTGTGATCCAGAGTCATCTACTCTCTGGGAGGGCAGACTAGAAATGGTGTTCGAATTATGCTGAGAGGATTCAGAAGACAGTGGGGGATGTCATCAGAATCTGCGACAACTCATGGCAATCAGACTCTACTGTAAGGACAGGGCACTATTCATAGTATTAACCAATGACCAACAGCAGAGATGTGATAGTGAGGGAAAGACTGTATTCTCACAGCAACTGCAGGACCTACTATATAAAGAAGAATAACAGGAACTGATGTTGATAACGGATGATCTGAATGCATGTATCAGAAGAGGATATGAGGGCTGCTTGCTTCATACAGGTGGGGCAAAAGGAATAGAGAAGGATATCAGGTCGTCAGAGGTATAAAAACAGGTAGCCGATGCCATTACATCAGTTTTTCTTGCCCCAAATGTCAGGAGCCCCCAAATAGGGAGCCAAGTTATGGTGAAAAAAAACACCACCAGTAAAAAGTAAATACCAATAGCCCTGTAAGGGGCGAGTAATACATTTAGAGAAGTAGTGAGAGAGCGATGGGGGCTGGAGGGTGGGAAACCAGGACTGCAACAGTGAATACACTCAAACATCTACATTTAGGGTAAGTGCACACAACTGTACTATGTTCTTCGTGTTTCACTGTTG
Organism: Protopterus annectens; assembly: GCF_019279795.1. NCBI lineage: Eukaryota > Metazoa > Chordata > Ceratodontiformes > Protopteridae > Protopterus > Protopterus annectens. Next base: position 843,724,279 of record NC_056732.1, read on the forward strand.
CAGTCATAGGTTCATAGGCAAGTACTAGGCTATCTGCCCAAGGGCATTTATAAGCCTAGCCAAAGTGTGTTGGCTTTTGCTACCCACTTAGCAGAGCCATTAGTTCCCTGCTCCTCTGTCCAGCAGAGCCACTGCAGTGATCCTCAGGGTAAATTTTCTGTTTTCCATCCACCCGTCAAGGTTTCTCTTGAAGAGCGCTATTGAGGGGCTCTGCCTGATGTATACTGGAATCTTGTTCCAAAGTATGGGGAGACTCTGGGTCAGGAATCTATCCCTCCAGCACGTCCTATTTATCGTTGTGGTAAGGTTTATATCCCTAGAGCGTGTGGCTCTCAGGGATTTGTTTTTTTTTTTTCGGTGGAGCATATCCATCAATTTTGGGTTGGACATGGACTTGTATGTCAAGCAGAGATCACCTCTGAGTAAACGGTATGCAACTGAGTACAGCTGGAGTTTCTTTAGTCGGGCTGCATAGGTCATCTGTTTGAGGCCAGTAATCCTCTTGGTGAGGTATTTTGTGGTCTTTCCAGCTGCTGAAGGTGTCTTGTAAGGTACATCCCAAATGGGGCGTTGTATTCTATAATGGGTCTAATAAGTGATGAGCAGAGAGGCACAGTAACCTCCTTTGTTCTGGATGCGAACCCTTTTGAGATTAGGTGGGCCACGTAGAAGGATTTTCTAACCACCTTGGCAATATGATTATCAAATGAGAGATTCCTATCTACTTGGGTCCCCAGACCCCTTATTACCTTTTCTGTATTTAGAGGACTACCACCTATGTGGTAGTTCACGGGTACTTTGTTTTTTCCAAAGGGGATGACTATCACTTTTTGGCATTCAGCTTGAGGCTATGATTTTGACATCAGGTATCCGTCTCAGTGAGAACCTCCTGGAGGGTGTCTGTATCAGCCAGAGAATCAATTATGGCCCCTAGTTTGCAGTTGTCTGTGAACTTGGTCAGCCAAAGTCCTCCTGTGTTTGCCTGTACCTCTGAGAAGTATACACCGAACAGGAGGGGACTTAGGACTGAGCCCTGGGGGACGCCACTTGTAACCGGTTTAGAGTCAGACCTAGAGTCTGCAACTCTCACCGTGTGGGTTCTGTCCGTGAGCCAATTAGCAACCCATCTCATGACGTGGGGGTTAATGTTCAGGTTGGTGAGTTTGTCTAGAATACCAGAATGGGGAATGGTGTTGAAAGCCTTTGCTGGGTCTAGGTAGGCTGTGTGGACCTCCTTACCCTTATCTAATGCCTTGGTAACTGCCTCAAAGAAGTCCACCAGGTTTAGGAGGCATGATCTGCCCTTAACAAAGCCAAACTGGGTGGGGCCCAAAGTTTGGAGGTTCCCAATGTCTCTGTTAATGAGTTTCATGATGATGAGCTCCATAGTCTTGCAGACCAGGCTAGTCAGGCTTATAGGGTGATAGTTCCCGGGGTCCATTGTGGCGCCACCTTTGTGGAGTGGGATAACTGTTGCTGTGCGCCACTCTGTGGGTACGTAGCTTGTAGAAAGGCTGAATTTAAACAGTGTGTTTAGGTGAGGGGTTAGTTCATTTTGGAGCTCTTGAAAAAGACACAGCCTGGGACACAGTCCGGTCCCATTGAGGCTGTGTTTTTGGCTTTGGATAGGGCTGTTTTAACCTGCGTGTCGGTGATTGCCGGGGCCTTATATTCTTCTGGTATAGTTATGGGCCCTTTAGGGGGTGAAAGGGGTGTGAAGTTTGCACTGAATCTGTCTGCCAAAATGTTGGCAATATCAGTCGGTTTGGTGTATTTTGTGCCAATTCTGCACCAATTCAGAGCAGATCTGAGAGTTTCCACTTAGGTTCTTGACATAGCTAAAGAATGCTTTGTGGTTATCTTTGGAGTCCTTGGCAATTTTTCTTTCGAAGCTAGCCTTGGATGATTTAATGAGGGATCGTAGTTTCTTGCTGATACTGATCAGGGATGTCTTTCCTTCTAGGGATTTTGCTCCTATCTGTACTAGTTTCCTCCTTCTATTGTAGAGCCTGTTTATGACAGGGGTCCACCAGACTGGTTTCCTTTTCTTGGAGGAGCAAGTCTTGGTTTTACTTGGGATAGCATTATCCATGCATTCCTGCATATGATCATAGAGTGCCTTTGTATAGGTTTCAGCAGCTTGGACAGCATTGTCCATTGGCATGGGGGCTGTGAACCTTTCCACCTCAGTCTTAAGCAACGTGAAGTTTGCTTTTGAAAAATTTTTCATGGTGGTTTCCTTGATTGGGGTTGGGGACGGAATGTGAATATCCAGAGTGATTAGTCTATGGTCTGATCTAACCAGTGAGGGATTAATGTCAGGTGTGGAACACCGGTTGCCCATGTTGGTGATGACCAGGTCCAATATGTTGTTCCCTCTGGTGGGGGTGTTGACCAGTTTTTCCATGGCGTTCGAGTTTATAAATTCTAGGAAGCATTGGGCAAGGGAGTTAGTACTTGAGTAGTTCTCCCAGTTAATGTTTGGGTAGTTGAAATCACCCAACATTAGGGTGTTTGGTAGGACCTTCATATTTCCCAGTGTCTCCAGAAATGAGGAATGGGGGTCCTGGGTCATGGTGGGTGATCTGTAGCAAGCTACAATTTGGATTGCAGTTTTGCACGTTGTTAGTTGCACTTGGATGATCTCTGATGCATCGTGCTGCGCCACTAACCTGGATGTGTGAGTATCCTTGATGAATATGGATACACCCCTGCCTTTTGTGTTCCGGTCCGGGTTCTGTGGCCGAAATGTATGGTATGAGTTATAGCCTGGTAGTGCTGGGGTGCTCTCTGGAGCCTTAAACCAGGTTTCTGTTACTGCACAGATATCTATGTTCTCCATACTGAGGAGTGCCTCGAGTGCATGCATTTTGAGATTTAGACTTCTGGCTTTGAGAAGCATTACCCTCAGTTTTTGGTTACTTGTGCTACTTATGGTGGTGGGTTTGTCTTTTGAGCCTTGCCTAAAAAAGGCACTATGGGGGTGGCAAGAGCCTTTGCCAGTATTCGAAAGCCTAAGGGTGATAGGTGCAAGCCATCTCTTGTGAAGCAACGTGGCTTGTCGAGCATGTCGTCCCAGGCAGACAGATACTGGATCCTCTTTGAATGACACCAGAAACCTAGCCAATTGTTGAAGTTGATCATTTTTTCTTTATACTGTAGCATCACTGAGTTGCTTGAAAAGTTGGTGTTGAGGACAACACAAAAACACACAACGTTTTGTGTTTTTTGTGTTTTTTGTGTTTTCCTTTTTTTTCTGTGCTTGTACCTTTGACTTTGCATTAGTATATACTTGGTGTTCCTTTGGTGCATCATTCTTGGTGAGGGCAGGATGCTACTCAGGGTCAGGGTCATACCTGCCTGGGCTACATGATCAGAGAGCTCTAACATGTCTCTTTTCATGTAGTCCAGGGAGGTACGTCTCAGGTCATTCACACCAACATGTACAATGACAGAGTCATATTTGTACTTGTTCTGGAGTGATCTGAGTGCTTGTGTTATGTGGAGGATCCTGGCACCCAACAGGCAGCTAACTGTAACTTTCTCCTTGTCCAGCCTAGTTAGTGGGACATCAGTGCACCTGACTATAGAGTTGCCTATCACTAGTGTGTTGGGTATGTTATTTTGCCTTAAGGGCTGTGATTGCGTGGCACACTGATTATGTGAAGTATGTATTTCATGGTTGGTGATGGGTTGTGGAAGTTGCTTGGATGTCTGCTTTGGAGGTCTCTGTTGCTTTTGCAGATTTTTATTTAGAGCCTCCGAGTATGTTTTTGTGTATTTATGTGTGTTATTTGCCTGTGTTGGTTTGTTAGGTCTATGTGAGACTGGTGGTGTGTTGCAAGCATTACCCTTCTCCTCTTGACAGTCAGTTACAGTCTGGGGTTGAGAGAGCTTTGCCTCCAGTCTGGCTGTATAATTGCATCTCTCTCATATATTAGTGTTTGGGTTGATTCCCAAAGCTGAAGAATGGGTGGAGGCAGTCAAGAAGAGATGGGGCTGGCCCTGCAGAACTGCTGTAGCAAAACCTGTCCTGGATTTGGAAAAGATGGCCAGGTGGTAATGCTAGGTGAAGGTATGAACATAACTCCAGGTAGCAGCTTCCAGAATGTCTCTGGTAGGAACTCCCCTGAGGAATGCTGTACAGGTTGCCCTGGTGGAATGTGTTCTGACCCCCTGAAGGGTTGGTTTCCCATGGTGTTTGTAACAGAAATGGATACAGTATGCTATCCATTTGGAAATAGTTTGTTTAGATATGGCCTTGCCCTCTGCCCCAGGTGCAAAGCTGAGTAGTAGCTGGTCAGATTTTCTGAAGGGCTTAGTCCTGCCAAGGTAAAATCTGAGCTGTCTGTGCACATCTAAAGAGTGCAGGATCCTTTCCCCTTTATTTTGAGGATTGGGAAAGAAGGTTGGCAAATGGATAGATTGGTTGAAAGCTACACTGGACACCACTTTAGGCATAAAAGTAGGGTTAGTTCTGAGGGAGACCCTGTCTGCATGAAAAATAATGAAGGGTTCCACAGCCATAAGCGCTTACAGCTCAGACACTCTTCTAGCTGAAGTGATGGCCAGAAGCAAGGCTGTTTTCCAAGAGACAAACTTTAACTCTGCTGATGCTGCAGGTTCAAGGGGGGGGGGGGGCATGAACATTTCCAGTACAAAGTTAAGGTCCCAAGCCGGGGTGGGTGCTCTCCTTGGTGGCCTTAAATTGTTGGCCCCTCTCAGGAACTGTTTGATGAGAGGGTGAGAGAAGAGAGGTGGCTCAGTGTTGCAATGAGCCGAGATGGCAGAGGCATGGATCTTAATGGAAGAGAAGGAAAGGCCTCTGTGGAGTAGATCTGCTAGGTAATCCAGGATTAGAGTTAAGGAAGGCAGAGCAGTGTCTGCTCCTTTAGATTGAATCCAGGAACAATACTTTTTCCACTTATCAGCATAGGATTTCCTTGTACTGGGTCTTCTGGCTTCCAGAATAATGCCCAGTACCTGCTTGCTTAGGCTGGTCAATGGGGGAGAATTCAAGGAATAAGCCAGGCTGCAAGGTTCAGGGTTTGCAGTTGCGAATGCAGGATCTGTCCCTCCTGCTGAGTGAGGAAAGTTGGGATCTGAGGTAGATGCCATGGTGGCACCGGTGACAGGCTGCACAGTAGTGGGCACCAGTGCTGGCGTGGCCAGTCTGGAGCAATCAGGGTTGCCCTTGGTCTGTCCTGTCTTATCTTGAGAAGTATTCTTAAAAGAAGAGGCAGAGGGGAAAAGACATAAATTGAGAGGTTTACCCATTGGAAGGATAGGGCATCCACATTCCATGCTCTGCTGTGTGGTGTGCTGGTGCAGAATTTGCTGATCTGGTGATTGTAGGGGGAGGCAAAAAGGTCTACCTCTGGTATCCCCCATTTCTGGGTTAACAGGCTGAAAGTGCTGGGATTTAATTGCCACTCGTGTGGATCTAGGAGATTTCTGCTTAAGTTGTCGGCCAGAGAGTTTTGTTTGCCTGGCAGGAATTGAGCTTGCAGATGGATCTGCATGTCCAATGCCGTGTTCCACAGTGTCATGGCTAGCCTGCAGAGTGGGTTCCCCACTGCTTGTTGATGTACCACATCACTGTGGTGGTGTCTGTTTTTATTAGCAGGGGTCCAGGTGAGAGAAGGGATCTGAAAGCTGTCAGAGTATGCTGAACATCTAGCATCTCTTTTTGGTTGATGTGCAGATGAATTTGACTTGGGATCCAGTGGCTCTGAATGCACTTGTCTCCCAGATGTGCCCCCCAGGCCTAGTCTGATGCGTCTGTGGTTAGGGTCTGGGCGGCGTGGGGTTGTGTAAAGGGAAGCCCCTTATTGTGGTTGCATGCTGCTGCCCACCAAAGAAACTCTGTCCTTAGACTAGGTATGGTGGTTTCTAGGTCCTGAGAATGTTGGTACCAAAGACTTTTTAAGTACCATTGAAGTTTCCTCATATGCAGTCTGGCATATGGAATTAGTAGACTGCAAGAGGTCATGAACCCTAGAGCCTGCAGGATTTTCCTTCCAGATAGCTGGGTTCTGGTGGCCATTTGAGTGAAGTAGCCTGTTAGATAGGCTTGTTTTTCTGGAGTAAGAAATACCATCTGGGAGGCTGTGTCCAAGCTTGCTCCCTGGAGTACAATCTTTTGACTGGGTACTAGTTTTGATTTCTTTTTGTTGATAGTGTACCCCAGGAAGGTTAGAAGGTTCTTTTACAAACGTCAGGTGCTGCATCAGCTTTTCCTGACTGTCTGCCTGAATCAGGCAATCATCCAAGTAAGGGTATATTGGAATGCTTCTTTGTCTGCAATAGGCAATGGCTGGAGCCAGGCATTTTGTGAAGACTCTGGGAGCAGTAGATAAGCCAAAAGGAAGTGCAGAGAACTGATAATGCATAGATCCTGCCCTGAAATGTAGAAATGTCATGCATGATTCCCTGATAGGGATGTGCAGATAGGCTTCTTTTGGGTCTAGGGTGACTAGCCAGGCCTCTTTGGACAGCATAGGAAGAAGCTGCTGAAGGGTAAGCGTTTTGAATTTTGGTACCACCAGGAAGGTGTTTAGAATGGAAAGATCTAGGATTGGGTGCCAAGTGCCCCTATCTGTTCTGCAGGAACAAGTTGAATTGCCCTTATGGAGAGCAGGGATTGAACTTAGTTTTGTGCCTCTGCCCACTGGTTTGGAGGAAGGTCTGGGAACCCTTTTGGGGTTGGCAGCGTGTGGAAGTAAAATTTGTACCCCTGAGATACAATTTTGAGGACCCATCAGTCTTTGGTGATGGAGGTCCAGGTTTTTGCATGGTGGGCAAGTTTTCCTCCTAGGGGCATGAGCAATTGGGCAGAGGTGAGGAGTGGGGTTGACAAGTCATTGTGAATTCTTTCCATAAGGGGTGGCTTAGCACTCCCTGTTTTAGAAGTGGAGGTACTCCATTGCTTAGATCTCTGCATACCCTGAGACTGTAATCTGGGGGGTCTGTTTCCCCTGGGTCTAGTTTGAGATGGCCTTTAGAGGGCAGGAAAGGACCAATGTTTCGAGGGGCAATGCCTACTGAATCTAGGATGCTGCACCTGCAAATAATCTTTGACTGTCTGCATAGACTTAGCTTTTTCTTCCATCTTTTTTAGAACCTCTTCTGCTTTGGTGCCAAACAAACTGTCTTTATTCAAAGGAGCATGTAGTAGTTTTGATTTGACATGGTCTGGCAAGGTCTGTTCCTTAAGCCAAGCATGCCTTCTCAGTACAGAACCAGTGACTACTGCCCTGCAAGATGGTTCTAGGGCGTCAAACCCGCATTGCAAGGTATGCTTGCTGACTTGGCTTGCAGAATGCATAAGCTCCTGTAATTCTTTATTTTCTGCACAGTCTGTAAAGGTAGATAATTTTTACTTAGTAAGTTCCATAATATGTTGCTGGTATTTCAGCATGTGAAACTGGCAATTCATTGCCCTAATGGCTAGAGTTGTAGAGATTTATAATTTTTTACCCAATCTGTCTAAAGCTTGGGAATCCCTGTCCGAAGGGGTGGGATTCTTAGCTGTAGTTGCCTTTATATCTTTAAGCCCTTGGGAAATGACCTCTGGGTCAGCAGTAGGATGTCTGAAAAGAAATTTGCGAGAGTCAGGAACTCTGTAGTACCTGTCTGGTTTCCTTGGAGCAGGGGGTAAATTATCAGGAGTCAGATTGGATTCCATAAAGACATCATCCACAACATCCAGAACAGGAGGGATAGCTAAGGGTCTATGTTGTGGCAAATCTAAAAATTCTCTGAGACTCTTTCTGGACTGAGGATAATCCTGGTATTCCCAGTGGAAATGCTCTCTTAAAGTATGAAGGGTTTCACCAAAAGAAAAATCCTCTGGAGGGGAAGCAGAGGGAATGGATTCCTCTGCATCTGAATCCTTATAAGCAGATAAAGGCATGCCTTCATATTCAGAAACATCAGAGTCGTCAGACTCTTGGTCAGTTAAAGCTGCTGGGGACAAGTCCCTTTTGTTCTTAGCAGGGGAAGGCTGGCTTCCCCTGATCAGCATGATCAGGTCTTCTGCCATTTTAAGCATTTGAGATTCTGGCAAGGAAGCAGGTGCTTGAGATTGGGTCATCGTTTTTTTAGGTAGTTTAGGTAGTTTTAGACAAAATTGAAGACATGAAAGAAGTCGTTGGTTTGTGTCGAGTATCAGTAATGTGAAGAACTTCCTCAGAAGCCGGTGCCTGCTCAGCGGCTCCAGACCCATCCAAGGTAGAGACATCTGCAGGTTCCATAGTCAAAGAAGAGTCTCGCGGCATACCTGACTCTGAATGGGTCTCAGTAGCTCCTGCGAATCAGAAGTGAACATCAGAGGCTGTGAAAGCACCTCACTGAATACAGGCGAACTGGCGACTAGCTTAACGGAAGCGTCGTCGGCAGTTTTCTACCTGTGCGGTCTGTCTCTGTCTTTATCCTTACGTTTTTTCAGAAGATCCTTAGTTGGATGGCTTACAGAAGCCGTTTCAGAATACGGAGATCGAGAGCAAAAGTATTTAGCGACAATAAGGGCCCGACGATGAATAGTTCGGGCATTGAACAAAGCACAAAACCGACAGTGATGAACGTCGTGGTCTGGACCTAAACAGGTGGCGCAGTAAGAATGGAAATCTCAGTGTGGTATTTGCTTTCCATAGGCGAGACAATTATTAACTTTTTCTGACATTGGTTAGAGAAAGAAAAAACGGATCCCCAACGGGGTACTTAGCTTTAGAAGACTTCAGGATGATTCAATTCAGAAATGAAAACTCAGGTAGCGGCCGACCGGCACTCATGTGAACTGCTTCTGCTTCAGTCTCCACGGCAAGAAAGACTGATGTAATGGTGTCGGTTGCCTGTTTTTATACCCCTGACGTCAGTCCTGGAGCGACAGCAACCTACGCAGAAATACTAAGTCTCTGGTATTTGGGCCGACTGAGGTCTACCTGCAGGTAGATAACCTAAGTGTGATGACTGCAACAGTGAAACACGAAGACCATCAGTGGGGTATAATCAGCAATTGCAAAGTCATTCTCAATGAAAAAGTCATCCGGAAGAATAAAACCACTGACTGCTGCAATCAGCTGCAAGCAGTGGTCAGAGAAGGCTATAAGGTCAACACAGACTAGGCTGAATTCCTGGAAGTTGATTGGAGAGAAAGCACAACACTTCAAGGAATTACTCAGGGCTCTGGCATCTCAGGAAAAAGAGGAAATAGGTGGAGATGAATAACAATGTCAGTGTGACAACTACAGAATAGGCATCCAAACGAGGCATATATGGAAATAAGGTACATAAGGAAAGTTGATGGTGGAATGCAGAGGTCCAGGAAGTCATCAAAAGAAAGAAGGAGTGCAGGAAAAAGTGGGAGACAGAAAAGACAGACCAGGCTAGGAAGGAATACTGGTTGGTTAGTAAAGAAGCTGTGAGAAAAGTTGTAATAGCAAAGAGCAAGTTATCAGAGGCACTCTACCAGCTTCTGGAAAGTGACAGTAGATGGCACAAAGAAACTCAGGTTGCAACTCAAAGACAGAAAGATAAAAGAAGATAGATATCCTTCGTAAGGGATGTAAACAACAATCAGCCCACAGGAAATCAAAGGCAGATGAAAAGTGTACTTTCAGCAGCTTCTGAATGAAGAAAACCCCACAGAAGCTGTACTGTCCCAGATACAGCCCACAATGAAAGAAGAAGAGGAGCCCACTCTAAAAGAAGTAAGAACAGCACTAAGAAAAATGATGTCAGGGAAAGCAGCAGGCTCAGATGAGGACACAGCAAATATGATTCAAGATGTTGGGAGAGATAGGAGAGAAATGGCTCCTAAAGTTACTCACAACAGTATGCAGAGAAAGGTGCATCCCAGATGACTGGAGAATAAGCATACTAGTGCCAGTATACAAAAACAAAGGGGACATACCAACTGTGGGCAGTACAGAGGTATCAAACTCCTACCACACTGCATGAAAGTTCTGTTGGGGGTGACTGAGAAACAAATACACAGAGTAGTAGAAAGTAAGATGGGAGACAAGCTGTTTGGAATCAGATCAAGATGGAGCACAACCGACCCAATGTTTGCAGTGAGACAGATGGTTGGGAAGAATCTAGAGATGAGGAAGGAGTCCAACTGGGCATTCCCAAAAGTACAGTTTTGTACCTACCATAAATGTAGATGTTCGAGTACTAATACAGCTGCAGTAATCACAGATGGGTTCTCTGCCGTCAGGCGGGTCCTCGGTCGGCCGAATTCCAAAGTCTAGGTCCGGCGTCGGTTGTTGTTGCTTTCTTTCCTGACGTCAGTGTGGCAGGGGTATATAAGACACAGCCGACGCCATTTTCTTCAGTCTTTCTTGCCCCAGATGTCAGGTGCCCCCAGAAGGAAGGCAATACATAAATTATATTTATATACATGCAATGCAATATAATCAAAAACCAGTAGTTGCAAGCAAATATACCATAGAAGGATAACCCAATCAGGTTGTATGAAGAGGGGTTAGACCCTAGGCCTTTACCAAGAGGGGAAGGAGGGAGGGAAAACTGTACTGCAGCTGTATTAGCACTCGAACATCTACATTTATGGTAGGTACAAAACTGTACTATGTTCATCGTGCATACAGCTGCAGTAATCACAGATGGGTAAAATCCCAAAGCTACGCACAGGGTGGTAGGCACTAGGTGGAACTGGGATGAGCCAGAATGCCCTGCAACACAGCAGTGGCAAAGCCTGCTCTAGTTTTGGAATATAAAGGCAAGTGGTAGTGTTTTGTGAAGGTATGCACAGAACTCCAAGTGGCTGCCTCCAAAATATCTTTGGTAGGAACTCCTCTGAGGAAGGCTGTAGAGGTAGCTGTGGCCCTGGTGGAGTGGGATCTGATGCCTGTAGGGACAGATTTTCCATGATAGGAGTAACAAAACCGTATGCAGTGGCCTATCCATTTTGAAATTGTCTGTTTGGTAACTGGCTTCCCTTGAGCTCCTACAACATAGGACACAAAAAGTTGTTCTGATTTCCTGAAGGGCTTTGTTCTGTCCAAATAATAACGTAGCTGTCTATGGATGTCTATGGAGTGTAGCAGCCTTTCCCCTTTGTTTTGAGGATTGGGGTAAAAGGTAGGTAAGTGTATGGCTTGATTTAAAGCTACCCTGGATACCACTTTAGGCATAAATGATGGGTTGGTTCGAAGGGAAACCCTGTCCTGATGGAAGATGAGAAAGGGCTGCACAGCCATGAGTGCTTGTAGTTCCGAAACCCTACGAGCTGAGGTAATGGCCAGAAGGAAAGCTGTTTTCCAGGACAAATATTGCAAATCTGTTGAGGCAGCTGGTTCAAAGGGAGGCAATGTTAATTTATCTAGAATGTAATTAAGATCCCAGGTTGGTATTGGTTGTTTCCTTGGTGGTCTTATATTCTTAGCCCCTCTGAGGAACTGTCTTAAGAGTGGGTGAGAGAATAAGGGTGGATCCGTGTTGAATTCTGCAGAAATGGCTGAGGCATGGATTTTTATGGAGGAAAATGAAAGTCCACTGTTCAGCAGCTCAGCTAGATACTGTAATACCTGAGGCAAATTCAGTTTTCTAGGGTCCTGGCCTTTTTCTCATTCCAAGAGCAAAACCGCTTTCCATTTTGGAGTAAGCCTTTCTAGTAGATGGCCTTCTGGCCTCCAAAATGACATCCTGCACCTCTTTGGAAAGTAGGGTCTGTTGTGGTGTTAAGGAATTTTCCATGCAGCGAGATTGAGTGTTTTCAGCTGACTGTGAAGAGTTTTGTAGCTGTGCTGAGTCAGCAGAAGAGGCATTAGAGGTAGGGACCAGGGAGGAGTATGTGTTAGGCTCCTCAGGAGTGGGTACCAGTGTTGCCTTGGCCAGTCTGGAGCAATCAGTATCATCTTCGGTCTGTCTGCTCTTGCTTTCAAGAGCACCTTGGGCAGAAGAGGCAGAGGTGGGAAAGCGTAAACTGTCCATGCTGTCCAACTGAATGAAAGGGTGTCCACTCTCCAGGCCTTTGGATGAAAGGTCCTTGAACAAAACTTTTCCAATTGATGATTCCTGTGGGAGGCGAAGAGATCTATGTCTGGCCTCCCCCACGCTTGGATTAACTTTGTAAACACTTGAGGATGCAACTTCCATTCGAGTGGATCTGTCATATTTCTGCTTAGATTGTCTGCCAGCGTGTTTTCCAAACCTGGCAAGTACTGTGCTTGAAGTTCGATTTGCCATTCCAGAGCCAAGTTCCAAAGTGTCATGGCTAGTCTGCACAGGGGGTATGAATGTGTTCCTCCTTGTTTGTTTATGTACCACATCACTGTGGTGTTGTCTGTTCTTATCAATAATTGTCCTGGATGCAGGAGGTCCTTGAAAGCTGTAATTGCATTTATCACTGCTAGCATTTCTTTTTGATTGATGTGAAGGTGCTTTTCCTTTTGGGACCATTTGCCCTGAATGCACCTGTCTGTCATGTGCGCCCCAGGCGTAATCTGAGGCGTCTGTTGTGATGACTTGATTTGCTTGAGGCTTGCAGAATGGGAGACCTGTGTTTGTTTGACATGCTTGGGCCCTCCATAGAAATTCCTTTTGCAAACATGGAATTATTGGTATTATTGTTTCCAAACTGCGGCTGTGTTGAGACCATAGGTTTTTTAGGTACCATTGAAGTTTCCTCATATGCAACTTTGCACATGGGATTAAAAGAATGCAAGATGCCATGAAGCCCAGAGCCTGCAGGATTTTCCTTGCAGTAAGCCTGGTACATTTTGCTAGTATTTTGAAGTACTGAGATAGTTGCCCCTGTTTTTCTGGTGTAAGATAGGCCATCTGGGTGTTTGTGTCCAAGTTGGCACCCAGGAAGGTTATTTTCTGAGATGGTGTTAGCCTGGATTTCTCTTTGTTGATTGTGTATCCCAGAGAATGCAGTAACCGTGTTACATAAGCCAGATGTTCCAGAAGTATGTGCTTGCTGTCCGCTTGGATCAGGCAGTCGTCCAAATAAGGGTAAATTTGTATCCCTTGAAGTCTGCAGTAGGCAATTACTGATGCCAGGCATTTCGTGAATACTCTGGGCGCAGTAGATAAGCCAAAGGGCAATGCAGAGAATTGATAGTGGATTGAACCTGCAAGAAATCTGAGGTATCTTCTGCAGCTTTGTCTGATTGGGACATGCAGGTATGCCTCCTTGAGGTCCAATGTTACCAGCCAAAACTCCTTGCCCAGCATGGGAAGAAGCTGCTGTAATGTGAGCATCTTGAATTTTGGTACAGTAAGAATGTGTTTAGGATGGATAAGTCCAAAATGGGTCTCCAGTCGGTTCCTTTCCTTGGTACCAGAAATAGCCTGGAATAAAAACCTTGACCTTGTTCGTGAGTAGGTACCTCTTGAATAGCTTTCATGTCTATGAGCTTTGAAATTTGTAGTTGTGCCTCTGCCCTTTGATTGTGTGGCAGGTTTGGCATGCCTCTCATTTTGGAAGAGTGTGAAAATGAAATCTGTAGCCTCTGTTTATAACGTCCAGGATCCATTTGTCTGTTGTGACAATATGCCAATTTCTTGTAAATAATGCCAGCTTTCCTCCCAAGGGTGCTGCCAGCTGAGACTTGCTTGGCATGGAAAGGAGGAAGTCATTGGGTTTGTTTCCTGTATTGTTGTGCACTGTCTTCGCCACCTCTTGGTGCTGGAGTTTGCCATTGCCTGCCTCTAAATGATCCTTGTGATTGTCCTCTGCCCCTTATGCGCCTGTATCTACCTCTTTGGGGCTTGTCCGTGGCTGGAAAGGACCAGTTTTTAGAAGGCCAATTTCTGCTAAAGCGTGGTGGTTGAACCTGCAGAAAAGCTTTGACAGTTTGCATATATTTGGCTTTTTCTTCCATTTTCCATAATATCTCCTCAGCATTAGTACCAAATAGCACATCCTTTTGTAAAGGAGCATCTAGAAGTTTAGCTTTCACATGATCAGGCAAGATTTGTTCCCTAAGCCAGGCATGTCTACGAATGACTGATCCTGTAACAGCAGCTCTACTTGAGGCCTCTAGGGCATCATAGCCACATTGTAAGGTGTGTTTACCCACTTGTTCTGCACTATGCATCATATCCTGCAACTCCTTCAAATCTGGTTGCTCAGGTTGAGACATTTTATTTCTTAATTGTGATAACAGAAACTGCTGATATTTAAGCATATGAAACTGACAATTTAAGGCCCTCATGGCTAGGGTGGCAGAGGTATATACCTTTTTCCCCACCTTTCTAAGGATCTTGACTCTCTTTCGGAAGGTAGTGGATTCTTAGCAGTAGAGGCCTTCATTCCCTTGGGGCCTTGAGAAATGGTTTCAGGGTCAGCATTATGGCTTTTGTAAAGAAATTGGTGAGAATTAGGAACTCTGTAGTACCTATCAGGCTTGACTGGAGCAGGAGGTAGGGAATCCGGATTAAGGCAAGCCTCCGAATAAACATCATCAAGTATGTCCAAGACAGGAGGTATCGCCAGAGGTCTGTGTTGAGGTAACAAAAGAAATTCCCTAAGTCTTTTCTTGGAATCTGAAAAGTCTTGGCCTTCCCAATGGAAGTGTTCCCTCAAGGTGTTCAAGGTTTCCCCAAAAGAAAAATCCTCAGGAGGAGATACAGAAGGAATGGACTGCTCTGCATCCGAATCTTCAAAAAGGGAGTAAGAGTGTTCCTCTACATCAGAATGTTCTGAAAAAATGGAGCCCTGATCAGAAGAGGGAGAATCTTCCTCCACTCTGGGTCTCTTGTCTGGAGGGGGTTGGGAACCCCTGATAAGAGTAATTAAATCCTCAGCCATTTTAAGCATCTGCTTTTTAGGCATGGGGCCTGGAGATGAGCCCTGTGCAACAGGCCTCTTGGGATGCCTGGCTGATTTGGACTTAGTAAAGGCCTTAATGGAAAAGGAAGATGAGGGTCTAAAGACACCATGGGTGGAAGTGGACCTGTCCACATTAGGAGGCTCAACGCTCACAGTGGCTTCGGTGGTTGTAGGCTGGGTATAGGCCGAGGTACCTGTGGTCTCGGTTACAGAAGACGCCGCCAAAGAAGTGTCGTCGGTAGTCAGGGACTGCATAGGCGTCTCGCTGAGAACCGGACCACGTGTAGCCGGTTTTGGCGTGGTGTCGGTGGGGACCGCGGACCTCGCGTGTCGGTCCTTGTCCTTGCGTTTTTTGGACAAAACGGTAGTCGGAGTCTCCAACGACATTTTATAATCAAAGGCTTTACCAAAAAAGTGTTGGGCGAACTCCGCCTGATGCTTAATGGTGCGTTTATTGAAAGTAGCGCAAAAGCGACAGCCCGAGACGTTGTGGTCTGGGCCTAAACAAGGTATGCAGAGAGAATGGAAATCCTTATGCGGTATTTGCTTCCCACAAGAAATACAATTGTTAACTTTTTCTGACATCGGTCTGAGGCAAGAAAAGTTTCCCCAACGGGGTACTTAGCTTTAATGAAGACTTCGGTTTCCAATTTTTCATAAATTCAGGAGCTGGCTGACCGGCACTTGCGAACTGCTTCTGCTTTGGGCACCACGCGGCAAAAAAGACTGAAGAAAATGGCATCGGCTGTGTCTTATATACCCCTGCCTCACTGACGTCAGGAAAGAAAGCGACAACAACCGACGCCGGACCTAGACTTTGGAATGCGGCCGACCGAGGACCCGCCTGACAGCAGAGAACCCATCTGTGATTACTGCAGCTGTATGCACGATGAACATCTTGGAGAAAGCATGTGACAAGGTCCCAAGAAAGCTAATTTGAGCAGTTCTACAATGGATCAGAGTCCCAGAAACATTGTCAGAATTAGTGTAGGCTATGTACAAGGAGACAATGATTCAAGTGCAAACAGCGTTTGGTCTCACAGAGAGGCACGCAGTGGGAATGGATGTGTATCAAGCCTCACCTCTGAGCTCACTACTGTTCATATTGGTAATGGACTACATCAGCAAACAGACTGGAGAGGACAGATCAACAAAGCTGCTGTATGTGGATGATTTGGCATTACAGTCAGATTCTGAGCAAAAACTTCAGCAAAGAATATGGGAACGGTATGTAAATCTCAATGCACATGGGATGAAACAGTACAGATAAGGCAGTTGTAATGGCAGCAAGTCGGGAAAATCAGAAGAAGGTGAGAACTGAGACAGAAGGGAAAATAATGGAACAGGTTAACAGCTTCAAGTTAGTGGGAAGGGTTGTTGAAGAGAAGGGAAGTCTGAATGAGGAAATCAAAACTAGAATCAGAGAGGCTGCAGCCAACTGGCACATTGTGTCACGGACAGTGCATGACAGAAGAATGCCAAAGAAGCTGAAAAGTAGGGTGTACAAAACAGTATTACTGTATGATACAGAAACATGGGCAGTAAAGGCAGAGCAGTTGAAGAACCTAGAGGTGATGGATATGAAGTCCCTTAGACTTGTTGTAGGATTCACACTGTGGAACAGATGAAGAAATTAGGACATCAGAGCAGAAACCAAAGTAGCCGCAATTGCAGAGAAGGTCAAGGAGAACAGATTACTGTGGTTTGTGCACATGTGCAGAAAAGCAGACAGGAAAATGGCAAGAAGAAAAGAGAGCATATAGCGAAGAGATGGATAGATTGTGTGAGATAAGATTTGCAGCAGTCGGGCATGATAGCCGAGGAAGGTAGGACAGTAGCATTTAATTGAGAAAGATGATGACAGTTGACATGACACCCCAAACCCCTTGAAGAAAATGGGAAACATAGACTGATGGTGATGATGATCATCATACCGCTCAACATCTAAGAGCAAGAAATCTAACAAAGCCATATATAATGGGGGGACAAAGGCCCAAAAATAGGGACAATTTTTAAATATTGCTCTTGCAACTTAGAAAGTTGATAGAACAACAGATTTTGCATTAGCATGAATTGTCCTGAAGAGTAAGAAGGCTGAAACTCAAATGTCTGTCATTATTTTCAGACTTCAATCCTCAATGATTTGCCAGTGATTTGTCAGAAAACCAAAATATCATGACTGACAGACCAAAAATGAGGCAAAAATCTGGACAATTGAGAGGTATGATGATGATAGCCTGTAGTGTGGTTTTCTGTGTACTAGACAACTTCAAAAATCATACTTGATAAGTGTGACTCAGAAATAAAAATGTGTGAAGGGGTAAATCAAGCCTGAAAACAGGGTTATAGCTCCAAAAAGAGGGACATCCTAAATCAAGCCTAAGAATAGGAACGTTCCTCTAAAATAAAAGACAGTTGAGAGGCCTGAGGGAAGGTTTCTGCAGTCTTCTTGCAGCAGCATATCCAATGGGATACAAAGGGACTGTAATGGAGGCTGCCAGAATATTAAATGTAAGCCACTGAAATATTAAATGGCTAATATCTGGGACCACTCTAAATTCTATGAGCTATGATATTTAAAGAGTTTGCATACAATAAAAGGACTCTTTCCCCCACTGTGTAGTGACAACTGGTGATCCTCCACCCAGCCCTCAAAGTGACAGAGTAAACAATATTAAGAATGGGCAAATGTGCATGGGGGGGGGGTCACCTGAGATCAGTATCAGTGATCTGGGGTGGGGAAAATAGATGCAAATTAATCATAAGTAAATACATTTAAAAATACTTACAAAATCTTCCTGGATACATATTTCACAAAATGATACGAGTAAAATGGCATGCAGCCCTCTTTAATTTTAGGGATGGGTTAATTAAAAACAACCTGTTTTTGAAATTTAAAAGCAATACGCTTCTCTCAATCTCACTATCTACTCCTGAGAAAACCCTAACACAATACAATAAGCTCAAA
This sequence comes from Protopterus annectens, assembly GCF_019279795.1. NCBI lineage: Eukaryota > Metazoa > Chordata > Ceratodontiformes > Protopteridae > Protopterus > Protopterus annectens. Next base: position 843,742,050 of record NC_056732.1, read on the forward strand.
CCCTCATATGCCAATACTTTTTTTTTTTTTTGCAGACAGTTGTTTTGCTGGATGCAGCCTTTAGTCATGAAAATTATCTTTGCAACTATTCTACTGCTGAAGTCCAACATTCACCTGTGCTTCTAGCAAGTCAATATGAAGAGGCATAGGCCACCAGAGTGACAGCAGAAGGGGAGTGGACTAACTGGCCAGTTACATAGCTCTTCTCAGGAGAAGTGTTGCATGCATTATGAATATGTATATGCCATAAGGAGTGAGCTACATTTCCCACTGAGGGGCTGTGAATGGCAGTCTGATGCAAAAAGGCCTATTAATGGGTTCACAGAAACCTACGTGCATCCCATAATTAAAACCGCATGCCAGAACCCTGCTGAAATGTAAGCAAAGGGCCTCTCACTGAAGGCAACCTCCCTAAGTGATTGTTTAGAAGCTGTCCTTCCCCTTGAGCTACCAAAACAACCTGATAACTGGTGATTATCTGAGAATTAGAACGCAACTCATACCCTGTTTGCCATTTGAGAAATGCATCTCCACAAGAAGAAAGGAAACAACTGGAAATAAGGTGATACATACCTCTCAAGTGTACCTCATTATGAGGAATGTACCTCATTTGGGGTCTTAAAAAGTTCATGTTCCTCGAAGTTCCTCAAAGTTCCACATTGAAAGACTCTGTCACACATTCAGTGTTAGGGATTTTTTTAAGTGAAATCCATTGTAAATAGAAATTAATCATATTAATTCATTAAAAGATCTTCTTTATAAGTAAAACCAGCATATTTTAACCACCCCATGACCTTCCTAGTTGAAGTTGTTAGTAAGCCATTAGTATGTGTTCCACATTTTGTCCATTTGTTCCACATTATGAGAGCTAGTTTTCCTCATTTTGGACATAAAAGGTTGAGAGCTATGAGGTGATAAATCTTGGACTGCCACCCCTCCTGGGCAGAACTACAGTAGTCCATCCACCTAAAGGTCTGGCAAAGTGGTCTGCTGATTAATAAACACCAACTTAAAATAATGACTTGTCATTATAAAATACAGTTGTATAAAATCTTAACATAACAGTAGATGTCCTTCTCTTTACTTTTGCAGTATTCTTAACATTAGGGATCCCCTGCCTGGGCAGTGTGACACCCGGCCAGTATACCAAAGCCTTAGGTTGCTTTAAGGTATGTCGCACATCACATGTATGCTCCTTGCGTAGCATAGGGCAAAAAGGTGACGTCCAGACATACCATCCTCAGAAACGAAAGCCCCAGTAGGAACGACATCTAGAAGAGAAATGGAACAGGGGAAGGAGGGAGGGAGTGAATAATGCAACAGTGAAGGGGAATGGCATCTACCGTTATGGTAAGATTTTACACAACTGTACTATGCCCTTCCATTTCACTGCTGCAGTATTCTTAACAGGGAGAGTGCCAAAGCTCAGGAAGAAACGAGGGAGGAGAAAGGACCAGCAGAGCTCTCCAGGAAGCCAAGAAGGATGGCCCTATCAAAACCAGCTCTAGCTCTGAAGATTCCATACAACTTGTAGTGCTTGGTAAATGTATGCACAGGAGTCCAGGTAGCTGCCTCAAGAAAAGAGTTAGTATCCAAACCCGTGAAAAAAGCACCACAAGATGCCACAGCTCTAGTAGAATGAGCCTTAACAGACAAAGAAACAATGACAAGAATAACAAAAAGAAATAGCTTTTGAAATCCAAAAAGAAATAGTCTGCTTGGATACAGCTAATCCCAAGGACCTGAGGGGAAAGGAAACAAAAAGCTGATCAGATTTCTTAATAGTCTTATCCAAGTAAAATCTGAGTTGTCTATGCACATCCAACATGTGCAGCACCTTCTCACTAACAGACTGTGGAGAGGGGGAAAAAGTGGGTAAATGAATAGACTGATTTAGGGACAACTCATTCACCACTTTGGGCATAAAAGTAGGATTAGTACGCAAGGACATCCTGTCCTTATGAAACAAAAAAAAGGACAAGCCATAAGGGCTTCATGCTCAGACACCCATCTGGCAGAGGTAAGGACTGACAAAAGAACATTATTCCAAGAGCAATGTTTGCAAGAAGTTGAAGCTGCAGGCTCAAAAGAAGCCAGAGTCAATTTCTCCAAAATAAAGTTAAGATCCCAGGGGGGAGGAGGAACAGGCTTCCTGGGAGGCCTACTAAGAAGGATGCCTTTAAGGAATTGTTTAGCTTCAAACCTAGGAGGTGAAGGAGGAAATAAAGGCAGACAAGCAGAGATAACTGATAAATGGGCCTTAACAGAAGAATAAGCCAACCCAGCACTGAGCAATTCACACAAATAAGAGAAAACCAAAGGAACATCCACAGACAGTGGATCCAGGTTAAGAGAAATACATCAAACAGAAAACCTCTTTCATTTTGATAAGCAGGATTTCCTAGTAATGGGTTTCCTGGCTTCCTGCTGAACCCTAAGCATATCCTCAAAAAAAGGGTGTCTGTGGAATCAAAATCCTATCACCCACAGAGTCATTTGAAGAGTGGACGGGTGGGGATGGACAAGAGATCCCACATCTTGTGTGAGTAGGTCTGCCCATTGAGTTAATTTGTGATGACTGCCCTTGGCTAAATGCAGAAGACGGAGCCAATGCTGTTTTGGCCAAAAGGGTGTCACCAACAAGATTTTGTGGGCATCCTGTTGAATTTTGAACAAGACTTTTGGAATGAGGGAAAGGGAAGGGAAAGCATAAAGAAACATCCCCTTCCAAGAAAAAGAGAGAGCATCTACCTTCCATATAAGAGGACCTGGGACTCTAGCACAAAATAGAGGAATTTGTCTGTTCAGAGGGGAGGCAAAAGATCTAGTTGAGGAGTACCCCACTGGTGGACAATGTCCAAAAACACATCCTGTGAAGCATCTGTTCATGGGATTGAGTTAAGGACCTACTCAGAGTGTCTGTCACAATGTTTTGACCTGAGGGAATGTAAACTGCCTGAAGAGTCACTTGATACTGAACAGCAAGATCCCATACCACCTCTTGAATAGTACCCTGTGTCAAAAGGTCCTGAAGCACCTCTGGGAAAATGGAGAGTTGTTCCTGAGGAGGCTAAGGAATACCCATAAAAGGGGTAAGGGATTTGCACACCATGAAATACCCCTGGCGAATAACGGTCAGAATCCAGAAATCCTGAGCAATCTGTAGCCAAACAGGAAGAGAGAGAGAGAGAGAAAGGTGAATACAAAGAAGAAAGTGGCTGGGAAGAATAGGTTAGTGAGACAGTACCTGGTTTATCTAGAAAAGAAGACTTCTGAGTCCATGAAGTCTGAGTAGCCTTAGCAGGAGGAGCCCACTTGCCACCCTTTTTGCACTTAGGAGGAGGACAAGATTGCCTGCGAATAAAATGCTGGCTTATTGAAGTAGTTTCTCTGAAATTTAGAAACAGGAGAAGCAAACACATGTTTGAATTCCTGTAAAGCCTTCCCCTTATCCTGAAGAGACAAACAGATCAGCAGCAGTTTTACGAAACAAGTGTTATTATCAAGAGGGCCATCCATCAACTTAGCCTTGATATCATCAGGCAAAGGGTGAAGCTGAAGCCAAGAATATCTTCTCATCAATGACCGAAAAGCAGTAGACCTAGAAGAAGCATCTGCTGCATCATAACTACACTTGATGGAATGACGAGACACTTGTAAGGAAGTCCCTAACAGGGAAAGAGCAGAAGCTTTATCCTCAGAGTCTAGAAGATCGGATTATAACCTGACAAGCCTGGGATAGGAGAGACAACACGTACCTGGACATATGGTTTTGATAATTAACAGCCCTAAAAGCCAAGGTAGCTGAGGTGTAGACCTTCTTACCTAGCCTTTTCATGATTCTGCTGTCTTTATCAGAGGGCAGTAACTTGGAAGAAGGAAGCAATTGAGAGAGCTTGTAAGAGGCTACAGACACCACTGAGGAGTTAGCAGCAGGACACTTGTACAAACATTTGCAGTCCTTAGGCACCCAATAAAACTTATCAAGTTACTTGGGAGGAGGGGGTTGAGAATCAGGAGATTTAGAGGCATCCAACAAAGCAGCCAAAACAGGAAGAACAGCAGAAGGTTTAGGAGATTCCATCTGCAACAACTTCATAGTACAGCCTATGACTCTCAGAGACCTGACACAATCCCATTAAAAAAAATCCATCATCCTGGAGATTGTGCCCCCAAAAGAAATCTCTTCAAAGGCAGTATCAGGACTGGTAGATTCCTCTTCCTCTGACCCATAATCCAAATGAGACTAATTTGAGAAGAGTATCAGAAGAATCCTGTTCCCTGGGTCTTTTATGGGGAGTAGAGAACCAAGGGGGGCTGGAAAAGAAATGCCCTGAGGAGGTTTCAATGCCATCAAAGCACTAAACAAACCCCGAGTGAAAGGCCTACAACCTCACTGTATAGATCCTTAGGGGCAAGAGAAACAAGTTTAGTTTTTTGTTTTTTTCTTAAATGAGACATCTGCCTTATAAAACTTGGAAGGCTCTGACCAAGGACGACATTCAATAAGAGTAGTAGGGATGACTTCTCTAACTAAAAACTGAGGAACACCCCTAGGCCCCTCGGAAATGATCAATTATGGTTTCCCTTGAATATCCTAAACAGATGTCTGCAAAACCTCCTCAGATGTGATTAAAGCCAGATCCCCCACTCGCCTCCAACCCAGTCGCGGCAGAGAATACTGATAACAAAGCCGGGTGAACCTCAGAGGATGAACAGTGGAAGATTCCAGCCTAGGCTTCTTGGCCTTCTTCTTCTTGTTCTTCTCTGATGGCTGTCCCTAAGGGCGGTAAGTTCCCACCACAGTATCTTTCGTGAGAAGTTTAAGTTGCTGATTCCCCAGATACAGTTCCAAAGTTGACTACACAAAGTTTTTGATACAAAAACCAGATAGACGAAACAGGACATATGGTCGTGAGAGGTGCCAAGGCAAAACAGACACTGTTCGTGGCGGTCTTTATGGGAAATCTGTCCCCACACTGGCATTTACGATTCTTGGATGACATGAAACCCCACAAGCAACAAAAATACAAGTAAAAAAGGAATCCCAACAGGGAACTTATCTTCAAAGGTTCGGTGAAACCAGCAATGGAACATAGGTGGTCAGACTGACGCAAAGAAGTTCTGAGGAGGCATGCCTGGACATCACCTTTATGCCCTATGCTATGTGAGGAGCATAAGTGTGAAGTATGGCATACCTTAAAGTAACGTAAGGCTTTGGTATACTTGCCAGACATCGGGCTACCCTAGAAAGTGGATCCCTAATGTTAAGAATACTGTAGCAGGGAAATGAAAGGACATCTATTTTTTTTTCTGAAAAGGTGTAAAGCGATAAAAAAATTTCTTCTGTAATTCTTTTCATGTTTTGTTTTGTGGTGTTCTTTTAGCTTTTTGGAGACTTTCTACACATTTTTGCAATAACAATAATGCCATCCAAGTTATGTGATAATGTTTTACTTTATTATTATTCTTACATGGTTGAAATACTTCAAAACAAATGTTCTAATCTTCCAAACAAAAACCCATGCCAACCTCTCATGTTACTGTCTGATGAATAAAGATTACTGGCCAAATGGTTTTCAGCTGCTGTGATTTCAGCAAAACACATCTGGCTAGTATAAAACCAACTACACTGCAAAAAAGAGCTTCATCCACAAATACCTTTATGTAAAGAGCTCTACCTTCTGCACTCATCTTTAGTATGTTGATCAACTCAAGGATAACATACTATCTTTGAACAAGACTGACAGGATGAAGCACTGAAAATGAATGTATTTCAGCAGAAGGTTGTCATGTGATAAAACGTCTAATGTATAATTTTATGTCCAGACACATTACTGATTACACAAAATAGTCTGAGTAGAAGTATAGTATGAACTTCCATTTCTCCTAGAATGTACTTACAAAACACACATGCAAATTACCTGAAGGACTGAATGACTAAGTACTCTAGCTCTCAGTTATCCCAATCAAAGGCTCAGTGTAGGTGAAAAGTGAGGACTCCTGACTACTTGAAGGTAGAAAGCTTAGGTGAAATCATGACTATCAATGCTCTTTTATTGTTTATGGAAGTATTTAGCACAGTTAGCCTAAAAAAGTAACCATATTATGTCATGGAAATACAAGCTCTTAAGACAATCAAAGTGTTTGTCCAGTACCAAAGAAGACATATCATGCCATGTGGGAATTCACCTCCACAAAGGTGCCCAGTTGTGTATAGACAGTGGAAAATAAGGAGGAAAACAGTTTGTAGCAAAATTAAAGCAACCACCCATGATTATTCATTGGTTTTTGCTCCTTGGAGGTGAAAGATCCTCATGGACCATAGATTTTGAAGACTTCAGATGGCCACACTGCCAGCTGGCTCAATGGCACACGGGAAAGGAATACTGACTGTAATACAGGCAATCAAGGATTGATTAGTGGTCCCAATACTGGAGGAGTCAGATATTAATGAATGCAGTGAAGACACATGCTCACCTTGCCTTTCCCAGGGAGTGGGGAGGATTGAATGCACTGAGGGCAGCGATAGACAGTATGATTTTCCTAGTGGAGCCGGAGGAAAACACTGCTCACATTTCATGGGATAGAGCAGCTGCTTGGAGGGAATGCCCCTTACAAAAGTAATGAAACTGCAAGAACACTTGCATGCCAAGCAATACAGAAAAGTAATTCTGTTCAGTACTCTTTGTAAAACACTGCATTGGGATTACAGGTTTAGATTAGCTTGTATAATGACAACAAAAGGAAATTAATAACAAAGTTCCATAAAACATTCAAATAACAAATCCATTAATATAACAGTTTACCTTGCTACCCATAAATAAACACACCAATAAACAAGGGGGATGGAAGGAGTGGCTGCTGCACCAGTGATCATTAAAACATATAATGTTAAAAAAGTATATTTACACAACTGTACTATGTTCATCATTTTGTTTTATATAGGTAGATTACTCTAGCTTACTATATTTTGGAGGTGGAAGGAGAAGAGTCAAGGATAGCATGGAAAATGGTTCCAGCAAAGCCTGACCTGTATCTAAAGAAGAAATCAAGCTTTTAAAAGTAGGTACAGAGGACCGAGTAGCAACTATTATCATACTTCTAGAATCCAACCCTAAGATGAAGCTACAGATGAAGCCAAGGTTCTGGCAGAATGGGCCTTAATCCTGCCTAGAATAGCTTTGTTATGGTGAGTATAACAAAAGGTAATAGGCTTAGACAACCATTTGGAAATAATCTGTTTTGACAAAGGTTGTCCCTTCCTCTTACCTTCACAAGAAATGAACAACTGATCAGAAGATCTGAAAGATTTAGTTCTGTCAAGATAGTACTCAAGTTATCAGTGGACATCCAAGATATAGAGTATCCTTTCTCCCTCATTTTAAGGTTCAGGAAAGAAAATGGGGAGATGGATAGTTTGGCTTAAGGTAAACTCAGATGCTACTCTAGCCAAAAAACAAAAAATTAGTCTCAAAGAAACCCTGTCCCTGTGGAAAATGAGATAGGGTTGACTCACTATAAGAGATTGCAGCACATATACTCTTCTTGCAGAGGTTGAAACAATCAGTAAAACTGTTTTCCATGTTAAGAACCACAAACGTCAGCCAGGTTCACTAGAAAAGCTACCATTTTCTCAATTTGAAGTAACAAAAAATTAAGATCCCAAGCATCATGATGGCTATGCTGTCTATATTATTCTGGAACTTGAATGGCCTTTCAGGTATAATATAATTTATATTAAGAAATGCAGAGAACAAATAGCAATGCTACAGGAAACAAACACACTTGGAAAGAAATGAGTTTGACAAAGACAGGATTTCAGAATGGATATTCAGCAGAATATCAGATACAGAGGAAAAGGGGAGTAATTATACTAATTGCTAGATAGGCTCCTATAGTGATAGATGAGAAAAAAAAAACAAAAAAGGTACATTTGTGGTAGCAAGAGGCTACTGGCAAGGAAGGAAAACTGCTATTATGGAACTTAAGAAAAGTTTGGGAGAGGTAATCAGCTTTCAGCAGAGAATATTTATAGGTGGGGACTGGAGCTTGATTTGTAATAGTGAGGATATATCAGGAGGACCTATAACAGAAAGTATAACAGAGGGTAGATTTCTAAAGAAATTGATGAAAATATTTGGTATGGAAGATGTGAATTCAGTAGAAGGAACTCAGTTTGAATTTACATATTATTTCCCAAGGTACAATAACTGGACTAGACTAGACAGAAAAAGAAGTTATGTCTTACCATAACGTTCCATCTGTATTGCTGATCCTCATTCAGTCATTACATGTGGGTATCGGTTCCAACCTCGAAACCGAACCGGCCATCTTCCAAGCTCGCGCCAGCTACAAACTCTCGAGCTAAAAACTCTTACCCAGAATTCCCCTCTCCGTTACCTCAGATTGAGTTTGCAAGTCAAAAGAAGTTAGAGGCTACCTCTGGTCAAATGACCTGACAGAACCGGATGGTGAGATCCACTAGAAGTCACAGGAGGGGGAAGGAGGGAGGGTCATAATGACTGAACGAGGATCAACAATACAGATGGAACATTATGGTAAGACATAACTTCTTTATCTGATATTGTTAATCCTCGTTCAGTCCTTACATGTGGGACAGAGTCCCCAGCTACCTTTATTCCTGGGAGGCTCTCATGGAAGGACATTCCGGAGCACCACAGAACCAAAAGATGCTCTTCCCCTGGAGGCGAAATCCAATTTGTAATGATTGATGAAGGTATGAGGAGTAGCCCAAGTTGCAGCTGCACAAATGTCATGTAAAGAGGCTCTGGCATGGAAGGCAGCAGAAGTTGCCACCGACCTTGTAGAATGAGCCTTTATGGTAGTAGGTAATGGAATATTATGTTTTCTATAAAAGAAAGTTACGCAGTCTTTTAACCATTTAGCCAATGTGACCTTAGCAACAGCACATCCTAATCTAGGTCCAGAATAGGCCAAAAATAAGTGGTCTGATTTACGAGAAGCCTTAGTCCTGTTCAAGTAGAAGCGAATTTGCCTGTGAATATCTAGGGTATGTAGGCAATACTCCCCTCTGTCTGAATGACTGGGGAAGAAAACTGGCAATTCAATGGTTTGATTAATGGACATTTCAGAGATCACTTTTGGCAGAAAGGAAGGATTAGTTCTCAATGACACTCTATCTCTATGAAAAATCAAATATGGTCTCTTGATTCATAAGGCTTGAAGCCCAGAGATACGTCTGACAGAAGTAATGGCGACCAAAAACAAGGTTTTCCAAGACAAATATTTGAGGTCGCAAGAAGAAGCTGGTTCGTAAAGTGGCATTGTTAAAGCTTGTAGGACTAATGACAGGTCCCATGGTTGAGTAGGTTCTCTAAAAGGGGGTTTTAGATGATTCACGCCTTTTATGAAAGTCTTGCTTAATAACAGAAGAGTCTTGGATACCATCATGAAAATCAGATATTGCAGCCAAATGAACTCTAGTGGTAGAGGCAGACAGACCGGACTGAAATAGGGTAGACATATATTCCAGTACTATCGGCATTGGTGCTGATCTACTTGTTTTTCTTTCAGCCAAAAAGTAAATCTTTTCCACTTGCTGACATATGTAATTCTGGTGGAAGACTTATAAGATGCAATAAGAATGTCACGTACTGGCAAAGAAAGATCATTCTACCTGGCAATCAAAGGAATTGGGAGGAGCCAAGCTGTGAGCTTCAGGCTGTTCAAGTTGGGGTGAATCAGATTCTGTGAATGGGAGATCAACCCCGGGTTGGATGGAGAATCCACAGTTGATCTAGCAGGTGAGGCCAAAGGAAGGGAAACCAAATCTGATGAGGCCAATATGGTGCTATGAGGATTACTTTGCTCTTCAACCGGCGGGCTTTCTTCAGAAACTGGGGAATGAGGGGGAGAGGTGGAAATGCATAAAGCAGACCCGAGGGCCAATTGTGGACTAGAGCTTCCCTGGGTGACTGTCCCAGTGGGGGAATCAGGGCGAAATAGTTGCTGCACTTGTAGTTGGTCGGGGACACAAAGAGGTCGCAGCAAGGAAGACCCCAGCGATTGAAAATCTCTGCTGCTATCAAGGGATTCAAGGACCACTCTTGAGGTTGTAGAATACACCTGCTTAGTCTGTCTGCTATCACGTTGGAACTCCCGGGAATGTGCGTTGCTAGAAGTAGCCATTGCCCATTGCCATATACTCATAGCCTCTCGACAGAGTGGGTAAGACTTGGTTTCACCTTGTTTGTTGATGTACCAGACCACTGCCATGTTGTCTGATTGTATCGCAATAGTCCCAGACGGCAGCAGGGGATGGAATGCTTGCAATGCCCTCAGCTCTACAACATTTATATGCAGATGGGCCTCCATTTCGGACCATGTACCTTGGACTGTCTGTCCCTGAAATAGCCCCCCCACCCATTCAGGGAGGCATCCGTGGTCACTGTAGCCTTGGGCTATTGGGGGGAGAAGGGGCGAGACCAATGTGATGGATTGTGCACCATCCACCAATTTAAATCTTGTTTGCACCTGTGAGTTACCCAAATCTTGGCTGAAAGTGGGTAGTGAAAGGGATACCATTGGGTGAGCAGTAGCCATTGTAGAAGCCTCATGTGAAACCTGGCCAGGGGGGCAATCGTAATGGAGGCTGCCATAGAACCCAACAACTGGAGAACAGAATGAGCTGTGGATTTCTCCTTTGAAAGGATTGGAATCAGTTGCTGCTTTATCCTTAGAATTCTGTGCTCTGGAATGGATGCTCTGCAATTCTTTGTATTCAAGATGACTCCTATGAATTCTGTGGACTGAGATGGGGTGAGATTGGATTTTTGCCAGTTTATGGTTATGCCTAGCCTTTCTGCAGTGAGGAGAGAGTATGCCAGGGCTTCTTCCAATAGATGTCTGGTGGGAGCCAGTCTAGGTATGGAAACACCTGGAATCCGTGTAGTCGCAAGTGAGCTGTGACAACTGCCATGCATTTTGTGAACACTCTGGGGGCTGTAGAGAGTCCGAAGGACAGTACTATGACTGGCTCCCGCATGGAACCGAAGGAATCTTCTTGATGGTCTGTCCACTTTTATGTGGTAGTACGCATCTTGAAGACCTATCGAGCACATCCAATCATCTTTTTCCAAAAGCGGAAGAATAGACTGTATTATGACCATCCGGAATTTCTGTACTTTTACAAGCTTGTTCAATACACTGAGATCCAAAATTGGTCTCCAGTCCCTGGTTTTCTTTGGCACCAAAAGTAGTCTTGAGTAGAATATGGATACTATCTGGTCTGAAGGGACTATTTGGATGACTCTTTCTTAGCAGCTTTGAAATCTCTAACGCTGCTTCTTCCCTTTAACTGGGTGGAACGTCGAGTAAGCTTGTTAGGGGAGAGAGACAAAGGTCGAAGGGGATATGATAACCTCTGGTTATTATCCTTTGTACCCAAGAATTAGTGGTAATGGTTAGCCAGGCAGAAGGGTACAAAGAAAAACGACCCCCAACCACTTCCAGAGGAAAGCAGTTGGGCCGCTCTTCAGGAGCGTTGGTAGGAATGGCCAGAGAAAGAATCCCTGGAACCCTGGTTACGTGGACCCCCTCTGCCTTGAAAGGGGCATCTTCCCTGTGTGCTTCCCCCTCTGCCTCTAGGGAAGAACTCGGCCTGTGTGTCACGGAAAGAACCTTAAGACTTTTTGTGCCATATCTTCCCACTCTTCTGGTTTCTGGAGAAAGCCTGTTGAGGGGAAGAATAACGGACACCCACAGCAGAAAGGGTCTTACCGTCCTGTTCACATCTGGCCAGTGTGCTTTTAACCTTAGGTCTGAACAACGACGAGGTTTCGATGGGAGCATTGAAAAAGGAAGCCTTGAAGGGTTACGTGGAATTACACAAGCGCATCCAGGCATGTCATCTCAGAACAATGCCGGAACCTGCCGTGCTAGCTGCTCCTTCTAATGCATGAGATATCAGGCGCATGGAGGAGTTAGATATCGATTCGATGGTGGCTAGATGAGAGGCCACTTTGTCACGGACCTCATTAGACACAGCTCCAGCCAAAGTTTCAGAGAGCTCAGAAATTAAGTCTCTTTGAAGTTTGGTAAAATGTGCCATATAGTTCAGGGACCTGACTGCAAAGGTCGCTGATGCAAAAGTATGCTATTCTCTCCAGAGCCCAGGACTCTGTTGGGCGGATGGACAGTCTGGCTTTCTTCTTCCACCAGGTCCTTTTTAGTTGTGGCCACCATCACCAAAGCATCTACACGAAGACCTTTGGACCAATGGGGATCACTAGCAGGAGGGGACAAAATTTTATCTGGCCTCCGGGGAATGGCCTCAACGGTGTCAGGAGCTTTCCATGCACGCTGCACGACGAGCTGGACAAGTTTGTCAGCAGGTGGAGTAACCCAGGAGGTAGGGGGCCGGGCAAGAAAGACCTGCAGGAACACAGACTCTTCAGAGGTCAGGTTAGAGGGCTGCCAGTCACCTCTCTGTTTAAGGATTTCAAGGATATCACCAAAGGATACCTCAGAGGGTGATCGAGGGGACCCTTCCCCATCATCAAAGTCTGTGTCTTCAGTAAAGGGCTCCTCTGTGGAGTCCATGTGCTTCCTCTTGCATGAGCTCTTTTGATGATCTTCCTCAGAGGGAGAAGCTGGGGAAGACAGCGCAAAAGGGGTCTCCTGTGGGAGTATGTCCTGAGGCCCTTGCGCCCGGTGTCCACTAGGAGCAGTTTGTGTACACTGCGGTCCAGAGGAGGGCAGGGAGAGTGATAGCACAGGACCGAAAACCAATGACGGGGCCTTCTCCACTAGCTGGAAGGCCAGTCCACCTGAAGAGGGATGGGGGCCCAGGGCAGGGGTCGCCCCACGCCTAAGTGGCTCAGCCTGCCGACTCGGAGTCCCTGGATGGCTGTGAAACGCCAAAGTGTGTCCGCCACAGTTGACATCATGGGCCGTAACAAGACTCTCCTGCCACAAAGGCAACTGCGGCTCCTTAGTGAGGTCCATAAAGGGAACCATAGTGGGGGAAGACTGTGCTACATCAAGGGGCTTCAAAGGCAATGAAGGAGGAGAATAAGTTAGGGTCTTTGGTAAAGGGTGATCACCTCCCGAGGAAGGATAGGTCCTGGGGGGTGGGATACCTCTGGCCAAAAGAACTTGATCCACAAGACGCAACACATCGTGTTCAGAGAGGCTTCTAGTGGATTTCACAGACATGGCTGAGGGAGAGTCAGGTCTATCCAAGGACGGAACAAAACAATGGAGCTGTAATGGACTGAACTACTGGTGTCTGCACCGAGGAAATCATTGGTGCCGAAGGCATGGTCTGCACAGAAGATGAGGTCGGTACCGAAGTGGTTATTGGCACTAAGACCTGAGCCAAAAACATCGGTGACGAAAACTGAATGGTTGGTAATGAGAAGGTAGTCGGTGCCGGGTAAGTTGTCGGAGCCAAAAAGGTAATGGGCGTCGAAACATCCATCGACGTCATAACAGTCTGCATCAACTGGACAGTTGGTGCCGGTAAGGGAGTCTGAACCAAGGAGCTCCTCGGTACTGATGCGGTATGGGGCACACTAGTCGGTGCAGAGGTTGCAGATGGCACCAATGACCTCGGTGCTGAAGGTCTAGGCACCGAAAGCACTGGAGCCGAAGAAGTCAAATCCGAACTAGAAAGCTTAGCTTTCTTGGGTCTCGGTTCCTGAGGGTCCCCAGCTGGGGAAGAAGGAAGAGACTTAGCCTTTTTATGTTCATCACACTTTTTCTTATGGGATCTTGGAGGGGGTTGAAGCCTCTGACCCAGAAATAGCCTCTGAGAAAGGAGATTTAAGTAGCCCCTTCAATATTCATTTATTTTTTCTCTCAATTAACGTCCTGTTAGGTAAATTCTTACAAATCCCACAAGGCGGGTCAACTGTTAAATGAGGGACACCCAAGCAATAGACACACAGGGAATGTGCATCTGAAGTAGGTAATTTATGGCCACAATCTAAACATCTTTTAAACCCTGGGCTACCTTTTTTATCTGTCATGTTACAAGGAAAGAAAGAAAAAACAGAAAAATACCAGCAATGGTACAAGAGATACTCGAAGGTAAGAAGGAAAAGGGGTTTACCAACAATGGTAAAAAAAGAATGACCTCACGGTAAAAAGAGAGGAAAACGAGTTGAAAAGGATTCGAAAAAGGGTAGTCGCTAAATATAAGGTAAGAGATAACTATCTAATAACTTTTTTGTGAAAAAAAGCTGTCTTAGAACTTAGTATGAAGAAAAAATACTGTACTTCGCTCAAGAGAAGTAGCTTGACATGACCGAATGGCGATGCGGCAAACGAAATCTGAGGTAACAGGGAGAGGGCAATTCTGGGTAAGAGTTTTTAGCTCGAGAGCTTGTAGCTGGCACAAGCTTAGAAGATGGCCGGCTCAGTTCCGAGGTCAGAACCGATACCCACATGTAAGGACTGAACGAGGATTAACAATATCAGATATTATATTTCATAGGAAAATGTGCATTTAATTGAAAGCTTTGACACACACACACACACACACACACACACACACACACACACACACACACACACACACACATTCAGTAATTATTTCTGATCATATACCAATAAAAACTATGATAAAAATGCAAGGTAATGATGTAAAAATAAGACACCATCACTTTCCCACCTACATGTTAAAAAGAGAGGAATTTAAGAAATAGGTAGTAGAAATTATTCAAGAGTTATTAGGGAAGTCAGAAACTGGGATAAAATGAAAACAGAGTTAAAAATAAGGTCAAAATAAAACAGAAATATATGGTTAAGAAGTAATAGAAATTACTCAGAGGGGCTGATAAAGGTTAGTTTTGCAGAATAGGAGGAATTTCACAGAACAAGGGGAGGAGCAAAGGCAGAGACCTAAAGAAACAAATAAGGGAGTATCTGGATAATATATATGAGTTTAGAAAGATTGCAGTTAAGTGACTATTTAATTCCAGAGCACGAAAACTTTTAGCACAATGATTTAGGCAACAGAATTTTGAAAGGATTGTCGCCAAATTAGGGAACAAACAAGAAAAATAACCAAGGAGCCTGTAGAGATTTTAGAGATATACTGGAAACTTTCTGAAAATTTATATAAAGCAGAGAAATGTAGAAAGAGTACAAATGGAAATATTTATGTAAGACTTAATTATGCCAAGGTTAGAGGTAGATGAGGCTCAACAACTAACAGCTAAGATAAGAGGTGATAAGATTAAAACAGTGATGTATAATAAGTCTTTAGGAAAGTCTCCAGGAACAGATGGTATTCCTGTGGAAGTTTGGAAATGAAAAGGTAAGAAAAGTGACAAAGATCAGGAAGATGTTGTTTAACAGTATTTTAAAAGGAGGGAAAATACCAATATCTTGGAAGAAAGCTGTGTTATTTAAAGATGGCAAAGACCAAGCTTAATATAGACCCATTTCAATTTTAAATCACAATTATAAAATGTTTATGTCTATACTACCTAAAAGAATGGCAAAGGTGTTGTCACAACTGATAGATATGGATTCAGTGTAGTTTTGTGGAGGGGAGGCAAACACCTGACAACATTAATGCAACAATGATGATCCAGAGAGAAGCAGAATGTAAGAAAATACCTCTGTTATTGGTGGATCTTGATGCAGAGAAAGCATTCAACAGAGTAAGGCACTGGAAGCATTTGCATTCCCTGATGCAATAATAAGGTTAATCAGAAGGATATACGAAGGATCGGAGGCAAGAATTAAAGTGGGAGGATTCAGACAAGGGTGCCCTCTTTCTCCTTTGTTATTTGCTTTACATTTAGAGCCAGTGGCAAAAATAAACAAAAAAGGGACTCAGAAATACAAGGATATAACTGGTGTGTTAATCAAGAAAAGTTGGCGTTTTTTGCAGATATTATTTTGTACTTGATAAATACAGAAAAAGAACATCTCACTGCGATGTTCAAGTGTCTTCCGGAAGGTGGTAAAGGTGAAATACTAAGTCTCTGGTATTCAGGCCGGCCGAAGGCTACCCTGGCAGGGATAACCCTAATGTGATGACTGCAACAGTGAAACACGAAGAACATATGTTCCCACACAAGAATTGGTTCATCAATACCCACATTTACGGGATTACAATAAGACAAAGTATTTAGGAGTATGTATTAAAAAGGCTTTTGTTATAGCACATAAGGATATATGGGAAGAGACTAAACAAAAGATAATACAAATACTGAGAAACTGGAAACTCTTATTTATGGATAGAGATAGTAAGATACAAACAGTGAAAATGTTCTTAGCCTCTTTAGTCTTCTATATGGGTCAGGCATACTTTATCAACCTGAGTAGCTGTGGACAACAATAAAAAAATTAAGGAATTTATCTGGTAGGGAAAGAGAGCTAGAGTTAAATGGGATAAGTTGATCCCTCCAATAGAACAAGGTGGTTTAGGTTTACTTGATTTGAAGGGCTATTTTAATACACAATTAACGCTCATATACATAACACAAGCAGAAAGTTATAATTGAAAATGGAAAGGGATAATGATGAGGCAAGGGGGAAGTTCAAGAAATAGAGAGAGTAGGATTATGGATGCAGATCCTTAATGAGAATAACAACCATACAGGATATATTATATTCATAAAGTAGCTAAATGTATTCCAAGAACTAAGCAAACACAAGAATGGAGAAAGGAGATTTTGCAAATATGGATGACTGCAAGTAGGGGTACAGAAAATAGGCAAGAGGGGGCTGGAATTTACTGGAGAAACCTGGCAAAGGAACCAAGATATTAGGAGCAAATAACTCAAGCTAGAAAGGAAACAGAGTGGGATGAGACCAAGAAGACATTTCTATTACAGGCTACAGACTGCCTTCCCTACAAGGGTGTGATCTCATTGTACAGGCAAAGAGAAAGGATAGGGGGAATTTAAGTTAAAGACCTGTTCTGGAAGAGTTTGTAACTGAATCTAGACCAGCTGTTACAAAAGGGATGATTAGCAGGGCATATAAAATATTGCACGGTAACTATAAGAATCAATCAAAGGAGGATAAAAAAGATTGGAAAGACAGACTGGAAAAGCAATATAAAAGAAGACAATGGGAAGACATATATGGCTCCCAATTATGCAACCACATCCAGAAGGTTTAGAATCTTTACTTATTCATATTTACATTGTTACTTTTAATAGTTTTTGTCCTGTATGTTTATATTTGCTTATGTTTGCTGGGGCTCTTTCCCCTTGGGTCTCCACTGAAAATGGGTTGCTTACTATCAATGCAATGCAAACAATTAATAACGTTTTCTTTTTTTTACAATTATTTTGTATTGTGATTGTTATTTAATATTTGTATATTGTCACTTTATTTTTACTTATGTTTACTGGGGCTTTTCCCCCTCGGGTCTCCACTGAAAATGGGTTTACTTGCAAACTCGGTTGGACTAACCCAGTTAACAAATGTGAAATAAAATGAATAAATAAAATAAATAAAGCCTACACAACTGTATTTGAGGCACTGAATAGTATAAAACAGATAAAAGAACTGGAAAAAGGATCTTTACAAAATGGAAAGAGCAAATTGTGGGAACAACACATACATAATAATGTTCAGTAAGAGGAGGAGTGAGGTTTAAGGGAGGCCAAGAATTCAGAACTTTTTGTAATGTTGGACTGATGATAGGAGCAAAGATAATATATGTGATCTATATTGTATTTAAATGGAAAAATGTTAAAATGGTTTGTTTTCTTTTCTGTTAATGTAGGTTTGCCTTTGTCTCAAATGAAAATTTAATACTGGTGATTAAAAAAAAAAAGTTCTCAAGGTGGGGCCACTGATTTACTTGAAGGCCTTTGTGCAACCCCCCTTTCAAAAGCATTTTGACATGAGACTGCATTGATAGAGGAGGCTCCATGGACAGACTTGCTGAAATGGCCCACAAAAGAACCTTGATAGAAGAATAAGAAAGGCCATAGGATAGTAACTCACACAAATATTGTAAAACAGAGAACAACTAGCCCTGAGATGGTGTTGGTTATGTTGCTGGCACCAATTAGAAAATCTTTTCCATTTGCTAATATATGATTTTCTAGCAGCAGGTTTTCTTGCCTCCATTAGAACCTGCTGCACATCCTCACTAATTAGATGTCTAAAAGGAATTAAGACTCTACCATCCATGCAGTCAACTGAAGTTGATTAATGTTGGGGTGTTTCAAACACCCCTGTTCTTGTGCGAGTAGCTCCAATCTGTGAGGATGCTTGTGGTAATTGCCCCTGGCTATTTCCAACAGAAGGGAAAACCATGATTCCCTGGGCCAGAAAAGAGTCACTACTGTGATCTTGGGGGATTCCCTCAATCTTCAGAAGTAACCTGGATATTAGTGAAAAGGGTAGAAAAGCATAAAAAAACATTCCTGTCCAGGGAAAAGAAAAAGCATCTGTCTTCCAGGCCTTCTCGCATGGAGTCCTGGAACAGAATTTTGCTTGTTGACTGCTCAGAGAGGAGGCAGAGGTCTACTTGAGGAACTCCCCAAAGATGGATCACATCCTGGAAGACTCTCTGATCTAATTTCCATTCATGAGGGTCTGCCTTGGTCCTGCCACACAGCTTTGCTCTGATGGAATGTAGGATGCCTGTAGAGTGACACTTTGCTGTGAAGCTATATCCCAAATCTAACAAGGTTACTCCGCAAAAGGGGTACAATCTGGTTACACTGCCCAATTGTTGATGTACCAGATGCCTGTAGTATTGTCTGTAACAACGTAAAGAGGTCCTGGGGACCAAAGATGACTCAGAGAGTTGACTGCTTTAGGGCAATCATCTCTGAGCTAGTGTCCGTCCTTGGTGTCCCACACATCCTGCAATTTTATACCTCCTGAAACTGCTCCCCAAGCAAAGTCCAAGGCGTCTGTGGTGACTAATAGCTTTGGAACAGGGAGGGAGAATGGGAGACCTGATTTAAGTACATCTGTTGCATGCACTAAATGATTTCTCTTCTGACAAACCCCCGTACTGGGATTTGAATAGACAAAGGGCATTGGTGATGGGACCAAAGAGACTTATAGATTCATAGGTTCACAGGTGTTTACTAGGATAACGACCACAAGGGCCTTTTTAAGCCTAGCCATGCACCTCAAATCTCTGACAAGTTCTGATACCAGCAATAAGTGTAAGCATGAGCTTGGGAGATGAACCATTTACAGGTTACCTGTGTCCATTAGAGACATAGGTGCCAAACCAGGGATGAATTTCCAGTTACCCATCCAATTGTCCAAGTTGCACTTCAATTGGGTTAGGGAGGAAATCTGCTTCACATGGATGGGGAGCTTGTTCCACAGATGGGGTAGTCTCTGGGATACATACCCATCTCTCCAGCAGGTCTTATTTATATCACAGGCAAGGTTTAAGTCTTCGGAACAGGTAATTCTGGTGCTGTTTGTTTTGTGGATATGCAGGAGGTCCATTAGACTGGGGTCTACACAGGACATTTTACTTACGTCCTGTATTCTTTTAGTGAGGAACCTCTGTGGACGCTCCAATTGTTGGATATGCTTGGTTGGGTACATACCAAAGGGGGCAATGTACTCAATGATAGGTCTGATAAATGCCGAATACAGTGAAACAATGACTTCCATGGACTTTGATGCTATACATTTGTTTATTAGTTGCGCAACATAAAATGATTTCCTCACCACTGTAGACATGTGATAGTCAAAGGCTACATTACTATCTATGTAGTCCCTGACTACTGGGTCAACTCTAAGGGGTGTCTTGTCAATATGACAGTTACCAAGGATGGATGACTTCCCAAAGGATACTATTATGCATTTCTTGGCATTTAGTTTTAGTCTGTGGCTCTGACACCAGTTGTTTGTCTGTGTCAGCCCCTGCTGGAGAATATTTGTGTCAGTGTGAGATTAAATGACAGCTCCTAATTTGCAATCATCTGCAAATTTATTCAGCCAGCGACCACTTACATTGGCCTTGACTTCTGAGAAGTAAATGCCAAAAAGGAACGGTCCAAGGACTGATCCTTGAGGGACTCCACTTTTGACTGGAATCTTTGTAGTGGTGGACTCCCCAATTCTAACTTCCTGGGTCCTATCTGTGAGCCAGTTGTCTATCCACCGGGTGACATACAGGTTTCCACCTACTTCTTGAGTTTGTCAACAATGCCCGACTGGGGTATTGTATCAAATGCCTTGGCCAGGTCAAGGTAGGCAGTGTGAATGATTTTGCCCTCATCCATTTCTTTGGTGACCTTCTCAAAGAAGTTCACTAGGCTGAGTATGCATGATCTGCCCTTGACAAAACTAAACTGGGCTGGGTCGAGTGTCTGGAAGCTTACTATATCTCTATTGATAATCTCCATGATAATTCTTTCCATGGCTTTACATACAAGACTAGTGAGACTTATGGGTCTGTAGATGGCCCACCTTTGTGCAGAGGCATTCATGAGGCATGAAGCCTGTTTGGAGGCCACAGTTAAATAGTAATTCCAGAGGCCCGGACAGGTCATGTTTCGTGCTATTTAGAAGGCATCCTGGGATATTGTCTGGGCCCATTAATGCAGTGTTCTTGGTCTTAAAGAAAGCATTAAGGACCTGTTCCCTAGTGATAGTAAGGGGAATTATATTTTATGATATTTCCTGAGGAAACACTGAGGGGAAGAGAGGAGTAAAGTTGGAGGCAAATTTATCAGCCAGGAGATTTGTTATATCTTCTGGCTCAGTATAGGTGACTCCATTTACAATGAGTTCTGCACACAATTGTGTATTGCCTTTGAGGTTGCGGACATAGTTAAAGAATGCTTTGTGGTTGTCCTTGGCCTGGGAGGTCTAATTTACCTCAAATTTGGTTTTGGTATACTTTATTTGTTCACTGAGTTGTTTGTTTAGTTTGATGAGAGTGCTTTTATTCTGCTGGATGCTGCACCTCCTAATTTTTGCCATGATTTTCTTCCTCCTGTTATACAGCGTATTGATTTTACGATTCCACCAGGGTGCCTTGTTTTTTGATACCAATGTATCTTTCTCATGTGGAATCTTGCCAGGGGTATCATGAGAATGATAGAAGCCATGAGACCCCAAATCCTCAGGTATTCATAGGCTGGTACTAGGCTATTGGCCCTACAGCCTATACAAGACTAGCTATAACAATTCCCTGGACATTTCTTCCCACAATATTTACTTTCCTGGACCCCTGTCTAGCAGGGCGACTGACGTGATCCCCGGGGTGAATTTCCTATCTCCCATCCAATCATCAAGGTTCCTTTTTAAGAGGGCCAAGGAGGCGCTCTGCTTGACATGTATGGGCAGTCTATGCCAGAGTATGGGGAGTCTCTGGGTCAGGAACCTATCTCTCCAGCATGTTTTGTTCATTGTGATGACAAGGTTTAGATCCCTGGAGCGTGTGGCTCTGAGGGATTGGGATTTCTTTAAGTGGAACATGTCCAACAGCTCAGGGTTTAACATGGCCTTGTATGTTAAGCAGAGATCACCTCTGAGTAGACGATATGCCACAGAGTATAGCTGGAGTTTTTTTAGACAGTCAGCATAGGGCATCTGCTTTAGACCTGTGATTTTTTAGTGAGGTATTTCTGTGGCCTTTCCAGCTGTTGCAGATGTCTTGTGAGGTACATACCAAATGGGGTGTTGTACTCTATAATGGGTCTAATGAGGGATGAGTACAGTGGGACAATGACCTCCTTTTTTCTGGATGAAAAGCCCTTAGTGATGAGGTGTGCCACGTAGAAGGATTTCCTGACTGTTGTGGTGATGTGTATCAAAGGTGAGACCACTGTTCACCTGTGTCCCTAAGTCTCTCATCACACTTTTGGTGTTTATTGTACTGCCACCTATGTGGAAATTCAGGGGTACATGGTTTTTCCCAAAGGGGATAACTATACATTTCTTGGCATAAAGTTTGAGCCCATGGCTCTGGCACCAAGCATCTGTTTCTGCAAGGTCCTTTTGTAGAATATCCACACCATTTGGGGATTCAGTAATGGCTCCCAGTTTGGAGTCATCTGCAAACTTTGTTAGCCAGAGTGCCTTAGTGTTGGCCTGCACTTCAGAGAAGTAGATGCCAAACAAGAGCAGTCCCAGGATTGAACCCTGAGGTATTTCACTTGTCACTTGTCTGGAGCTGGATTTGGAGTCAGCTACTTTTACAGTCTGGGTTCTGTCAGTAAGCCAGTTGGCAACCCATCGAGTGACGTAGGGATTTATGCCCAGCTTAGTAAGTTTATCTCTGAAGTTTGAGTGGAAAACCTTAGAAAAAGATCTAGAGGTAGATCTGTTTTTCCTGCGGAAGAAATGCTCTTTGAATTGAGATGTCTAACTGACATCCTAGGAAAACAATCTTTTGTGAAGGGGTCAAGAAAGACTTGAATGTTCTCTTGGAATTCCAGCTGGCGTAAGAGATCTTTCCTCCATCAGAGAGATTCCTGACACTTTGAAACAGACTCAGCAAAGAAAAGCAAATCATCTAAATATGGAAAAACACAGGTACCCTATAGCCTGTGAACACTCTTGGTGCAGTGGACAATCCAAAGGGTAAGGCACAGAATTGATCCTGTGATCCAGACACACAAAACCTTAAGAAATGCCTGAAATATAGATAAAAAGGAAAGGGATGATAATCATCTGTGGAGGGAGTAACTATTCCATTGAAGTACCAGACTGGTTAAGTTTGCTATGCCCAGGCTCACTCCGCTCCCCTAGCCTACCCACAGTTCCTATCCACCTTCAAATCGTCTATACTTATCTTAAGCTAATTTCCACCCACTACATTACCACCAATCAAAAAACAGTTTGCAATCCATACTTTTGCCCCACCTACACACATCCATTAACCACTTCCTACCAGTTTTCTTTCTTTCTTTCAGATGGATTCTTTCTATATTGTAACTTGACAAACTCTCCCACTTAACCCAACTCACAACCAGTCAAACCATATCCATCCCCTCTATCAGTATCCCATTTACACTTTCATTAACTGAACACTCATATAATAATTAGTATGATTATTCAAAGTACTACAATTAACTTCCCACCTTGTACACATAACCAACCATTATAAAACTTTCAGCACCAGTCTTATACCCAGTACTCAGTCTATTGATCTCAAAGGTATTTACTCCCGTATTTCATTTAGTATAGTGCACAGCCTTTACAACCTATCTTGCATCCATCTTTTCTAACAGAGGTATATAAAAGTAAGAAACCAAGCCACAAATCAGTCACAAAGCAAATTTAAAAACCAAGTGGCATTGTATATTCCGGCTATCCCTTCCCAGTCTGCAACTGTGCTGCGACATTCACCCCAACTCAAGTCGAACCACAGCAGCCTCTCCCATAATGACTTATAAAACCATTAATAATGTAACAGAGTAAAATTTTGGATCTGGCAATTCATTAAGGAAGCAAATAGGTCCATTTTCTGAAGTGTCTCAGAAAATGGTATTTCATCAAGGACCTTTGATTTCAGCTACTACTGATGGGGACTGGGTACGCACCTGCTGAAATTGTCTGCTAACACATTCTGTGCAGCTGGCATATAGTTTGTAAAGAGATGAATGTTGTGTCTTGAAGCTGGATCCCAGGCCAACATGGCTAGCTTACATAGCAGGTAACATCAAGTGCACTCATATCACTGTGGTACTGCCACTGACCAAACTGAGGATATATGCCCTGAACACCAGAAGTGCACAGATGATGGCTAACATCCTAATGTTGATGTGTCTCTGTCCCTCTTGCTCCAGGTGCCGCAGACTCACAAGGTACCTGTATGCATCCCTTCAAGCCTGGTGAGAGGTGTCTGAAGTTACAGTTTGGTCTACTTTTGGCTTGACTAAGAAGATTTCCAGGCTGGCCCTTACCAAAACAATCTACCAAAGGAATTCTGTAGAGATTATGTGGAAAAGCAGAACATCCTTTTTGAGTACAAGTACAGGTACTGCACAGGCACCACTGCTGTTTTCTCACGAGTAACCCTGCTAAAGGAACCATGAAGATCAAGGAGGACATGTAAATGAGAGCCTTAATCCTTGTGATTATGGAAGACAGAGTGGCAGCTTAGGGAAAAATGAATTATGTACTGACAATTTTCCTTTGGGTCAGACACCCTTTAGTTATTTACATTCAGCATAACTACTATGAAATATCGAATTAATAGGGGAGTGGAAATGAATTTCTCTAGATTGAGGGAAATCTCCAGCTTGGTAAAGCACTAGACTCTGAGTAAACCACAGTCATCCAGTTAATGTGAATGCCCTGTAGATCTGAGATCAGCAAAGACTGGAGCGAAGCATTTGGGGAATACCTGGGAAGCAGTGAAAAACCTAAAAGGCAAAGAGGCAAAATGAAAACTGTACAACCCTGACAGAAATCATGGAATATGCACGTCCATATCATTTATGCCCAGTATGATTATGACAGCCTTTGCAAGTAAAAGAAAAGGGACTGAAAGGAGATCACCTTGAATTTCCTTGCCTCGAAGAAGTCATTTAATCTTGAAATATACAGGACTGGTGCCTAGATCTCTTCTTTTCTTGGAACCAAGAATAGTCTGCGGTATAATGTTTCCATTCCTTTTGTGAGAGGAGCCTTGTCAATGGTTGCCCAGGTTAGCATGTCTTTTAAAACTAGTTCTACAAGGGAAACCTGATCTGAGGAAAGTGAAGTGAGAAATTGCTACGAATTCTTGTTTGGTATCCTTAGCTTATTAACTCTCTTATTCTATGATTTATGGTCAGGTCAAGGCTGTGAGGCAGGGAAAACATTTCTCCACCAGTTTTCTGAATAATTACTGCAATATAGATCTAAAAAGTAGATTCCTGTTCAGAAGACCATTTACAGCAGCCTTTTGATGTCCTCTAACAGGGGATATATCTTTAGCCAAGAATACAATGACGACCAAGACTTAAGTGGCAGTCCTAGTGCAAGTATCAAAACATTACAGCTGTATTTAATCATGTACTTACTGACTGTGAAAGCCATTTGTAAAATCTTCAAAATGCACTGTTTAAGGGTGGCATATGGCATCTCCCTGCACACATCCTCCATGTTTTAATTGATAGTGGAACATGTACATCGCAGTTAACTGTTGTAACATCTAAGATGGAATAGGCATAGACCTTGGTAAATCTATCTAAAAAATGGCTGTTGTTAAGTAGGTAAGGTATTACTGGTAAAAAACTCTGATCCTCTAGCTGCATTCAAAGAAATGATGGCAAAGTGAGCTGTAGCTTTTGCATGAATAATTAACTGTCTCTTCTAACGAGTAGAAATGGTTGGGTTTCTTGGACTCTGGTCATTGTGAGTGGGGCTCTAATGAGGCACTTTTTGAAGGTGCACTTGAACAGCTGTATACAGGAAGGATGACAGATTTTTTTTCCTACTCCTAATAAATGAAAGCAATGTTTATGGTCTTTTGGCCTCTACCCCTCTTAAATGTCACTGCATTAATGTTAGTGTTACTCTGAATGATTCAATTCATCCACCAAGGGCAACCTGAAAATAATAATTCATCATCAAGTGGTAAGTGGGTCTGGATACTATAAGTCTTGTTCTTCACCCACATTTAAGTAAGACAGTAACTCCATGGATGGTTGTCTACTTTATCTTTGATAGATAAGTACAGGGTTCACCAGGCAGCTGTGGAGCAACATGGATTCGCTGCTGTGCCACCAAATATCCTTCAGGAAAATGCCTGTACTCAAAAACTGACGAGAACCAAGGCAGCAAAGATGCCTCAGGAAATAAGCTTATTTGGTACAGCATGGGAGGTTCAATCTGCTTTGATTTTCTGTTAAAAAAAAGTTAAAAAGTCTGTAGATTCCTTTATAAAAGTAACTCATATATCGCAATATGGAGAAAAGTTTCTCATTATTTGATAGATTAGCTGGTCAGCTATAGGCATCAGAGAAACGGTGTTCTTGTTGTCACAAAGCAAAAACTTCTTGAGAAGCCTGGCATGACTTAGATGCCTTCATCCTGCTGTCATTCTCTGAAGGGATGTCAGCAGATAAGAATGCATCCAAAAGAAAGTTTGAAGCCAGGGGCTGAAAAATTTGTGCCTTGGCGGAACTGATGCCTCCAGGCCCCTAAAGGGCTGATAGGGTCACAAAATTCCCATGAGATCAGCAGGTGGAAGCTTTCAAATTTAATATCCACCTTTTTAGGACACTTGGACTTCCTGGTCACTCAAATTCGCGGTTTCTCTAGTTTCAGGAACAGACACCATTTGTCTCAAAATCAGAAGCTAGTAGCAGGTGGAAGCTTTCAAATTTAATATCCACCTTTTTAGGACACTTGGACTTCCTGGTCACTCAAATTCGACAAGCGGTTTCTCCAGTTTCAGGAACAGACACCATTTGTCTCAAAATCAGAAGCTAGTATAGTGCTTGTATTCTTTCCAAGAGAGTCTTTTTATTAAAGAAAGCAAATATCTTACAGTCAGATACTTTATGTGATGCTCCACAGCAGAAAAGACCCTGAAGGTAAAAGTCCTTTAGTAGAATCTGTCAGTCACAAGTATACTTTATGGCGAGCTTTCCACAGGAAATCATCAACCTTAAAAATCTTCAAATCTAAGATCTATTAAGGCAATAGCAACAATATGCAATAACACCACAAGAAAGAAATGAAAAACTTATCAAAGGGGAACTTACTCCAGCTCTGAATGTCGGCTAGTATGATAATGATGCATACATTTCTGAATGTTCTTTGCAATAAAAAGAATTAAAGTGGGGGTAGGGGTACCTCTACCTTTTATACTAGATATTCTCCTAACATCCATGGCATGAGGGCAGACGCTGAATGGAAGCTCGGCTAGATAGTTAGATATTCACCTACAGCATAATCGTACATTTGATCATTCATATTGCACCAATATTCCTTACAATAAATATCTACAGAAAGTTCTCCTTGGGTTAGAAAACTGTATTCCTAAAGCAGAAAAGGTCTTTTTGTTCTGTTGATTTCTGGAGAGTGTGTCTTTAACATTTTGTCCAAAAAAAGTTGAACCATCATACTGAGCATTAATAAAGGATGTCTTGAAGAGCTCCACATAGTCGCATAAGTGCATCCAAGCACGTCTCCTTAAGGTAAGGCCTGCACCTGTAGCACTTTTCCCCTCAGATGTATTGAATATCATATGCATGGAAGCATTTGATAGGGACTAAAGGGTGGCAAGCTGCAAGTTCACTCTTTTCTTGTTCTCTGCAGACATGGACTCCAAAAGAGGTTAGAAGAGTTGCTACGTCAAGTCACTCTAAAACCTTGTAATATGTGCCAAATAATTCAGTGACCTTAAAGCAAATGTAGCTGAAGCATAGAATCACTTTCCAAATCTAGCCAAAGCTCCAGACTCTCTGTTAGGAGGATGGACAGATAAGCTATCTTCAGCAAGCCCCTTTTTGGTGGCTGCTGCCACTTCCATGGTGTCCACTGCTGGTCCTATGCTCTAAAATTGCCTGTCTTTTAGAGAGACAAGATTTGTATCTGGCTTTTTTGGTATGGGTTCCATCACATCTGGTTCATTCCATGGCCACTGAGAGGTCAGGTCGATCATCTTGTCAGCAGAAGGGGCCATCCAAGAAGTAGGTGAGCGGGATCCGAAAGCCTCAAGAAACACCTACTCCTCTTGGCAGAGGGCATGGAAGACCAACTTCCTTTCTGTTTCAACAGCTCTAGGATCTCCCTGAATGAGACATGCTTACATGGTGATCTGGGGGGGATCCCTTCCCTTCATCGAAATTGGTGTCTTCTGTGAGGGGACTCCTGAGGGGAGTCAATGTGCCTCCTCTTAACATGAATGTTTCTGAGGAGCCTCAGAAGTGGGATGCTCTGGAAATGACTCTAAAGACTAATGGATGTACTGTATGTGGAATGTCTCAAAGCTAATAGGAACCAGCTGTTCTAATGGGACAGACTATGAAGGATGAGGACCAAGAGTTTTCAGCGGTGAGGTAGGTGAAGCCAAGACAGGAAGAGAAGTCTGATCCCCCACCAGGGAGACAGCGCTCTCAACTGCCTCAAAAGCAGTAAGTGAAGAAGAATCCCAAATCATCCCAGTAGGAGGTGGGACCTCCACACCTGAATGGCCGAGGAAACCAGATTGACAGCACTTAGAGACAGACACAGGAGCTGAACTACCCAATGCCAAAGCCCTGAAAAGAAGAGGCAGCTGTGACAATTTCAGAGTCGATCCTCTATCCCAGGAGCTGGCACCAAAACTTCAGCTGTAATATCCCTCTGGATCTGAGGAACTCTGAACTGGTGGAATCAAAGAAGTTACCGGAGTCAATGACGATCATACCTTTGGATCCAGTGTGGACATCTCTTGAGGGAATCTTGGATCCATAGACCCTGAAGACAGTGGGTGGACTGGGGTAAGAGCAATCACAGAAAAGGTCGAAGGGCCAAAGCTCATGGGTCACACATGAGCCAGAGCCAGAGCCAGGAAAAAAAAACAGCTAAATTTGAGTCCTAAGGAATCTCCCAGTCATTCTAACTGTATCTGCTTCTGTCACACTTCTGGTAGATCTAACAGACCTTTGAGAGGATGAGGTAAGCGGGGTCCTTCATGACCTTTGTGCTGATCTGTTGTGGAGAAAAGGGGAATGCAGCCTGGGAGAGATCAGCTCCAGTAAAACCCCTAACTCCAGTAAAGGTGAGGTTTTGCATTGTACTGGCATCGGAACTAAAGAAGGAGTAGGATCCGATGACCTGGACTTTTTCTGAAGCTAGAGGTGAAGATGACTGAAATGAAGAAAAACAGTCAGGGGAGCTCTTCCTTGTCTCCTTGCCTTTGTCCCTGGGCTTGCCAATTTTCCCCTCTAGACTTGTTCAATGACTTCTTACTGGATGGGGAGGCTTCAGACTGTGAGAATACAGATTTGGATGATTCTCCCACAGAAGGAGGAGAAGTTCCTTCAAAACAAGCTTTTTCTATGCTCAATTACAGCCCAGTGGCTAGAGGCCATACAACCAGAACAATCTTCCTCCAAATGGGCAGTACCCAAGCAATATACATATTGCTGGTGAGTCTCCAATTTAGAAGTTTGTGCCTGCAAGCCACACATTTGTCAGATATTACTGACTCGACTAAAAGAGAAAAAGGAGGTGTGACAGAGAAGTTTTTTTAACCTGTGCATACCAGCAATGGTAAACACAATACTTAATAGTAAGCCCAACAACACAATACCAACAATGGTATGACAAAACAACCCAAGTCTAAGAGAAGGAAAGGGAGAAGATGTACCAAAGGAGTAAGACAAATGGAATAAAACTGTTTGCATCTACTAAAAAGTTTACTGATAAAGGAAAGGTTAACCAAAACAAAGAAAAGAAGTCCCTGACAAGCAGAACAATACAGTTTTCCAAAGTGGTGTCCAAATAAAACTATAAAAAGTAATAAGAGAGAGAACTTAGCTGAGGCAAACCTGAGCTGAGTGGATCACACCAGTTAACTACGAGCGGCAAATGAGATCTGAGGTATTCTTGCCAACAACAGGGCCTATGTTTAAGAGAAGAAACCTGAGCAGAGGATCTAAAAGTGGCCGAAGGCAGATCTGATTTCAGATCCAAAACCCATCTTTTGAGGAATGGGTAGAACAGACAACATCAGATACAATATAATCACTGATGATACTGTATCACAGCCACAGAAAACAGTTCAAAGATGCTTTTACTGAATATCTCTGAAGAAAAATAAACCGTCAATAAGTATGAATGAGTATGCTGACAAAATTATTTTGGCAACCAACATCAGAGTGTGATGTGAAGCAATCAAAGTGCTGAGAACTGAAGCAAGATCTTAGCAATGCTGACTTTTATTATGAGACTCATGCACCTCCCAAAGTCTGAAGAAATGTTGGTTCAAGACAAGACCAGTGTGTTGGCCTTTACAGGGACTAAGGCACAATGGTTAAATTTCCTCCAGTAAATAAAGAAAATAAGGTGGATAAACCAAAATATCTTGGTTTACTGTTATTAAGACCTTCCGCAAAGGTGATGTAGCATGTACCTGGCCTAAATAATTACATCATTAAAACAGTAACCACATTCATGTATTTAGGGCTTCTTCTGGGCCCCTTATTAAACTTCTCAGTTGTTGCATAATACACCAAACACTAAGAAAGCAGCATATGGACTGCAGGAATATTAGCAAGCTATCACTAGCGGCTATAACCAGTACTACAAAGGTGTACTCCCTCTCAAAGACAGATTATGGACTGTCATTTACAGGCTTGTATGAAAACACCTTCTTGTTTGAAGACACCTTCACCTTTGAGACATAAACAAATACAAGATATAAAGTTTGATAGAATAACTCTTGTAACGGGATGTATACTATCCTGAAAGGGGGGGGGGACACACAAAGATATCTACAGAGGGTCAGGAGTAGAAAAACTCGTTAATACAAACCTGTGTAATAATGATCAGAGGGAAGCAGACATCTGATCAACTCAGACCTTCTGGAAGACATATCACAAATAGTTCACACCAAAATTAGTAGACAGTAAAGATTTCAAAGGAATAGTAGTAGCATAAAAGCTATGCCACAGACTGACTAGAGTAAAGACAATGCAAATATTGGACAAAATGTAACTCTATTACCCAAAGATAATTAAATAGTTAAAAGTACACCCTGCCATAAACTGTATCAGACAGATAACAAGGCGTGGTAACTCAACAGTAAGTAAGGCCTAAATAGGAAGAAGAGATTCCACAGGTGGTGACAGTCCTCAAGGGGCAACCAGAACAAACAACTCTGAGGAAGGTGACCTTGCTTTGACAGTTGTGGATTAGGAAGGACTCTTCTGATGGATCCTAATCCCAAATGATAAGCCCTCCTCCCTAAGGGTAAAGTATAGGATGGGAGGAAATAGCCAGGTATTACCTAAATTACTCTGTTTAAAATGTCTGATACAATGGATAATATTCTGGTATCAGATGCCATATATATATATATATATATATATATATATATATATATATATATATACACACACACACACACACACACACACATATACACACACCAAAAGGGCTGTGCTGAAGGAGGAGAACAGGGTGCAAGCTATCGTGAATGAAAGGGTAAAAAGGATACAGATTGGGCCTACCAGCCATGGACCATCTTGTGCATTATTTCAAGAAGGACCCCAAGTAATCTGCTCCCCATCAGCTGTATCTGTGTCTGGAGTTGGAGAATCCAATGGGGAGCCAATGAACCTTCTTGTGCATTATTTCAGGAAGGACCCCAAATAAATCTGCTCTCCACCAGCTGTAGCTGTGTCTGGGGTTGGATACTCCAATGGGGAGCCAATGTATCTCTTCTTACACTCTTCTCTTCTTGGGAGCACTCAGAGTGAAAGAATCCGAGAACAAAGATGATGAATGAGACCAGGATACATGGTATATATCCTGTAGTTGTGCCTCTGCTCCTCTGCCTCTCCTGCAAGAAGATAAAGGCGTTAAGAATGAAGGATGAAAGACTACTTTCAGGAAAGCTTTGCATAATTTGTGAGAGGCGAGATGATGAAAAGCCCTCATGTAAGGAGGAGATGGCAGCCAAAAAGCCCTTGATCAAGGGAAATCTGGATCGTGACCCAAAAACCTCTGACAAAAAGATAAGACAGAAGAAACAGAAGCTGAGAAAGGGTTTTGTCCTTTTCTGGTTGTTCATACAGAAAACATGTACCACTTATCTCTATAAATCTTTATGGTGCTAGGTTCTTTGAGAAGTTGTAATAAGTTATACCACCCTGGGAAGGAAAGCAGGGTCCCTGGCCATTACTGGAAGTGGAGAAACCATGTGGTTATCTGTAAGGAATATATGTGTGGGTGAGACTGCCCAAATGGGTGAATCAGCATCTGAGATCCTATGGTAGAAGGGCATGTTCCCTTCTCAAGTCACGCCAAAGCAGAGGACACCACATCTAGTGCAGCCAGAACTGAACTCTTATATAATGCTAGTCATGTGCTGTTCCATTACATAAAAGTTCACTTGACTTTGCTTCAGTTTGATGAAGTCTGGCTATTCAGACAAAAGCACTTACTGTGTTGCAAGTATTTTTATACTAGATCATTTACTGTGTGTTCTATAAAAGTTTTCATTTATTTTATCTTGTTTAATTTGTATTTTTCTGGTTATTTCCCTTGAGAGTGTTTTTTGCAGATATCAGTTCTATTTGTTTTATTTATAAATGGTATATATCAACACAGTAAAAACATGCCCCTACAGCAATACTCAAATAATCCTACGTAAATGCATAGCTGTCACAACGTACCTACTGAGCTTCAAGAGCTACAAGCTGAAGTCTAGAATCTTAAGAATAGGTTACTATAAACACACTTTGCCTTAATGAGATAAACATAATGTAATTACCTTCAGAAAGCATGGGTGACGATCTCAACAAGTTTTTCTGTGCATTGACTGTTAGGAAATCTTCAACCAGAAGTTCGCTGGAAACTCCAAATAAGGGCTCGCAACAGAAACAATTGAAATAGTTTATTGGATAACGCTCACAAATTCATACGTTTTCGACACACTTCTTCTTCAGAATCTACACCTCTTTCACTCTCATCCACTTTTGCTACTTTGTGAGCGTTATCCAATAAACTATTTCACATGCAGCAGCTGGAGAGGCCACAAAAGTTCCTCACCAAAAGGATAAAGGGTCTCAAACATCTGTCCTATGCTGCCCGACTGAAAGAACTCCAGCTCTATTCAGTCGCCACTTGCTCAGAGGTGACCTTTGCCTAACATACAAGGCCATGTCAAACCCAGATTTGATGAATATGCTTCACCTCAAAAAATCTAGATCCGTCAGAGCCACAAGGGCAGGAGACTTAAACCTCGACAAGGCTATTAATAGGACATTCTGGAGGGATAGATTCATCACCCAAAGACTCCCTATGCTGTGGAATAAAATCCCGGTATATGTGAGGCAGAGCACCTCGCTGGCCTTGTTCAAGAGAAATCTTGACCAATGGATGGGAGATCGCAGATATACCCCAGGGATTACCTCAGTGTCACTGCTCAACAGAGGCACAGCAAAATAATGGGTATAGTTCCCCATACTAAAGGGGTGGCGTAAGCCACAAAACTATGGGCTAGGCTTGTAAATGCCCTCAGGCAGATAGCCTAGTATGAACCTATGAACCTATGAACTGTTTGTGTTGCGAGCCCTTATTTGGAGTTTCCAGCGAACTTCTGGTTGTTTATTCGTGGTATTTTGGTTTGCTTTCATCTCTTTTTTGACTTGTTAGGAAATCTTGTTCAACTAAAATTTCCCACAGCTGGAAGTACCTACGTATCATTATTAATGTTAACTTGAACTCTTGAGGACCACACAGATACGACATTCAAAGAAGTCAACAAAAAAGTGAGGCCCTATACATACTAATCTAAACTTAAAGGATCACAAAACGTAACAGGCAACAGAAAAAAACAGGGCCCTATAAAATATCTGACCATATTTACTACCTTCTTCTTCGCATCTGTAAGCTCAATCTTTGAATGGCATAGTCTCCACGTGCAATCTTTACAAATGCACTATCACAGACTTATAACCACATATAAGCAGGCCTTCTCCATTTGACTCATATCTGTAAAGCCTTAACTAAATTATGCCGAACATAACCTCAAATTAGGATGAAATACACTCTTATAGTCTTTAATCATGAATTGCTTTAGAAACATCAATGCCATGAATTAAGCAACTTACTGTCCAAGTACATCTCTAACAGGGAGCTTAGATCTAACAGACTACTTTGCTGACGAAACATGGTGAAAAAGCACCTAACATATTTCTTCCTTCATTATGGAACACAACTATTCAAAACTGGATGCACTGCCATGACACAGTTACTTAAGGCTACCCATAATTATCACTTGACATAGTCATACACAGGTTAAAAATGCAAAAATTTGGATGAGAACTTTGTTGCTTTATTTGGTAAAGCCTTTACTGTTGTTCCATCTAAACAACTGAAGTTGGTTGACTTATTACTGGAATTTAAGGTTTTTACTAGAAAGTTGATTTTTAGTTTATTTGTCAATCATGCCAGGGAATACAACAATATTTTTTTTTAAAGAGAACAGCTTTTTCATTCCCCTTTCTAACGGCTGTTTCAGCTTTTGAAAAGTTATGTGAATCTGATTTACACAATATGGCACATAGAAATGTTAGGGTGTTTCATGATGTGACTAAGGAGGAAAATAAATGTCTTGATTCTTTAACACATGACAAATCCCTTGGAATTATGAACCCTGATAAAAGGGGAGGGGAGGTCCTTTTGGGCAGTTTAAGCCATTCTGGTAAAATGCTGAAGTATCTTTGTGATGCTAACTTTTATCATTCATCATCTAAGAGGGAGATTTATTTGCACTATAAGACTGACTTCTGGCTTAAGGCGCTCATAAACGATTATCATTTTCCAGTTGATCTGTTTCGAATTGACGATATGGATGAAATGAGGGATTTTCTTACATACAAAAAAATCAAAAATGCAAAAGAATCAGCTAGATCAACCTTTAAGACCCATTGTTACATCTGCGGGTTCCAAAGAGGAACCCTTAGCAATACTTGTCGAAGTGAAATGAAAAGTATTTTTTTGTTGACAAAAAGCATTTACTAAGGGATTCTTTAGATTTTCTAGCTAAACTAGCTTCTTGTGAATACTTTTGAGAATGTTTTGCTAGTAACACTTGATATTAAAGATTTATTTTTGGTTATTCCTCACAGTACTGGAACGGAATGGTTCCAGAAAGCAATTTTACCCTATGACAAATTGTCTGAGTCATACAGTATTGCACCGAGCAATATATGGAAACTGTTTTGAAAAATAACTGTGCATTTTGAAGGGGAATTTTCTCATCAGATCAACAAGGTGGTTATGGCAGCCTTGGCAGCACCTATTTTTGCCAACAACATTGGAAGGACAATTATATTTTTAAGAATCCACACTGGAGTAAGGCCGGGCTCTACCTTAGATACCTAAATGATATATTTGTTTTGTGAAATAGTACCCTTAAGGAGGTTGATTATTTTTATTCTTATTTAAATCATACTGTAAACTTTTTGAAGTTCACTTGTCACCATGACCGTCAGACCATTATTTTTTGATGTATCCATTGCCAAAAATAATGCTTTGAGTAGTTTACAGTCTAATCATCTGCCATCATGGCAGAAGAAAAACCTTGTAGTGTGCTTGACAAGAATCATCTTAGATGATGATGTTTACTTGGGGAGATCAAAAAAGCAAAAAAAAAAAAAAACTGATGCACAAATGGCTTATACTAAATTTATTAGCAGAATAAAACAAACGCAGTGCAAAGCTTTAGAGTACAATAGCTCTTTCTCAATGCAATAATAAAGCCATTCATTGCATTAAGAAATAGTTGTTATAATTTGATTTTCAGAGCTAAAAACATTAGTCCATTTGAAATAAAATTCAGAAAAAATGCTCCAGTCCTCATTTTTCAAGTACATCACAGCATAACAAGCTTGTGCATTCTGAACTATAAATAGATGCATTTAGCAATCAACACCTAAAGTTCTAACACACATTCCTAAAACGCTCTGAATAAAGATGCTTTTAAAAAAACAACACTGTCTCCCAATGAGGCATCTTTAGACCTGTTTATACTTTTGGAATCGCCTCTTTCCCACATATTCTTATTACTACATGATATTCATCTGGCAGCATTCTAAGAGCTCTATCTGTCTTTGCCATGTCTGATTTACATCAGTGTGTGTAACAGATATATGTACGAGTAGAAAAAACAGCATGTAGTGCATGTTTATGTACTGTTAAGTTATAAAGCACTTTCTATGCACAGCATATTGAGCAAAAGATGGAAAACACTGCTATGCTGGCTGCAATCTGTTAACAGATGTGTATTATTGATGGGTATATTCACAAAAGTTATATTAAAAAACTCATGGCCGCTTTTAATAATCATCTTTAGAAGAAAGAAACAAAGAGTATCTATCCAAACAAAAATAATAATCTCTAACCTGGAACATTTCTGTGGGAAACATCAGAATCTACAAACAAATGTAACAAAGAGAACTAGTAACTGACACAATGAAGCAGTGCAGCGAATACTTATCTAAGGCAAAAATAAGAGGGGATGCAACAAATATAAAAAATAAAGCTTCCTGTGTGTGTGTTGCTCTGAAAATTCTACAACAGTCAACATAAAGCTTGCTAGCTGTATAACAAGACAACAGTTATCTATTTTTCATGCAATACTGGAACGCAGATGCTACAAAACTGCAGGTTCAATATGCCTGGCTGTTTGATGCAGTGTATTCACACATGACAACACATTGATTTTACTTCTACCTTCATGCAGACATAGACGTAAAGAAATCCATTAGGCAGACAGTTCTCATCTCCACTGACTGACAGAGTGACAATCGAATACTTTTCACCTTCCAAACTGACTGACAGCTAGAGACTTAAACAAGCCTTCAAGTTGCTATAATAGTTTAAAACACTTTCAATTACCCGAATCAAACAAATCCATGATCCCACCAGTTGAATGCATTCTGCTGTCTAACAGTATGCCTGACTCAGTTTACATGTTCCATTCAGATAATGTATAAACTTAACAAGAATGTTATACAAATTTAACACAAATAATCACCCACACAACACCTAAGGCAATAAAAGTATTTTATTTAAATCTGATTTTATGCAAGGTACAGATGATATGTAATAGACAAAAGAAACCTTTAAACCATCATGACTAAAAAAACGAGAAACACATTTTCAACCTAACATAAAAATCTGTTATAGAGAATAAAGTGTATGAACTAGTAGCCAAGGGCTTCAATGTTTATCTTACTTAAATAACAACACAGCATGGGCCCAGGGATAATTTTTGCATAAAGGAGTAGGGCACAGAATTTTTAATCAGATCCAACCTTATTTTTACATCAGGGACGACCTTGGCACATAGCCAAGAATAAGGCCTGTCTCTATCTACCTTTGAGTCATCCTGCTCACTGATTCAAAGATTTTTGCACTTATTTTTTAGATTTTTTAAAAAGTAGTTTGTATAAGCAGTATAACTCGTGTTATTTTTAAATTGCTGAATGCTTACTACTCCTGTATCTAGTGAGTTAAAAGTTCATATTACCATTCAATATGAGGCTCCTGGAAACTGCCAATTGCCAAACTGACTAAATAGTCACATGATCATGAATATAATTACACCTGCAAGACATAAAAGCAGCTCCAATCTCCCTCATAACACTTTCATACCACACAATTATATGCTTTGAAGGGTGCATGGCATCACGCTGTCCATTTTCTACACAAAACACCTCACAGACGTGTTTGTTTTTCATGTCTGCTTAGTCTACTGAGTTTTTCCTCCCCAGCTAAACCCTTGACTTGGGATGTGTTTTATAAAGAGTTTGACGAATTTGTTCCCACAGAATCAACAATCAATCTGTGCTCCATTTTCTGCCTTTCTGGACAAATGCAATGCTTGAAGTGTCAAGTCATTTCTGTCATTTCATGGCATGTTATACCTAGCATATACAAGTGCAGTTAGATTATACTATTCAGTATAATCCCCAAGAACGTGAACCAAAACAATAAATAAGACACCAAATGCATACATTCCAGCTCTCTGCAAACCACTGGCAGCTGTAAAACAACAATTCATCTTGCAGACCAGAAGTGCAAGGTTTGATTCCCTCAGCTTTCTTTGCTTAACTGTCTGACTTTCAGAGCAAGTCACTTAACCAGACACTTGCTCCTGGAGTGAATGTGGAAAAGGTCCATGAAGATCAGTGCGCTACCCCAGAAAACAAATACAAATAAAGTAAAATAATAAAATAAATTCTTTGTTAAGACACCAATACATGTTGCTATAAGGCATCTAGTCAGATCAGAATGAAATATCCAAACATACATGTTTATTTTTAAACATTTACACTGTATAACAGGAAAACAACAAGGATCATGGCATGCTCTAATGTATTGTAATTGTGTTGACAGAAATGAGGAGAAAAGTCAGAATCCATCAAGAATTCTGCAGTAAAAACAAACAAGAGGGAAACGACTGTCTTTACAATTGGATATGAGCATCAAAGCGGTCAAAGCATTTTAAAAGATTCAATTTTAACTTCTCCAAAACCAGATCTGGAAATAAATCATGCCTTTCCTATACCTGCCTTATAAAATATGCAATTTCAGCAACAGTGTAGCAACAGGAGGAAACAACTGCTAAAGTACAAGGACATTATCTTGACCCATTTTGTTCATACATGGTTGCTTAGGGTATTCATGACAACATACAGGTTAATCCTGTAATTACACTGGCTTTCATATAATAGACTCAGACTTCACCATCTCAAAGCACAATGTAAATTAAGGAGATAGAATTAGCAAATATGTTAGTAGTTTGCTGAACACTCAAGGAATAATTACAGCTGATGCCCCAATACATGCATCACTACTGCATTACCTGTTGTTTCAAACAAAAATGCACAAAAAGTTGTAAATGTGCTTACATCCACAAAACTGAGACAGTACATTATACTACCAGAAGCTGACAGGATACAGATAAAATAATGGTCTGAACAAGGTCTAAGCTACAGCCACTTATAGAAGACATGAAACTGTGTCACATTAGAAATACATTCAGTAGTGTAATGTTCAACAGCAGGGAAAAAAATGTGCCAGCCATATTTACAAAACAACTAAAATGAAGCAAGCTAAAAGAGGGAAAAGCAAATATTGCACTTCACATGACAGAGATATGACAATAAATAACTAATATTGCTAAATATTTAAAATGTTCTAACACCCTTAGTGGTATCAAGTTTCTATGCTTACAGACATTTTACTCATCGATGCAATTTATAGGCGCCAATATAGAATATACGGCGACTGCAATGTAAAATGATTCTCCAAGAATAAATGTTGTCTCTGCAGACTGTACAACAAATTGATTTCCTAGAAAGGAATGCAGCCTGCAGTTAACCTAACAGTGTAACCCAGTTGTACTACATGAAAGAAGAGCATGGGCATTGATTTCCTTATTTCCATTTCTCTCTGGAATAAGTAAACGGTCATAAGAGAACCATAATGGTAAAGAAACATGTTCAAAAGCCAGAAGCAGTACCATAAACAGTTCCCAATGCAGCTTAATGTTGCTGCCACCTGAAAATCTGTAAGGACTTCCTTACAAAAGCTAAGTTATAAAACATAAAGACTTGACTGGACGTGCAAAACTAGTAAAAAAAAAAAAAATGGAAAGAGAAATAGTTGTAGTCCATCGCATTATCTCATCAAAAACGTATCATGACTCAATAAAGAAGAGTCTTCTGAGATACTATGATCCTGTGAAGCTTATGAAAATATACTATTAAAATAATGGGGGTACTTGAATGTCTTTGTGTACTAGGTAAGATTCAGCAGAGAAGCACATGATGTTTGCAGTGCTAGAACCAGCATTATCTGACGTTAAAAATATCACTCTAGTTCTGAGCAATTTTGCAAAGGTAGTAAAACAATTTTAAGTAATGTTTTATAAGCTGACGTACTTTTCTTCTGTTACAGGAAAAACAGCACCCCTTGATTAATACAGATTTACTTAACAAATCAGCAAATTTTCAGCTAAAATTGATACACAAACAGATTCCAGTGCAGTTTATTTCAGACAATGCAAATAATGTACCAACTAACAAATCCCTTCAAGGAAAAGGACAGTGGGCCACTGACATAAATGCCATCCTTGTCTTTAATATTTAACTGTGAATCTTGCCAAAAAAGCAATGCTTCACAACAAGAATGGCACGTTTTTACATCAATTAATGCCGTCCACAATTAAAACTTGAGTATTTGTGAACATAAAGTTTCTTGAGCTGATGTAAGCAATTAAAAACTGCAACTAAAATGTCTTATGAGGCATAATTACTGTAAGGTCACTAGATATTATTTGGAGTCAGTTTAGTTTATCACATTACAACATGACAGGGCACCAGGCAAAAATTATAAATTCCTTCCCTAAATCTGTCCCTTTCTGATTTAGATGGATGAAGAATAATTAACTCTTAATTATTCAGATGACTTCAAGGCAGTTTCAGGATTCAGTAAAGAATGCAGTCATTTTAACCAAGGAAAATGGTCTCCTGTCATTTATCAAATCTTGCGACTTGACCAGTGATGAATAAAAAATCTATGTTTATGCACAGTCCTCACTGCTACCTTAGAGGTTGTTAAGCAATGAAACTTCCTTTAAATTCTGTCATATGCAAATTATCAGATGCGATTTGCATTTTAAAGTATTTAACTCCACATATTTATTGGATTTTGAGGCCATGCTGATCATTGATTTATGTGCTCCTGGCAATCATATTTCCATATTTGTATGATTTTAACGACAGTAATAATTCAAATATGCAAAAAGTTGTTCTTTGAACGATATCTTTAATTATGTCCTCAAAGCATCATTGTTTTGCCTGGTATCCTGACAAAAACAGTTTGAAATGAGAAATGGCACTCAGATCCAAACTGCACCAAACTACATTTGTCCTCTGCTGTCTAATGCTAAATGTGCAGAAATGACTTTCCATGTTAACCAGTCTTCAGCCCTAAACAGGCTTCAGAGCCCAACAACCTTGCGTGTAAATACTTTATTAATTCTGACACACTTTCACGACAAATTCAATCACAGTTCATAAGATTTCTGTTCAAAATGCAAAACCTGCCCTATTTACTTTGCCGCTAACTCGAAAAGTTTTACTGCCATGGCTTTTTATTGAAGTTGTCACAAATTATGTGCAGTGTTATGAAAGCTATCAGGAACTGTAATCATTAAAAGATCCACAACCGTTTCGCCTATTTATTTCACAAACACAACCATCAAACCTGTCTTCTGTCACCGCTCTGTGAAGTGCTCCTGCAGAGATCATTTTTGGCAATACAGTAAATATATGCATAAACACATGCAAACAACCATCCTTCAGAACTGCTCTGTAGCATGCAAATTCAGAATACACATGCATTTTCCTGAAACAGTCACATGATGTCTTCACCTCATAACTTCTTAAAACGAGAAAGCTCTTCTGCTGACCAAAACCAACATTCTACATCTGAGCAGCCTTTTTTCTGACTGTGAAGCAGAGGGGGTTGTGCACAGGCCTGAAAAGTGTGATCTAAGCTCAAATTCCATCACCTCTTTCTCCTTTTATAACAACATTAAACATTCATTCATTGTATCAGCTGCTTCATCAAGTCATCTGAGAGAGAGGAAAACAGGAAAATTGTGTACACATTTTATCTTTGCAATCCTGTTTAAACTGTAAACAAAACAATGCCCAACAGTTTAAGCTTAATTATTTTGCATTTTCACCCATATCGACTTGCATTTGCCTGCAAAAGGATTATGCAGGCTATGGTAACACCAGCCTCAGAAACTTTGGAAGATTACATGAACACAATATTTCAACATTTCTTTCATGGAAAACAAATCCAAGAAAAACAGTACTTTTTCTGAGTTCAGGAAAACATCAGCAAAGCTCTGGAACTTTATCAGAAATGGGTACATACATTGTTCCAGATATATGCCATGAAACATACTACCATTTTACAATGTTTTTTTCTAGAACAGATACACTGATGAAAGGTCAGTATGTCTATGAATATGTTTCCTCTGTGTTCCCACTACTTGTCTTTTAACTTAACTAGTGAAATGAAGAAAATGGACAAGGTCAGACAATAACGGTATCTTACTTAGGAGAAGTTAAAATGTACTATATAGTGATATTCCGTAAAAATTCCACATTTTTTGTAGATATGAAGAAATAACATTAAATACAATACAGTAAACACACAAACAATACTTCTAACAAAGACTGGAATATAAACAGTATGCTAGCTGATTTTATCTTATGCATTGAGTACAAGAGAACCAGATTTTAATATACAAAAACAGAAATTTATAATACTTTTCTGCTACTTAAATGGACATAATTAAATAACTTTTACACTGAGCAGATAAATACTGCCATTTATTAACTTATTTTCCTGTTTTAAAGATACAGAATTCTTCAAAAAAGCTTACAAAAATATGCTAATACTTTTTTGGAGGTTACGTTAATCTCAAGAGTTGTATGATCTGCACAGTATGCATGATACCATTTGTGTTTCCCAAGAGTGAACATTGCAAAGAAAAAGGGTGCTGTGTTTCTACTGAGTAACTTACTTCTCTGGTACTAAACTATTAATACACACATTTCATACATTCTACATTTACATGGCATATTTTCTGTCTCCTTTGTTTTAAAAATAGTTATTCTTCTGTCTGGTGTCTTTCTATATAATATACAGAAAATACTACACAATGCAATACTTTTAATGAAGTATCTTTTTTGCTTATTCACCTCTATACAGTTCCTCTAGAAGTCTGCAATACATTCACATACTAGTGAAATGCCTTGAAATATCTATTGCATGTATTATATTATACATGCACAAAAAGTGGCAAAGATATATTTAACAAATCCATCCAGTGTGAAAAAGTGTCACAGGCAGCACCACAAAGCTTCACAGCTAGATTTTATTGGATCATTGTATGCCCTACACTTCATATTCAGTTTTTTTGTTTCCCTCTGGCATGGACTATGCTGAAATAGGTCTGCACTCCAGTCATATAGTCATCAAATATTCATTTACTCAATCATCTTCTAATAGCTGCATTATTCTATTAAGAGATATTAGACAGTAGGAGTTTGTCCTGCCAAGCTATAAGTGCAAGAAACAGAACAAATTCTGGATGTGGTGTCAGTACATTGTAAAATCTAAGCACATGCATGAATACATGCACATGTGCACACACACGCACACACACACACACACACACACACACACACACACACACACACACACACACACACACACACAATTCTGTCAGTGTGTCTTTTGGAATGCAGGAGGAAACAAGGAACCCATGAAGATATAGGAAAGACATAAGTACCAACCAGCCATCAGCCTTCCAATGATTCAAATGGAAGACAGGCACTCATAGGAGACAATCATTCAGGCAACCATCAGGGGGTTTCCTCGATTTAAGCCTTATCCATGCTCTTTGTGATGGCTGATGTGTGCCTTGCAATTGTCACCCCTCTGACACATGCATACCCCAAACCATCCACTGATTCTGGCCACAGCTCTATGTACTGCTTGACAACGATTGATGATCGGTCCTGTCTCCTAACAACTGTCAGGAAGACTGCATCTCAGCATACTGTGACAGACCCCAAACCTCCTTCTTCCTAAGATGGGCAAGCAGGTGCTAGCTGCTTTACTCTCTTTCTCTTCCAGCCCAGGTCTTCAGCACCCAGACCAATAAATGAATCTGAGATGTATGGGGTATAGTTAAGGTGTCAACAGTTACCTTGTAATTGATAAAAATTGCTCATATAAAAACAGATAATTTTTTTAAAGTGAACTGTTCTCAGGGTACATATGCATCATCCCTTAGTAATGCATTTAAGTTCATCACGAAAGAAAACGTACATAACAAATAAATATGCTGCACTAGAAATGGAATACACTTCAAAAGCTGGAAGAAAAAATAACTGAAAGATTACATATGTGGTTACATCATTAGCAGATCCATCAAATCACAATAATGTCCACCTACAGTTACAAGGGGGAAAAGAAATTTAGAATCCAAAGCATACAACTATATTTTAAAGTGCTTACTGTTTTGCTAATCTTGTATATAAAAAGTTGAAACAACTTGATTAAAAATAACAGTAGGGATGCCACATTTAAAAAAAAGTAAATAAATTAAAAAACGGTGATTTTATTTTAACAGCAGAACAAAATGGATCAACCTGGAAAGGGGATAAAGTGATTAATGAAGAAAATCAAACAATGATCACACAGTAAGATGCATAAAATCTGTAACATACCAAGTTTGTATTTCACAT
Source organism: Protopterus annectens (assembly GCF_019279795.1). NCBI lineage: Eukaryota > Metazoa > Chordata > Ceratodontiformes > Protopteridae > Protopterus > Protopterus annectens. The sequence goes on from NC_056732.1 coordinate 843,786,005, forward strand.
TAATAAGAACTTACATTACCATGCTTTATTAAGATTAAGAAAAACATATGCAAACAATTATATCAGGTGTGTGTGTGCGTGTGTATGTGTATATATATATATATATATATATATATATATATATATATATATATACACACACACACGTGTGTGTATGTACACACACACACATATATATATACACACACACACACGCACACAAATATACATTTATTTAAATATATACACACGTTCATATTTACTTAAACATATATATGCACAAATACACACAATGTTTATATTTACTTACACAAATATATAAATAAATATAATACATACATAAACATATATACATATATATGTGTGTGTGTTTGTGTATATGTATGTATATATATATATATATATATATATCTTTAAAAAACCTCAGAAACTCCATGCTGACTTCATTATTTGCAACTCTTCCCTAACACACAAAAAGGTACAGTAAGATAACCACCCAAGTAAGAGTCCCAGTGCCTTTGAACATATCTAAGCTACAGTACAGGCAGCATGCTCAAGGTCTTTGCTTGTAAAAAATCCTGCATGCCAGACAACCTACAGGTTGTGTAAACTGCCCTTCGTAGCAGTTGTAAGAGGACCTTTTTTGGCACCACCCACAGAAGCTCATGTTAAAAGTCCATTCTATTACCTTGAATGACACTGCATCCTGTCTAAGCACTGCTTAAACATTCCTGTTACATATTCAACTCTGCACACCATCACAAAGAGGGTCCACTGTATATACAGAAAATACGCCTCTTTCTTCCTCATATAACCAACCAAACAAGGAAACTCCCCATTCCTACAAAAATGTTTGACATGAAAACTGAAAATTACAATGTGTATGTCCTTCTGCAGGTCCTGACAGCATCACACAACAGAATTCACAAACACACACACAAATTTCTCTACATATTATCAGTTACACAGAGGTAAAGTATGCATTTTAGATGCAGAAGCTACTTGGTTAATCAGTTAGACAACTTCATTTTACACTAAAGTGTTCTTTGTACAGGTGTTCTGATCAGAATCATTCCCTGTCCATAAAGAACAATCCAAGAGTTAAAGTATTAATTTCTTGGTGTCCTGTGACCCTCAAACTGACAATGTAGTCAGCTTTCATTGTCTTTCACTTTACATCCTTCCTCTTTTTTATTAACTAAATTTCTATTGTATATGCCTCTCAACTGTACAGATTTTCGGAGAATGTCCAGATTTTTGACTCATATTTTTGGTCCATTTCTCATAAAATTGTGATTTTTCTGACAAATTAGTGGCAAATCATTGAAGACTGAAGTTAGAAAATAATGACAGACATTTGAGTTTCAGACTTCCTGCCCTTCAGAAAATTCATACTAATGTACAATCTGTTATTCTATCAACTTTCTAAGTTTGTAAGATGCTGCAATATTTAAAAATTGTTCCTATTTTACAGCCTTTGTCCTATTTTTATTTATGGATTTGTCCAGATTTCTAGCTCTAAGAGGTTGAGAGGTACATATTTAACACATCTGCACTGCCTTCATCTCAGTTTATAAACTTTGTTGCACACGAGTTCTTCCAATCTAATAAGACTATATTTGTGTAGTTAAGTTGTATTGCCCAGACTTTTTGTCTGATGAATTGTTTGTTCTTACTGGGCTGACCTGAACATAGTCCATTTGGATCACAGCACTACCCCAAAAAAAACAATTTTAAATGACTAAATCATGTTTCTCAAAGGCATTGTCTACTTCAAAGTCAAGTCACTACAGATTCAAGGAAGTGAGCAATGAGGCAGCTTCAAATCTAGTTAACACAGATATCAAACATGCCAGTGCAGTTACATGACATTCCAGCATACAGGATGACTTATATTGTGATGTTAGCAGCACAAGCTTTTAAAATGTGTTGCTTTTTTGAAATGGGATTTGATATACCTGAACTGTATGTGGACATTTAGCAGTGAATTAGTGCTGTCTTGTTTGCTCCCATGCTTTACCAATTTGGAACCTAAGATGTAGCAGCTATAATACACTTAACTGTGTCATGACTACATGGTACCAGTAGTTTGTGACTGAATTTATAGTCCATTGACATTCATGCTACTGTTCCCTTCCCTTACTGGTTGCAAGTTATAACTAACACTTAATCATAATCTGATCAGACGCAGTCTGAGAAAAGAATCTGACTGGCTTCCAGGACCATGAAGCACCTGTATTCGATTTTGACAAGAGAGACCCACCTTATATTTATTCAGTGACTGTTACACTCGAAAGAGTAAAAAGTGATCTCTAGTTCAGCTCTCCTTATACTGTAAATCTATGTGCAATTAAGTGCAGAACACTCTTCTAACTGAATATTTAAAATAAGCAATGTAGTTATTGCATTTTAAAATCAAAGTATTTTCCCCTGTGATTGTTTCTGAAATTGGTAAGCAAATGTAAGAAAGCCTGCAGGATGACTGCATAGTTTCCTAGCAACATATAACCTTCCCAAAAATATCTGGAAAGCATGGAAGAGAAGAATAGTTAATCAGAAACTAAACAAAATCATTTATACATATTAAAAATAATGAGATTCTATGCAAGAATTCAGTGGAAAGAGAAGGGAGAAAACTCGCTAGGCAAATCACTAAATGTAATTAAACACAGATAAAACATATGACCACCAGCATCAACAAAAATGATAAAAGGTTATATCTATTAATACATCAAAGAAATGTCAAGTTTACAGCTGACTCAGACTCAGATTCAAAGGAAATGCTTACAGGTTAGCACATTACATTGCAAAAAAAAAATATCTTGCATTACGAAATAATGAAATTACATTTAAAGCAATGAAGAAAAACAGGCTGACAAAGAAGTTTGCATAAAAATTACAGTGCATGATTATACCAAAAGAAAATGAAGAGGGATTTGTATACAAAGATTACTCATGCTTCACAAATAATCTGTTGTTCACACTGAACAGTGTTCTCCCGTCAGCAGTAAATGTAACCCTGCTAGTTTTCTTTCTTCTCTTTTTTCCTTGTTCATTAAGATGCTATGGGGACTCATTATTGTATATTCCTTATCCCTTCTCTAATTGCCCTCCTGACACAGCACTTGTCATGGATGAAATGCTTTGCACATAACTGGGTGAACCCTTGGGACCTCTGATACACCCAGAGGTCTAGAAACTAGAGGGCAACAGCAGCATGTCCTGGTCAAAAGCAATGCCAGAGGGGACAGAACTAATAACATTTATGCTTTTTAGAATCATGTACCATAATCCCTTTATTAAGTCACAGAATAGATTTACTCCAAAAGGGGTCAAACAGCTTTCATACTTGGTGACCAAGTGAGGCTCTTAACTGTGAGTGAGGTTGTGAACAGCAGCACACTAGGTCTGATACATCAGTTCTGGCTTCTGCCATCTGATATGATAGACACGATATTTTATTCAGTAGTTTGCTGTCTGGACAAATCTCTGTTCATGCAGGACATTGGTCTGTAGGCACCCTAGAAAGTACACTTCCTGACTAGCCACTCATTCATTCATTTTCTGATTACCCACTTAATCTAACTGAAAGTCATGGCACTCAGTGGGCACAAAGCAAAGAAATTTATAGCAGACAGGGTGCCAATCTACTGCAAGATACATATGCACATACGTTCATATGGCATGCACATCTATAGGCAATTTGAAGGATCACCAGTTCACCTATGATATATATTTGGGATGTGCCAGGAAACAGGAGCACATGGTGAAAACTTATGTGGGCACAGGAAGGTCATGCAGAACTGCCTGGCAGTTGGTACAAATGGTTAAGGCCATGAGCTGTATTTCCTGTGGTACATGGTTCCATTCCCTCATCCCTTATTTGCCTACTGTGTGATCATGAGCAAATTACTTAATCAAACATTGTTCCTGTGTTGCCCCTGAAAAGGGACTGTTATGTGTCCAGTGGGCCTACATGGTTAACAAATGGTATTATTATTATTATTACTATTATTCAAAAGAGATGGGATATTAGTTGAGATTTAAACACAAGAACCATGAGTTGTAAGGCAGTGATGCTAACCACTAAGTACCTCAAAATTAATTTCCTTTGGTAAATGAATTTCATTTTACACACTGCACCTTTTCTAATACTTAAAATACTGCGAAATTCTACATCAAGCCCAAGCAAGGCAACCTACAAAAACTACAGCAAAATGTTAACAAAATAAAAAGAAAAACAAACTGCAATACTTCCCAGATTACTAAAACTTGCATTCAGAAGGCAAACAAGAAGGTGACACCATGCAAAATCTAAAAGATAACATGAGACAAAATTTTACCCATCTACTGGAATTTTATACATTTATCATGAAACCTCATGTATGCCTGTTTTATTTTTACATATTTATTTACTTTGTTTAGTAGGAAAACTCTGTTATAACCATATTTTGAATGTAAACAAGTTTAAAGTTGGTTATTTGCTTTCTGTAGGACAAGCCTGCATGATGCTCATTCCCGATTCTCACGTGGTACCAAGTATTATAGAGCAGTCTAATTTACCAGATATGCAAGCCCGGTATAATCATATAATGTCTGATAATTAAATACCGGGAATCACTTGTTTTCTCTAACTATAACAAAAGCTGTTTGGCATTACAATTGAAAACAGTGTAAATGGAGACAACAGGAACGACAGTGTATCATTCTCTCAGTCAAGGTCAAAGTATGCAAGCATGTAACAAAGCTTGCGCCTATCCCAAAAGACAAAACACCAACAATTACAGAAGTAGGCTCTCCTTCTTTATTTAAAATGTGCATGCTTTTACCTACTTCACCTCCAAGTATGTAATTCTCTGAGAAGAATCGAAGTAAAAGGTCACAGTGGTATACTTCACCACAGACAGCAGAAAATGTTTTGCAAATAAGTGAAAATGACCAATTTCTTTAAATGTAAGGCATGTATAGTTATTTTTGGTGAGAATAATAATATAAAGGCAAGTACTGTGGTTTTAAAATAATACAGCAGCAACTGTTTTCATAATTCTAATAAGGCCTGCTTCCTACTAATGTGACAAATGCAGTAATTAAAGTGCAAGCCACTTGGCAGATATTTGCAACAATACAGTTACAGCAGTGTGCCGTTTACAGAAGGTAGAATACTGTCAGCAGTGGATAACACACTGCTCTGCAAATTGCAGAGGTTGTAAACGAAACTCTGATGAGAATCTCTATATAGCAGCAATTATGCTTTCCTTACAATGACAGTAAAGAAAACATATTCATAAACACAGCATTCTTCGCTAAAAACTGTACAGCTCAATAATTCTTCAGAAATATGCTAGTACTGAGATTAATACATTATAATATCAGGGAATGCATATTTTTAGGGGAAAAAAAGATTTATCGTTTTGAAATGTTTAACATGATCTTGTGCTATGCTTGTGAAATTCAAATGAATGGGGGGAAATTGACCTTGATTTTTCTACCTGGTAACCCATCTAAAACAGAAAGACAAAGGAGATGTCGATGACTTCTCATTCATGAAAGTGTTTTATTTATTTATTTTTTTCCAGAATTCACAAATTTAGATGGTGACATTCACTCTGAGATTGCAATTAAGAGGACATGTGTTTCTTTAATCTAATCTTACTGCAGGTTTACCACAGATACAAAATGTCTCTATGAAGTATCTGGCCAGGGAAAGTAAGTAATGCAGACAGATTTATCTCAGCAATGAAAGATGCTTCTCTGATTCAACAACCACTACAAAACACACTTCCAGGGAATAGAAGGCAAAAGACTACAGAAAGGAGAAGAAAATAGCTAACCTGGTTATTATGTATACTAAGGGGAAAATTATGGAGAAAGACATTTCTATTCGCTTATGTAACATTCGTGCATACTGTCCTTTTTTCAAATAGAACATTCTGAACCATCTTTTAATAGAGACACTAGCGGTAAAGTGCAGATACTGTAACATAAACTAGTGCAGTGGAAATGACAAATGTCTTCAAGGTCACATGCACAATGGCAAATGTAGAACTAAACACTGATCTGCTACTGTCAGGTTCACAAGTGCACCATAATAAAAGGCAGCACATGTGACACAGCCTGCTGTATCTATACTCGACAATAATCAGTACCTGAAACAGGACTAGAAACTGGTCTGCTCTCTTGTAACTTGTCAGTGCACAATGTTGGAGCTACAGATATTAATCTGCTACTGTCTGACACTACACAATGCTGCAGACAGAACTAACATCTTGTGCAACTGACAGGTGCAGTATCACATAGTTAAGTGATGATCTCTGCTCCTTTTCACTGTCAACAGCATAAAATGCTGGAGGGAGGCCATGGAGCTGGTTCGCTTTTGTTAGGGTCATTACTGAACAATGCAGAAGGAGTGCTAAGAGAGGACATACATTTGTCAAGCTCAGTAGTAGTGCTTGCAGCAGTACTAGCACATCATCATACTAGAATCACTAGTGCACAGTGCTGAAGGCAAAGTGCATGTACTAGTCTGATAAGGATCACTAATGCGCAGGGCTGTTGTCAGAGCCAGGAGCTGGTCTGCTTTTTCCATTGTCACTAGTATTTAGTACAGTTTGTGAAGGAGGCCTACAAAGAAATATGGCATTGTCTGACACAGAGACATACAATGCTAGACAAAGTTAGAAGAGTATCCACTGGCCAGAATCATTTATACAATGCCAGAGGTACACTTAGGAGCTGATTTGTGTAGTCATGATTACTAGCAACCACTATGAAAGGTACAGCTAGGTGCTGGCATGCTACCCTAATCTAGCAAAATGATAGGGTCATTAAACTTTGTGGAAATAAAAGAAAAGGGGAGGGGGTTTCATTGCAATACTAGATAAATAAGAACAAAGAACCATGGCTGCTTTGTGGATTTGTAATTTGGTTTTACTGCACATGTTCTGACACCAGATGATGTCAAATACTTAAGCAATAAATCTGGCTGGACTACATGCTATATACTTTATTTTATTCATGGTAGCATAAGTACAATCACAGTGTCACAAATTCCAGTGAGACTTACTGCTATTATATATTATATACGTTATTCAAAACAAGCAATTATAATTTTTCATTGGTGATACGTGTTTGCAAAGCAGACTACCGTATACTATTGAGATGACATGTCAGTTTCACTGTTACATGCAGTTTGAAGCCTTTTTTTCTACCAGATTTATTTTTTTGTTTGCCATTTAGTTTATCTTTGTGGGTCTGAGGTGTTATGTGGATGAGGCTGACATTCTTTTTATACATTCTCCTGAAAAGTACAGCTTAATTTGTCTTTTTTTCTGGCTAATATGAGTGGGGAATGATGTACCATTTAGTTCTAAATGCATTCTGTTGCAATATACCTTTTTCTGTTGCTCTTCTTATGCATTTTTTATCATTTTTACTGTTTCTGCATGTATTGGTTTGTTTAACAGGTGCAGTAATCAGGTTAGATGCTGCATTTTAATTTATTGATGTGACCAATCTATAATTTAGTTTGTTTCTTCTGTGTTGATTTAGTCAAGATTTTGCAAAGATAGAATCACATCCGCTTCATAATCCAAGGTGGAAGTCAGAGTGATTAACTCAGTTTTCTATTCCAACAGTTATGTGGTATTTCTTCAATGTAGACAATTCAATACTTAATACACAGTTTAAACATCAAATAGCTGACTAGATGTGAAAATCGAGTGGCTTTGCCCATCGATACTGTATAATTTATGTTAACTGCCATCAGGCTAATAAGGCTACAAATAAATATATTGCAAATACTTGAAGAAATGTATAGCAGCGTCTGTTAAGTGAAGAAAATCCACTGAAAAAGCAACTTAACGGTCTTATTGCCTTTCTGAGAGACATATACATAAGTTGTACAACATATACAGAATGGTACACGGCACACAACACGTTTGTATCATGTTTAAAATGTCATCTGCACTAATATAAACAAGTAAAGGTTTGCTTAAACCAGTGCTGAGGTTTGAATGTCCACATCAAATGCATAACTTTAGTTATCTCAATGATTAAATGTTCTACTATATTGTATTACTATAATACTTGTCATCTCTGAATGTATAATGCTTGGCTTGTACTGTGTCACTGTCAATTAGAGAACATTACTAAAAAGAAGCAAATAACTTAGGGAACCAGAACATAATCACACTGCTCATGAATTTATACCACTGTGCATCCTTAAACATAAACTCAAACACACTACACTGGTCAAGTAATTATATCAGAGAGCGGCAAAGAATGCATCCCTGCTGCACAAATGAAGATACAAAACGAGCAAACAAGATGCCCAAAATAGCTTGGCTTGTGCTTAGTGACTCTGGTTCACCATCAGTCAAATGCTCTACTACACCGCTTTTGAAAGAACCAGAGGACACTCAGTCATATACCTGTACGGTGCTTGCTTGTCCTAGAGTACGTTGCCACATGTGTTATGCGAGTGCTTAATAATGTATCAGGATGAACATTCTACTAAGAACACACAGTCAACTAAAGATGCACATTACTCAGATAGTACTAACTTGACAAATATAAAGCTGCAAAAGATTAACAAATATTTTATATGTTTTAGGAACTTGAAAGTAGCTACTTTTGGCTTGCAGAGGCTTTGCAGTTCACAGTTCACAAGAGGAAGAACACATTCTTGCCGAATGCCACTCTAAGGCCGAAAATAAGTTTTGTCAAGCAGTCTCAACCCATACAATTCTTAGTCATACAACAGAAAAGAAAGCCATACCTAATACCACAGCATGATACCCCAACTGATATAATGAACTCAAAAAATTAAAGCTGTTAATATAAGTATAGATTTGAAGGTGAATCTTAAAGATTTGACGGCCTAGATTTTCAGACATCCCCATAAAGCATTCAGTTTGCATTTGCTAAATTAGCTCCTCACTAACTTTATTCTGACAACAACTAATAAAGAAAAATCAGTTACAAAGTCATATAATCCTGGTACGTTAACACTAAAATACATTTTTCAGAAATTACACAGCAGCATTATTTAACAGGGATGCTTATGTGTATGATCAGTCAACTTCTGATACGCATTTACAGACAATATTTTCTTCCTAAGACTTGATATATTCTTTCAAGTCTATATTTTCAGAGAAAAAATGAAGGCAAAGAGTACGAGTCACAATATATTTTAAAAAATACAAATAAAATAATATACATATGAAAAGTTTGTCATACAAACCTGTATCTTTCTTTGAAAGGTTTGAAAATTATCTATTGTTATACTGTGCATAAATATACAAGATTTACAATATGATACTTAGTCATTTCAAGCACCACACTGTCAGAATTCTACTGAATCACTAGTAATAAGCAGAAATGAAACATGACCCACTTCTGTGAACAATTATATTAGTTTAACAAAACTGTTTTTAAGGTTTATATTAACAAAATAATGACATAAATAGTCTAAAGTATCCTAAAGCAAGATGTATCACTGATACAGAATAGCTCACTAATAGCTATATAAATACAGACAGACACACACACACACACACACACACAAGGCAACTCCAACGACTGAAAGCAGCATGTTGACCATAATTTAAAAAAAAATCTGCAAAGAATCACAAAATTTACAAAAAGGTGCGAGCTTAAAATGATGTGGGGTTCTTCTGTGGATTAGTTCATAGTAATAAACAGTATATTTTTGGGGGGGTTGTAATCTTTCAAGTACATTTGCCTTTAAGGACAATAATCTTCATTACTCACTATAGTTTCATCATCCCTGACTGACAGAAACCTCCTCTTCTTTCAAGAAGCAAAATGATATACTATTTCCTTAGCAAAATACATTCCAAATGGTATGATATAAATTATGATAACCAACCAAAATGTGGGCACTAACAGCTGAAGAAATAACTTGGTTAACTAGATAAATAAACATATCCTTCTCTAATTCATTTCAGCCACAATCCAATCCCCAAGTACAAGGGTACAACTAGAAACATTTAAGATTATGACCAGTACGAAGGGAAACAGAAACTGCGCAACTCAGCAGAGTAGAAGATGCAGACTGTTGCAACTCAGTCTGCACTTCATATAATTACTAGTGAAATGTTAAATACAACAGGCTGCTGTTTTTTGTCAATGTTATTTGTTTTTTATTAAAATGGTGGACCCACTAAAACCAGCTATCGCCATAAATGATCTGTCAGCAAAACACCTTATTTGTGTTGCTACAGTATACAAATAGAGGCGGAGGAGGTACAAAGATCTCCAGCTTTGTCACAAAACAGTAAAACCATTTTCTGCACTGCCTATTTGTGTTATTCCTTACTAATTGACTCTTAAAAAATTGTGCTATTCAGACCAAGCTTCTGTTTTGCTAAATACCATTAAATATCAACCTAGCCCTGATTCAATCTACTGCACATAAATGTTCTTACAGTTAATCAGTATGAATTAACTGCTACTACTTAATAATTATCAAGTATCTAAGATAAAGCAAGCAAGAATTCATTCCACTTCACAAAAGGATTGTCACATTTCTTCAATCCAGTTCTCATCCAGATACAATATTACCTGGTGCTCTCCTTCCCTGTTCCTCACTGTTTCACAACTCTAATTCCCAGTTTATACAACATCAAAACATTTACCAGGTCAAGCAGCCCAGTTTATACAACATCACATTTACCAGGCCAAGCAGAAGGTAATGGTATTGGAACGGTTGTCTGGAGCTTTAAAGGATCATTAGGTGGGGGGACACAAATCGGAGAAGACAGTGTGCAAGGCTGCCATTCAAACAGGAAAATTGTGAACAGTAACTGTTTGGCAAATAACACTGTCCTCCTCAATCCCTAACTAGGAACACACAAAGGGACAAAATGGTAAAAAAGGTGACAGTGAAGATCTCAAGATGGATGCAGTTTTACCACCTTCATTTTAATAAGTTACCCTCTTTGATTTAGCATTGCTTCTACAGAAACTGTTCCTAGTTTCACCAGTGCTACTATCAGAAAATTCTGAAGAAATCAGCCTAGGATCACTTGATTTCCTAATCTACAATAACCGAGACAAATGGCTGTTCCAACAGAGAACTCTAGTTCATTGCTCTTTAATTAGCCAGCAGTATTCATGGCAACTGCCTTCAGTGAAGAACTGTTCAAGAAATCTTGTTTGATGCATGGTTGCCATTCCTAATGATGGGCATACCATTACTACATTTCAGTATACTAGTCAAATATCTTTCTGCATAACTTCTGAAGACAATTATTATGTAACTACTTTTGCTATATTTATAATGAGTAAAACTAACATAGTATACACACTATGTCTGTCTGATGTATAATCAGATGGACATTTTTAGCATTTTCCTGAATATGACCTTGATGTGTTTATTTAATTTATTTGTATCTGTTAACTGGGGTATAGCCCTGATTTCATTTTCAGGCTCAGATTTCCTGCAAATCAACTTTATTTACTGACTTCAGGAATTTGAAACTTTAAATCATATATAATTTACTCTTCTGAAGTTTGTAATGACCCAAACGTTCAATACCAATCACCTAAAGTTTTGCATCAGTTCCATGTTTAAGTCCTTGCATTCCTTCAACACAAAGTTGCAGTGTATCTAGCATAATTATCTTACCTATGGTGAAGATTTGAAGATATAGCTTCAGTGATCTACTGTAGCTTTAAGATGTATACAGGGTACCTCTTGTCTTCTGCTATGACAGCATCCACGCACAATGGTGTGTGTTAAACATACACGTATACCGGATAATCTGTCCTCATAGGTTGCCTCCCAGTGCTCAGAATATAAACATAGTTTAGGACTCTTTCGTTGCTATAAAAATTGCAGGAAGGTTTAATATAATTTGTGAAACACAAATCTTTCTGTCTGAAACCTTCGCCAATACAATATACACTACAGAAGACAGCTAATTACAATGTTCTGCTTCCTCCATTTTCCAGTTACCTACTGTAAGCCATGATGGAGCCACACTTACGTCTTCTATCTTCTTCAGAAAAATATCTGTGAGGCACCACCCTAAATTCAAATTAGGACCAGGTCTACAGTATGCATCCTTTCTGCTATCCACTATCAAACAAACAAATATGACAGGATGCAATGACTCTTCGCCACGAGTCCTTGCTTTGTAAAATCCTGCAGGAGCTCTTCTGTGTTAGAGTGCATCCACCTCCTGCACTGCCAGTGACTCAGGTTCAACTATCGTACCAGCTTTCTCAGGTCCAGCTCAGGAAGGAAAATAATAATAATGGAGTTTCTGATCTACTCTCTTCACCAAGAGGTGGGTATGAGATGTGTTCTGGGGGTATGTTCCAGTGAAGGCTGGGAATAAAATGGGGAGCATCTACTTCCCAAAAAAGCAAGATGGGTGATGACTCTATTCTGTCTTCTCTGTACATCTATTCTTTAAGCAATAACAGCAGATCAGGCGAAACACTGAAGGTGCAATAAAAAAATCCCTGGGTTTCTTTGCTAATGAAAGCTGCCATTTTTGTCACAGGGGATGCCTTGATACCTTTAAGTAGTTCTAGGGACCACTGTAAACTGCTGATAGGCCAGTGTTTCCTTCAGCTTCCAAACAAAAGAGATAAGACTACAGCAAATATTATTTCTTAAGTGATTTTCTCTCTCTCCTTCATTCATGCACCTTCTGATTCTTTGAAAATTGCTCTAGGTTTGGCAACAGGTCTTAAAGTAACTCTATATTCACCTTGCGGTTTCAAGTGTGTTATTCAGTATTGTAAACTCTCTCAGGATTTTTTTACCACAAAACACTGCATTATTTCTAAGCCCATCATCAGTATTTCCCCTGAAGTTACTCTAGGAGTAAAATATACTGCTTTTCCGAGAAATAATTGTTAAGGGTCAGGAAACTTTCACCCATAACCCTACATTAATGTACCCCCCAACAGACGCACACTGAAAATGAATACATTTGTTTTCCCTTTTCTACATTTGGCAGTTGAATATATTTGATTTTTTTTCTGTATGCTAATTTACACTGTAAGCAGTTCTAACTCTACAACTTTACAGCCTGCTGGACAAATGTACTTTGTCATAATCACTTGATACCTTAAATAACAAGAAGAATTTACTGCACACGGCTTTAAAATAACCATGGCTGCAACGCAAACATTAGACTGCTCAGCAAACCTCTCAAGAACTTCCCTGGTTTTGCCTCATATTTTTACCCATACCTCGTAAAATTTTTGATTTGCTGGTAAATCACTGAGGATTACAGTCCGTCAATAACGCCAGAGATCAGTTTCATACTGTTCTGAAAATGCATATTAATGTAAAACCTATTGTATTACATTTTTAAATTAAGAGTAGCATTTTAAAAAATGCCCCTAATTTTGGGTCTTTGTCGTCCCATTATTTTTGACTTGTCGAAAAATCTTAAAGGTGTTCAGAGGTACACTGCAGAGCTCTCCTGCGACCTTATTCACAAATGGCCACTGAAGGAATAAAAATAAAAGATGCACAATTAAATGAATAATTTCCTAATTTAATTATTTCTGCCACTGTTTCTTCTCTGCTATTTTGTCCCCACTGTATGTCCAGGGTAACCCACTTATCCAGACAAGCTCATTGCTTGATTTTAGAAAAGATGACTTTCAAATAACAAACACTTGATTATGATGACTGATAAGTTTGCCTGAGTGAAACTTCTGCAGCTAACTGCTTGAATAATAAGCATGACCTGAAAATTAGGGACATCATGCATTTTTTTTCAGTATTGTGTCCTGTCCCTCTTTAACATCTGCGTCAGAACAGTGAGGACTAAAATCAGTACATAACATAAAGTAGTATGGCTATAAACATTTTCTTCCTAAGAAAAGGATTAGTAATGCAATCCCCTCCTAGTCTAACAACTTCCAGAAATTATGAAAACATAGGAACTTTATAAGTGTAGGCCCAGCAGAGGGAGAGTGATGAGGTTATGTGAATATACATTACTGTCTGTCGCTCAGTAACTATACTGTTTGCTCTAGCCCAGCATTATTTTTAATAATAGCAGGTAAGCAGATTAATTATATGGTTAATTTTTTCACAGGTAGATCAGTTCTATTTTTACTTTACTTAGATAGATATTTAAACAGACAAACAGATGGTTGGACAAACAGGATAGAGAGAGAGAGAGACAGCTAGACAGACTTCCCTTTTAATTTCCCACACACAACTATTTTTTTTAAGAAGCGGAGTTGGGGGGGGGGGGGTGACAGCCACTTTACAATCTCCAGAAAATGTCAGAATGTTACAGGGGCAGCTGTCAAACCACGCTAACAACACTGCATTCTGACAGCAATGCAAAAACATGCAAGAGGTCCAGTGTTCTCCATTACCACTCAGCTTTCTATGAAAACAGTGTTTGTGTTCAACAAGTGTCCCTGATTACTGATATAAGAGATTGAGAGCGATGATTCTGCCAGACAGGAGATAGATAATATTACAATTCTGTAATTCTGACTGCTGTCCTGACACACAGTGTGGGAGGGTGGGCTCTAGTTTAATAAGCAGGAAAATTACAGTAAAAGTATAATTCAGGTTAGAAGGTTCTGACTTTGCTGACCAATGCAAACAACCATCTGATACATAATGCTAACAATTTTTCTCTTAGAACACTCATAGTCCATGTACTCTAGTAGGCTACCAAAGATTGCCACCAGACACAACCCACAAAGTGAGACAAAATATTCCCTTCCTTAAGTATTCACTTAACTATTACAGAAGGTAAACTACAGTAATTGCACAATGTAATCAAAAGTGGAATAATCAAGTATTTCATGGAAACAGAATATCTGCACAACAAACAACTGTCCTTTTTTAAATGAACTGGGGAAGGAAGCTACTCCCTCAAACCACCTGTTTTGTAATATGATAGCAGAAGGGTAAAGCGTCCAAACTTATTTCAAAGTGATTTTACACTCCACGTGCATTGTTTCACTTTGTATAAAGCAACGTATGACAGCATATATGTTTAAAAAGATGTGTGTGTGCGTGTGCGTGTGTGTGTGTGTGGGGGGGGGGGGTTGATGTCATCACTAAGGCACAGGAATGCTTTAAGCCTTCATTCCTGCCTTCCTATCTCAAACTCTCCACCTCTGAGCATGAATCTAGGTCACTAACAAGCTGTTCATCTACTGGTGCTGTATGCTGCAAAATGAGATGCGCCCTATTCTTTAGGTAAGGACAACTGCATGAAAAAAGGAATCCTTCCCCAGATGTCATACACTCTACAAAACAATGGTTGTCAGGTAGTTTAAAAAGAACTTGGCATACCTATCCTTTGAATGGCATCTAAACCACAAGGCCAAAAATCCAAAAGTTTTATTACTGCATCCCAGAAAACAGTCAGTAAAAAAATAACAGTTCAACACTCTGTATTTTGAGTAGCGTATGATAAACTTTTATGAATACAATTACAAGAACAAATAACCGTGTACTTTTAGTGTACGACACTCTTTTGTAAGCCAAGAATAAACTGTCAGGTAATAATAAATAAACTTGTTTATGGCAACAGATTTGAGAAATGGCAAAAAGCCTGTCCACATTAAGAAAAATGAAACGGGGGAAAAAGTACCTGCACTAGAAGAAAACACATCATGTGTCTGATTCTGCAAGTTTGTTATAATGTCAAATTACAATACAGAATCAATGCTAAAAGAAATTAGGTACTATATCGGAATTTCTAGAAGACAGACAATGTCACAGAGGTACTGTGACATTACTGGCAGGCAGTCAAAGGTTAAATGAACTCTGAAACATCATAGCAGTTAATGTGTGGGTGAGAGAAAGGTACTGCAAACAGAGGTAGTGATGCATGCCCTGGTTCTGTAAGAAACCATAATAAATAATAAATTTACTCTTTCTCTTAAAAATTATACCTTATCTGCATAATGTTCAACATCAAGCATGCCAATAAACAAAACAAAATATCTGTACAATTGCACTGCTAAATGACAACGCTGCAATGCAAAGGGGACCATCTTTTTAAGGGTTACATACAAAGCTAAGGAAACTGTCATGAGTAGGCCTCACGATCTAACGATTTCCCAAACAGAAGATGTGTAGCCCCCACAGAATCATGACTGATTTCTTCCTCCACATGCCTTAATGGATTTCCCAGTATACTATTGCACACCCATCTCTTTTATTACACTGCAAAATATATATTTACGTGACTTCCTGGGTGTAACTACAGAATGTCATTCAAATCAAAATCTTTAATACATTAGATTTGGACAAATAATAGGCCCAAAACATATGAAAGCAGTTTTCACTGACTTTGTTCAAATAAAAAAGGCATGTTTTGGATAAAAGATTCCATTTCAAGATGTAATATTTTGAATACATCCTGGGGAAATGTTAATGGATGGGCAGCAAAGAATATTTCTCTATTTTCTTCTTAAACAGCTATGATACCGATTCATTTTCCCCCCTCAGAATCTTTCCCAATGATCTTGTAAACTGTTTTACCAAGATTAGCACACAAAAAAATCTGAAAATTGGGATTTTTATAGAAATCTGCTGCCCTCTGCAGGAAAATGAAAATGAAACATGCTAGTTTGTTCTCTTACAAAATATTTTGATGATCAGCTTGAAGGTGAATTTGAACTTGAATAAGGTAGTTAAGAAGAATTCGTTTCCACTCAAGATAACTTCTTATTTTAGTCATATGTTAAAATCAACCTACCAGCTGAACAATCTTCACAAAAATATTGCTAAAAACTTATCTTTTCAATCAGATATTATTGATTTCACTCCTACACTTCCATTTACTATCTATAATACTGGACAAAGACTGATGGGACTAAATAACAGAGTTTTTTGTTGGTCGTGTAGCAGAGATACCAGCAAGGTATGCAGGAGGTCTTGAGTTAGAGTCCCAAGTAAGAGCTAATAGTATCCTTTCACTTCTATGACTACAACTTGCAAAAGAAAATTAAAAACAAAAAAAAATCATTCTTCATACTAACCTACTACTCGACAACTAATAAAAATCCCATTTGTAGTCTGCCTTTTCTGCCCTTTAGGCGTTAAATAAAAGTTGGCAACAGAAATGTAATAAAATCTGAGACAAGATTACATGTGCAGATTCTCTTCTGACAAATGCCAGCATTCAAAGCACCATAATTGTTCATGATCCATTCTGACAATAGAATTTTTCCCTGTAGATCCTAGTGACCTCCTTTTTAGAAGTCTTTATGTTAGGAAACAGGCACACACCTATGAAGACTTACCGTGTGCTGTAATATGTCACCTACATAACTACATTCATCCGCATGCACCAAGTTCACCCCCCCCCCCCCAGCAACTAACATGCACTGCCCTGCATATCAAAAAATACCACCTCATGGCAGCAAGCAATATATATACTACTATATACTTGTCTAACTTACAGTTAACACCAGCTGCTTAGATTGAAGGGACCACCCATTCACAACAGATAGAGAAAGGCTATTCCTGACCTATAAGGGAGTGTGCTCATTTAGAGCAACTGATATGCCAAGAACATGTGTGCTGAATTTAACATCAAAGACCCTCCTTTAAGGTATCCATGGCTGGGATGAATCACAAGAAAGTCACCAGGGTAGAAGCAGTTGGATGATAGCAACATGACATTTATCATAAGTCTGAGTAAAGGAATATAGCCTTACCAAGTGGGGCCTAAGCCCAACTGACAGAACTGCAGTTGAGATAACGCCTTTAGAAAGGTAGCAATGCTGACCTCGATGTCGACAGTAAAGGCATTGTTAAACAGCACTGATAGGAGCAACTCCTGTACTGAATCAGACTTTGACCACAGCATGGGCCAGTAGGCAGAACTGCCCTACGGCGGCAGACAACACAGCTAGAAATTCACTACAAAGTATCATTTGACACCTTTAAGACTTCTTCTCTCCAGGGAACAAAAATACAATTTTATCTCAATAAGCTAGCAAGCCTGAGTTGGTGCGGCACACCCAAGCTGTGAAAGCCCCTGCCTGCCTCAGTTTCCATCCTTGAGAAAAATAAAGGGGAAAAATGTACTGGACTGGTTCACACACACACACACACACACTTGTCAGCGTCTGTGGCTTATCATGTAGCACAGTCTCTTTTGATGCTGGAAGATCAAAAGGCTTTTAGTTCTGTGTCCACTAAAGGTGCCTGGATTCACTTTCCAGTACTGACACTGAGTGTGTCAACCTTCTAACAAAACATTAAATCATGGGTGGCTTGTAGCCCTGGTTGGCTGCAGCCCCCCTATCCAAGGTAAATTAATAAAACTCCTGAAGAAATAACTCATTCAAAAAACTGAAATAAAAACAAATATTTTTATTTTCTTTTTTTTTAGTTTTGTTCTGTGGCACTGCACAGTCTCCACTTGTCAGGTTGTTCATAAAAACAAGGTTCTTCCTGCTTCCTCCAGAAGACAGAAATGAGGCTCAGAAAGCAGTGAGAAGATATTTCCATTGGCTCAGGCTGCCTCGGGTGTCCTAGGCAGCCTGACCAAATTTGAAAGCAGGAACAGTGGGTAATTTACAGAAGTAGTAACAGTGAATGTAATTTAAAAACAGAAGCACAAGAGCAAGTTTATTTCCCTCAGTTATTATGATCAGTATTAAAAAAAATATATATATATATATATATATATATATATATATATATATATATATATAAAGAGAGAGATTGGACATAGATATCTATATCGCTTCCCTATTATATAACCGAACATTCAAAATTTCGAACATGCCTTTATCGACAGCCTAATGTCAAAAAGGCCAAATTCCGAACACAAGGAACAGTGATTTTTTTTTTCCTAGTGAAAAAATTGCTGGTCCGCAAAAAAAAACAAAAAACAAACACAAAATAAAGTGGGGGGGGCTGTGCCCCCCACACCACCCCTAATTAAATATACCAACTCCGAGATCACACCACAGTGGAGGAAATGGCAAAATCCCAAAAACAGCCCAATTATTTATTTCCCCTAGGAAAAAAAAAATCGCTGTTCCGTGTCTTCGGGATTTGGCCTTTTCGACATTAGGCTGTCGATAACGCAACATTCAAAATTCTGAATGTTCAAGTAAATGATAGGGACCCTCTATACCTGTTCTATAGATATAAATATATATCTGCACACACACACACACACACACACACACACACACACACACACACACACACACACAAATATATAATGTGCGGCACATATTTTGTAAGGTAAGGATTTTTTTTTTGTTTGTGCCAGAGATGCAGTTGGCTTATCTGGCACCCAGTGCCACTCTCCCAGTTTAGTACCCCTCAACACTAAATTATAGAGGGTGTTGACGACTGGGGAGATATGGGCGAAGGCTGCCAGCCTAGTCAAATAGAATTTAATATATAATTCTATCAACTGTATAAATAAATGTAAAATACAGGCTTGTGTTTTTAAATGTAAGAAAACACTGTGAAATGTGGAACTGCAAAATATGTGACAACATTGCACTCTACTGGCCCAGTGAAGCATGTTGCATCCTTTTATGTTTGAATTTGGCCCGAGGGCGGCTGGATAAAGATTTCATGCTCATTGTTTTAAGGCTAAAGTTTATGACAAGAATTTTGATGTGGAAGGTGCTTTACTGCTTTAGTTTCTGTTAGTATATACATGTGAAATGTCTTCTATTGTTGTAAGTTTCTGTGCAGGTGTTAGACTGCTAAATAATGCAGTTTGTGGCCTGAGAACTCAGACCAGGTGTTAAGATGATGCAATATGAATACTGGGAAAACCTCAGTGTCAAAAATGATGTAATTTTGGGAGGGCCTTAGAGACATGTTTGTTAGTAATGCTTAACTACTATTTCTCACAAGAGACCTGGAGCATTTTGATCTGGACATCTAACTCTGCTTATGCTCACATGTAAGTTTGTAGCACTGTGATATCTTGTAGCATAGTTAAAGCCAGTAAAGATTAATTAGGTATTTTTCTTTGAAACCAGACCTGTCCTACTGTATTATTTTAAGTTTCTGTGAGATCTGTGAACTCTCAGATATCTCTGTGGTGTAGTAGTTTTGTCTTGTGTTTTAATTATTTATTATTAAATATTTTTAAAACCTTCTACCTGTGGCTGGTTTGTGCAGAGATGAAGTATGCTTCAGAGTACAGTATATATTTACAGAGTTTAGTGTCTAAGCCCTTCCAATAAGCCTTAGACTGTATAGTCACATTACCACTGGATATTAATA